>NW_023596136.1:26594384-26643488 GCF_011947565.3 Pollicipes pollicipes | reverse complement strand
GGAGCCGCTGAGGCGTCGGACAAAGTTCAATGCCAGTTTCATTAAATTCCTGGAGCAGGTGATCATTTCAGAAGGCTTGTAGAGGCTTCCTGCTCCCGCCTCATAAGACGTTTCACCGAGGCTAATCACATTCATTCGTGTCATGGTGGCCAATTGCCGGCTCGGCCAAGGCTGAAATAGGCGGACACCAACTTCTGAAGCGGTCGAGCACCGCCCACGCGTCTGTAAACTTTGCCTCACGTCTTCATGTAATTTTGTACCATGACTAAAACATGATTCGCTGTAATCAGCAACATACAATGAGATTCATTTTAAGGAGTGAAACCAGACTGCAAGAGGCGGGAACCAACGGAAATGCTACATCTGAAATTTGAGAACGTCTGCTTGAATGCCGTTTATGGAAAAGCTCGTGTTGAGACATTGATGCAGTCCTTTTCCCGGCCATTTTGTGTGTCTGGGTAAAGCTATGTGCATCATTCGTCGCTAGATCAACACGTATGCTGCATTTAGATGCGCTGATTGACTATGATTTGACAAGACTTTACTTTACTTTTCATTAGTTGCACTAAACTAATTGCAGCCAGTCATTAAAGGGAGTGGCCCCCCTTTGGGACATGTTTCAAAAACAGACTCTAGTGAAATCTCAGAACCACTTACGTCTAATAATAAACACTTGGTAGTGACACGGCAGCATCACCAAGATATGATAAGGAAATTTAGTTTCATTATTTTTAAATTCTAATTATTTTGTCAACGTTCTGTCCAAGCCCTACACTTCTTTCTTTCTGTATGGCCCCAGAGTACGCGACAGCTAACGACAACAAAATCTGCTCAGAGCCGTTGTCAGCAGCTGAAGACTAGAGGCACCACTTTCGGGCCGTTTTAACTCGCACTTTGCGTACCTGCGGTCTTAAAAGTGACACCTCTACTGGTATGCATCACATCAATGCAACTAAACGCCTGTGATTGACGCAGCGAGCGGCGTACGCCGTTTACTGAGAGGCGCATGGGTTGAAGTTTGAAGCTTTGCGTCGCTTTAGACCTTGGGTTTCTTCGCAGCGACCCGGACGACAAAAATGATATGCCGTTACGTCACTCATGACGTATTGTCCCACACATTTTCCGCCGTTTGGGGTTCGCAACCACCCGAACGACAAAGATTTACGTGACGTTACATAGAATCTTTGACGGACGCGCAGAAACTTTCTCCGCAACTCGATTGCAGTGAGGCAAAAATGGTGCAGCATATACAATGATATCGAGGCCAATTTGCTTGCCCAGGACCGCCAACGAGTGACAGAAAGGTGTTGTATGCGTTACAAAGAGCGTTAGTTGTAGTTTCCGTTCTTAGAAGCACTCACGATACCTGCAAACAACAATATTTTGCCTCTGAACGTGCAGTTGTTGCCACGACAGTTACGAACATGCAAATAGAGAACGAGTCGTGCTGCGAACACGTCCGTCAAAAATTATACGCGCCGTCACGTCGAGAAAAACATTTTTGGTGCAGTGCGAACACACCCCATGTGATGCATCTGTTTTCCGAAGCCAAAGTGTGTTTCGAAAAGAGTCGCTTTGTGGAAGCCATAGGGGATAAATCAAATAATTGTACGAAATTTCGTTGAATTCAAGTGATATTGTCTCACATTTGTGTGCCTTTTTTCTGAAATAGAGTGTTTAATGCTTTCGTAACATTTTTAGCACCATCATTTTTACCAATTATAGTGTGTTGCAAACCTTACAGGACACACGCGTTGAACAAACAAAGCAAATGACTACTTTTGCTTTCAGAGTGACAAGTCGGGAGCGCAAGCAGGTTTCTGCTGTCGGTACAGCTACTTCAAATCAAAACTCTAAGCTGTTCAGAGGAATTTCGAGAAAAATGGTATTGCTTACTGAATCGGACGTGTCTTATCTAACCAGTGAGAAGTACAAACAGGTGGCATATTTAGTTCAAACTAAGCTGACTAGTTAGCCCGGACTTAACCCACACGTAACGGGGATCCTGGAAAGACAGCCAACACTTCGTGCTAAGCGCTAAATTACCCGTCATCAGCTCGCTCAAAAGCCCCAATTCTTGTATATCGCATTCAAAGTTAGATATATGGCAACTTTATCATTCATTTAGGGAAGGGTATGATTTTCCAGATGCGTTTCCATATTAATCCGTTGTATCCGTATGCTCTTTCACTCATCACAAGCTCAAGCGCCTGGTACAAAGTGCTAGTTAATGTTAATCCACACCCTCTCCATCCCCTCCTTAGTAACGGACTGTACGTGCAACGTTGTTTAGTGAGCCACCGTCGTTAGCAATCAATACCCGGCTCGTCGGAGTGTCTTGTCGAATCTGCCTCCCACGGATGACCCACCAAATGGCTCTGACTTGCATGGCGTATGTTTCCCACCTAATTACGAACCAACGTCAGAACAGTTTGCAGCTTGAATGTTTCGACGCATTCCGGTAGCTATGCTCGCCAGATGTTAAGGATTTGTGTAACTACCGGTCACAGCTTCATGCTGTTTTCGGCGGCCGATAGCGTAATGAAACAGTGCTGTGCTGTGTCAAGACGCTTGCATGCAAGCCGTTTGATTCTGCTTGCCCTTCCTACATTGTTTTAATATGACCGAAAAGAAGAATCGAACGTGCCACACTCCAAGTAAAGCAAAAGCGATAAGGTGCTTGGATGACAAGAATCATCTTGCGGGGCCGAATATTCGCTTGGCTGACTCCTCGCTCAGTGCTTATATAACAACTTTGTCGAAAACCCCTTGAATTAGTGAACACGGCCGGAGGATCAGTCGAAATGGTGAACACGGCCGGAGGATCAGTCGAAATGGTGCAGCCTGATGGGAAACAAATATATCCCCTTGATACATTTGTTCTTAGTAATGCAAGTTCAGCACAACATTTTCAGAATGCGCGGGCGCTTTTGTATTATCGGGTAGCGATAATTAGAGACGAAAGAGTTGAAGGCCGTTCAGGTCACCACTCGAAAATATATGTCGGTCGGCAACCATAATCTGAAATGGTTAGCACCCAAGACGATAACGCAGGGACTTTTAGCTAGCTATAACCTGGCTAACTGTCACAATATTCATTGTAAAATAATAAGCTCGGATTTAGTTAAGGCAGTGTGTGCCTCTTCTTATACATTTGACATAATTGTGACTTTTGGTCAGTTAGGACCATACTTGGTTTACTTGACCATTAGTCAGTGATGGGCTTAATAGCACCAGTGATATTATCAGCATGCAAGCTAGTTCCTGGTTACAGTCCATAACAAAGGAAAAGCAATTATTGACGTCATTGCCGCTGATTATCAAAAAGACGAATTTTTGTTTCAGACCAGCCCACACTTCAGATATATTATAGAATTGACATGCAATTAAAAGCGGCAAGATATAACCCAGCTCGTCAGCACCGATGGTAAAACTGAAGCTCACTTTTGTAATCTAGGGTGTGTATCTTGACTGGTAGGCATAGCGTTCAGAGACCAAGTTCAGCTACAAAGTTCCTTAACGAGGAGACAGATTGTTCAGTTAATCAATAATGATTAACTGATAAACATTCCACACTTGTGCTGTCGCCTCTTTACCCAACCGTCGAGAAATTTAGGAAAGACTTAGAATTTCTGACCAAGAGCATTTTCCCGAGCACATTCTCTTTTCATCGGCTTTCCCGAGGCCCACACAAGCGCCTGAAATCACTGACGCTTGCAATGCCCATGGTATGTTCCGTGAACATTGCTGTGGGCGACATACCGCACCATCTTCCGTACTTGGACGATTCCGTCTCGTGTCGAAGGCCAAGGTCGCACTGACGGCTTCGCTTGAAGAGGCCCTCCTTCCTGAGAATAGGCCGGAAGCGCAGCGCGCCCAGAAACCCCAGCCACCAGCCAGCAAAAGCTCCGTCACGCTGGCAGTCAGCGGCTTCCGCTCGTCGGGCGTCCGCCGGCGAGTGTGGCGAGAGGCTTTGCTGGCTTCGCCCGGCGATAATTCAAAAAACTTTCGGCCGTTTGGTCTGATTTGTTCTCTTTCAAGTTATGTTCTCGTGTTAGATACGCGGACAGCCTGCCACTGGCTTATCTCATGTTTGATGTTTTTTAAAGACAAACGAGGAGACGGATAGATTTTGCGCGCCGTGTCCATTGGGAATATCAAATCGCTCGGTTAAGACTTCACACGCGCCCGGGTGGTCGGTTGAATGCCCTTCGCTCGGGAAGGGGTGGGGCGGTCAATTTGAGCCCCCTGAGATCTCAAAAGGAAGATAGAGACACTAAATTTGCATGATGGATTGAGCTGTATGTGAACTCACTTGTGTCAACATCTGAGGCTCCTAAATCATGACCTTCGGGGTCAAATAAGGTCAAGCAAGGGCAAGTTCCAGATTGGTGTCTCAAGCGCCCCAGACCTTCTCATGCAGCCGCTGTGAAGCTAGATACTTGTTCTAAGCAAAAGGTCGATGTGTTCAGTTAAAGTCATTGACCTTGTTGGACAGTTATGAGGCCAAGATAGACGAATGCTTACGAGATTGCTCCTATTTTGTTTTTCAAATAAGCGTCAGGGATTACGCTAGGTGGTAAGTTCCTAAAATAAAATGCTGGCCTGGGTTATTTCAGGTCAGTGACCTTATCTGACCATGAAAGTTCATGGAACGTGCCTGTTTCGCCTCCTGTGATTAATCAACTCGAAAGGAGCACCAGAAACTACCCCCTAAACCGAGCTCTCGAGTCAAAAAGCAGCTTAGGTTGACCTTACTCTGACCTTTATACCTCGCCCCTGGCCAATGCAATTTGTTGTAGTTTTGAATAAGATTGGCTCATTGTCTAAGAAGCCGTCTCAGACATGCATGGCTTCGTCTCACACTCCATTTTTGCATCAGATTGGAAGATTCCCTAGAAATGCCCTTGCGCACTGGAACGCAAAGCCATTGGTTTACATATTTTATTGCTTTTTAATTATCAATAACAGGCATCGGCAATTAGAGCAGATCGATTTTGCATCATTTGATTAACAGTAATGCTTTATTAGACACCAGAAGGGCAAAATTGCCAAGATACGGCGTAAATGATAGAGACTAGCAATTACGGGACATCTTTTTCACAGATTACAGCCGTACCATTACAGGACAGCAAAAACACATTAAGAGAACAAAGAGATCATTAAGACTTCAGCCAATCTGCGTAATGTGCGAGAGGCCGTTGTCGTCATGTTTGTCCCCTCCCTCCCCCTCCGTGGAGTATCAGTCCACCCCAAAATTTGCTAAAAACACAAGAACTGCCCAAACCAGAAACCACCCCATACCTCAGGTTTTTGGGATATCCATGTCCCACCCCAACAATTCGATATCTTTTAAGGCGTCTTGCTGCTGACCCAGCGCCGTGCCCTGTGCGTGCTGACGCCGCGCGGCCGGCGGCAGGGGGTGGAGCCGGCGCGCGCCTCGCTGCTGGTGTCCGTGCTGGGCGCCTCCAACACGCTGGGCCGCCTGCTGATCGGCCTGCTCAGCGACATGCGCCACGTGAACGTGCTGCTGCTGAGCGACGTCTGCCTGCTGGGCTCGGGTCTGGTGGCGCTGCTCGTGCCGCTGTGCGACACCTACCGCGCCTACGCCACGGCCGCCGCCATCTTCGGCCTCTTCGCCTGTCAGTGTCACCGGCAGGGGAGGAAGGATGGTGGGGCACGGATTGTGAGAGGAAGCTAGCAGGCGAAGGGAGAATAGATAGACGCGGTGCGCTTTTGTATGACTGCCAGATGCGGGTGTGGTACATGATTCATGTCTAGTTAGTTATGAATCGGGCACTTCAAATATATTTTCCTGCAAAACGAACTCATTTTTGTAGGAACACTTCAATTTTATCTTGCATTCCATTGTTGCTACTACCAAAGCGACTCATGTTAATTCATGCAGAAACTCAAAGGATTAGACTGCGACTTCAAGGCAACGTCATGCCTGTCCGAGCCGTAAGCGGTATGGTGCGTATGGTAACGTACCCATGCCGAGAATATCTGATTGTATCAGTTCAGTCAGCGTCCCATGTCAGAACTCTACAGTGAACTCTACAACAGGCCGTCCCATCTGTGACGATATCACTGTTCGGTGAGCTGTCAGCATTGGGTTCGGCTGCCAGTGCCAGTGTCGGCTTTCAGTGGCAGAGCCAGTTTTCAGTAACGGTGACAGTGACACTGGCCGTGACACCTGTCTGTGTCAGTTATCCCGTCAGCTGTCAGCACCAGCTGCCACTGTTTCGCGGTCAGCCCGTGACGGTGGTGTTCCGGCCTGTCGGCAGCGGCCAGCAGCACGCTGTCGTCGCTCGTGCTGCTCGAGATGGTCGGCCTGGATCGGCTCACCAACGCCTTCGGTCTGACCCTGCTGTTCCGGGGCGTGGCCGCCGTCTTGGGTGCGCCGCTGGCAGGTCAGGCGGTCCGGGGTCATCCGCCACGGGCAAGGGCTGACCTGGCCTCGTGGGAAGCAGCGATAGCATCGCAATGGTCAATGGGCTTGAGGGAGGAGGCTGTTCCGGGCCCATAGATCACGACGCGGATGATGCTGTGCTGGTAGAATTGTCTGCAGGCTTGGGTGGGTGCTGGGAATTGCTTGTGAGATGACAGAAGTCTGGGGTGTGTTCATTTGACAAGCGACTTAAATATAAAAGTAACATCACGTTGCGTCCAGGACGCCGCGAACTGAGAATACAATGTGTTGGAAGTGTCGGCTACTGATGACATTCTGTTTTCGCATTATCTCCGTACTGTGCTAGCAAATTCGCTATGGTTCTGGTATATCGAGGTTCTGAGGAGCTGTGATTTGGTAAAACCTAATATTTTGCTTTAATGCAGGTTACAGATCTGCAAATACCATGTTAATTTCGAAGATAATGGGTATGAGCAGAAATGTTTTGCCTTGATCAGGGAGCTAAGTGTTGCTAGAAATTGCAACTATCTGTTAGAAACTGCGATCCTATCCTTGCCCTCGACGGCAACATGCATACGGAACTTCGCTCTTCGGACTGCTTATTTAGGTAGTAGGGCCCCTATACGCTGCGCTGTGTAGTGAAGAGGGCGTTTGCTGCTAACTGGAGCACAGCCTCGCTTCACTTACCTGCTCAGATATTAGGTCTCTAATACTTCGCGTAACTTGATACAGAGATGCACCATGCTAACTGCGCCTCCCGTTCGTAGGCTTTGTCGCTGAGAAGACCGGCAGCTATGACGAGCCGTTCCAGATGACGGGGCTCCTGTTGATAGCGTCTTCTCTATTGGGGTTTGCAGCCGCTGGCTGGGGAAAGTGGCCCTGTGCGACGCACAGTATCGATAGCGCGCCACATACCGACCGAACTGCATCGATAAACTCCGGCAACGCATAGCGGCGGCTGTATCGGTACACACGCCGGCAGAGACATCTAGCGATGGCATGTGACGGCTGGCGGTGACTACCGGCAACATGTGCACTCAATGGTGGAAGCCGTTTGCGACGTTGTGTGGCATAGGGTGCGATTATCTCGTGCACTTCCCTCTGGTCGCACTGCAGCAATTGCCGGCCGTTGTGCAGCTTTAATCAGGTCGGCATTTGATGCGTTGAGCGTTAAGCATTGCTGCCTTGTCATGGAAATTGGTCTTGGTTTCGTAAATACACTACTTGGCACGCGCGCATTGAGTCCATACCGCCGCGGTGAGAACTTATGCTGGTGTTTTAATGCACCAATCCGCTCTCACGAATCAATCCATACTGTCTCGATGAAAATCTATGTTGGTGTTTTTAATGCGCCAATCGGCACGAATTCATATGGCCTTCGAAAAAGATGGCGTGACAACTGCCTCCTACCATTTGCTTGTTACCGCACTGAAGTCGGAAGGGGTTCATTATGAAACATACATCAAGCTTCTCGAACCAGATCTATCGGGAAATGTGTTCCGATTCTTGCCGCTTGCCGACTTTTATCTGTTGTTACATTCGACATGTACATTTCATGGTTGGTCTCAAGTGGAACCCGCGGCGGAGCATCATTATTGACAAGTACGTTCAAATCACAGACGGCGTACACACACGCCAGCCAATATTTGGCCGGGCATGGAGGCACGGCTGGATGTATGGCGAGCAGCAGCGCCATACATTCGTTTGCTGAAGGCTGAGAAAATCCAATTGCTTATTTGCATGCTTACTGTTTGACTAGCCAGTACACCCGCACCGGATGGTGGTAATAAACGGGCCGATGTGAGTAAAAAAGACAGAGGCGGGAGGATACCGAAAATGTCGAAGTGTAATTGATACAATAAACAGTAGCTAGTAAATGGTCATCGTAAAAAGGTCATCTTTCCAATCTGTACGCGCTGGCAGAGTGGCGTGGCATCGTAGCTCCACCATTTCTATCATTCCATATTTCACATTCCACTCTTTTTATCCCCCACCTCGCTAGCGGCGGGCAGCCTGGCCTCACGGTGGCTTCTCCTATCCCACACAGTCGGCAGGATATTGACAAACACGGAGGAAAATATCCAATGGTATGTATTTTGTGGCCACATGTGCTGATAAGAACGCTCTTCAATATTTCACGTGCTTCGGTACTTCGAGAGGAACACACATATTTCGCCGCTTTTTTCATATGGTTAGCGTATACAAGGGCGACATGGCTGGCCGGTGATTAAGGGACGGAGGGTGTTTGTTATAAGCCCATTCTTGCATGCGATAAGCGTATTGCCAAGATGACAAGACAAATGGGAGGCGGGCGTCCATCTTGCAGGCATCCCATTCCAGTGCATTGTCCAGCCGGCATTCCATCTAAGTGTTCCACAATTTGCGACTAAATTTCGCCGAGTATCTTTGATGCAGGTTGCACTATGCACTGGCCAGGCTAAAGGTGCATTGAAGATGTTGGCGAAATGTGCATTCAAATTGCGGAATACAGCCGTAAAATCAGATCTTGGCCTAAAAACTCTAAATGAGCTCGAGGATGTGCGAGCACGCGTGCGACACAATAATAGAAAATAGTATGGGATGTTTTTCCTACGCTACTGTACGTTACCATTTCACTTGTAAGCATTTCCATTGTTTTAACGAGTTACGACAATACCTGCTTCCATTTGTGTCTCAGAACATAAAAGACGCATCAGACATCAAGCTATAACTCAAAGCGACGACAGCCAACAAAAGTACGGATAACTTCGCTCATCTTCGCGAACACCCACACAAGCCGAAGACAAGCGCCATACACCACCCGCGCCATCACCGCCCCGCGCGCCGCTCGCGCCAGCTGCCCCCGCTGCGTGAGCACGTTCCTCCACCGAGTCAATACTCGATGTAGTAGTCCTTCCTGATGTGTTTGCCGCGCCGGGCGCAGGCGAGCTGCGACCAGCGGCGGCCGTCGCACCGCCGAGATGCCAGGCCGGCCTCGGCGCGCGTCAGCTCGTACGTGCTCGCGATGAACTGCGGCAGCGGTCGCGGGGGGGGGGGGGGTGGGGAGCGGTCAAGCGGACGGTCAGGCGAGCCGCCCTGGCGCGTCGCACCAGTTGCGGGAGGGGGAGGCGGGGGGCTACGCTATGTATGTTGTGTATCGAGTGCGGCAGAGGGCCGACGGATGGTGACGGGACCAATGGTAGGCGAGTCCGACATGTGTGGCAGGCAAATGCAGAGATGAAATGAACACCAGCAGCGGGTCGGCATGGAACATCTGAGCATCAAGCTCATCCCTTTTCGTCAATATTGGACTAAATAAGTTGCCATTTCCTCGACCTTTTCCTTCGCATGTAAAACTAGTGCTTCAATAAAAAAATATCAAGCGTCGCAACTGTTCATCTGTTTTGAACGTAGTGAATTGCTACCGATGCGTCAGGAGAGAGAACAGGTCACACAGAACTGATGCAAACACTGCTTTTCAATACACAGACTATCAAAACATCCCTTCACATAAGAATTATCAGTGTTGCACAATACGCTGTGTATCCAGTGCCTCAGATTACGTAGAACTGTTCCTCCTTTCGGTGAGACATGCATGTAAGAACATGCGTGATAATTACACTGATGCATATATCACTGATAATTACACATAACTGTATCACTGTGACTCACACAATGTACATCACATCACATACAAATGCACAACACAGGCAATGAACATAACTGGACTAAAATGTCGTTATTCCATGATGGGCCAGGAGACACTGTTGGCTAAGACTGTAGTAAAACTTCATTCCTCGGAGTAAAACCAGGAAAATGGAAGTATAGCTCCGTTGATATTTCGGCAACATGCCTTTATCGAAGCGAATGGCAGAAGTTTCAGCTCTTTTTAAAGCGAGCCACAGTATTTACAGGACGCCAACATTCAGGGGATTGATACCCTTTCGATTTCTTAGCGTCTCGTTGGTGTACATTGTATTTGAAACGGATAGGGCGCATGTACTTCCCCAACATAAGCTATGTCCCCCGCTTGTGTTTCACACAGTTAACACTTAATCTGGTAAGCCATTTTTTTGGTGCAAACATAGACTTAAAATGACAAACATCGACAAATATAGACCTTGAAACATAGACTTGCATAAATGACATCTATTGCCACCCGGTCACGCAGGTCTCGAGGCACTTAGGCTTGATATATATATATATATATATATATATATATATATATATATATATATATATATATATATATATTGTGGAACCTTTGCTTCTTTTAGGTCTCAAGTTCATCTACAGATCACAGGACCACCCAGACAGGAGGATAAGCAAATTTATTCTCATAAATAGTCGGCGACCAAACGTTGACACGCGCTCGTGTGGGGGTCAAATTGACCCACCAAGGGCTTTCCAAAATGCTTTCCGAACGGCGCGGCGCATCCGCGCCAAATTTTGCAGAGCTGTATAAAATTAAATCACAAATGGTTTGGTGTTAAAAATTTAGATGTACCATGCAAGGGTTCTGACCTACGGCAGGTCAAAGTCAGGCGATAGATTCTACGAAGTCAATGCCTAGGAAATCACTCAATCTGATGCAACAACGGAGTGCTAGACGACACCATACATCTCTAAGATACTTTCTCAGGCAACTCAACAATGGAATGAACACATTTCACCGACCTAAGTTCAGTTTTGAATGCCAGACCAAGCTCCAAGCCAGTCTGTTTTATTACTGTAGGGCCCACTGTATGGGGTCGTTTCTGGTGCTCATTTCTCATTAAGTGATAGCAGGACCGCATTATGTATCTTAGATGCACTTCCTAAAGGTCATAATAAGTCACTGACCTAAAATTACCGAGGTCAACATTGTGTTTTTTTTTGAACATGCTGCCTAGCGTAATCTTTGTCGCTTTTTCAAATACAAAACTCAAAGCAACCCTGTGTGATTTTGGTTACAATGACCTTCTTAAGTTCAAACAAGGTCACTGACCTTAAATGATCATGTGACCTTGTTCTCGGACGGATATCTAGGTTCTGGGGGCACTGTTCTGGGGGCACCTCAAACTTTGACCTGAGTGAGATAGGGTACAGGAAACACACCCCGTAAATTTGGGCACCTCTAGTCCTCTTAGTTCTTGAGACTCCTCACCCGACGGAAGGGCATCCAACTGGCCACCCGGGCGCGTGTTACCGAACAGGGCTCATCGCGGCCGATTATGCGAACGTGATATGTGCCTTGGTGTGTAATGTGTGCCAGGTTATAATGGTTTACATGCGTAAATGATACCTTATGCGTGATGCGCGATGCCTGTTTAATCGAAGTCGTTTGCGTGTGCACGTATTTTTCGCGCATTCTAATCCTCAGTTAGGTATGCACCGAATCTTAGTAAAGGCTGGTAAGTGCTCCTTATTCAATCCCTTGAATGTTGATGTCCCGTAAAAAATGTGGCTCTCTGTTTAAAAAAAGAAGAATCGCGTAGGATCATCGGCAAGCAATTTTAAATTCACTTCTGCCATTCGTTTTGATAAAGGCATGTTGCCGAAATATCGCGCATCTAAATCTCCATTCTCCTGATTTTTCTCAGAGGAATAAGACTATTACTGCTGTCTTATCTATGCGCATAATTTTCCGCTCAAATGCACGTAACATTTCAAGAAACTGTTGGCATTTAACTGTAAACGTTGGATCCTTCTAAGTAGCGCTTCGGCTATTTTCCAGTTTGTATGATCGTTCAATTTATAAATCATTGTGAGATGTGAGGGAATGGAAATGAATCGTGGTAGTCTATGTTTTTCTAAAGCACGATTCCTCATTGACGTGGCAGCGTCTCTTTTGTCAAGAAACAAAGAACAGAAAGAAACTTAGGTAGGAAGAGGACTAGCGCCTTTCAGTATGCTTGAATGGTGACTGTTTCCAGTCAGATGCTACAAAAAAGATTACATAGCTCTGATGTCATGCTTAATCAACACCATGCATAACTGCATTGCAAGTTTTTGTATGGCATATGTTTACCTGAAAATGAACAGTATTTTTCGCGGATTGGGCGTCGTCGCTCTTCCATTTCATTTTCTGAATGATTTGAAATATCTTTCCCTCGTTTAAAGGCAGCTTGAGGCCGCAGTGTTTTCCATACCCAAACAGACACGCGTATCATCCAGCAACGTAGTGAGATCGCTTCCAATGCTCATCAGCATCCGATACTACCCCCTTGACACATCCCTCTCCGTAAAGTAACGCGTTTGACATTACGCTACGTGTATCCAATAAGATGCCGCCCAGGAAAATAGTTTGTCGAAAACAGCTAAAACTATGCCGGTCTCGTTTCTTGCTCGCGGCCAGTGACGTCAGTGCGGCTACCCCAGGCATCCGATGCATATATTTGTCGTTGGCGCTGATTGCTTACAGACCAGTGGAAGCACGGCACGCGAATCCGCCCAAAGAATATCATTCCGCAAGTTGGGTCTGTGTGGGAAGCTCTCCATCTCTCAGGCAGGAGGCAGCTGGTGAGGGTTGATACTGACCGTGAAAAGGTTTTCCCAGGCGGTCTGCGCCTGGTCGTCCCATCTCCCCGCCGCCTGCAGCGTCGACGCGATGACAGAAATGAACTGGCGACCCAGGATCTGGCGAAGGTCACGGCACCGCCAGTGGGTCAGGGGTCGCAGGGTCACAGGTGGGCAGGTCCGATGCCACCAAAAGCGCGGTGAGGTGGACCGACGCCGGGGCTCACGCGAGGATAAGACGGGCGCGTGGAATGCCAGCACAACTATGTATGGACATGTTTGGATGATTTGCGAGGAATGCGTCCACGATGAGATTGAAGCCGCGCCCCCAACCTTTATGAAAGCGGAGTGTAAGCTGGAAGTAATTGTATGATTACTGCCAAAGTCTGGGAAATCAAATCGGCAACGAAATCAACAGAAATGCCGTGGTTTTGTATTAACGTAAGAATTCCAGTATATTTGGAAATAAGCTCAATGCTAAAATCACACTCGGCTTCCAGATGCAGCTTCCTATGTGCTGTATATCATGAAGACATCCAGCCTTTGGCAGCGAGCACGGCACGTAGCAATCAAGTGCAAGGACGCGCACGTTAAAAGAGATGTCTTGTCTCTCCAGCCCATGTGTACCAGGACCATGAAATCATACATGTCATACCGGTTTCATTAGCAAAGTCTCAGAAGCGACACCCTTCCAAAGCTGCTTATCGTTGAGAAAAGATTGTCATACATCACAACGGGCGCACAAGTGAACTTAACGTTGCTGATGCTTTACAAGAGAGCGGGGCAGTCATTACATTTAAACATTATCATATGTTTGAAAAGAGAGTGAAGACGACTCAGCCAGATGAGAAATCATGGGTGGGACACGAGCCGACGGCCCAGACGAAACCTACCTTCATTTCCCGTGGAAGCGCCTGGTAAAGCATGTGTCTGCAGCACATCTCCTGTATCATGACGGTGTACGTTTCTTCCGAGTCCAGCCGGACGATGATCTTGTTTATGAAGCCCATAACTCTGCAACGGAACGCCATTTTTGTACGGTAATGCCACGCGGATGGCGACACTGGCACTAAATTTTCGTTTGGCCTCATCATGCGCTTTCCTGGTGCTGAAATGCCGTTAATAGCGGCCTGAAGTTAGGCGTACGGCAGTCTAGACTTCCTTTATTGTCAGCCATTTCGAGAGCGTCGATTGATGTTTACGAACCGTGACGGGCATTGATGGGAAGGGTAGTTACTCGCTCATGATATTTATGGGGCGCAACGGACTTTGCTGCTAGGCACTAGTCCAAAAAGACAACATTCTGCACATTGCCCTGCTGACTGGACAATCATATTGATTGATGTGTGCGTGGGTTGGGAGTGTATGGGTTTGTTTTACCACCACAACAGTGTTTGTTGGTGTCCCTAAAAATCTGCGGAGACACGTGGGGAGAAGACGAAAAAGAGATGTGCGATGTTACTTATAGGGCACTCTACTGTGCGGCAATGCAGTCATTGCATAGGCCTGGCTTTTATTTCGACTGTGGAAAGTGCTGCAAAGATGAAATGACACCTTTTCAAAAATGATCACTCATGTGATGATGCGTATTTTGGGGCCATATGCGGCACATAGTGTTCTATGTTGGGACCTAAATCATTGGCTTTCTAAATTTCAACGCATAGAGCTCATTTTTCCCCTCGAAAGTATGAAACGTTATATACTTGGCTGCATACGTAGACGAGGCTTTGCATACAATGGACTATACACCATAAATAAGTCACCCTCCGATTAAACAATGTATATTTCTGGAAAAGGCTATGAAACTAAGCATTTCTAGGCGGGAAGCCACCTGAAATGGGGGCTCCGAGTGCAGCCGCCTGCCAGACGCCGGCCCGCAGCACAGACCAGCCGTGCGGTGCAGTATAGTAACGGGGTGTTTACCTGCAAGACTCCACCCAGATGGCAATCTCAAGATCTTACCGAGACGCGTGCTGTCTGAGCTCCTTGGACGTTCTCAGCTCCTCCGCAGACTTGCCTCGGAAAGATTGAAAGGATTGTTTCAGCTCCGGGTGGTTCTCGAACAAGCTAGAAAGAATAAAGGGCACATGGCATCACCGATACCATGTACAGAGCACACAGAGATTGATTTGAATCAAGCTGTGATGCTTAAACAGATGTCGCGAAGTACGTCGGCAAAGTCATTTCTCAAAAATGAACATGACGTGAAACCTATTACCATAAAAAAACACGAAAGCCATCAAACGGATGATTCGCAAGCACAGAGCTTCTGTACAACTAGCTGAGGATAACCTTGACTCAGTGTGTAATGAAATACTTTTTCCCAGCCGATGTATTTATGTTCTGTTCGATCGAGTATCATCCCAAACAGACAACTCTGAAAATGAAGATACACGATACAGCAATACGCGCTGTACATATATCCCTTGAAGCCTCACATGTGTTTCTCTCACCACGCACTTGAACTTGGGTTAAGCGTGCTGCGTTCCTTTTGGTGGTGGTCAGCATTTCATTACTTATTGCGGTGTGCTGACGTTTTAATTCAAGTTCGTCCATCAATTTATCGTATATAGCTCCCACGGATTCCCAGCGATTCCTGCAGCGATTCCATCAGAGACGGACTGGGAGGCCGGCAGCAGCGGGTATGGATAACACTATTTACCGACCGCACACACGTCTCGTCTAAAGCGGCCTTCTCGACCGTTGACGCGAACACGTTTGATGCTACTGCAGGGAGGGGGGGGGGGGGGGCATGCTGTTCGTCCGCGATTGTGGGTACTGCGTTCCCGGCGGAGCCGAGCGGCCGGGCAGGCTCGCCCCAGCGGCGCTGGACAGCTGGGTGGAGGACGACTGAGGTGACGCCAGGTTGGTGCGTGGGGGTTTGGGGATAGTTGGACGGAGGATGATGAGGTGGCGCCAGAGTGATGCGTGGGGGTCTGGGGATATTTGGGTGGAGGATGATGAGGTGACGCCAGAGTGGTGCGTGGGGGTATGGGGATAGTTGGGTGGAGGATGATGAGGTGACGCCAGAGTGGTGTGTGTGCGTGTGCGCGTGCGCGCGCGCGTGCGTGCGTGTGTGCGTGCGTGCGTACGTGCGTACGTGCGTACGTGCGTGCGTGCGTGCGTGCGTGCGTGCGTGCGTGCGTGCGTGTGTGCGAAATGGCCGGTGACCGGCGACAGAAGGAATGACCGGTTTGAGGCGCATGCTTTTTTGAAATGTAAAATACCATTAAATACTCAGTCGTGTCTGAAAGTTTCACTGTACTCCGCGAACAAGGAGCGAACCTGACTTTTCCGTCCCGTCGTCAAACTCTTGCCGACGCGACTTTATCTCCCCAGGCATGGACCAGAGCGACTCTCTGACACCTGTGCTTCACACGAGTTGCCAATGCGCGCCAAGAGCCGGCAGTCGGAGCCGATGGCGCCTCGTTGCCGGTGGACGGCGGCGGCCTGACGCACCAGAAGCGTCAGACGCCCAACCAGCAGCCCGTGCGCGCAGCTCCCAGGAGCTCCCCGGCAGGACCGGCGACGGGAGACCCGAACGGAACCTCGGCCAACTGCGAGTACATCTCAGCTAGCCGTTCGAGTCCAGCAGCCTGCCGTCCTCCAGGCCACCGGGTACTTCCATAGCTGTTCACAGCCCGCACGCTTCCTCCAGCAGTGGATTACAAGTCGTCAACCGCAGGGAGGCAAAACTGTTGGAGAAGCTCCCAGTGCTCCCCTCGCTAGTGCTTCCTTTTTTGATAGCGGTTCTCTCTTCTAGATGATGCACCGGCTCAGTCGCCCACCTGACCTTCATTTTGGGAGGAAAGCAGTCTTCATCACAACCATTTTTGGCGAAATTGCGATAGCAACGCGCGCTAGAGCAGCAAAGCTCATTCATTGTTAGCAGGGTAATATCTTCTGTCAGCTTCAGCCATCATAAATCCGGTGTCATTTCCGTTCAAACTGGTGCAGTGTCTCTCATTCCTGCAGGTCTACAGTTACTTCTAAGTCAGCTAACGAGACAGCGTCATCTGATCTTTGCAGCTTGCATATGGAAGTGGGCAGCACTTGCGCAGCTAACACATTCGTACTGTGAATAAACGTTGTTCTGACACAACAGGTCAGCCCCCATTTCAAACTCCGAGTCGACGCACCTGGGCATGCTACGGCTTATAGTTCTGGTAATAATGACCGAAGAATTGTGGAAAACAAGGTAATCGCGAAATATAAATGTACCAAAATCTAAAAGTACAAATATTTGGGGTGCATATTGGTTATAATGATAGAGGTTTACGCCGATGTAGATTTATAAGCTAGGTTTCATTGTCGGCCATGCAGTTCGTGTTCATTCTCGGAAGATAATAATTTGGTCGATTACTTGCGTGCACATGAGTCTGACAGCTTTGATTATTTCAGTGAGTTGGAGCCAGTACACACGCCTACAACACGAAATAAGTTGCACGTTTTCATCTGCCGCCATTGCAGGGTTCTGACACCATGCTGTAAAACGCTCCAAAACAGCCGAATCCATAGTTTGCGCACACCAAAGCGTTTGAACACATCAACGTAAAATTTGCTAATGTGGATGACAGTTTTTCCTCCGTCAAGATCTTCCAGCCTTCAGCCACTGTGGTGTCGGGTAATGAGGACCTGCAGGGGATCTGAGCTCGGCCTCAGCCTGCGTCTTTGTCTTTTTCGCTTATGAGCGAACCAATGTGTGGTACATTCAGCGAAGCGTTCTTTACAGGGTTCCACCGCTAGGGGAGGGAGGGAAAGGGGAGCCAGAATTACAGCGGCGAATGAATCTAAAAAAGCATCTTTGTTTTTGGGTTGCCTTGTATGTCAAGCTTATGATGCATCGGCAGTTCACGAGACGCAACTTGTGCTTAAAAACAAACTTCAGTGATGACTGCTAGGCCACAGATCGCTTGCAATTTAAATGAACAGGAAATGATCTGTGATTATCATGCATTTTTGTTGATAAACGATAACAAAGAAAACATCGATAATACTCATCGATATTCACAGCTCTACATGCAGCCAGACCTTTTTTCTACATCTATATAGAGAGATCCTATAACACCCTTTTCCGCGTTGCTGAGTTTTCCTCCCAAGGGCCACTGCTACAGAAGTTCTATAACCGGTGAAACACCCTGCATTTTGTTCGGCTGCGTTGTCTTATAATTTTAGGCAGATGGAACGCTACATTTTATATCTATATGATTCGTTAACAGGAACGTTTTGAGATTGCTCGGTGGACCGATTCCATGCACCATTCAACCGGAAAAAATCTGGAATCGACGTTTCACTGCGTTAAAGGGAGTGTTCCAAATTTCTACGGGTTTGTAACTGAAATGATCATCGTGAAGATCATTTGGTGCAGTTCAGAGCCCCGCCCTTCTTAAAACCTGAGCCCCTCTGTTCACGAGCCACACACCCGCAAAGATGTGCAGACTTCTTCTGGGAGACTATATCAAGGTCACCCATGCATCCGTAATGCCATAACAAACGTGATTCAAATCTTGCCATTCCATTGGCCATGCGACGGTCAAGGCCAAGACAAATGTAATTGTAAAGTCGTTTATATCTGGCGTTCGTAAGCACGATTTTAGATATAACTACCGCCAATTGGTTCCCAATCAATGTGGGGCGAGGTACAATGATCTAATCAAACAATGACGAATTGAGGATCATATTTAATAAAAAAGAGAACTTATGTTGTCTACAGCAACCTTTTCCAATTAAAAGTATACCAATAGATATAAGTGAGCTCATTTCATCAAGTCTGATGATTGCTTTATTATCTTCAAATACGAAATGTTCCCTACATACTGGTAACAGTCTTGCCGTCGATCAAATCTCCTATGCCTGAACCACCCCACCTCATACAAAAGCATTGTTTTGTACTACATCAGGTATTCTGTACTATTCTCCACATAGGCATATAATCACGAAACACCAATATGCATTGAAACACGATTGCTTTCAGTATGAGACCCCCGACGCACACGTTTTACACGCATACTTTTTTACTACATTACTTAACAATTTTGCTACATTGTTTACGCATGAGACCGATTCCGAGAGGAGCTCCGTCAAGAATGCAGGGCTGATCACTCACGCGAAATCCGTGGATAGCAGCGACGCATCGCGTATAATTTCATCTGCTTGCATTTGCTGTTAAGGAGTCGCGAGTAAATACTTCAGAAAGCACAATTATGTATTGATCCCAGCTAACAACCATACCACTGGACACCTCAAATGGAACATGAGTAAAACGCTGATGGAAGTCTGTAGAAAGGCCTGAACGCTTCAAAAAGGGCAACACGATAAATTGGGAAATTACCTCGGCGGCGATTACTGCAATGCACCAGTTTAGATCGTCGAACCGAAGAGTGCGTCTACGCTAGGATGAGCTTCAGCAGGACAAACCAACGCGCCCACTACAGCGCAGGTCAGGACACTGAATGTCCAGCAGCACAACAAATACAGCATCTGCAGTAAAGACAAATATGATGCAGTTGCCACCAAAATTCCACACACACAGTGAGAGATATGCCTCTAACCGATAAGTGACCACCAGCGGTCTCTGGTCGGACAGGCGGCCCAAAGTCGAGGTCCGACCGCCCGGAGTCCACCTCCGACAGGCCGCGCCCAGGGCCGTCCCGCCTCGTCTCGCCGGCCCATCACGCTGCGGGGTCTGGCTCCGGAGAGGCGTCGCTCGGTGTGGCGTGATCCGAGGCGCTGCCGGCGGCCGGCTTCGGCGACGTCAGCCCGCTGGTGACCGGCGTGACGCCGCTGCGGCGGTGCTGGTGACGACTCCTCTTGCCCTCAGGCGTCGCCCTGTGACCGCCGGCCTTCGGGGCGTCGGGGTCCAGGTGCCAGGGCAGGCCTGCGCCGCTGCTGTGCCGCCCGGTCGCTGACGCCGCGCCTTCTATGTGCGACGGCACCCGCAGCACGGGCGGGATCGGAGGTGTTGGCGCCTCCGGACTGGCGGTCGAGGTGCTTTCGTCGTCCTTGTGGCCGCCGCACTTCTTTATGCCCAGCTTGACGGCCGCCCAGACGCCGAAGGCGATCAGCCAGTCGTAAATGGCGATGGCGGAGAGGCCGAGCAGGAAGCTGATGGATGCGCTCAGTTCGGCCACCATGTTCAGGAAGGTGTAGTCGAACTGTTCCGTGACGGACTCCACTTCTGGGGAGATGGTCAGGCTTATGCCGTAGTTGCTGCCGATTGATTTGCTTCCAAGCGACAGGAGAGTAACCTGAGAAGCGATTAAGGTGAGGCACCGAAATGCAGTCACTGGCTCCGAAGTCCATGATACTACATCGATTCAAATTTGTACGTTGCATCTCATGATATGACATTATGTCAGAAAAAATGTCGGACAACACGCTGCAGAACAGATATCTGTGACAATCAGTCGAGCTGCAGTTACGGGGAAATGGGAGACGCAGTCTTTCTAGCGACTGGTAATGGCCTCCAGGCAAAAGCTTCACCTTATCCCATTCCTCCTGACTACGCCACTAATAACACGTGAAAATCCCGGTGCCCATGGCTTGACCGCCATTACTACAACTGCCTCGGGTATTTTACAGCGTAATTCAGCCCATGAGATAGTATGGAGAATGATTTTTCGCTGCAGCAAGATATAATGATTTCAAGCGATGGCTAATCTGTCCATGCCGATGTACTAATAACAAATAAGTGGTACGAGTTTTTTTTCCACGAAATCATCGTCTCGCAGCAGCTTGGATCACGTACAGACATTGCAACATCCCCACGGCACGAATTCACTAAATGTCGACATCCGTGCGGCATTAATGGTCCTGGCGCCAGGTTTTTTTTTTGTATTACAAAATACTCTCCGTTACCTAGCATGCTTACCTTGAACGCAGAACACCGATCTGGGCAACTCTTGAGGCAATCTATGACGGGTCGGGTCAAGTTGGCTTCGTTTGAGTGAAAATATTTATCCTGAATAGCAAGCGTCTGCAAGAAGCTTTCAGCATCCGTGCAGACAGCAAGGTTCTGGAGCCTTTCATCCATCCAAGGCTTTTGTACCATGTCTTGCATCCATGGTAGAATACACTCCACCGTTTCTAAGAGCTTTCGTGCTATACACCACTGCCGGCAGTTGGTTTGCGAATAGCCCTTATGATCTCTACAATGTTTATGTTCACTTCGTTTTCTGTGATAACTGAAGCCTTTTACCAGAAGACGTTCGAATGTGTTTGAGTGTATGCTAAATTTGCTAAACTTTTGAATAATTGGTATTTCTGTGAAAACGTCAGTTGCATCATAAACAAAAAGATCGGCTGCCTTGAAGAGGACGATACGCTTGGCATTTGGATCGCTCCGTGCCAGCTTCGAAGGCACAGTGTTCTTAACTCTCACACTGACCTCCATCTGTCGCTTGGACATGCTTTCATTGACAGTGATGTTTAAACAACCTGCGTAAAAGGGACTCAGGGAGTAGTGCCCCAAAAGAGCATAGTCTGCCTTGTTTAATCCCCGTTTCTTCTTGGTTGTCAATACGGTATAGCTGTTGTCATCTTCATCTGCCCATGCCGATGAGCCTTTCACCTTGGATGTCAGGCGTAGCTTGTTGACCTTAAACTCCTGGAAAGCCTTTCGAAAGCTGTTGTTTTGGTACGTCCACAGCTCACTTGCTGGGAGTTTGTCCCAGGGATGCACTTTTTGGAAATATGTTGTATAGCTCTTAGGCTGCAGTGTGACATCCAGCCACGTCTTTTCACTCCATGATGTCGGCTTTTTTAGGCTGTCAATGTACGATTTCAAATCCTTTTTTAAGTGCACTTTATAAAATTCGTCCAACGCCGATGGCGTGAAGAAAGGTCTCAGGCAGATGGCTAACTTGAACCATGGTTCATCTTGAAAGATTGACTGTTTGCTCTCAAGGATGTGACGTGACTTCAGTTTAACTAAACTAGAAGAGAGTGCAAAGGAAAAGGCTGTTAAGGCCAGGGCAACTACCAACAGCTGTGTGACATACGCTATCTTTGTGCAAGTCGGGAGGGATATCTTACCATGCCGTGAGATGTGTTCGTCCTCGTCCAACATATCTTCCTGGCTTTCCCATTCTGTCAGATCATCTGGCCTCTTTACTCTAACCTCAAATTCGTTTGAACTGCTGTTTGAAGGATTGGTGATGTCTTCAGACATTTTTTTATCTGTCACCTTCTTTTCACCGTTAAGTGTTTCACTGACGTCTTCGGACATCTTTCAACATTTAAGCCTTTCGCTAGGAACCAACGCACCGGTAAAACTGTCGACCAGAAGGGTAACAGGGTTCTAAAAATAAAAAAGTAGTTAACGCATGTAAATTAATATACACGCTCAGATCTTTATGCATGCACCTATGCCCATGTATACACCGTCTGCGGCTAATCTGACGATATCCATGCTGCCCTGTGACCTTACTCTGTGTCTTAAACCGCACGATGACGTCTTTCATCCCTCTCGTCCCATTGATCCCAATGAGCTTAATCCACCTCGTCATCGCACGTGCCTCTCTTGATCATGAAACTTCGCTTATAACTTGCCATCAAACGGCAGAAAGCCTGTATTGTAGGCTACACGCCTGGACAGTAGTCCTAGCCAAGTTACTAAAATGTTGACCCAGCAATATTGACCGCCGCAGACATTTTGACGAAACTATGTTCTATAAAATAAGGGAATTCGTCATAAACAGTATTGCCTGGCCCTCTGAGTCGTCGAGATAAGACCTTAAAACTAAACCAGCATTCAAGATGGCGACGGTCTCCATCTTGAATTCTGAGAAATGCTCAAAGTTATGCAATTGTCAAACAAGCTAATTTGGCTCCCTTATCTACATTAAGCTGGGTACTTAGAACATTTCCGCCAAAAGTTCGCGGCAGTTGACGTTGTAAGGTCTTATATAAGAAGCATACGAATGGCAACCCGACCACACGTACCCAATCAGGTGAAAAACGCATTCTATAGCACATGCATCGTATATGTAGCACATGTTCATATGATTATGATGTAGAACACACTCTCTTCTGTGAGGGGGTAGCCTTACAATGAGCGACATATATCGGTCAATGGAGGTTGGTTTTCGTTATTCATGATCATCTCTGACCTTTGAATCCCGATTTGACCTTAAATTTGACCCCATGCGTGTAAAACAATGCCAGACATGAAATCAATACCAGATAAAATCCCTCTAAAACCGTCTCGCACGACTTTCCAGCTGATCGAGAAGAAACAACTTTGAAACTGGACCAGCATTCAAAATGGCCGCGGCTGCCATCTTGAATTTTGAGAAATATTTTAAGCTGCACAAGTACCACCCGAGCTTTGTATCCCCTAGCTACAGAGCACATATTTCCGTCAAAAAGGCTCGCGGTATTCGACAAGGCAGGGTCTCATAGAGGAAACACGAGGTTGGCAACTCGACTATTCAGCCAGTCTAGCCCCAAATGTATCCTCACATGACATCAGATTACATGTGGACTTTCTGATTTCGGTGATCATTCAAACCAGCAGATTCGGAACCATCCCCGATATCAAATCAAAGCTGGAACGTCCGTGCAAGAGGACTAAGAGGGATTCAGACTATACTTATGTTCTTTGCGCCTCGCCTTACAGCATTGGGATTCCAACCATTCACAGCTGGAGGAGTGTAGTCAATGGCGGAGAGAGCCTTTGAGTCATGCCCCCTCCCCCCGCCCCCCCCCGCACTGGAGGTGGAGTGGGCCTCAGCACTTTTGGGAGCTTAAAACGTCCGTAGGGCTCCTAAAACATGAATGAAGGACCAAATCTACGAAAATAAGATCCCAAGCTTAAAATGGCCGTCCCAGTATGGGCAAATCCTGCGACCACAGGCGTCTTCTTCTAAAATCGGTTGGAGGACTCAGTCGATTAAGTTGACCCGGCCTCCCCCAAATCCGGATTTCACCACAGATTTCGGACGCTTTGATTTGCGCCCCATGTGAACTTTTAGTTTTGTTGAGGCTCAGTCGATTCCAAAAATGATAATGCTGATGAATGTCTTCACAATGGCAGCCAAGGCGAAGCTGCTTTTTGGTAATCATCTCAGAATATGGTAAGAATTCAAAGGGGGAAAATCTTAGTGAATCAACCGGTTACTGTAGACAACAACGGATGTCATTTTGTCCATCAGTGGTGGCC
This sequence comes from Pollicipes pollicipes, assembly GCF_011947565.3. Classification (NCBI taxonomy): domain Eukaryota; kingdom Metazoa; phylum Arthropoda; class Thecostraca; order Pollicipedomorpha; family Pollicipedidae; genus Pollicipes; species Pollicipes pollicipes. The sequence continues at coordinate 26,619,438 of NW_023596136.1, read as the reverse complement.
CAAGACGCAAAAGAACAGTCTTTTGCAGAATGGAATGACCTGACTCGTACAGAGAAGTTATAGTGAAATCGTGTACACTGCCAGGATGCACCCATGTACAAATGAATCTGAACTGCGCAACCTTCTCAACCTACATGTAGATAACAAGGAGACAGAAGTTAAGCACTGACAACTGGACGGTTACCACTGTGACCGGTTGAAAAGGTAGCGCAACCAGCGTTTGACACTTGTTGGAAGTTGAAAAAGCAAGAAAGGCCTTGATCTCTTGGTGTTTCGGCGTAATGGGTTGGGAGCTTTCATGATAAAAATAATCGACCTTCATTTTCGACGCGACGCCAGGAGTTTGTGATGAAACGACGTTACCATTAAGTGTTCGCTATGCTGAGAAGACTCAACTTATTACAAAACGTTTGTGCTTATGGTGCTTATGTGCTTATGGTGCTTATGCGGCTTCTGGTGCTTATGTGCAACTGTGCTTATGGTCTGATTTCTTCATAAAAATCGATCAACAACCACCCCAATATTTCTTCGGCTCTGGAGCACACTGCAAACAAATGGTTGCGACACCATTCTACACCCATTATTTTAGTACAATCAGGCAGGAGATGCACCACCGAACTGCTCTTAAACCGTCTCGTCACGAAATGCTCTGCAACCCGTCCCGACAGTTCAGTTGGATAGACCGCCTGCCTTCTGATTCGGTTGCCAGTTGGATAGACCGCCTGCCTTCTGATTCGGTTGCCAGTGGCGGGGTGGGCTCCAGCCGCTCACGGCGTTCGCTGTTTCTTCTTAACTGGGATGACCCGCGGCCGGTGACTGCGACCGCTTTGCCGGTCGGGTGACGTCACGATCCAGGGCGGGTCGTGGCGTGTACTGCGGCACGGTAGGCCTTCGTCGCAGCATTCTGCAGCTGGTATGAGGTTTTACGACAGAATGGAGGGATCAGGGCGTACGCAACAGACAGCGCTTAGCACGGGCGCTCACCACAGGAACGCATCTGTCAAAAGGATCGGACTAGATTTTGGTGTGTGAATCTTATGATCCCTCTCTCTAGTAGTGTGAACGTAGTATTGCTAGATTTTTTTCCGTGCGAACTGATACGCAGAACACTGGGTGAGGTCTTCCGATTGTGCCCTAAAGTCCCGGCTTTACAATACAGCAGTATTAAGGTTGCATAGAATTCAAAGACAGATTGAACAAACAGGCTGCCTACAAATGAAACCCTCGTATGTACAGGCTGATCCATATAAAAGTAAATATACCCTTTACTCAACAGATGCAAGTGTGTTTACCGCACAATCAAGACTGCGGGGCATTGCTCTGAGGACGGGAACAAAGACTCTGAGGAGCACCGCCTCAGAGCGTCGCACCTCCACCGCTCTGATATCTTACCGGGCGTTCTTGGGGCAAATTCACGGAATTGTTCGGAACGAGGAGTGGCTCCAGCTGGAGGGGTGACAGCGCACACGGCACGGGTTTCACGCGATCGGCTGGTGGATCATTTTCCTGGAGCGCACACCAGCTTAAGGCCGCCAGGGAGTGACTTTGCACTCGTCCGACCTGCCGATACTGGACTTTATGCTGTCAGGTAGTACGAAGGACCACGTCCACGTAGAGAAGCCAGCGAACGTTCAAGACCCCAAGGGCGTCTCAGACTTGAGATGGAACGTATCACCGTCGATAACATCGACAGGAAAGCGACCACAGGCAGTAGATTCATCCGTTGTGCCTCCTGGATCTCGAGGAGTATCTGGAGCATCTCTGCACACACTGTTTAACGGATGTGGAATATCTGACTACCAATGTCGCTGCTCGTGTTTTTCCATTGAATGAATAGTCAAATATCGTCGCAGTCATGCTTGGGCGATTTTGATTGAGAAAAACGTTGGCAAACTTTAATCTGAGGCCAACCTGTGCCTTAAAAAGATACCACCTGTTGCAGTCAATGTTTTTGTCGTGACCCACCTGCGCTATCTCATGAAAAGATATCAACTTTTGCAGACTGAGCTAGCATACGGGGTGTTGCCATGATGAAAATACAAGCCACCAACAGGAAACTACGTGGTACAACTGGAACATAAAATTAATTGGGGTGTGTTTAGGCAACTGGTTTAACGGCAGTCCAATGAAATTTACTGGATTTTAATGGCCCTGTATTCCATCTTTGTTCAATGTGCTTTTGGGGAAGGACCTCAGAGAAGCATTGATTGGGCTTAAGCCAGCATTAGGGGGGGGGGGGGGAGAAGACACCCAAAAGCATATAAACACTAATGATTTGTATACACCCCTGTGAGAGCCCTGGTATGTACAGGTACCTAGTGTGCCAGCAGTTCAGAGAGGTCGGCTGCATTGGACTAGCCCGGCATTCACATTTTGCTCGCGTGCTTTGGGGATACTCACAACAACATTTAGTGGGGCCAAAGTAGGGGGCGTCAAGCCCTAACTTGGGAGCGGTATCAAGCCTACCCAAAAGTATGCAAAGTGACGCCCTGTCTGTGACTGGTTTTGCCTCCTGTCAGCCGAAACCCTAGCTGCACTACCGCACAGCCGAAACCACTCGCTGTTGGAACACGCAAATAGGTGAGCATCCTGTTCGATGTACCAAGACTGCCATTGTGCCAAACTAACTGCAAGAAGTCAAAGTAACTTAAAGTCCTGTCCGGAAGGTGGACGGCTAGTGGGAAATCTTTAGGTTTTTAACAGCCGATGTTCTGTTGTGCCGTTAAGTGGCATGCATCTTGACGCATGCTGCCCGTTTTCAAAATAATCTGATTCTGGAAACTAGAAATTAGTTGATAGAGCTTGCTAGAAAACATTTTTGAAATATGGGATAGAAACCCTCATCGCGTACACTGACACGTTTCCCTCAGGCTGTGGGCCTATGGATATGGATATGGATAATTATGGGAACGCAAATACCGATTTTCCAACATTTGCAGTTTGCATCAGGTTTGGATCCCCCTTTTACGGCTGTCGCGTCTGTTTTTGTCAAATTGGGATTTTTTTGGATAACCTGGCTATTAGAATGCATTTTATACGACCAGCTGAAGAAGAACTTCCAGAAAATGACCCCTTAGAGAAGACATGTGAGAGGCACGAGTCCCCGCACATTTTCGGGTATTTAATGCTATGTACAAGGTCTGGCTTTATCCATGCGCCGGGATTAACTTGAATATACCATCGGGCATGTACTGACCTGTATGCCGCACGTCAAGTGAGTATCAATGACTTCTCTCTAAACATATAATTTTTTCACATATTTCAAGTGTTTCCCTGTAGCTAGCGCATTGCACCATCGATTGCTAGGATGGTTTTGAATCTGGATTTTGGAGATATTTGATAGTTTGCTAAGAGATCAGAGACAGTATGCAGGTGGCTGGCTCGGTGCTTCCTGAAACGTTGTGCAGTGCAACTGATCACAGCTTTATGATCACACTTTTATGGAATGATTCAGACTAAGCATTAGCGCCAAGGATTGAATAATAGTTTGGGCTACCGTTAACGTCTGTTGTGATGCATTTACAAAAAGCGTTAGCCACTTAATGCTCCGCTCGCCGTCAGGTGTTAATGAGCCGTGAGCAGGGCTCCATGGTGTTCAGCCTTCGGCCATGTACTCGGCATCACCAGAAATTCTCTCTGAAGCCGCTGGGATTCAAACCGGGGCTTTCTGATTAACTGCCCAGGGCTCTGCCACCGAACTAACCGGGAGGAACTGTCGGATGAGGATCTCCACGGATGACTTAATACGCTATGATATGCCAACGGAAGCTCCTTCTGAACTGAGACAGCAGATGTACGTGACGTTCTGTCTCTGCTCCCTACTCGCAAGTGTGGGGCATCGGGGCGTTTCGGCTTGGGCGGCACGCTGCTGGGTTGCGAGACCACCTGCCGCTGCCCGTTCTTGAGATAGTGTCACCAGGACCCTGTCCGGTCAGTGGACGGAGTACCAGGTCCGGTCGGGCGTCACGTAAGGCTGTCTTCACGTGGGCGGTTGCAAATCATTGCCCACGTTTCCCATCTCAGCGACCTTTTTATCGGCGATTTAATTTCCAACGGAGCAAGACGGACCCATGTAACTTGATTCAGCTAATAAGTTCTCGAGCCCGCCAACACATGCGACTGATGGGGCTGGCGCTCCGTGTGGCCACCAAACATGCTAAAGAGGTACCCACTGGAACCCACTGGAGGTCGACGATCGCAGCCCCTTCCTTTCCCCTTGTACTTTACTCTCGCTTCTCATGAAGTCGACGCCGTTCCGCGTACATTCTTGGCATATCCGTTCGCCGGCTCCCACTTATCCAAGCTGTTGCCGTTGTCAAGGAAACTGTGGATCAGTGAGCAAGACCATTTTTTCAGCCGTGCGCACCAGGCCATAACAATTCAGAGGTGAAAACACCCTGCGACCTTGCAACAAATGAAAAAATGGATGGCTGCACAAAAGACAGTAACTTCGCCAACTTATAGCCTGAAGCAAGGGGAAATGAGCTTTTTTTCCCAAAGGGTGGGCACACTCTTGTAGATTTATGCGTTGGTGACAATAAATTTAACTGGATGCGCAGATCTGCTTGTTTCCATCGGCTTCAACGTAGAGGTACTTGTGCAAACTTTTGCCTTGCCATCTCTGTTAATGTTATAGAAAGCTAGCCAGTATACTCGTTCGCTGGTGACAGGTCAGCGCACCATACAAGGATGTTCTAGGACCGTCTTTCTTGACCACGTTACATCCGACCTTAGCGGAAGCCGACGCAAAACCCGCCGGCTCGTCCCGACAGCCGCGGCAGCCGAGTTCGGCGGCGGGGTCCCGGGCAACTCAGGCGCCTTACCCTGCAGAGTAAAGGAGCAGAAAAAGTACGTAGTAAGTGACATCAGTCAAGGCTAATCATCGACAGCGTACATCGATAACTTTGCCAGAACGCCCGTGCGATGACCGACACCGGCAGGAACGTTTTCCGGCTGATAATCGAGGGCAGAGAAATTGATAGGAAAACGATGCGATATGCGACATGGATCAACACTGATCGACAGCATACATCGATGACTTCACCAGAACGCCTCTACGGTGATTGACACCCGGCCAATTTCCGGCTGACAAAGCGACAGAGAGCAAAGGCTAAGAAGACAAGAATGGGAAATGATGAGTTGCATCAATGGCGATCGACCAACACCACCTGACAAAAGCCTCTACTGGAGATCACTCACGCCGCCTGGCAGCGGTTCTGAGAGAGGGAATCGAAGGCGAATGCAAGGGAGCACCGCTGCATGACCTAGCGCGGATGTCCTCCACGGATCTCCGGGTCTCGCGGCAAAGGAACGCCCGAACACTTCCTCTGAGGCGGCCCAGGTGTACGGACGAGATAACAGCCAATGAGGTCGCATCTAACAATTTGGGGCCGTTCGTTTCAAAAGGACGTGGCACGGCCAAGAGAGCCCGCTCAGTGCGGTCGACGCCCATGAAGGAGAGCTTCTGCGGTCGATGCCTCTGAAGGAGAGCTTCTGTGGTCCACGCCTCTGAAGGAGGGCTTCCGCGATCGACGCCTCCGAAGGAGAGTTCCTGCTGTCGACGCCTCTGGAGGAGAGCCTCTGCGGCCCACGCCTCTGAAGGAAGGACCTCCGCGATCGGCCGTCCAATGATGACATCTGAACGTACGACTAACGGCTAACGGAAAACAGGAGTAGGGAACCACTGAGAGCCACATGACAGGGGCAACCGCTGTCAAGTTGGGGGCTCCGCATGGACTCCGGCTCCGACTCTGTGGACATCACGGCGTCGGCAGGCGGGGAGACGGCCTGACGCGCCTGCCCAGCGGGGCATGTGCTGGGGCAACCACCGGCCAGCACCTTCGGCCCCTCCGACCGGCAGGGACAGTCTCGCAGAGTGGTGGCAGCGCTAGCGGTCGACACAGCACTGCTGTGTCGACCGCTGACATTTGTGTCACGCCATCACTGCTGTCACTGCAGCGATGGCGACTCCCTCGTCACCGGCAGCGACGGCGGCCTTGCCGGTGCTGGCAGTCATGTTCGGCGGCTGCCGTGATGCCACTGCATGTACGATCCGTATCAGCCATGCGGCACGGTTGTGCCCCCGTCGAAATCGCGGGCATTGCCCGAGGCGTCCGGCGGCTGAGATCTCATCCGTCTGTTCGATGCCCGTTGCGGGCCGCCGGCAAAGTGAATCCCAGCGACGCCACGCACCAGCTCGCGCAGACGTCAACAAATCAAAGTTAACAAATCACAGCTTGTCCTCATGTTGGAAGCCAGACGGACGAGACGGAACCTTCTTGCAAAGACCATCGATCATCGATCGCCGCTCCACCGTGTTTACAAGTCCCACCGACGTTATCTCCACCACCGGCGCCGAGCATTCGCGAGATGCTGTTCGCTCGAGATGTTCGCTCGAAGCGCTATGGGCCAGACTGCCTTCGAGAGCGGGATTGCTTAGTGAGTAATGGTAACTTGCCCAAAAACATGCGCATGTGTATATTGCGTTGGTTTCCATATATAATATAACCATGCACTTTACTTTTTGTAAACGTCACAGCAGTGACATTTTTCGGATCAATAGCAATATCTGACCTGAGACGGCAAGCCTGGCTTGGTTTTTGTGAATTCACATTGCATATGGGATGTTTTTACGCGGTGAATCCGAAGCTAGAATGGCGTTCAAAGTACCGATGATGATAACATGACATGGTACACACCCCATGAGCATAACAAGGCTATCACATATGCTCGCTGACTGATATTCTTTTTAACCCGAGTTGGCGTCGCCCGTATTGTCCTTAAGTAGATATTAGGAAACTTCTAGAGGGTCCTGTTGTACAACGTTGGACACGTCTTCCGATAGTACCCTGTTGCCCCTGGCAGTTCCCCGACAATGTAAGCAGTTCACCGACGTGATAGCCACGGGATCACTGATGATCAGTAGTGCGCGATCTCGTTTCCGAAGTCATCTAGGTGTCTTCCTTAGCACGTTCCACACGGCACGCTGGCAGATCCTTATTGCGAGACTCGTGTGCCTCTTCAGAAAAGTAAAAATGGAAGTAGATGCACTACAATGAAAGTGCATCTACACCATGCTCCCAGCACTACTCCATAGAGTAATACTGGGGGCACAGATCCGGGCATCGGGTACGGCGACTGGCGGCTCACGAACAACTGGGCTGTCCCATGGTAGCAGGCACCGAAATTCTCAGCGGTCACTGAATATCCGAATGCCATGACTTCCAGTACAGTATTCAGGTGTGTGGTCCGGTGTCCGTCGACCCTGTCGACCTCAGCTACGGTCATTTGTCTGTGAAGGCTTGCTCTTACCGTACTTCTTCGTTGAGAACCGTGCGAATTGTCCCGTGATTAGGTGAAATCCCTCGACAAAAACAGCCAGAGCTCCACTATCACTGTACTTCTTCGGCTGGCGAGACTGATCTCGGTCTTCGAACAGACGTTGGACTTTTTCGGCCTCGTTCACGTCTGGGCTAACCCCTCACAGACGAACGCCTGGTCGCTTCGCTCTTCACTTCGAGCCCGCCTTTTTATTGCATGAAGTTGGTCTGCCGTGGGCATGGTAACTGACTTTATCGTCTTCTTTTTAGCACCAGCGCCCTTTTCACTGGATCTTAGTGTGCGCCGATCACGCTTGGATGAACTGAGAGCTCCTCCGGTAGAATTCTGCCTTCAGTCTCTCCCGTTTTCCGACGGAAATATCGCAGTGTGTCTGTTTGGTTTCACTCTTTTTGCTCCGAACTTCGTTTGGGGCGCTTCCAGTAAATGGGTGAATCTGGGGATGGTATACAAATTCTTTCAGAAGAGAGCCGCACACGTGTCAGAGAAGTCGCCGGTGCCTTCATGACGAGCTACGCTTAAGTGACATATGGCTACATACTCTGAGCTCCCGACCCCTGCATATCCTTGAGTCGCTCTTCCTCATGCTCCAATGTGTGTGTGATACCCCGGATTCATCTGTTGTGTAACATTATGACGTCTGACCCCGCTGTTCTGTCAGACCTCTCTCAGCGCCACTGTTTCTCGTCCTGGCCCGCTCTTCCCCGTCACTCATCTCCTCTCTGTCCTCTTGCAAAAATCGCGTGATTGGGCCGTTCCTCTTTCCTCTTTACAAACCGTCAAATCCACTCATTCCAGGTTTTCCTCATGTCCAATCCGCTTTTCGAATTATGGTGCTCTTCTCACCGGGCTCGACGCGCAGCGCGCTCTGGCGGCATGCGTGGAGTTGGGCATGGCCGGCGGTGAATGCGAGTGCAAGCCTCGCCCTGATCTCCCCTCGCCTCGCTGCGAGCCCCCCCCCCCTTCCCCCTGTTCTCTTCACGTCTCGGTTTGGCCGGCGGGCCGCATCCGTTCTCTTCTCGCCTTGTTTCGAGCGGCGCCCTGTTCTCGGCACGCCCGTCCGGCCGGCGGGCCAGTCGCCGCTTTGCACACGTCTTGTGTCCTCGTTTTCACGCGGCCGACCGCGACTAGGTCAGCTTCCTTCCATGTCCCAGACAAACATCGTCCCAGACAAACATCGTCCCAGACAAACGTCGTCCCAGACAAACAACACCGTTCTGGAAAAACACCGTCCCAGACAAGCGACGTCATAGAAGGACTCGGAAAGGGTTGCGTATCAGGCTGAGTGTGCAGCTCTTCTCCGGGAGGCATTTTATTTGCGCACTTCGATCTCAGGCAAATCAACAGTTTTAACAAAGAAGTTCAAATCTAGGAAACGTACACATGCGCTCATTTTCGGAAACAGTAACAGGGAGATCCTAAAAAAACTACTAGCATGCAAATTTTGTACACACTATGTTTTAGCTGCTCACGCCGATAAACTTAATAGTGGGATCGCAGTTTTTGAAGACAATGCGACTGATGCGCAAACCTAGGCACGACAGCATAGACATGCACTGTTCTCAGAGAACTCGGGCACACTGCGAACTCACCGTCGGCAAAGAACAAACAGTCGTGCTCAAACACCTTATTTTATGTTATCGCGACAGACTGGCTTCTTTGTTCAGTTGTGTGCTGCTTTCCCGGGTCGGGCTCTGCTCAATCCTTTATCCCTGTTCAGAGGAGTTTATATTGCATGGTGGCTCGCAACTCAATTAACTTCTCCTCCCCAAAGTTTGGGAGCAAATTAGACAGCAGCAAGGACTTTGGTGGTGGACGCCACGTGGCGGATCTGGCGGGAGTTTCTCCCGTCCGGCTTTATACGCCCACTCAAACGCCCACTCTCTGATCATAGCCAGCACGGAGTTACTGCAGGCCGCTGTCAGTCCTTACGAATCTCACACCTGGTTTTACTGGCGCAGAGAGAAATTTGATGGCCGCGCGCTGCTCCATTAATGTGGTATGGATTGCTGTTTGTCTTAACAGTCTCTGGCATGACTGCCCCAAAAAAGGCCTTCGTGAGCGAACAAAAAGGAACGTCCAGTTGGCCCCCTATTCACCTGGAGATGAGGGACGAAAACGGGCGCGCTGCGTGTCATAATATAAAGCCAAACATACCCGGCTTTAGCGTTTTAATTTTTTTTGAAGCGATGTAATCAAGACTTGCAACTTCACCTGAGCGTAACGTTACGCTATCCAAGACCACCCTTTCCCTGTCACACCTCGGTTACGCATTATTAAGATCTCCCTCCCTCCTCCATGCGTTGGGTTGGAAAATAGCTTGTTTATGAACCGCGCCATAACATGGAGTCGGGATACGTCAATCCATATTTGCATGTAAGCATATACCATATTAGCATGTAATACATCTACGATGCTGGTATTTCACTCAAAATACCCTTAAATGTTAAAAACGTGCGCCATCTATAGACTATCTTAATCGCGGGCGTTGACGCCACGCATGATAGGATGTAGCATCGCCGCCGGTCAGCAGCTGGCGGATCAAGCCAAATGACGTCATATGAGCGGAGAAACAGAGTGTAGCACAACTCTCCCTGTGGTTTATCCCAGCCCACTCCACCCTGCATTCTGGTTCTAGTACAGCGCGATTCGCGCTAGATGCGGCATTAAAACCAGATTTTGTGGACGTGCTTCTTTACAAAAAAAATGTCATTCAAGAGTGGATTTACACCAAGGTAACCTTTGTGGCGTTAGCCAACCATACGCATGAGGAAACACATGCATATCTTCGTAGTGCTTAGCTAGTTGCATTGACTCCCACCAGGATATTATCACCGAATGCTCGGCGTGCTTGAGCTAATTTGCAAGGCATACGCGTTCTTTAGCTGCATAAAAATGTTTGGAACTGACTCGATACAAACTTGTGGTGCTTAAGCTACAAAGTGTAGGAACGTTTATGGTGGACCATCGTGTCATTGTGACTTTTGTTACGGTTCAGTCAAAATAAACTGTTTGGCAAAGAAATAGCTGCAGCCAAAAGCTATTCAATACTCAGGCGATCGGTCGGTTCGTACATCGTTCCAACCTTCTTAGTTTCGTGAGCAATATCCTCATGTTCAAGTCATGAACTCTGAACACGTGAAAATTGGGGAATCAAGTCCTATCCCTGGTATTGAATGCATTACACCTTCTTCGGTAAAGGTGCTGACTATCATTTCCTTGTATAATGAAGGTCATCAATGCCCTGAACATGTTAAGATTCATTCGTAGCCAGTGCCGTATAATGCCAAATTCTAAACATTCGCCAGAAGGAGTAATGATGGGTAGTATACGGTGCCTCAGTGATATGGTACCAATACTGTACAGGTACAATGTGGAGAGCAGCATGAATGCATCCGTGATATGGTATCAGGGCTGTATAGGCACGATGTGGAGAGCAGCATGGATGCATCTGTGATATGGTATCAAGGCTGTACAGGTATAATGTGGAGAACAGCATGAATGCATCAGTGATATGGTATCAGGACTGTATAGGCACGATGTGGAGAGCAGCATGAATGCATCAGTGATTTGGTATCAGGACTGTATAGGCACGATGTGGAGAGCAGCATGAATGCATCAGTGATATGGTATCAGGACTGTACAGGTACAATGTGGAGAGCAACGTGAATGCGTCAGTGATATGGCATCAGGGCTGTACAGGCACGATGTGAAGAGCGGCATGAATGCATCAGTGATATGGTATCAGGGATGTATAGGCACGATGTGGAGAACAATATGTTTCGTCTCGCACTGTGGTGTTGGGTCGTCATGGACCGACCATGACCTTAAAACAGGATGACCTGGCACTTAATCCTCATCCAAAGAAAAATGCGTCAGGCAATTTTGAAGATTTTGTCTCAGATGAGCTTGACTTCAGATAGTCCCAGAAAAGGTCACACAATTAATGCCCCGCACTGCAAACCACACACTCCTTTGGAGCCACTAGTCCTGAACATATGCATACCTTGTCAAAGCCGTTTTACGGAATACGAATTTACACAATCCCGCCGTTCAGACCTTTATAAAGGTCTTAATTCGAATACCAATAAGGTCATAACTCAATAAACTTACAGCATGCAAAGAACGCAATAATAGTGGAGTCAACCTATGAAACCGTCACGGCACGGAATGTTACATATATATATATATATATATATATATATATATATATATATATATATATATATATGTTTAGAATTGGTGGCTTTGATTCATTCATCAGCGAACGTGTGTTTTTATCGAAATATTTTCAAAGTATGTCAACTATGCACCTTGTGTCAAGCCTCTGGTATTGTTTACAAGCAATCTAATACCAATTTGTTGCAAAGCAGCCATGACAATTGTCACAAAAATTTTCAGCCTAAGTTAGTGCATGCAATTTAATGTCATTAACTGTGAGCATCAGCACCAGTATTCATTGCGAGCCGAGCCCCGTGCGCAATGCCTTTTCATGTTTTGGTGCAAACAGTGTGAACAACAGAGTTAATGGCACAGTGGACAGCACAGGTCCACATACACGCGGAGATCGAACATACAAACCAACGCTCATCGAGTGGTGCTGAGTTGTAATGACGGCTGAGCCGAACCCAAGCTCCAGCAGCATCCGTGCGCCCACGGTAGGGAGAGTTTAAGACGCTGGTCGCACGATAAGCAAGCAAATCCTCGCCCATCCATCTCCGATTGGATTCTGGGCACGTTTCTCAGTCGCAGCATGTGGCAGGGAGTCTGCGTATTATATCGCTGGGGTCCATGTAAACATGTGATAGCGACGAAGTTTGCGCGTTTCTTGCTTCGCACGTGTCAGACGCGCGAAGCATTGATTCTTCCCATACATGATTTCTTCAGTCAGACAACGCAGTTTGGTACGAAACAATGCACCAAAGGTCCGTGCAAACATAAATGCGTCGGCATTCTGTGTATTTCTTACGTTCACATTTGTATAGTTTTGACACTTTGGATTGACTCCGCCTTGGGATGCATTATAAGCTGAAGGTACATAGAATACAGCTGCCCAGGTCCCCGTGCACTGTGAAATAAATATTTTGTGCGCATGGAAACACGACATGCGACACTGAGCTGACTGAGGGCGAGCGCTTTAAGCATAAATATTTCATATTTGGGTGCACAAGCTGGACGACAATGCTCGACACTTATCCATATACATACATACTACATACAGCGCAACATGACGTCAAAACCTATGGTCTCTGTGCTCTACACTCACCACCGTTTGTTGCAAAACGTAATGTACTTCGCATTCACACTCCTTCACACCCACATATCATTCACAACGGTCTCCATGAATGGACCATGGTGCTCGCTCGTTTCCCTGAGGCGTGCGGTTTTGGCTACGGTTGCAAGGAGACTCAGGACTGAGGGACGAGTTGTGAACAAGAGTGCGCGCATTTAAAGCCCTCTGGATCCTCGGGCGCAAAGTTTCTTGCTTGGGAATTTTACCGTCGATGCTTCAGGCTATACCCGGCTCTAACGGCAGCAAAGTTAGAGAGAGCGCAACTAATTTGAAGCCAACCCCTTCATTGACTTAACTATAAAGCCACCGTGCACTTGGGTTATGGGATCATAATGCATGCAACTTAGCGAAACAGTACTTTGAGCGAATACTTTTATCCCCGTGAATTACACCTCCTGTGCACTTAGCAAATCATACTCATTGTAAAGCAGATACTAACATGGCTATTGTACGCACGTGAGCCAAAGCTACGTTCAAAAGGCTCCTTTTGGGTGCTTATGGCTTGGGTGCTGCATATACGTCATTAACCGCGCCACGTCTGTTAACCAAAATTAATGCGAAACAAACGCGTTGTACAAATTGTCATTCCGCTTGTCGCCTAAATGCCATAGTCTCTAACCCAAATAACCACCGTCAATAAGTGATATATGAGCGTCGACAGGCCTCTCCTCTCCCGTGCACCCTGCCTGTCCTGCAGCGCTACGCGACACTCGCATTCTAAAAAAACCTCTGTGGGGCGGGCTATGGCACGCCAAACTTAAGTCACTGAAACTGTCGGGCGAAAGGAGCCTAAAGACGTCTGACAGTGGTGATGTGAGTCCACGCAGACGGCACTCAGATCACCGCTTCATATCACGGCACTCAGATCACCGCTTCATATCACGGCACTCAGATCACCACATCATATCACGGCACTCAGATCGCCGCTTCATATCACGGCACTCAGATCCCCACATCATATCACGGCACTCAAGATCACCACATCATATCACACGGCACTCAGATCACCGCTTCATATCACGGCACTCAGATCACCACATCATATCACGGCACTCAGATCACCGCTTCATATCACGGCTCTCAGATCACCACATCATATCACGGCACTCAGATCACCGTTTCATATCACGGCACTCAGATCACCACATCATATCACGGCACTCAGATCGCCGCTTCATATCACGGCACTCAGATCACCACATCATATCACGGCACTCAGATCACCACATCATATCACGGCACTCAGATCACCGCTTCATATCACGGCACTCAGATCACCACATCATATCACGGCACTCAGATCACCAATTCATATCACCGGCACTCCAGTGCGCACCGTTGACGACAGGTATGTGACGCCTTCGCGTGGTTCCATCGCTCCATTCATAGCTCATCACCAGCGCACGTAAGGTTTAAGAAAAGTTCCGTGCCGCGAACAGCTGCCGATGCCGGAGGCAATCCGAAGTCTCTCAGTCTCTCATGCCCATGGGGTGCTTTCCAATAGCGGCAGCAAGGGAGATCATGCAGTCGAGTGCATAAAGGCCCAGATCAGGCTGGTCCTGGCTGTCCCGGCCCGACGGCAATCAGTTCAGAGCAAGCACCCATTCAGGTCGCGAGATTTCCCGTGCACATGGTGCCGGATGCAGGTGATGGGATTCGGTGGAATCCCACAGCTCCAACGAGGGCAATCTCGTGGCAACAACCAACCCCCGAATCGATACAATGTGGGGATCAGAGCCTGGCTTCAACGTGGAGCCCTGGATCAAAAGCTGGCCTTTCAAAGACAACAAGCGAGCGGAAAGTTAGCTGTTTATTAAGGATGGCGCCGATCAATATCCCGATTAGTGGTGAGCGAAATCGGCGAAAACCTAGCGCGATTGCGTAGCAGATTGCGACGCGTGTTGAAGCTTCAAAGAACGTCTCTAAACGGGCGTAAATCGCCCGAGGCCGCGCGGATGTTTGTGAGTTTTACTATCGCCCGCCGGCTTGTTGTGTTTTTGCAGGCTGAGCCCAGAGAGACAGCCAGATGAAGTTTGAACTTTAAAGTCATCGATATCAGACGACGCGGTGTGCTAGGCCGCGTTGCCACAAGGAGGAGGGCGACGTTGCTTTCCTTGGTTGTGAACTCATGCATTCATTCATTCGAAGATTTAATCGTTTCCTTGACCTTGCGGCGCGGGTGTATCAGCCCCACTTCGTTCTTAAATATCCACACACTTTGCCTACCGGCCAGTTATTGAAGATTATCGAACACTGGATCAGCAAGTCAGCTGTTGGAATGACGCTGACTGATGTACACAATATGGGCATAGAAAGCTACCCTTTAACGAAGACAGAAGCCGCTAAACTGATGAAAAGTTTCTTTTCAACGGCCTGCCTTTCTACTAAGCGCATCTTTTTCTAACGCATCTTTTTTCATTAAATGGATCTTTTTAAGCGATAATCTTTAAATAATGCTAGTAAAGATGGAACGGAGTGCCCAGGTAGATAAAAGCCGGGAACAAGGTACGGAGTCATTGTATCTGTGCGATTTTGGGACAAGATGAAAAAGCCGTCGAGACAAAGAAAACAGCGAGACAAAGGACGAAAGGACTGAAATATGTGATCGGAAGGGAAGAACTGGTCACGGAGAGCTAGCCAGACGCCAGGAAAAACTGAGCTACAGGGAGGATGGGAGACGCTCATACCATAAAACGATAAAATAGGAAAAGAGAGAGGCCGAGGGGGGGAGGGGGGGGGGGGTGCAAAAACGCCGAGACCGGGAACCGAAGACCGAATGGGAGGGGATGCTACTGGTTGGAAGTTGGGAAAGACGTGTAGGCACCTGGATGGAATAATGTAGGAACGGAGGAGAACCTATCGAGGATGTTTGAAGGGATGAAAGGAGACAGAGCGGTAGAGAGGGGCGCGCCGATACAATGGACAGGAAATGGGTTAGCCTAAACGAGACACCCGACTTAAGATTAGACTAAACGAGTCGGGTCCTGATCACGGGTCCCCCTGTACCGGGTCGGGTCCTGATCTCGGATCCCTTTGTACCGGGTCAGGTCCTGATCCCGGGTCCCTCTGTACCGGGTCAGGTCCTGATCCCGGGTCCCTCTGAACCGGGTCGGGTCCTGATCCCGGGTCCCTCTGTACCGGGTCGGGTCCTGATCCCGGTTCCCTCTGTACCGGGTCGGGTCCTGATCCCGGGTCCCTCTGTACCGGGTCAGGTCCCGATCCCGGGTCCCTCTGTACCGGGTCGGGTCCTGATCCCGGGTCCATCTGTGCCGGGTCGGGCTCAGTGACATGCAAATGGAATCACGCGCCGGGTTGGGGATAACCAGTCGTTTGCGAGACGGCCAGATGGGAAGACGAATGCATGGGGGCATGCACGGATCGACGGAAGGACTGAACGTCGGGGCAACAGTGGAACAGTCCGGCTGAGACGAAGGCAAGGGCTTTGGCGGAAGAAGAGACGATGGCCCAGCGGTGAAAGGAGAGGACGACGGCGGCACCAAGGAAAGCAGGACCAAGAGATTGCATAGAGAACGTCTTGAGGTGGGGTGTAGAGACGGAGAGACATGTGGACCCGAAGTGATGGGCTGAGAAGAAAACAAAACGATAAAAACACAGAGGGACGGAGATTATACTTTGAGACCAAACACCAAAACACGAGCAAACAGCGGCGATAGAGAGACGAGAGCGGTGATACGAAGAGAGGTAGAGACGATGAAGTGAGCGCACGAAGGAATGGAAACGTATAAGAAGCGAGGAGAGGAGCGAGCAGACAGGAAGCTATATTGGCAAACAGCTCATGCAGAAAAATACGGAAATTGCCAGCAGTAAAGACCAGGAGGCGCTTCGTGGTAAGGCCAGCAGTTGTGAAGGTAAAGGCGGAATTGATCTGAAAATATCGCAGACACCTGTCCTGACGTGGCCGTTTGATTTTAAAAATGCATGTGGGATAGTTTGAGTGCCCTATACACATGTTGTAGAACAAATGCCGAGAACGGATCCGATATTTTTCGCTTTGCACTCCCTTCAGGACTGAGAAGTTTTGAAGAGACACGGGACTCAAAAGTCTCGGAGAAGCTGGCTAGCGAGCTACATTGACTTTTTCAGCACATTGTTTTCTACCTTAGCACAGGCTGTTTTCACATAAATTTAATTATACTCAAGCACGTGCCGGAAGGCCATAGCCAAGGCCACAGTAAATGAGCGGTGTAATTTAAACCTGCATCATGCGCCGGTAATTTATCACCGACCACTGAACACGCGGACAGGTCAGCAGGGAAAATCCGACCCGCTGGTGGCCGTTCCATCTTATTCTTTCTAAATTAAATACATTAAACGGATTCGGATCGCACCCACTTTGTTACATACGAGTAGAATCTTGCACGATGCCTTCTTGATCCACATGGTACCCTTTGTTTTGCTGCCTGTTTGATCTCGTATACCACCCCCCCCCCCCCCCCCCGGTACAAATTGGAATCGTTCTACTGATTTCGTCAAAATGCATCGGAAATGGTCTGCGGACATCGCCTCAAATAAATCGGACTTGCCTGCCTTGAAGTGTCAATAAATCAGACTCGCCTGACTTGGAGTGTCAAATAATTCAAACTTTAGAGTATCGAATAATTCGAATTTAAACCTCTTTCATTTCGTCTACCGGTTCTCTCAAAAACATGGCGTTTGCCGAACATTACTTCTTAGAGCTCCTCTAGAGCATTAACCACTCAACATAAGTTTTCCATTTTCAGTGACTACGCATGGCGAACAAGTCAGATGCTCCATGACCTCTATGCGGATCGGCTACTAAGGACGGAGAGCAAGTGATGGACTCTTTAAGCCTCCCACCGGGATATATGGCTAAGACTGTTACCCAGTTTGTCAGATCACGCCATGTAAATGCGCATCTTTAGACGAATACCTTGCACTCCGATGTAAGGCGTTCGCTGGCTGTACCAGGCGTTTCACCTATCGCTCACTTTACTCAACCGGTAATGGTTGAATTTGCTTGACGTCCTGATATCCACCAAACTTTGATGAAATGAAAATGCCACGCCAAGTAGGCGACACTCTGCATTGACCCTGAGACCTGCCACACTGACCTGGTGAACATGATGACGCCGATGGCGGTGGGGTCGGCCTCGAGCGCATGCCAACTGCTCTGCAGCCTCTCCTTGTCCAGCTGGCTGAGGGGTGTTGGCCGCGGCGGTGGTGGACTGGGAGGGGGAGGGGAGCCATAGCCCCGGGCGCTCTTGCACCGAGTCAGGCCGCCGCCCATCGCTCCCAGCTAAGGCTGCTGACGGCCGTCGACGGCTGCTAGCGGCTGCTGGCGGCTGCTGACGGCTGACTTCTGACGGCTGCTAGCGGCTGCCGGCGGCTGCGGATAACGGTTGGCCGCCGCTGACAATGGACGACGGCTGGAAGCTGCTGACAGTTGTTGACAGCTGGCGCCAGCTGTGACAACCGCCGTTTTACTCCCGGCGACAGCTGAGAAGTGCTCGAATCTTCTGACTGCCGCGGCTGACCGCTTCCAACTTCTGACGCCCACTTCCAGCGACGTTATCGTCCACCAAGCTTCTGGAAACCGCCGGCGGCTGCTGACAATTGCCCACTGAGCCCGCTGGAAACCGCTGTCCACCAAACCAGCTTCCGGTGCCTGCGATTGAGCCGCGGCTGGTTCAGGCGCGATGATTCACCGGAGGCACACAGGAGCAACCGACGGCCGGTCGCCCGCACCGCGAGTGACCGGCTGACAGCCCCCGCCCCGCAGCTCGCGAGCGTCGACGCGCCGCCGCCGCCGGCATCGACGCCCTGCTCCGCCGGCGCCGGGCGACGAAGCGTGCAGGAATGCGCGGTGAAATGGCTGGTCTGGTGCGGTGAGGGACCGGACGTTCGGATCGGAGTGCAGTCTGGTGTGGACGAGGAGGCGCTCAGGCTTCGGCGATAGGGAGAACCGACGAGCATGCACAGTTCTGAAAGTTATGACTCATCTCTTTGCATTGTCTGCAGGTGGAATACTGCTCGGAGATTGACAAGTGTCTTTTAAGTGTCCGGATCAGAAATTCAGGCAAGGGAATCGGGAAAAGGATTGGGCAGCGGCAACACCTCCCATGAAGCCTAGACATAAACCCTCAAAGCGGCGTGTAAAACAATCGACTTCATATTGGGTTTCCCTATCTCTGGCGTTCCTGTGTTGCCATCTCTGAAAGAAAATCATTTTCATGACTGCCTAACGCCCTGTGGTTGCTGTCCGTCGCCCGTTGTGGTGAGCCGAACAAAATCTTATCGCGGGACGCGGCACTCGAGGGTTTTCGAGTGTTTTCCAAGAGCCCGTACCGAAAGGAAAGGAAATTGGATTTAAATCGAATGCCCAGAGTTGACAACTCGTACGTGCGACGAATCGAGTACCAACACCCATTCACCACCATCGCTGAATGGACTACGGAGGGTGCGGGGTTGGCGTCGCGCGTTGGGTGCAATCTGCGCCTCTGAAAATTTTGTGGTCATTGGTTGTCATGTTTCACCAAGGTGAAAGGCTTTGATTGAGATGCCCAGAATGCAGTTCGTAGGGCGCTGCACCAATACATTAAATCCAAAGGCTTAATGATTTAAGCTTTCGATGTTTTTTAGCTTAAAGACAGTTACTTTTGGCATTGGGGTTTTTCCTTTTAAGCTTGCATACAGCTTTGCAACAAGTGATTACTTTTACATGCACACCGTGTATCAGCAAGGACTACGCGATCGAGACCAGCCCGGATTAACGCCGCCTGATGCCAAGAAATGCAAGCAATCTGCCGGTAAGGGGGCGCATCGCATTACGAAACAAATAAATAGTCCCAAATGCAGGGTACTGATATGTGCAAACCCTCCATATATGTAGGTTTGTCGAACTCTTTTACCAATTGTTCTCGAATCTTAGATGGCGTCGTCTAGGCTTTAGCGTGGTTGCGTTGCAAGAATTGCCATTCAATCTCGACACATGGGCAGTGACATTTTTAGGGGTCTTTGAGCCATGAGCCTTCCATTCCCTTCAACATTTCGCTACAAGTGACAGAAAACGTTTTCTTTGCGCTATAATAATTGTTGAACGATACCTGCTGAACAACACCGGAGCTTTGTCTGAGCTGGAAACAATACAGGTGCATCTGGAGAGAATACAGAGTGGCACTGGCTCAAGACCCTGCAGAGGTCATGTAAATATATACCACTAGATCTCACCAGCATTAATGAAAAGATGTAGGTCCTGGTGACAATTCAGACCCTTCGAAGACCCAAGGACATAGGAAGATCGTCTGTCTTGCTTGCGCGTAAGAAATGCGTATTGACATGACGACGAAACGGATTGTGCTATTTGGCTTGTCTTCCGCTCCTCGATCTCCTGAATCTGAGTAAAACGGGAAATGCTTGGTCAAAGAAATGCAAAACCTTATCTCTGAAAGCCGTAAGTCCTCTTCGTATCCAAATGCCTCACTTTTAATGGTATGCTCATTTTGTACCAAATAGCACCCTGCAGGGACATACGACATGTTTTATGGTACCAATTGCCTGATATGTTAGGCCAGTTTGCAAATGCCGGCAGGGTTTTAACTCAGTAACATAATGAAATTCAGACGAAAAATGGACTGCAATATGTGACACCTTTTTAAAGTACAGGAAGACGCGGGCAACATTTAATTGACAAATTCTTCAACGGTAACAAGTGCAACTCTCAGAAGCTTCTGCCTGTGGTGGCATTCGACTGTCACTTTAAGGGCAAAACACGAGTAGCCACATTAGTGGCCATCAGAGATTTCACATCCGTCAAATCGTGACCACAACAGATGCTCCAGTTGGGCCCCCTGGCGGCCCATCCTGGACCCCCTGGCGGTCCATCCTGGGCCCCCTGGCCCTCTGGATGCGCGACAGCTGAATCTGCGTTCCGTCTCAAGTCCACAGGTGGCCTCAAGCTCGTGAAGGTTCTTTGGCTAGTATATGTGGACTTGGTTCTTGAGCCTACCACACAGCATAGCGTTCACGGGCGGCAGGTCGGCGGGTGAAAAACCTCAGCGAGGCAGTCTTGGGATGATGTGCATTCCAGTGGAGTATTCATCAAACATGTGCAGTTTAGCCCGTGCCGTGCGCGGTATCACTCCGTCCTGTTGGAGCTACTCTTAGTCCACGTGACGATGTTCTCTCGACCAGCGAAGGATAGTTGGCAGGCGAACGATTAAACGGAGTGTTCCACATTTATATGGTGTTTTGAACTGAAATCCCACCTCAAAGACCTTTCAGCACTCTTCACAATCCTGCCCTTCTTAAGAACTAGGCCTTTTTGTTTCTGAGCTACACGGCCGCGAAAATAGGAAAAGGTATGTTGGAGGGGAGGGGAGAAATTTAAAAGTCACCTTGGCATTCATGACGTCATAATAACACAATTTTGATCCTGTCATTTCATAAGCCATGCGGCGATCGAGGCCGAGAAAAGCATGATTGTCGAGGCGTTCATATCTGGCGTTCGCGAGCGCGATTTTCAGATATAACGGCCTTTAGTTGGCTCT
Source organism: Pollicipes pollicipes (assembly GCF_011947565.3). Taxonomy (NCBI): domain Eukaryota; kingdom Metazoa; phylum Arthropoda; class Thecostraca; order Pollicipedomorpha; family Pollicipedidae; genus Pollicipes; species Pollicipes pollicipes. The sequence continues at coordinate 26,598,279 of NW_023596136.1, read as the reverse complement.
CTATCAATGTTGTGCGAGGTACGATGACGTAATCAAACCATGATGCATTAAGGAGAATATTTACTAAACAGCGAAATATGCTGTCTACAGCATTCTTTTCCACTTCATTTCCACACTACACCACACCAATTTCCACGCCAGTAGTTATAAGCGAGCTTATTTCATCATATCTCGTGCTTGCTTCAATATCTTTAAATGTGAAGCATTCCCCTTAAAGCACAGAATCCACCACGCGGCCAGCAGCTGCGGTGTTCTGCTCCTCGAGGACAAAGTTTGCAAAACATTACACTAGATACATGGGCTTGATTAACAGTAGCCTTGCGGTTTCGTACTAGCGGGTCGCTTAGCGGCTTCCGTATGGCAGAGCTTGTGAATCAACGGTGATGTAGTCGATGACCGAGGCATATGTCCGTGGGTTGAGACGGGTGCGAGTCCTCATGGCTATGTAGCCCAGCGTGAAGCCCAGCGTGTGGAAGGGTGCTCGGGTAACACGGCGTCGCGGTTTAACGGATCCCGTTTGGGAAACCCTTCGACTTTGACCTAGCAAAGATATGTAGTAATAGATAAATAGCCACCTTTATGATAAGATCAGGTAAAATAGCTTGAAATACAGTGGAATCTTTTAGTCGAAATTTAAAACTAATTCAAAGCAAAAAGGAAAAACATGCGACCTATCCTCGCGCAGAGCTCACATCTAAGCGCTGCGTTTAGTTCCGATGGAAGCTTTGTTCGTGTACCGCAGTTTCGAAGAAAGCGTGAATTCATATAACCTGTCATCTATTTTGATGCAAATTTAAAGGATGGCTTTCAGGATTTGGCAAGGTTTTCGGATATCCAATCCTGATTTTCATGGTCAAAATTCTCGGCTTTAATATTTGAGGGTTTGCAAAGTTCGTATCTATCTAGATCGTGTCTACCTGCTACTCGTATCCTGCGAATCACAATCCTCAGCCCTAACAGGCACACTTTTGGGTCAAGGTCATGTAGAGGTCAGACCGGCCCAACCAAGCTTGTTGTCTCAGTAAGAACTAGACGGCAAAGGAGTAAAGCATGTCCGCGGCGGCGGTTGACTCATCGGTGCATCACGGTCGGTACACCGTCAGCATATCGCAGAAACAAGGGACCAATCACGTCCCACCTGCTTGTTTATGTGCACATCGCCGCACCATACATAAAACCCAAATGTTTACGCACCTTTGTAGTACAAATTCGTGCTTATCAAGAGCGTTTCTTCCACTTATCGCAATAACCAAACTCCTCTGATAGTTTATGTGGCTTAGCTTAGCGGGCAATGCCATTAGATGGAAATAAATACCGGTCCGTTATGGAGTGTCTATTGATGGCACGATCAATGAACCAGCGATTGCCAATTACTCAGCATTAAGGGCACAGTCAATCCCTGCTGATCGTGTTCGTATATGTGGAAGCATACCCCATCCAAAGCCGTGCGTTTACATGTTTTTGCGGGAACATTCAGAACAAATCCGTACGATCGTTCTCCCAGCCGCGTCGGTCGACCTTTACGCTAGTTTATGTGCTCTAGCCAAACCGACATCAGGATTAGATGGCGAGGATCACTGCTTCGGCCTCCGACGGTCTCCTGCGTCCCAGTCGCAAGCACTGCCGATCTCCGTCACATGCCACCTCTTGAGACTAGCCCGCTCCGTCTGGCACCGGGCTCGCCTGGGCCGGCCGGCGCTGATCTCGTCGGTGGCGTCCGAGCGGCGGCGGCGGCGCGCTGTCGCGTCTCATTATCCCCGGGCCGACTCAGAGCGCACGCACGCTCGCAAATCAGTGTTCACGCTGCGCACTCCTGTCGCTTCCAAATCGGATTTGCAAGCACACTCTTAACATGTTGATGCATTCAGATGTATATGTGCATATGTATATATGCATATGTATATATATATATATATATATATATATATATATATATATATATATCGCTATAGTATATATATATATATATATATATATATATATATATATATATATATATATATATATATATATATATAATGTATCTCTCCCGATCTCCCTCTCTTTTTTATTTTTCCCTCTCTCACTCTCCCTTTCTCCCCTCTCTCTCTCTCTCTCTCTTTCTCTCTCTCTCTCTCTCTCTCTCTCTCTCTCTCTCTCCTCCCTCTCTCTCTCTCTCTCTCTCTCCTCTCTCTCTCTCTCTCTCTCTCTCTCTCTCTCTCTCTCTCTCTCTCTCTCTCTCTCTCTCTCTCTCTCTCTCTCTCTCTCTCTCTCTATCTTTTTTCTTTCTCTCTCTCCGTCTCTCTTGTCGTGAATCATTAACAAAACGGGGAGGCCATGGAGCGAAAAATACTTTGGAGCAGAATACAATAATCATTTATGGACTATCGGCTGAGATACCTAGCGCAGTGTTCATGCGACTTCCGCATACTCAATCAAACCACGCTCTTGGAGCCAGTGTCTGTGCCACATTCGCTCCCACATAAATGTTCATTGCTGGAGGCATCACCATAATGGGAGGAAAACCGATAACGTATGCTGCCGTGTCGTGGCGCTGCCAGGCATTATCAACATCTGCCATCACTGTGTCGGCTAACGTGTTGGGCCAAACCATCGTAAAGTGCAGAGCATTTGGTCGGTGGGTCGAATATCCGCGCAGCAAGTATTGGCAGCGGATGACTGATCCCCAACGCCGCACTAGTCATTCGATATTCTGGCTAAATCACTTCGGGCAGCCAAATGCTAGGAGGATCAGCGTAAATCAGAATTCGCGTGTGGAAGAAACACCGACAAAAGAACGTTAAAACTGCCTGCCATTAATGTTTGGCGTGAGATATATGTATAGCTGCATCCATAGTTTTAACAATTAAAACTCTTATGCTGACCACTCAACACGCACCGGAGCAAGCACGTGACATGAGTGGCACGTGACAGCAAAGGCGACCCAAAACGTGACAAAACGCGCAGCAGTGGAAGCAAATGTACAAGCTGTCAGTAACAGGCAATTTATTGCGTTGCACAAATGTCACAGGCAAGAAGCACGGCAAGCTAGATGGGGCGGTAAAACCCCGGTGAAAAGTCAACGTGATTATTGACAAATGTCATGGCAATTTGTCTATTCAACATCGCGAAGCTCTACACGGTGGAAGGCACGGTGGGTTATATTTGCCCTGCGCCCTTATCAGCGCTTAGTGTTTGCTTTTGAACCTTTTGGTCAATATGTCAAACACATTTGGAATCGTAGCTCAGTGACCCTTATGGAACGGCAGGTGGCGACTAATGAAATAAGCTGCCATATAGTCGAAAGGCCGGAAGTTGGACGCCGCGTTGGTCGCGATCATTGATCGAGCCGGCCGATCAGAACTAAGTGGGCTCCCAGCGGCGAAGTTCGCTGCAATGAAGGCAGACGCGCCCCTCGTGGAAGCGAAAAGAAGTGACAAAATGAAGAACGACGAAGAGACTGTCGATAACAGGACAGACAGGGAGCGTGATGACAAGAAAACGGACGCAGCAACCCCGAGAGGAAAGTAGGGCAGGCGCTGCGGATAATTTGAGCAGTCGGCTGGCGTCAGCGACTGACAGCGGCCGACACAATTGACTTGTCTCGGGGATAAATTTGGGAGTGGCGCATAGAGGCTCACATGTCACGAGGCCGGCGCCTACCGGGACAGAGTGCGCTACAGAGGGGCAAGTTGCAAAAGGTCACCAAAAGGGACGGTTATCAACGGTGCAGGGAAGAATGCCAAACATTAAGTGCCGTAAAGGCGGCGATGCAGCTTTGGGGAGCCCGATGCGTTATGGTAGTCTCACAGCGGCAACAGTTTCCATTAGGTTAATAATTTTCCATTAGGTCTTGTGGAATTATGTGACGGAGGGCTGGTCCGAGACTCATCAAGCACGTACTGCACCGTGGGAG
>NW_023596136.1:26540418-26593384 GCF_011947565.3 Pollicipes pollicipes | reverse complement strand
CGACGGATGGTGACGGGACCAATGGTAGGCGAGTCCGACATGTGTGGCAGGCAAATGCAGAGATGAAATGAACACCAGCAGCGGGTCGGCATGGAACATCTGAGCATCAAGCTCATCCCTTTTCGTCAATATTGGACTAAATAAGTTGCCATTTCCTCGACCTTTTCCTTCGCATGTAAAACTAGTGCTTCAATAAAAAAATATCAAGCGTCGCAACTGTTCATCTGTTTTGAACGTAGTGAATTGCTACCGACGCGTCAGGAGAGAGAACAGGTCACACAGAACAGATGCAAACACTGCTTTTCAATACACAGACTATCAAACATCCCTTCACATAAGAATTATCAGTGTTGCACAATACGCTGTGTATCCAGTGCCTCAGATTACGTAGAACTGTTCCTCCTTTCGGTGAGACATGCATGTAAGAACATGCGTGATAATTACACTGATGCATATATCACTGATAATTACACATAACTGTATCACTGTGACTCACACAATGTACATCACATCACATACAAATGCACAACACAGGCAATGAACATAACTGGACTAAAATGCGTTATTCCATGATGGGCCAGGAGACACTGTTGGCTAAGACTGTAGTAAAACTTCATTCCTCGGAGTAAAACCAGGAAAATGGAAGTATAGCTCCGTTGATTTCGGCAACATGCCTTTATCGAAGCGAATGGCAGAAGTTTCAGCTCTTTTTAAAGCGAGCCACAGTATTTACAGGACGCCAACATTCAGGGGATTGATACCCTTTCGATTTCTTAGCGTCTCATTGGTGTACATTGTATTTGAAACGAATAGGGCGCATGTACTTCCCCAACATAAGCTATGTCCCCCGCTTGTGTTTCACACAGTTAACACTTAATCTGGTAAGCCATTTTTTTTGTGCAAAAATAGACTTTAAATGACAAACATCGACAAACATAGACCTTGAAACATAGACTTGCATAAATGACATCTATTGCCACCCGGTCACGCAGGTCTCGAGGCACTTAGGCTTGATATATACATATATATATATATACATATATATATATATATATATATATATATATATTGTGGAACCTTTGCTTTTTATAGGTCTCAAGTTCATCTACAGGTCACAGGACCACCCAGACAGGAGGATAAGCAAATTTATTCTCATAAATAGTCGGCGACCAAACGTTGACACGCGCTCGTGTGGGGGTCAAATTGACCCACGAAAGGTTTTCCAAAATGCTTTCCGAACGGCGCGGCGCATCCGCGCCAAATTTTGCAGAGCTGTAGAAAATTAAATCACAAATGGTTTGGTGTTAAAAATTTAAATGTACCATGCAAGGGTTCTGACCTACAGCAGGTCAAAGTCAGGCCATAGATTCTACGAAGTCAATGCCTAGGAAATCACTCAATCTGATGCAACAACGGAGTGCTAGACGACACCATACATCTCTAAGATACTTTCTCAGGCAACTCAACAATGGAATGAACACATTTCACCGACCTAAGTTCAGTTTTGAATGCCAGACCAAGCTCCAAGCCAGTCTGTTTTATTACTGTAGGGCCCACTGTATGGGGTCGTTTCTGGTGCTCATTTCTCATTAAGTGATAGCAGGACCGCATTATTATTAGATGCACTTCCTAAAGGTCATAATAAGTCACTGACCTAAAATTACCGAGGTCAACATTGTGTTTTTTTGAACATGCTGCCTAGCGTAATCTTTGTCGCTTTTTCAAATACAAAACTCAAAGCAACCCTGTGTGATTTTGGTTACAATGACCTTCTTAAGTTCAAACAAGGTCACTGACCTTAAATGATCATGTGACCTTGTTCTCGGACGGATATCTAGGTTCTGGGGGCACTGTTCTGGGGGCACCTCAAACTTTGACCTGAGTGAGATAGGGTACAGGAAACACACCCCGTAAATTTGGGCACCTCTAGTCCTCTTAGTTCTTGAGACTCCCCACCCGACGGAAGGGCATCCAACTGGCCACCCGGGCGCGTGTTACCGAACAGGGCTCATCGCGGCCGATTATGCAAACGTGATGTGTGCCTTGGTGTGTAATGTGTGCCAGGTTATAATGGTTTACATGCGTAAATGGTACCTTATGCGTGATGCGCGATGCCTGTTTAATCGAAGTCGTTTGCGTGTGCACGTATTTTTCGCGCATTCTAATCCTCAGTTAGGTATGCACCGAATCTTAGTAAAGGCTGGTAAGTGCTCCTTATTCAATCCCTTGAATGTTGATGTCCCGTAAAAAATGTGGCTCTCTGTTTAAAAAAAAAGAATCGCGTAGGATCATCGGCAAGCAATTTTAAATTCACTTCTGCCATTCGTTTTGATAAAGGCATGTTGCCGAAATATCGCGCATCTAAATCCATTCTCCTGATTTTTCTCAGAGGAATAAGACTATTACTGCTGTCTTATCTATGCGCATAATTTTCCGCTCAAATGCACGTAACATTTCAAGAAACTGTTGGCATTTAACTGTAAACGTTGGATCCTTCTAAGTAGCGCTTCGGCTATTTTCCAGTTTGTATGATCGTTCAATTTATAAATCATTGTGAGATGTGAGGGAATGGAAATGAATCGTGGTAGTCTATGTTTTTCTAAAGCACGATTCCTCATTGACGTGGCAGCGTCTCTTTTATCAAGAAACAAAGAACAGAAAGAAACTTAGGTAGGAAGAGGACTAGCGCCTTTCAGTATGCTTAAATGGTGACTGTTTCCAGTCAGATGCTACAAAAAAGATTACATAGCTCTGATGTCATGCTTAATCAACACCATGCATAACTGCATTGCAAGCTTTTTGTATGGCATATGTTTACCTGAAAATGAACAGTATTTTTCGCGGATTGGGCGTCGTCGCTCTTCCATTTCATTTTCTGAATGATTTGAAATCTCTTTCTCTCGTTTAAAGGCAGCTTGAGGCCGCAGTGTTTTCCATATCCAAACAGACACGCGTATCATCCAGCAACGTAGTGAGATCGCTTCCAATGCTCATCAGCATCCGATACTACCCCCTTGACACATCCCTCTCCGTAAAGTAACGCGTTTGACATTACGCTACGTGTATCCAATAAGATGCCGCCCAGGAAAATACGTTTGTCGAAACAGCTAAAAACTATGCCTAGTCTCGTTTCTTGCTCGCGGCCAGTGACGTCAGTGCGGCTACCCCAGGCATCCGATGCAATATATTTGTCGTTGGCGCTGATTGCTTACAGACCAGTGGAAGCACGGCACGCGAATCCGCCCAAAGAATATCATTCCGCAAGTTGGGTCTGTGTGGGAAGCTCTCCATCTCTCAGGCAGGAGGCAGCTGGTGAGGGTTGATACTGACCGTGAAAAGGTTTTCCCAGGCGGTCTGCGCCTGGTCGTCCCATCTCCCCGCCGCCTGCAGCGTCGACGCGATGACAGAAATGAACTGGCGACCCAGGATCTGGCGAAGGTCACGGCACCGCCAGTGGGTCAGGGGTCGCAGGGTCACAGGTGGGCAGGTCCGATGCTACCAAAAGCGCGGTGAGGTGGACCGACGCCGGGGCTCACGCGAGGATAAGACGGGCGCGTGGAATGCCAGCACAACTATGTATGGACATGTTTGGATGATTTGCGAGGAATGCGTCCACGATGAGATTGAAGCCGCGCCCCCAATCTTTATGAAAGCGGAGTGTAAGCTGGAAGAAATTGTGTGATTACTGCCAAAGTCTGGGAAATCAAATCGGCAACGAAATCAACAGAAATACCGTGTTTTTGTATTAACGTAAGAATTCCAGTATATTTGGAAATAAGCTCAATGCTAAAATCACACTCGGCTTCCAGATGCAGCTTCCTATGTGCTGTATATCATGAAGACATCCAGCCTTTGGCAGCGAGCACGGCACTTAGCAATCAAGTGCAAGGACGCGCACGTTAAAAGAGATGTCTTGTCTCTCCAGCCCATGTGTACCAGGACCATGAAATCATACATGTCATACCGGTTTCATTAGCAAAGTCTCAGAAGCGACACCCTTCCAAAGCTGCTTATCGTTGAGAAAAGATTGTCATACATCACAACTGGCGCACAAATGAACTTAACGTTGCTGATGCTTTACAAGAGAGCGGGGCAGTCATTACATTTAAACATTATCATATGTTTGAAAAGAGATGAAGACGACTCAGCCAGATGAGAAATCATGGGTGGGACACGAGCCGACGCCCAGACGAAACCTACCTTCATTTCCCGTGGAAGCGCCTGGTAAAGCATGTGTCTGCAGCACATCTCCTGTATCATCGACGGTGTACGTTTCTTCCGAGTCCAGCCGGACGATGATCTTGTTTATGAAGCCCATAACTCTGCAACGGAACGCCATTTTTGTACGGTAATGCCACGCGGATGGCGACACTGGCACTAAATTTTCGTTTGGCCTCATCATGCGCTTTCCTGGTGCTGAAATGCCGTTAATAGCGGCCTGAAGTTAGGCGTACGGCAGTCTAGACTTCCTTTATTGTCAGCCATTTCGAGAGCGTCGATTGATGTTTACGAACCGTGACGGGCATTGATGGGAAGGGTAGTTACTCGCTCATGATATTTATGGGGCGCAACGGACTTTGCTGCTAGGCACTAGTCCAAAAAGACAACATTCTGCACATTGCCCTGCTGACTGGACAATCATATTGATTGATGTGCGTGGGTTGGGAGTGTATGGTTTGTTTTACCACCACAACAGTGTTTGTTGGTGTCCCTAAAAATCTGCGGAGACACGTGGGGAGAAGAGACGAAAAAGAGATGTGCGATGTTACTTATAGGGCACTCTACTGTGCGGCAATGCAGTCATTGCATAGGCCTGGCTTTATTTCGACTGTGGAAAGTGCTGCAAAGATGAAATGACACCTTTTCAAAAATGATCACTCATGTGATGATGCGTATTTTGGGGCCATATCGGCACATAGAGTTCTATGTTGGGACCTAAATCATTGGCTTTCTAAATTTCAACGCATAGAGCTCATTTTTCCCCTCGAAAGTATGAAACGTTATATACTTGGCTGCATACGTAGACGAGGCTTTGCATACAATGGACTATACACCATAAATAAGTCACCCTCCGATTAAACAATGTATATTTCGGAAAAGGCTATGAAACTAAGCATTTCTAGGCGGGAAGCCACCTGAAATGGGGGCTCCGAGTGCAGCCGCCTGCCAGACGCCGGCCCGCAGCACAGACCAGCCGTGCGGTGCAGTATAGTAACGGGGTGTTTACCTGCAAGACTCCACCCAGATGGCAATCTCAAGATCTTACCGAGACGCGTGCTGTCTGAGCTCCTTGGACGTTCTCAGCTCCTCCGCAGACTTGCCTCGGAAAGATTGAAAGGATTGTTTCAGCTCCGGGTGGTTCTCGAACAAGCTAGAAAGAATAAAGGGCACATGGCATCACCGATACTATGTACAGAGCACACCGAGATTGATTTGAATCAAGCTGTGATGCTTAAACAGATGTCGCGAAGTACGTCGACAAAGTCATTTCTCAAAAATGAACATGACGTGAAACCTATTACCAGAAAAGAACACGAAAGCCATCAAACGGATGACTCGCAAGCACAGAGCTTCTGTACAACTAGCTAACTGAGGATAACCTTAACTCAGTGTGTAATGAAATACTTTTTCCCAGCCGATGTATTTATGTTCTGTTCGATGGAGTAACATCCCAAACAGACAACTCTGAAAATGAAGATACACGATGCAGCAATACGCGCTGTACATATATCCCTTGAAGCCGCACATGTGTTTCTCTCACCACGCACTTGAACTTGGGTTAAGCGTGCTGCGTTCCTTTTGGTGGTGGTCAGCATTTCATTACTTATTGCGGTGTGCTGACGTTTTAATTCAAGTTCGTCCATCAATTTATCGTATATAGCTCCCACGGATTCCCAGCGATTCTGCAGCGATTCCATCAGAGACGGGCTGGGAGGCCGGCGCAGCGGGTATGGATAACACTATTTACCGACTCGACACACTACGTCTCCGTCTAAAGCGGGCCTTCTCGACCGTTGACGCGAACACGTTTGATGCTACTGCAGGGAGGGGGGGGGGGGGGGCATGCTGTTTCGTCCGCGATTGTGGGTACTACTGCGTTTCCCGGCGGAAGCCGAGCGGGCCGGCAGGCTCGCCCCAGCGGCGCTGGACAGCTGTGGGGGGAGGACGACGAGGTGACGCCAGGTTGGTGCGTGGGGGTTTGGGATAGTTGGACGGAGGATGATGAGGGTGGCGCCAGGAGTGATGCGTGGGGGTCTGGGGATATTTGGTGGAGGATGATGAGGTGACGCCAGAGTGGTGCGTGGGGGTATGGGGATAGTTGGGTGGAGGATGATGAGGTGACGCCAGAGTGGCGTGTGTGTGCGCGCTCGTGCGCACGTGCGTGCGTGCGTGCGTACGTACGTACGTACGTGCGTGCGTGCGTGCGTGCGTGCGTGCGTGCGTGCGGAATGGCCGGAGACTGGTGACAGAAGAAATGACCCGTTTGAGGCGCATGATTTTTTGAAATGTAAAATACCATTAAATACTCAGTCGTGTCTGAAAGTTTCACTGTACTCCGCGAACAAGGAGCGAACCTGACTTTTCCGTCCCGTCGTCAAACTCTTGCCGACGCGACTTTATCTCCCCAGGCATGGACCAGAGCGACTCTCTGACACCTGTGCTTCACACGAGTTGCCAATGCGCGCCAAGAGCCGGCAGTCGGAGCCGATGGCGCCTCGTTGCCGGTGGACGGCGGCGGCCTGACGCACTGACGAAGCGTCAGACGCCCAACCAGCGGCCCGTGCGCGCAGCTCCCAGGAGCTCCCGGCAGGACCGGCGACGGGAGACCCGAACGGAACCTCGGCCAACTGCGAGTACATCTCAGCTAGCCGTTCGAGTCCAGCAGCCTGCCGTCTCCAGGCCACCGGGGCACTTCCATAGCTGTTCACAGCCGCACGCTTCCTCCAGCAGTGGATTACAAGTCGTCAACCGCAGGAGGCAAAACTGTTGGAGAAGCTCCCAGTGCTCCCCTCGCTAGTGCTTCCTTTTTTGATAGCGGTTCTCTCTTCTAGATGATGCACCGGCTCAGTCGCCCACCTGACCTTCATTTTGGGAGGAAAGCAGTCTTCATCACAACCCTTTTTGGCGAAATTGCGATAGCAACGCGCGCTAGAGCAGCAAAGCTCATTCATTGTTAGCAGGGTAATATCTTCTGTCAGCTTCAGCCATCATAAATCCGGTGTCATTTCCGTTCAAACTGGTGCAGTGTCTCTCATTCCTACAGGTCTACAGTTACTTCTAAGTCAGCTAACGAGACAGCGTCATCTGATCTTTGCAGCTTGCATATGGAAGTGGGCAGCACTTGCGCAGCTAACACATTCGTACTGTGAATAAACGTTGTTCTGACACAACAGGTCAGCCCCCCATTTCAAACTCCGAGTCGACGCACCTGGGCATGCTACGGCTTATAGTTCTGGTAATAATGACCGAAGAATTGTGGAAAACAAGGTAATCGCGAAATATAAATGTACCAAAATCTAAAAGTACAAATATTTGGGGTGCATATTGGTTATAATGATAGAGGTTTACGCCGATGTAGATTTATAAGCTAGGTTTCATTGTCGGCCATGCAGTTCGTGTTCATTCTCGGAAGATAATAATTTGGTCGATTACTTGCGTGCACATGAGTCTGACAGCTTTGATTATTTCAGTGAGTTGGAAGCCAGTACACACGCCTACAACACGAAATAAGTTGCACGTTTTCATCTGCCGCCATTGCAGGGTTCTGACACCATGCTGTAAAACGCTCCAAAACAGCCGAATCCATAGTTTGCGCACACCAAAGCGTTTGAACACATCAACGTAAAATTTGCTAATGTGGATGACAGTTTTTCCTCCGTCAAGATCTTCCAGCCTTCAGCCACTGTGGTGTCCGGGTAATGAGGACCTGCAGGGGATCTGAGCTCGGCCTCAGCCTGCGTCTTTGTCTTTTTCGCTTATGAGCGAACCAATGTGTGGTACATTCAGCGAAGCGTTCTTTACAGGGCTTCCACCGCTAGGGGAGGGAGGGAAAGGGGAGCCAGAATGACAGCGGCGAATGAATCTAAAAAGCATCTTTGTTTTTGGGTTGCCTTGTATGTCAAGCTTATGATGCATCGGCAGTTCACGAGACGCAACTTGTGCTTAAAAACAAACTTCAGTGATGACTGCTAGGCCACAGATCGCTTGCAATTTAAATGAACAGGAAATGATCTGTGATTATCATGCATTTTGTTGATAAACGATAACAAAGAAAACATCGATAATACTCATCGATATTCACAGCTCTACATGCAGCCAGACCTTTTTTCTATATCTATATAGAGAGATCCTATAACACCCTTTTCCACGTTGCTGAGTTTTCCTCCCAAGGGCCACTGCTACAGAAGTTCTATAACCGGTGAAACACCCTGCATTTTGTTCGGCTGCGTTGTCTTATAATTTTAGGCAGATGGAACGCTACATTTTATATCTATATGATCCGTTAACAGGAACGTTTTGAGATTACTCGGTGGACCGATTCCATGCACCATTCAACCGGAAAAAATCTGGAATCGACGTTTCACTGCGTTAAAGGGAGTGTTCCACATTTCTACGGGTTTGTAACTGAAATGATCATCGTGAAGATCATTTGGTGCAGTTCAGAGCCCCGCCCTTCTTAAAACCTGAGCCCCTCTGTTCATGAGCCACACACCCGCAAAGATGTGCAGACTTCTTCTGGGAGACTATATCAAGGTCACCCATGCATCCGTAATGCCATAACAAACGTGATTCAAATTTTGCCATTCCATTGGCCATGCGACGGTCAAGGCCAAGACAAATGTAATTGTAAAGTCGTTTATATCTGGCGTTCGTAAGCACGATTTTAGATATAGCTACCGCCAATTGGTTCCCAATCAATGTGGGGCAAGGTACAATGATCTAATCAAACAATGACGAATTGAGGATCATATTTAATAAAAAAGAGAACTTATGTTGTCTACAGCAACCTTTTCCAATTAAAAGTATACCAATAGATATAAGTGAGCTCATTTCATCAAGTCTGATGATTGCTTTATTATCTTCAATAGCGAAATGTTCCCTACATACTGGTAACAGTCTTGCCGTCGATCAAATCTCCTATGCCTGAACCACCCCACCTCATACAAAAGCATTGTTTTGTACTACATCAGGTATTCTGTACTATTCTCCACATAGCATATAATCACGAAACACCAATATGCATTGAAACACGATTGCTTTCAGTATGAGACCCCCCGACACACACGTTTTACACGCATACTTTTTTACTACATTACTTAACAATTTTGCTACATTGTTTACGCATGAGACCGATTCCGAGAGGAGCTCCGTCAAGAATGCAGGGCTGATCACTCACGCGGAATCCGTGGATAGCAGCGACGCATCGCGTATAATTTCATCTGCTTGCATTTGCTGTTAAGGAGTCGCGCGTAAATACTTCAGAAAGCACAATTATGTATTGATCCCAGCTAACAACCATACCACTGGACACCTCAAATGGAACATGAGTAAAACGCTGATGGAAGTCTGTAGAAAGGCCTGAACGCTTCAAAAAGGGCAACACGATAAATTGGGAAATTACCTCGGCGGCGATTACTGCAATGCACCAGTTTAGATCGTCGAACCGAAGAGTGCGTCTACGCTAGGATGAGCTTCAGCGGACAAACCAACGCGCCCACTACAGCGCAGGTCAGGACACTGAACGTCCAGCAGCACAACAAATACAGCATCTGCAGTAAAGACAAATATGATGCAGTTGCCACCAAAATTCCACACACACAGTGAGAGATATGCATCTAACCGATAAGTCACCACCAGCGGTCTCTGGTCGGACAGACGGCCCAAAGTCGAGGTCCGACCACCCGGAGTCCGCCTCCGACAGGTCGCGCCCGGGGCCGTCCCGCCTCGTCTCGTCGGCCCATCACGCTGCGGGGTCTGGCTCCGGAGAGGCGTCGCTCGGTGTGGCGTGATCCGAGGCGCTGCCGGCGGCCGGCTTCGACGACGTCAGCCCGCTGGTGACCGGCGTGACGCCGCTGCGGCGGTGCTGGTGACGACTCCTCTTGCCCTCTGGCGTCGCCCTGTGACCGCCGGCCTTCGGGGCGTCGGGGTCCAGGTGCCAGGGCAGGCCTGCGCCGCTGCTGTGCCGCCCGGTCGCTGACGCCGCACCTTCTATGTGCGACGGCACCCGCAGCACGGGCGGGATCGGAGGTGTTGGCGCCTCCGGACTGGCGGTCGAGGTGCTTTCGTCGTCCTTGTGGCCGCCGCACTTCTTTATGCCCAGCTTGACGGCCGCCCAGACGCCGAAGGCGATCAGCCAGTCGTAAATGGCGATGGCGGAGAGGCCGAGCAGGAAGCTGATGGATGCGCTCAGTTCGGCCACCATGTTCAGGAAGGTGTAGTCGAACTGTTCCGTGACGGACTCCACTTCTGGGGAGATGGTCAGGCTTATGCCGTAGTTGCTGCCGATTGATTTGCTTCCAAGCGACAGCAGGGTAACCTGAGAAGCGATCAAGGTGAGGCACCGAAATGCAGTCACTGGCTCCGAAGTCCATGATACTACATCGATTCAAATCTGTACGTTGCATCTCATGATATGACATTATGTCAGAAAAAATGTCAGACAACACGCTGCAGAACAGATATCTGTGACAATCAGTCGAGCTGCAGTTACGGGGAAATGGGAGACGCAGTCTTTCTAGCGACTGGTAATGGCCTCCAGGCAAAAGCTTCACCTTATCCCATTCCTCCTGACTACGCCACTAATAACACGTGAAAATCCCGGTGCCCATGGCTTGACCGCCATTACTACAACTGCCTCGGGTATTTTACAGCGTAATTCAGCCCATGAGATAGTATGGAGAATGATTTTTCGCTGCAGCAGGATATAATGATTTCAAGCGATGGCTAATCTGTCCATGCCGATGTACTAATAACAAATAAGTGGTACGGGTTTTTTCACGAAATCATCGTCCCGCAGCAGCTTGGATCACGTACAGACATTGCAACATCCCCACAACACGAATTCACTAAATGTCGACATCCGTGCGGCATTAATGGTCCTGGCGCCAAGTATTTTTTTGTATTACAAAATACTCTCCATTACCTAGCATGCTTACCTTGAACGCAGAACACCGATCTGGGCAACTCTTGAGGCAATCTATGACGGGTCGGGTCAAGTTGGCTTCGTTTGAATGAAAATATTTATCCTGAATAGCAAGCGTCTGCAAGAAGCTTTCAGCATCCGTGCAGACAGCAAGGTTCTGGAGCCTTTCATCCATCCAAGGCTTTTGTACCATATCTTGCATCCATGGTAGAATACACTCCACCGTTTCTAAGAGCTTTCGTGCTATACACCACTGCCGGCAGTTGGTTTGCGAATAGCCCTTATGATCTCTACAATGCTTATGTTCACTTCGTTTTCTGTGATAACTGAAGCCTTTTACCAGAAGACGTTCGAATGTGTTTGAGTGTATGCTAAATTTGCTAAACTTTTGAATAATTGGTATTTCTGTGAAAACGTCAGTTGCATCATAAACAAAAAGATCGGCCGCCTTGAAGAGGACGATACGCTTGGCATTTGGATCGCTCCGTGCCAGCTTCGAAGGCACAGTGTTCTTAACTCTCACACTGACCTCCATCTGTCGTTTGGACATGCTTTCATTGACGGTGATGTTTAAACAACCTGCGTAAAAGGGACTCAGGGAGTAGTGCCCCAAAAGAGCATAGTCTGCCTTGTTTAATCCCTGTTTCTTCTTGGTTGTCAAGACGGTATAGCTGTTGTCATCCTCATCCGCCCATGCCGATGAACCTTTCACCTTGGATGTCAGGCGTAGCTTGTTGACCTTAAACTCCTGGAAAGCCTTTCGAAAACTGTTGTTTTGGTACGTCCACAGCTCACTTGCTGGGAGTTTGTCCCAGGGATGCACTTTTTGAAAATATGTTGTATAGCTCTTAGGCTGCAGTGTGACATCCAGCCACGTCTTTTCACTCCATGATGTCGGCTTTTTTAGGCTGTCAATGTACGATTTCAAATCCTTTTTTAAGTGCACTCTATAAAATTCGTCCAACGCCGATGGCGTGAAGAAAGGTCTCAGGCAGATGGCTAGCTTGAACCATGGTTCATCTTGAAAGATTGACTGTTTGCTCTCAAGGATGTGACGCGACTTCAGTTTAACTAAACTAGAAGAGAGTGCAAAGGAAAAGGCTGTTAAGGCCAGGGCAACTACCAACAGCTGTGTGACATACGCTATCTTTGTGCAAGTCGAGAGGGATATCTTACCATGCCGTGAGATGTGTTCGTCCTCGTCCAACATATCTTCCTGGCTTTCCCATTCTGTCAGATCATCTGGCCTCTTTACTCTAACCTCAAATTCGTTTGAACTGCTGTTTGAAGGATTGGTGATGTCTTCAGATATTTTTTTATCTGTCACCTTCCTTTCACCGTTAAGTGTTTCGCTGACGTCTTCGGACATCTTTCAACATTTAAGCCTTTCGCTTGGAACCAACGCTCCGGTAAAACTGACGACCACAAGGGTTACAGGGCTCTAAAAATAAAAAAGCAGTTAACGCACGTACATGAATACACACGTTCAGATATTTATGCATGCACCTATGCCCATGTATGCCCATATCTGCGGCTAATCTGACGATATCCATGCTGCCCTGGGACCTTACTCTGTGTCTTAAACCGTACGATGACGTCTTTCATCCCACTCGTCCCATTGATCCCAATGAGCTTAATCCACCTGGTTATCGCACGTGCCTCTCTTGATCATGAAACTCCGCTTATAACTTGCCATCAAACGGCAGAAAAGCCTGTAGTTGTAGGCTTCACGCCTGGACAGTAGTCCTAGGCAAGCTGCTAAAATGTTGACCCAGCAATATTGACCGCCGCAGACATTTTAACGAAAATATGTTCTATACAATAAGGGAACTCATCATAAACAGTATTGCCTAGCCCTCTGAGTCGTCGAGATAAGACCTTAAAACTAAACCAGCATTCAAGATGGCGACGGTCGCCATCTTGAATGCTGAGAAATGCCCAAAGTTACGCAATTGTCAAACAAGGTAATTTGGCTCTCTTAGCTACATTAAGCTGGGTAATTAGAACATTTCCGCCAAAAGTTAGCGGCAGTTGACGTTGTAAGGTCTTATATAAGAAGCATACGAATGGCAGCCCGACTACACGTACCCAATCAGGTGAAAAACGCATTCTATAGCACATGCATCGTATATGTAGCACATGTTCATATGATTATGATGTAGAGCACACTCTCTTCTGTGAGCGGGTAGCCTTACAATGAGCGACATATATCGGTCAATGGAGGTTGATTTTCGTTATTCATGATCATCTTTGACCTTTGAATCCCGATTTGACCTTAAATTGGACCCCATGCCTGTAAAACAATGCCAGACATGAAATCACTACCAGATAAAATCCCTCCAAAACCGTCTCGCACGACTTTCCAGCTGATCGAGAAAAAAAAAACAACTTTGAAACTGGATCAGCATTTTAAATGGCGGCGGCTGCCATCTTGAATTTTGAGAAATACCTTAAGCTGCACAAGTAGCAACCGAGCTTTGTATCCCCTAGCTACAGAGCACGTACTTCCGTCAAAAAGGCTCGCGTTATTCGACAATACAGGGTCTCATAGAGGAAACATGCGGTTGGCAACTCGACTATTCAGCCAGTCCAGCCCCAAATGTACCTCACATGGCATCAGATTACATGTGGACTTTCTAATTTCGGTATCATTCAAACCAGCAGATTCGGAACCATCCCCGATATCAAATCAAAGCTGGAACGTCTGTGCAAGAGGACTAAGAGGGATTCAAATATACTTATGTTCTTTGCGCCTCGCCTTACAGCATTGGAATTCCAACCATTCACAGCTGGAGGAGCGTAGTCAATGGCGGAGAGAGCCTTTGAGTCATGCCCCCTCCCCCCGCCCCCACACTGGAGGTGGAGTGGGCCTCAGCACTTTTGGGAGCTTAAAATGTCGGTAGGGCTCCTAAAACATGAATGAAGGACCAAATCTACGAAAATAAGATCCCAGGCTTAAAATGGCCGTCCGAGTATGGGCAAATGCTGCGACCACAGACGTCTTCTTCTAAAATCGGTTGAAGGGCTCAGTCGATTAAGTTGACCCGGCCTCCCCCAAATCCGGATTGCACCACAGATTTCGGACGCTTTGATTTGCGCCCCATGTGAACTTTTAGTTTTGTTGAGGTTCAGTCGATTCCAAAAATGATAATGCTGATGAATGTCTTCACAGTGACAGCCAAGGCGAAGCTGCTTTTTGGTAATCATCTCAGAAGATGGTAAGAATTCAAAGGGGGAAAATCTTAGTAAATCAACCGGTTACCGTAGACAACAACGGATGTCGTTTTTGTCCATCAGTGGTGGCCCAAGACGCAAAAGAACAGTCTTTTGCAGAATGGCATGACTTGACTCGTACAGAGAAGTTATAGCGAAATCGTGTACACTGCCAGGATGCACCCATGTACAAATGAATCTGAACTGCGCAACCTTCTCAAACTACATGTAGATAGCAAGGAGAAAGAAGTTAAGCACTGACGACTGGACGGTTACCACTGTGACCGTTTGAAAAGGTAGCGCAACCAGCGTTTGACACTTGTTGGAAGTTGAAAAAGTAAGAAAGGCTTTGATCTCTTGGTGTTTCAGCGTAATGGGTTGGGAGCTTTCATGATAAAAATAATCGACCTTCGTTTTCGACGCGACGCCAGGAGTTTGTGATGAAACGACGTTACCATTAAAGTGTTCGCTATGCTGAGAAGACTCAACTTATTACAAAACGTTTGCAAACTGTGCTTATGGTCTGATTTCTTCATGAAAATCGGTCAACACCACCCCAATATTTCTTCGGCTCTGGAGCACACTGCAACAAATGTTGCGATACCATTCTACACCATTATTTGTAGTACAACCAGGCAGGAGATGCACCACCGAACTGCTCTTTAAACCGTCTCGTCACGAAATGCTCTGCAACCCGTCCCGACATTTCAGTTGGATAGACCGCCTGCCTTCTGATTCGGTTGCCAGTGGCGGGGTGGGCTCCAGCCGCTCACGGCGTTCGCTGTTTCTTCTTAACTGGGATGGCCCGCGGCCGGTGACTGCGACCGCTCTGACGGTCGGGTGACGTCACTGATCCAGGGCGGGTCGTGGCGTGTACTGCGGCACGGTAGGCCTTCGTCGCAGCATTCTGCAGCTGGTATGAAGTTTTACGACAGAATGGAGGGATCAGGGCGTACGCAACAGACAGCGCTGAGCACGGGCGCTCACCGCAGGAGCGCATCTGTTAAAAGGATCGGACTAGATTTTGGTGTGTAAATCTTATGATCCCTCTCTCTAGTAGTGTGAACGTAGTATTGCTAGATGTTTTCCATGTGAACTGATACGCAGAACATTGGGTGAGGTCTTCCGATGGTGCCCTAAAATCTCGACTTTACAATACAGCAGTATTAAGGCTGCATAGAATTCGAAGACAGATTAAACAAACAGGCTGCCTACAAATGAAACCCTCGTATGTACAGGCTGATCCATATAAAAGTAAATCTACCCTTTACTCAACAGATGCAAGTGTGTTTATCGCACAATCAAGACTGCGGGGCATTGCTCTGAGGACGGGAACAAAGACTCTGAGGAGCACCGCCTCAGAGCGTCGCACCTCCACCGCTCTGATATCTTACCGGGCGTTCTTGGGGCAAATTCACGGAATTGTTCGGAACGAGGAGTGGCTCCAGCTGGAGGGGTGACAGCGCACACGGCACGGGTTTCACGCGATCGGCTGGTGGATCATTTTCCTGGAGCGCACACCAGCTTAAGGCCGCCAGGGAGTGACTTTGCACTCGTCCGACCTGCCGATACTGGACTTTATGCTGTCAGGTAGTACGAAGGACCACGTCCACGTAGAGAAGCCAGCGAACGTTCAAGACCCCAAGGGCGTCTCAGACTTGAGATGGAACGTATCACCGTCGATAACATCGACAGGAAAGCGACCACAGGCGGTAGATTCATCCGTTGTGCCTCCTGGATCTCGAGGAGTATCTGGAGCATCTCTGCACATACTGTTTAACGGATGTGGAATATCTGACTACCAATGTCGCTGCTCGTGTTTTTCCATTGAATGAATAGTCAAATATCGTCGCAGTCATGCTTGGGCGATTTTGATTGAGAAAAACGTTGGCAAACTTTAATCTGAGGCCAACCTGTGCCTTAAAAAGATACCACCTGTTGCAGTCAATGTTTTTGTCGTGACCCACCTGCGCTATCTCATGAAAAGATATCAACTTTTGCAGACTGAGCTAGCATACGGGGTGTTGCCATGATGAAAATACAAGCCACCAACAGGAAACTACGTGGTACAACTGGAACATAAAATTAATTGGGGTGTGTTTAGGCAACTGGTTTAACGGCAGTCCAATGAAATTTACTGGATTTTAATGGACCTGTATTCCATCTTTGTTCAATGTGCTTTTGGGGAAGGACCTCAGAGAAGCATTGATTGGGCTTAAGCCAGCATTACGGGGGGGGGGGGGAGAAGACACCCGAAAGCATATAAACACTAATTATTTGTATACACCCCTGTGAGAGCCCTGGTATGTACAGGTACCTAGTGTGCCAGCAGTTCAGAGAGGTCGGCTGCATTGGACTAGCCCGGCATTCACATTTTGCTCGCGTGCTTTGGGGATACTCACAACAACATTTAGTGGGGCCAAAGTAGGGGGCGTCAAGCCCTAACTTGGGAGCGGTATCAAGCCTACCCAAAAGTATGCAAAGTGACGCCCTGTCTGCGACTGGTTTTGCCTCCTGTCAGCCGAAACCCTAGTTGCACTACCGCACAGCCGAAACCACTCGCTGTTGGAACACGCAAATAGGTGAGCATCCTGTTCGATGTACCAAGACTGCCATTGTGCCAAACTAACTGCAAGAAGTCAAAGTAACTTTAAGTCCTGTCCGGAAGGTGGACGGCTAGTGGGAAATCTTTAGGTTTTTAACAGCCGATGTTCTGTTGTGCCGTTAAGTGGCATGCATCTCGACGCATGCTGCCCGTTTTCAAAAAAATCTGATTCTGGAAACTAGAAATTAGTTGATAGAGCTCGCTAGAAAACATTTTTGAAATATGGGATAGAAACCCTCATCGCGTACACTGACACGTTTCCCTCAAGCTGTGGGCCTATGGATATGGATATGGATAATTATGGGAACGCAAATACCGATTGTCCAACATTCGCAGTTTGCATCAGGTTTGGATCCCCTTTTACGGCTGTCGCGTCTGTTTTTGTCAAATTGGGATTTTTTTGGATAACCTGGTTATTGGAATACATTTTTGACGACCAGCTGAAGAAGAACTTCCAGAAAATGACCCCTCTAGAGAAGACATGTGAGAGGCACGAGTCCCCGCACATTTTCGGGTATTTTAATGCTATGTACAAGGTCTGGCTTTATCCATGCGCCGGGTTAACTTGAATATACCATCGGGCATGTACTGACCTGTATGCCGCACGTCAAGTGAGTATCAATGACTTCTCTCTAAGCATATAAATTTTTTCACATATTTCAAGTGTTTCCCTGTAGCTAGCGCTTGCACCATCGATTGCTAGGATGGTTTTGAATCTGGATTTTGGAGATATTTGATAGTTTGCTAAGAGATCAGAGACAGTATGCAGGTGGCTGGCTCGGTGCTTCCTGAAACGTTGTGCAGTGCAACTGATCACAGCTTTATGATCACACTTTTATGGAATGATTCAGACTAAGCATTAGCGCCAAGGATTGAATAATAGTTTGGGCTACCGTTAACGTCTGTTGTGATGCATTTACAAAAAGCGTTAGCCACTTAATGCTTCGCTCGCCGTCAGGTGTTAATGAGCCGTGAGCAGGGCTCCATGGTGTTCAGCCTTCGGCCATGCACTCGGCATCACCAGAAATTCCCTCTGAAGCCGCTGGGATTCAAACCGGGCTTTCTGATTAACTGCCCAGGGCTCTGCCACCGAACTAACCGGGAGGAACTGTCGGATGAGGGTCTCCACGGATGACTTAATACGCTATGATATGCCAACGGAAGCTCCTTCTGAGCTGAGACAGCAGATGTACGTGACGTTCTGTCTCTGCTCCCTACTCGCAAGTGTGGGGCATCGGGGCGTTTCGGCTTGGGCGGCACGCTGCTGGGTTGCGAGACCACCTGCCGCTGCCCGTTCTTGAGATAGTGTCACCAGGACCCTGTCCGGTCAGTGGGCGGAGTACCAGGTCCGGTTGGGCGTCACGTAAGGCTGTCTTCACGTGGGCGGTTGCAAATCATTGCCCACGTTTCCCATCTCAGCGACCTTTTTATCGGCGATTTAATTTCCAACGGAGCAAGACGGACCCATGTAACTTGATTCAGCTAATAAGTTCTCGAGCCCGCCAACACATGCGACTGATGGGGCTGGCGCTCCGTGTGGCCACCAAACATGCTAAAGAGGTTCCCACTGGAACCCACTGGAGGTCGACGATCGCAGCCCCTTCCTTTCCCCTTGTACTTTACTCTCGCTTCTCATGAAGTCGACGCCGTTCCGCGTACATTCTTGGCATATCCGTTCGCCGGCTCCCACTTATCCAAGCTGTTGCCGTTGTCAAGGAAACTGTGGGTCAGTGAGCAAGACCATTTTTTCAGCCGTGCGCACCAGGCCATAACAATTCAGAGGTGAAAACACCCTGCGACCTTGCAAAAAATGAAAAAAATGGATGGCTGCACAAAAGACAGTAACTTCGCCAACTTATAGCCTGAAGCAAGGGGAAATGAGCTTTTTTTCTCAAAGGGTGGGCACACTCTTGTGGATTTATGCGTTGGTGACAATAAATTTAACTGGATGCGCAGATCTGCTTGTTTCCATCGGCTTCAACGTAGAGGTACTTGTGCAAACTTTTGCCTTGCCATCTCTGTTAATGTTATAGAAAGCTAGCCAGTATACTCGTTCGCTGGTGACAGGTCAGCGCACCATACAAGGATGTCTAGGACCGTCTTTCTTGACCACGTTACATCCGACCTTAGCGGAAGCCGACGCAAAACCCGCCGGCTCGTCCCGACAGCCGCGGCAGCCGAGTTCGGCGGCGGGGTCCCGGGCAACTCAGGCGCCTTTACCCTGCAGAGTAAAGGAGCAGAAAAAGTACGTAGTAAGTGACATCAGTCAAGGCTAATCATCGACAGCGTACATCGACAACTTTGCCAGAACGCCCGTGCGATGACCGACACCGGCAGGAACGTTTTCCGGCTGATAATCGAGGGCAGAGAAATTGATAGGAAAACGATGCGATATGCGACATGGATCAACACTGATCGACAGCATACATCGATGACTTCACCAGAACGCCTCTACGGTGGTTGACACCCGGCCAATTTCCGGCTGACAAAGCGACAGAGAGCAAAGGCTAAGAAGACAAGAATGGGAAATGATAAGTTGCATCAATGACGATCGACCAGCACCACCTGACAAAAGCCTCTCCTGGAGATCACTCACGCCGCCTGGCAGCGGTTCTGAGAGAGGGAATCGAAGGCGAATGCAAGGGAGCACCGCTGCATGACCTAGCGCGGACGTCCTCCACGGATCTCCGGGTCTCGCGGCAAAGGAACGCCCGAACACTTCCTCTGGGGCGGCCCAGGTGTACGGACGAGATAACAGCCAATGAGGTCGCATCTAACAAATTGGGGCCGTTCGTTTCAAAAGGACGTGGCACGGCCAAGAGAGCCCGCTCAGTGCGGTCGACGCCTATGAAGGAGAGCTTTTGCGGTCGATGCCTCTGAAGGAGAGCTTCTGTGGTCCACGCCTCTGAAGGAGGGCTTCCGCGATCGACGCCTCCGAAGGAGAGTTTCTGCTGTCGACGCCTCTGGAGGAGAGCCTCTGCGGCCCACGCCTCTGAAGGAAGGACCTCCGCGATCGGCCGTCCAATGATGACATCTGAACGTAAGACTAACGGCTAACGGAAAACAGGAGTAGGGAACCACTGAGGGCCACATGATAGGGGCAACCGCTGTCAAGTTGGGCGCTCCGCATGGACTCCGGCTCCGACTCTGTGGTCGTCACGGCGTCGGCAGGCGGGGAGACGGCCTGACGCGCCTGCCCAGCGGGGCATGTGCTGGGGCAACCACCGGCCAGCACCTTCGGCCCCTCCGACCGGCAGGGACAGTCTCGCAGAGTGGTGGCAGCGCTAGCGGTCGACACAGCACTGCTGTGTCGACCGCTGACATTTGTGTCACGCCATCACTGCTGTCACTGCAGCGATGGCGACTCCCTCGTCACCGGCAGCGACGGCGGCCTTGCCGGTGGCGGCAGTCATGTCGGCGGATGCCGTGATGCCACTGCATGTACGATCCGTATCAGCCATGCGGCACGGTTTTGCCCCCGTCGAAATCGCGGGCATTGCCCGAGGCGTCCGGCGGCTGAGATCTCATCCGTCTGTTCGATGCCCGTTGCGGGCCGTCGGCAAAGTGAATCCCAGCGACGCCACGCACCAGCTCGCGCAGACGTCAACAAATCAAAGTTAACAAATCACAGCTTGTCCTCATGTTGGAAGCCAGACGGACGAGACGGAACCTTCTTGCAAAGACCATCGATCATCGATCGCCGCTCCACCGTGTTTACAAGTCCCACCGACGTTATCTCCACCACCGGCGCCGAGCATTCGCGAGATGCTGTTCGCTCGAGATGTTCGCTCGAAGCGCTATGGGCCAGACTGCCTTCGAGAGCGGGATTGTTTTAGTGAGTAATGGTAACTTGCCCAAAACATGCGCATGTGTATATTGCGTTGGTTTCCATATATAATATAACCATGCACTTTACTTTTTGTAAACGTCACAGCAGTGACATTTTTCGGATCAATAGCAATATCTGACCTGAGACGGCAAGCCTGGCTTGGTTTTTGTGAATTCACATTGCATACGGGATGTTTTTACGCGGTGAATCCGAAGCTAGAATGGCGTTCAAAGTACCGATGATGATAACATGACATGGTACACACCCCATGGGCATAACAAGGCTATCACATATGCTCGCTGACTGATATTCTTTTTAACCTGAGTTGGCGTCGCCCGTACTGTCCTTAAGTAGATATTAGGAAACTTCTAGAGGGTCCTGTTGTACAACGTTGGACACGTCTTCCGATAGTACCCTGTTGCCCCTGGCAGTTCCCCGACAATGTAAGCAGTTCACCGACGTGATAGCCACGGGATCACTGATGATCAGTAGTGCGCGATCTCGTTTCCGAAGTCATCTAGGTGTCTTCCTTAGCACGTTCCACACGGCACGCTGGCAGATCCTTATTGCGAGACTCGTGTGCCTCTTCAGAAAAGTAAAAATGGAAGTAGATGCACTACAATGATAGTGCACCTACACCATGCTCCCAGCATTACTCCATAGAGTAACACTGGGGGCGCAGATCCGGGCATCGGGTACGGCGACTGGCGGCTCACGAACAACTGGGCTGTCTCATGGTAGCAGGCACCGAAATTCTCAGCGGTCACTGAATATCCGAATGCCATGACTTCCAGTACAGTATTCAGGTGTGTGGTCTGGTGTCCGTCGACCCCATCGACCTCAGCGACGGTCATTTGTCTGTGAAGGCTTGCTCTTACCGTACTTCTTCGTTGAGAACCGTGCGAATTGTCCTGTGATTAGGTGAAATTTCCCTCGACAAAAACAGCCAGAGCTCCACCATCACTGTACTTCTTCGGCTGGCGAGACTGATCTCGGTCTTCGAACAGACGTTGAACTTTTTCGGCCTCGTTCACGTCTGGGCTAACCCCTCACAGACGAACGCCTGGTCACTTCGCTCTTCACTTCGAGCCCGCCTTTTTACCGCATGAAGTTGGTCTGCCGTGGGCATGGTAACTGACTTTATCGTCTTCTTTTTAGCACCAGCGCCCTTTTCACTGAATCTTAGTGTGCGTCGATCACGCTTGGATGAACTGAGAGCTCCTCCGATAGAATTCTGCCTTCAGTCTCTCCCGTTTTCCGACAGAAATATCGCAGTGTGTCTGTTTGGTTTCACTCTTTTTGCTCCGAACTTCGTTGGGGGCGCTTCCAGTAAATGGGTGAATTTGGGATGGGATACAAATTCTTTCAGAAGAGAGCCGCACACGTGTCAGAGAAGTCGCCGGTGCCTTCGTGATGAGTTACGCTTAAGTGGCATATGGCTACATACTCTGAGCTCCCGACCCCTGCATAGCCTTGAGTCGCTCTTTCCCACGCTCCAAGGTGTGTGTGATCCTCGGATTCGTATATTGTGTAACAACATGACGTCTGACCCCGCTGTTCTGTCAGACCTCTCTCAGCGCCACTGTTTCTCGTCCTGGCCCGCTCTTCCCCGTCACTCATCTCCCCTCTGTCCTCTTGCAAAAATTGCGTGATTGGGCCGTTCCTCTTTCCTCTTTACAAACCGTCAAATCCACTCATTCCAGGTTTTCCTCATGTCCAATCCGCTTTTCGAATTATGGTGCCCTCCTCACCGGGCTCGACGCGCGGCGCGCTCTAGCGGCATGCGTGGAGTTGGGCATGGCCGGCGGTGAATGCGAGTGCAAGCCCCGCCCTGATCTCCCCTCGCCTCGCTGCGAGCCCCCCCCCCCCCTTCCCCCTGTTCTTTTCACGTCTCGGTTTGGCCGACGGGCCGCATCTGTTCTGTTCTCGTCTTGTTTCGAGCCCCGCCCTGTTCTCGGCACGCCCGTCCGGCCGGCGGGCCAGTCGCCTCTTTGCACACGTCTTGTGTCCTCGTTCTCACGCGGCCGACCGCGACTAGGTCAGCTTCCTTCCATGTCCCAGACAAACATCGTCCCAGACAAACAACACCGTTCTGGAAAAAACACCGTCCCAGACAAGCAACGTCATAGAAGGACTCGGAAAGGGTTGCGTATCAGGCTGAGTGTGCAGCTCTTCTCCGGGAGGCATTTTATTCGCGCACTTCGATCTCGGGCAAGTCAACAGTTTTAACAAAGAAGTTCAAATCTAGGAAACGTACGCATGCGCTAATTTTTGGAAACAGTAAAAGGGAGATCCTAAAAAACTACTAGCATGCAAATTTTGTACATAGCATGTTTTAACTGCTCACGCCGACAAACTTAATAGTGGGATCACAGTTTTTGTAGACAATGCGACTGATGCGCAAACCTAGGCACGGCAGCATATACACGTATTGTTCTCAGAAAACTTAGGCCCGCTGCGAACTCACCGTCGGCGAAGAACAAACAGCCGTGCTCAAACACCTTATTTTATGTTATCGCGACAGACTGGCTTCTTTGTTCAGTTGTGTGCTGCTTTCCCGGATCGGGCTCTGCTCAATCCTTTATCCCTGTTCAGAGGAGTTTATATTGCATGGTGGCTCGCAACTCAATTAACTTCTCCTTCCCAAAGTTTGGGAGCAAATTAGACAGCAGCAAGGACTTTGGTGGTGGACGCCACGTGGCGGATCTGGCGGGGGTTTCTCCCATCCGGCTTTATACGCCCACTCAAACGTCCACTCTCTGATCATAGCCAGCACGGAGTTACTGCAGGCCGCTGTCAGTCCTTACGAATCTCACTCGCGGGTTTCACTGGCGCAGAGAGAAATTTGATGGCCGCGCGCTGCTCCATTAATGTGGTATGGATTGCTGTTTGTCTTAACAGTCTCTGGCATGACTGCCTCGAAAAAGGCCTTCGTGAGCGAGCAAAAAGGTAACGTTCAGTTGGCCCCCTATTCACCTGGAGATGAGGGACGAAAACAGACGCGCTGCTTGTCATAATATAAAGCCAAACATACCCGGCTTTAGCGTTTTAATTTTTTTTGCAGCGATGTAATCAAGACTTGCAACTTCACCTGAGCGTAACGTTACGCTATCCAAGACCACCCTTTCCCTGTCACACCTCGGTTACGCATTGTTAAGATCTCCCTCCCTCCTCCATGCGTTGGGTTGGAAAATAGCTTATTTATGAACCGCGCCATAACATGGAGTCGGGATACGTCAATCCATATTTGCATGTAAGCATATACCATATTAGCATGTAATACACCTACGATGCTGGTATTTCACTCAAAATACCCTTAAATGTTAAAAACGTGCGCCATCTATAGACTATCTTAATCGCGGGCGTTGACGCCACGCATGATAGGATGTAGCATCGCCGCCGGTCAGCAGCTGGCGGATCAAGCCAAATGACGTCATATGAGCGCAGAAACAGAGTGTAGCACAACTCTCCCTGTGGTTTATCCCAGCCCACTCCACCCTGCATTCTGGTTCTAGTAGAGCGCGATTCGCGCTAGATGCGGCATTAAAACCAGATTTTGTGGACGTGTTTCTTTACAAAAAAATGTCATTCAAGAGTGGATTTACACCAAGGTAACCTTTGTGGCGTTAGCCAACCATACGCATGAGGAAACACATGCATATCTTCGTAGTGCTTAGCTAGTTGCATTGACTCCCACCAGGATATTATCACCGAATGCTCGGCGTGCTTGAGCTAATTTGCAAGGCATACGCGTTCTTTAGCTGCATAAAAATGTTTGGAACTGACTCGACACAAACTTGTGGTGCTTAAGCTACAAAGTGTAGGAACGTTTATGGTGGACCATCGTGTCATTGTGACTTTTGTTACGGTTCAGTCAAAATAAACTGTTTGGCAAAGAAATAGCTGCAGCCAAAAGCTATTCAATACTCAGGCGATCGGTCGGTTCGTACATCGTTCCAACCTTCTTAGTTTCGTGAGCAATATCCTCATGTTCAAGTCATGAACTCTGAACACGTGAAAATTGGGGAATCAAGTCCTATCCCTGGTATTGAATGCATTACACCTTCTTCGGTAAAGGTGCTGACTATCATTTCCTTGTATAATGAATGTCATCAATGCCCTGAACATGTTAAGATTCATTCGTAGCCAGTGCCGTATAATGCCAAATTCTAAACATTCGCCAGAAGGAGTAATGGTGGGTAGTATACGGTGCCTCAGTGATATGGTACCAATACTGTACAGGTACAATGTGGAGAGCAGCATGAATGCATCCGTGATATGGTATCAGGGCTGTATAGGCACGATGTGGAGAGCAGCATGAATGCATCAGTGATTTGGTATCAGGACTGTATAGGCACGATGTGGAGAGCAGCATGAATGCATCAGTGATATGGTATCAGGACTGTACAGGTACAATGTGGAGAGCAACGTGAATGCGTCAGTGATATGGCATCAGGGCTGTACAGGCACGATGTGAAGAGCGGCATGAATGCATCAGTGATATGGTATCAGGGATGTATAGGCACGATGTGGAGAACAATATGTTTCGTCTCGCACTGTGGTGTTGGATCGTCATGGACCGACCATGACCTTAAAACAGGATGACCTGGCACTTAATCCTCATCCAAAGAAAAATGCGTCAGGCAATTTTGAAGATTTTGTCTCAGATGAGCTTGACTTCAGATAGTCCCAGAAAAGGTCACACAATTAATGCCCCGCACTGCAAACCACACACTCCTTTGGAGCCACTAGTCCTGAACATATGCATACCTTGTCAAAGCCGTTTTACGGAATACGAATTTACGCAATCCCGCCGTTCAGACCTTTATAAAGGTCTTAATTCGAATACCAATAAGGTCATAACTCAATAAACTTACAGTATGCAAAGAACGCAATAATAGTGGAGTCAACCTATGAAGCCGTCACGGCACGGAATGTTATATATATATATATATATATATATATATATATATATATATACATATACATATATGTTTAGAATTGGTGGCTTTGATTCATTCATCAGCGAACGTGTGTTTTTATCGAAATATTTTCAAAGTATGTCAACTATGCACCTTGTGTCAAGCCTCTGGTATTGTTTACAAGCAATCTAATACCAATTTGTTGTAAAGCAGCCATGACAATTGTCACAAAAATTTTCTGCCTAAGTTAGTGCATACAATTTAATGTCATTAACTGTGAGCATCAGCACCAGTATTCATTGCGAGCCGAGCCCCGTGCGCAATGCCTTTTCATGTTCTGGTGCAGTGTGAACAACAGAGTTAATGGCACAGTGGACAGCACAGGTCCACATACACGCGGAGATCGAACATACAAACCAACGCTCATCGAGTGGTGCTGAGTTGTAATGACGGCTGAGCCGAACCCAAGCTCCAGCAGCATCCGTGCGCCCACGGTAGGGAGAGTTTAAGACGCTGGTCGCACGATAAGCAAGCAAATCCTCGCCCATCCATCTCCGATTGGATTCTGGGCACGTTTCTCAGTCGCAGCATGTGGCAGGGAGTCTGCGTATTATATCGCTGGGGTCCATGTAAACATGTGATAGCGACGAAGTTTGCGCGTTTCTTGCTTCGCACGTGTCAGACGCGCGAAGCATTGATTCTTCCCATACATGATTTCTTCAGTCAGACAACGCAGTTTGGTACGAAACAATGCACCGGAGGTCCGTGCAAACATAAATGCGTCGGCATTCTGTGTATTTCTTACGTTCACATTTGTATAGTTTTGACACTTTGGATTGACTCCGCCTTGGGATGCATTATAAGCTGAAGGTACATAGAATACAGCTGCCCAGGTCCCCGTGCACTGTGAAATAAATATTTTGTGCGCATGGAAACACGACATGCGACACTGAGCTGACTGAGGGCGAGCGCTTTAAGCATAAATATTTCATATTTGGGTGCACAAGTTGGATGACAATGCTCGACACTTATCCATATACATACATACTACATACAGCGCAACATGACGTCAAAACCTATGGTCTCTGTGCTCTACACTCACCACCGTTTGTTGCAAAACGTAATGTACTTCGCATTCACACTCCTTCACACCCACTTATCATTCACAACGGTCTCCATGAATGGACCATGGTGCTCGCTCGTTTCCCTGAGGCGTGCGGTTTTGGCTACGGTTGCAAGGAGACTCAGGACTGAGGGACGAGTTGTGAACAAGAGTGCGCGCATTTAAAGCCCTCTGGATCCTCGGGCGCAAAGTTTCTTGCTTGGGAATTTTACCGTCGATGCTTCAGGCTATACCCGGCTCTAACGGCAGCAAAGTTAGAGAGAGCGCAACTAATTTGAAGCCAACCCCTTCATTGACTTAACTATAAAGCCACCGTGCACTTGGGTTATGGGATCATAATGCATGCAACTTAGCGAAACAGTACTTTGAGCGAATACTTTTATCCCCGTGAATTACACCTCCTGTGCACTTAGCAAATCATACTCATTGTAAAGCAGATACTAACATGGCTATTGTACGCACGTGAGCCAAAGCTACGTTCAAAGGCTCCTTTTGGGTGCTTATGGCTTGGGTGCTGCATATACGTCATTAACCGCGCCACGTCTGTTAACCAAAATTATGCGAAACAAACGCGTTGTACAAATTGTCATTCCGCTTGTCGCCTAAATGCCATAGTCTCTAACCCAAATAACCACCGTCAATAAGTGATATATGAGCGTCGACAGGCCTCTCCTCTCCCGTGCACCCTGCCTGTCCTGCAGCGCTACGCGACACTCGCATTCTAAAAAAACCTCTGTGGAGCGGGCTATGGCACGCCAAACTTAAGTCACTGAAACTGTCGGGCGAAAGGAGCCTAAAGACGTCTGACAGTGGTGATGTGAGTCCACGCAGACGGCACTCAGATCACCGCTTCATATCACGGCACTCAGATCACCGCTTCATATCACGGCACTCAGATCACCACATCATATCACGGCACTCAGATCACCGTTTCATACCACGGCACTCAGATCACCACATCATATCACGGCACTCAGATCACCGCTTCATATCACGGCACTCAGATCACCGCTTCATATCACGGCACTCAGATCACCGCTTCATATCACGGCACTCAGATCACCACATCATATCACGGCACTCAGATCACCGCTTCATACCACGGCACTCAGATCACCACATCATATCACGGCACTCAGATCACCGCTTCATATCACGGCACTCAGATCACCGCTTCATATCACGGCACTCAGATCACCACATCATATCACGGCACTCAGATCACCGCTTCATATCACGGCACTCAGATCACCACATCATATCACGGCACTCAGATCACCGTTTCATATCACGGCACTCAGATCACCACATCATATCACGGCACTCAGATCACCGCTTCATACCACGGCACTCAGATCACCACATCATATCACGGCACTCAGATCACCGCTTCATATCACGGCACTCAGATCACCACATCATATCACGGCACTCAGATCACCGCTTCATATCACGGCACTCAGATCACCACATCATATCACGGCACTCAGATCACCACATCATATCACGGCACTCAGATCACCGCTTCATATCACGGCACTCAGATCACCGCTTCATATCACGGCACTCAGATCACCACATCATATCACGGCACTCAGATCACCGCTTCATATCACGGCACTCAGATCACCACATCATATCACGGCACTCAGATCACCAATTCATATCACGGCACTCCAGTGCGCACCGTTGACGACAGGTATGTGACGCCTTCGCGTGGTTCCATCGCTCCATTCATAGCTCATCACCAGCGCACGTAAGGTTTAAGAAAAGTTCCGTGCCGCGAACAGCTGCCGATGCCGGAGGCAATCCGAAGTCTCTCAGTCTCTCATGCCCATGGGGTGCTTTCCAATAGCGGCAGCAAGGGAGATCATGCAGTCGAGTGCATAAAGGCCCAGATCAGGCTGGTCCTGGCTGTCCCGGCCCGACGGCAATCAGTTCAGAGCAAGCACCCATTCAGGTCGCGAGATTTGCCGTGCACATGGTGCCGGATGCAGGTGATGGGATTCGGTGGAATCCCACAGCTCCAACGAGGGCAATCTCGTGGCAACAACCAACCCCCGAATCGATACAATGTGGGGATCAGAGCCTGGCTTCAACGTGGAGCCCTGGATCAAAGCTGGCCTTTAAAAGACAACAAGCGAGCGGAAAGTTAGCTGTTTATTAAGGATGGCGCCGATCAATATCCCGATTAGTGGTGAGCGAAATCGGCGAAAACCTAGCGCGATTGCGTAGCAGATTGCGACGCGTGTTGAAGCTTCAAAGAACGTCTCTAAACGGGCGTAAATCGCCCGAGGCCGCGCGGATGTTTGTGAGTTTTACTATCGCCCGCCGGCTTGTTGTGTTTTTGCAGGCTGAGCCCAGAGGGACAGCCAGATGAAGTTTGAACTTTAAAGCCATCGATATCAGACGACGCGGTGTGCTAGGCCGCGTTGCCACAAGGAGGAGGGCGACGTTGCTTTCCTTGGTTGTGAACTCATGCATTCATTCATTCGAAGATTTAATCGTTTCCTTGACCTTGCGGCGCGGGTGTATCAGCCCCACTTCGTTCTTAAATATCCACACACTTTGCCTACCGGCCAGTTATTGAAGATTATCGAACACTGGATCAGCAAGTCAGCTGTTGGAATGACGCTACTGATGTACACAATATGGGCATAGAAAGCTACCCTTTAACGAAGACAGAAGCCGCTAAACTGATGAAGAGTTTCTTTTCAACGGCCTGCCTTTCTACTAAGCGCATCTTTTTCTAACGCATCTTTTTTCATTAAATGGATCTTTTTAAGCGATAATCTTTAAATAATGCTAGTAAAGATGGAACGGAGTGCCCAGGTAGATAAAAGCCGGGAACAAGGTACGGAGTCATTGTATCTGTGCGATTTTGGGACAAGATGAAAAAAGCCGTCGAGACAAAGAAACAGCGAGACAAAGGACGAAAGGACTGAAATATGTGATCGGAAGGGAAGAACTGGTCACGGAGAGCTAGCCAGACGCCAGGAAAAACTGAGCTACAGGGAGGATGGGAGACGCTCATACCATAAAACGATAAAATAGGAAAAGAGAGAGGCCGAGGGGGGGAGGGGGGGGGGGGGGTGCAAAAACGCCGAGACCGGGAACCGAAGACCGAATGGGAGGGGATACTACTGGTTGGAAGTTGGGAAAGACGTGTAGGCACCTGGATGGAATAATGTAGGAACGGAGGAGAACCTATCGAGGATGTTTGAAGGGATGAAAGGAGACAGAGCGGTAGAGAGGGGCGCGCCGATACAATGGACAGGAAATGGGTTAGCCTAAACGAGACACCCGACTTAAGATTAGACTAAACGAGTCGGGTCCTGATCACGGGTCCCCCTGTACCGGGTCGGGTCCTGATCTCGGATCCCTTTGTACCGGGTCAGGTCCTGATCCCGGGTCCCTCTGTACCGGGTCAGGTCCTGATCCCGGGTCCCTCTGAACCGGGTCGGGTCCTGATCCCGGGTCCCTCTGTACCGGGTCGGGTCCTGATCCCGGTTCCCTCTGTACCGGGTCGGGTCCTGATCCCGGGTCCCTCTGTACCGGGTCAGGTCCTGATCCCGGGTTCCTCTGTACCGGGTCGGGTCCTGATCCCGGGTCCATCTGTGCCGCGTCGGGCTCAGTGACATGCAAATGGAATCACGCGCCGGGTTGGGGATAACCAGTCGTTTGCGAGACGGCCAGATGGGAAGACGAATGCATGGGGGCATGCACGGATCGACGGAAGGACTGAACGTCGGGGCAACAGTGGAACAGTCCGGCTGAGACGAAGGCAAGGGCTATGGCGGAAGAAGAGACGATGGCCCAGCGGTGAAAGGAGAGGACGACGGCGGCACCAAGGAAAGCAGGACCAAGAGATTGCATAGAGAACGTCTTGAGGTGGGGTGTAGAGACGGAGAGACATGTGGACCCGAAGTGATGGGCTGAGAAGAAAACAAAACGATAAAAACACAGAGGGACGGAGATTATACTTTGAGACCAAACACCAAAACACGAGCAAACAGCGGCGATAGAGAGACGAGAGCGGTGATACGAAGAGAGGTAGAGACGATGAAGTGAGCGCACGAAGGAATGGAAACGTATAAGAAGCGAGGAGAGGAGCGAGCAGACAGGAAGCTATATTGGCAAACAGCTCATGCAGAAAAATACGGAAATTGCCAGCAGTAAAGACCAGGAGGCGCTTCGTGGTAAGGCCAGCAGTTGTGAAGGTAAAGGCGGAATTGATCTGAAAATACCGCAGACACCTGTCCTGACGTGGCCGTTTGATTTTAAATATGCATGTGGGATAGTTTGAGTGCCCTATACACATGTTGTAGAACAAATGCCGAGAACGGATCCGATATTTTTCGCTTTGCACTCCCTTCAGGACTGAGAAGTTTTGAAGAGACGCGGGACTCAAAAGTCTCGGAGAAGCTGGCTAGCGAGCTACATTGACTTTTTCAGCACATTGTTTTCTACCTTAGCACAGGCTGCTTTCACATAAATTTAATTATACTCAAGCACGTGCCGGAAGGCCATAGCTACAAACCACAGTAAATGAGCGGTGTAATTTAAACCTGCATCATGCGCCGGCAATTTATCACCGACCACTGAACATGCGGACAGGTCAGCAGGGAAAATCCGACCCGCTGATGGCCGTTCCATCTGATTCTTTCTAAATTAAATACATTAAACGGATTCGGATCGCACCCACTTTGTTACATACGAGTAGAATCTTGCACGATGCCTTCTTGATCCACATGGTACCCTTTGTTTTGCTGCCTGTTTGATCTCGTATACCCCCCCCCCCCCCCCCGTACAAATTGGAATCGTTCTACTGATTTTGTCAAAATGCATCGGAAATGGTCTGCGGACATCGCCTCAAATAAATCGGACTTGCCTGCCTTGAAGTGTCAATAAATCAGACTCGCCTGACTTGGAGTGTCAAATAATTCAAACTTTAGAGTATCGAATAATTCGAATTTAAACCTCTTTCATTTCGTCTACCGGTTCTCTCAAAAACATGGCGTTTGCCGAACATTACTTCTTAGAGCTCCTCTAGAGCATTAACCACTCAACATAAGTTTTCCATTTTCAGTGACTACGCATGGCGAACAAGTCAGATGCTCCATGACCTCTATGCGGATCAGATACTAAGGACGGAGAGCAAGTGATGGACTCTTTAAGCCTCCCACCGGGATATATGGCTAAGACTGTTACCCAGTTTGTCAGATCACGCCATGCAAATGCTCATCTTTAGACGAATACCTTGCACTCCGATGTAAGGCGTTCGCTGGCTGTACCAGGCGTTCCACCTATCGCTCACTTTACTCAATCCACGCCAAGTAGGCGACACTCTGCATTGACCCTGAGACCTGCCACACTGACCTAGTGAACATGATGACGCCGATGGCGGTGGGGTCGGCCTCGAGCGCATGCCAACTGCTCTGCAGCCTCTCCTTGTCCAGCTGGCTGAGGGGTGTTGGCCGCGGCGGTGGTGGACTGGGAGGGGGAGGGGAGCCATAGCCCCGGGCGCTCTTGCACCGAGTCAGGCCGCCGCCCATCGCTCCCAGCTAAGGCTGCTGACGGCCGTCGACGGCTGCTAGCGGCTGCTGGCGGCTGCTGACGGCTGACTTCTGACGGCTGCTAGCGGCTGCCGGCAGCTGCGGATAACGGTTGGCCGCCGGTGACAATTGACGACGGCTGGAAGCTGCTGACAGTTGTTGACAGCTGGCGCCAGCTGTGACAACCAACGTTTAACTCCCGGCGACAGCTGAGAAGTGCTCGAATCTTCTGACTGCTGCGGCTGACCACTTTCAGCTTCTGGCGCCCACTTCCAGCAACGTTGTCGTCCACCAAGCTTCTGGAAACCGCCGGCGGCTGCTGACAATTGCCCACTGAGCCCGCTGGAAACCGCTGTCCACCAAACCAGCTTCCGGTACCTGCGATTGAGCCGCGGCTGGTTCAGGCGCGATGATTCACCGGGAGGCACACAGGAGCAACCGACGGCCGGCCGCCCGCACCGCGAGTGACCGGCTGACAGCCCCCGCCCCGCAGCTTGCGAGCGTCGACGCGCCGCCGCCGCCGGCATCGACGCCCTGCTCCGCCGGCGCCGGGCGACGAAGCGTGCAGGAATGCGCGGTGAAATGGCTGGTCTGGTGCGGTGAGGGACCGGACGTTCGGATCGGAGTGCAGTCTGGTGTGGACAAGGAGGCGCCCAGGCTTCGGCGATAGGGAGAACCGGCGAGCATGCACAGTTCTGAAAGTTATGACTCATCTCTTTGCATTGTCTGCAGGTGGAATACTGCTCGGAGATTGACAAGTGTCTTTGAAGTGTCCGGATCAGAAATTCAGGCAAGGGAATCGGGAAAAGGATTGGGCAGCAGCAACACCTCCCATGAAGCCTAGACATAAACCCTCAAAGCGGCGTGTAAAACAATCGACTTCATATTGGGTTTCCCTATCTCTGGCGTTCCTGTGTTGCCATCTCTGAAAGAAAATCATTTTCATGACTGCCTAACGCCCTGTGGTTGCTGTCCGTCGCCCGTTGTGGTGAGCCGAACAAAATCTTATCGCGGGACGCGGCACTCGAGGTTTTCGAGTGTTTTCCAAGAGCCCGTACCGAAAGGAAAGGAAATTGGATTTAAATCGAATGCCCAGAGTTGACAACTCGTACGTGCGACGAATCGAGTACCAACACCCATTCACCACCATCGCTGAATGGACTACGGAGGTGCGGGGTTGGCGTCGCGCGTTGGGTGCAATCTGCGCCTCTGAAAATTTTGTGGTCATTGGTTGTCATGTTTCACCAAGGTGAAAGGCTTTGATTGAGATGCCCAGAATGCAGTTCGTAGGGCGCTGCACCAATACATTAAATCCAAAGGCTTAATGATTTAAGCTTTCGATGTTTTTTAGCTTAAAGACAGTTACTTTTGGCATTGGGGTTTTTCCTTTTAAGCTTGCATACAGCTTTGCAACAAGTGATTACTTTTACATGCACACCATGTATCAGCAAGGACTACGCGATCGAGACCAGCCCGGATTAACGCCGCCTGATGCCAAGAAATGCAAGCAATCTGCCGGTAAGGGGGCGCATCGCATTACGAAACAAAGAAATAGTCCCAAATGCAGGGTACTGATATGTGCAAACCCTCCATATATGTAGGTTTGTCGAACTCTTTTACCAATTGTTCTCGAATCTTAGATGGCGTCGTCTAGGCTTTAGCGTGGTTGCGTTGCAAGAATTGCCATTCAATCTCGACAAATGGGCAGTGACATTTTTAGGGGTCTTTGAGCCATGAGCCCTCCATTCCCTTCAACATTTCGCTACAAGTGACAGAAAACGTTTTCTTTGCGCTATAATAATTGTTGAACGATACCCGCTGAACAACACCGGAGCTTTGTCTGAGCTGGAAACAATACAGGTGCATCTGGAGAGAATACAGAGTGGCACTGGCTCAAGACCCTGCAGAGGTCATGTAAATATATACCACTAGATCTCACCAGCATTAATGAAAAGATGTAGGTCCTGGTGACAATTCAGACCCTTCGAAGACCCAAGGACATAGGAAGATCGTCTGTCTTGCGTGCGCGTAAGAAATGCGTATTGACATGACGACGAAACGGATTGTGCTATTTGGCTTGTCTTCCGCTCCTCGATCTCCTGAATCTGAGTAAAACGGGAAATGCTTGGTCAAAGAAATGCAAAACTTTATCTCTGAAAGCCGTAAGTCCTCTTCGTATCCAAATGCCTCACTTTTAATGGTATGCTCATTTTGTACCAAATAGCACCCTGCAGGGACATACGACATGTTGTATGGTACCAATTGCCTGATATGTTAGGCCAGTTTGCAAATGCCGGCAGGGTTTTAACTCAGTAACATAATGAAATTCAGACGAAAAATGGACTGCAATATGTGACACCTTTTTAAAGTACAGGAAGACGCGGGCAACATTTAATTGACAAATTCTTCAACGGTAACAAGTGCAACTCTCAGAAGCTTCTGCCTGTGGTGGCATTCGACTGTCACTTTAAGGGCAAAACACGAGTAGCCACATTAGTGGTCATCAGAGATTTCACATCCGTCAAATCGTGACCACAACAGATGCTCCAGTTGGGCCCCCTGGCGGCCCATCCTGGACCCCCTGGCGGTCCATCCTGGGCCCCCTGGCCCTCTGGATGCGCGACAGCTGAACCTGCGTTCCGTCTCAAGTCCACAGGTGGCCTCAAGCTCGTGAAGGTTCTTTGGCTAGTATATGTGGACTTGGTTCTTGAGCCTACCACACAGCATAGCGTTCACGGGCGGCAGGTCGGCGGGTGAAAAACCTCAGCGAGGCAGTCTTGGGATGATGTGCATTCCAGTGGAGTATTCATCAAACATGTGCAGTTTAGCCCGTGCCGTGCGCGGAATCACTCCGTCCTGTTGGAACTGCTCTTAGTCCACGTGACGATGTTCTCTCGACCAGCGAAGGGTAGTTGGCAGGCAAACGATTAAACGGAGTGTTCCACATTTATATGGTGTTTTGAACTGAAATCCCACCTCAAAGACCTTTCAGTACTCTTCACAATCCTGCCCTTCT
Source organism: Pollicipes pollicipes (assembly GCF_011947565.3). Classification (NCBI taxonomy): domain Eukaryota; kingdom Metazoa; phylum Arthropoda; class Thecostraca; order Pollicipedomorpha; family Pollicipedidae; genus Pollicipes; species Pollicipes pollicipes. Next base: position 26,557,978 of record NW_023596136.1, on the reverse strand, counting down.
TAAGAACTAGGCCTTTTTGTTTCTGAGCTACACGGCCGCGAAAATGGGAAAAGGTATGTCGGAGGGGAGGGGAGAAATTTAAAAGTCACCTTGGCATTCATGACGTCATAATAACATAATTTTGATCCTGTCATTTCATAAGCCATGCGGCGATCGGGGCCGAGAAAAGCATAATTGTCGAGGCGTTCATATCTGGCGTTCGCGAGCGCGATTTTCAGATATAACCGCCTTCAGTTGGCTCTCTATCAACGTTGTGCGAGGTACGATGACGTAATCAAACCATGATGCATTAAGGAGCATATTTACTAAACAGCGAAATATGCTGTCTACAGCATTCTTTTCCACTTCATTTTCACACTACACCACACCAATTTCCACGCCAGTAGTTATAAGCGAGCTTATTTCATCATATCTCATGCTTGCTTCAATATCTTTAAATGTGAAGCATTCCCCTTAAAGCACAGAATCCCCCACGCGGCCAGCAGCTGTGGTGTTCTGTTCCTCGACGACAAAGTTTGTAAAACATTACACTAGATACATGGGCTTGATTAACAGTAGCCTTGCGGTTTCGTACTAGCGGGTCGCTTAGCGGCTTCCGTATGGCAGAGCTTGTGAATCAACGGTGATATAGTCGATGACCGAGGCATATGTCTGTGGGTTGAGACGGGTGCGAGTCCTCATGGCTATGTAGCCCAGCGTGTAGCCCAGCGTGTGGAAGGGTGCTCGGGTAACACGCCGTCGCGGTTTAACGGATCCCGTTTGGGAAATCCTTCGACTTTGACCTAGCAAAGATAATAGATAAATAACTGGTAATAACTAGTAATAAATAACCTAGTAATAGATAAATAGCCACCTTTATGATAAGATCAGGTAAAATAGCTTGAAATACAGTGGAATCCTTGAGTCGAAATTCAAAACTAATGCAAAGCAAAAAGGAAAAACATGCGACCTATCCTCGCGCAGAGCTCACATCTAAGCGCTGCGTTTAGTTCCGACGGAAGCTTTGTTCGTGTACCGCAGTTTCGAAGAAAGCGTGAATTCATACAACCTGTCATCTACTTTGATGCAAATTTAAAAGATGGCTTTCAGGATTTGGCGAGGTTTTCGGATATCCAATCCTGATTTTCATGGTCAAAATTCTCGGCTTTAATATTTGAGGGTTTGCAAAGTTCGTATTTATCTAGATCGTGTCTACCTGCTACTCGTATCCTGCGAATCACAATCCTCAGCCCTAACAGGCACACTTTTGGGTCAAGGTCATGTAGAGGTCAGACCGGCCCAACCAAGCTTGTTGTCTCAGTAAGAACTAGACGGCAAAGGAGTAAAGCATGTCCGCGGCGGCGGTTGACTCATCGGTGCATCACGGTCGGTACACCGTCAGCATATCGCAGAAACAAGGGACCAATCACGTCCCACCTGCTTGTTTATGTGCATATCGCCGCACCATACATAAAACCCAAATGTTTACGCACCTTTGTAGTACAAATTCGTGCTCATCAAGAGCGTTTCTTCCACTTATCGCAATAACCAAACTCCCCTGATAGTTAATGTGGCTTAGCTTAGCGGGCAATGCCGTTAGATGGAAATGAATACTGGTCGGTTATGGAGCGTCTATTCATGGCACAATCAATGAACCAGCGATTGCCAATTACTCAGCATTAGGGCACAGTCAATCCCTGCTGATCGCGTTCGTATATGTGGAAACAAATCCCACCCAAAGCCGTGCGTTTACATGTTTTTGCGGGGACATTCATATCTATACCGTGCGATTCTCCTCCCGACCGCATCGGTCGACCTTTATGCTAGTTTATGTGCTTTACCCAAACCGACATTAGGATTAGATGGCGAGGATCAATGCCTCGGCCTCCGCCGGTCTCCTGCGTCCCAGTCGCAAGTACTGCCGATCTCCGTCACATGCCACCTCTTGAGACTAGCCCGCTCCGTCTGGCACCGGGCTCGCCTGGGCCGGCCGGCGCTGATCTCGTCGGTGGCGTCCGAGCGGCGGCGGCCGGCGCGCTGGCGCGTCTCATTATCTCCCGGGCCGACTCAGAGCGCACGCACGCTCGCAAATCAGTGTCACGCTGCGCACTCCTGTCGCTTCCAAATCGGATTTGCAAGCACACTCTTAACATGTTGATGCATTCAGATGTAGATGTGCATATGTATTATGCCATATGTATATATGGCCACACACGATTATAATATATATACATTAAAAATTAATATATATATATATATATATTATATATATATATATATATATATATATATATATATAGATGTAATATCTCTCCCGATCTCCCTCTCTTTTATTTTTCCCTCTTCCCTCTCTCTCACTCTCCCTTTCTCCCCTCTCTCTCTCTCTCCTCTCTCTCTCTCTCTCTCTCTCTCTCTCTCTCTCTCTCTCTCTCTCTCTCTCTCTCTCTCTCTCTCTCTCTCTCTCTCTCTCTCTCTCTCTCTCTCTCTCTCTCTCTCTCTCTCTCTCTCTCTCTCTCTCTCTCTCTCTCTCTCTCTCTCTCTCTCTCTCTTCTCTCTCTCTCTCTCTTCTCTCTCTCTCTCTGTCTTGTCGTGAATCACTAACAAAATGGGGAGGCCATGAAGCGAAAACACTGACGCAGAATACAATAATCATTTATGGACTATTGGCTGAGATACCTGCCGCAGTGTTCATGCGACTTCCGCATACTCAATCAAACCACGCTCTTGGAGCCAGTGTCTGTGCCACATTCGCTCCCACATAAATGTATCATTGCTGGAGGCATCACCAATAATGGGAGGAAAACCGATAACGTATGCTGCCGTGTCGTGGCGCTGCCAGGCATTATCAACATCTGCCATCACTGTTCGGCTAACGTGTTGGGCCAAACCATCGTAAAGTGCAGAGCATTTGGTTGGTGGGTCGAATATCCGCGCAGCAAGTATTGGCAGCGGATGACTGATCCCCAACGCCGCACTAGTCATTCGATATTCTGGCTAAATCACTCGGGCAGCCAAATGCTAGGAGGATCGCGTTAAATCAGAATTCGCGTTTGGAAGAACACCACAAAAGAACGTTAAAACTGCCTGCCATTAAGTTTTGGCGTGAGATATATGTATAGCTGCATCCATAGTTTTAACAATTAAAACTCTTATGCTGACCACTCAACACGCACCGGAGCAAGCACGTGACATGAGTGGCACGTGACAGCAAAGGCGACCCAAAACGTGACAAAACGCGCAGCAGTGGAAGCAAATGTACAAGCTGTCAGTAACAAGGCAATTTATTGCGTTGCACAAATGTCACAGGCAAGAAGCACGGCAAGCTAGATGGGCGGTAAAACCCCGGTGAATGTCAGCGTGATTATTGACAAATGTCATGCAATTTGTCTATTCACATCGCGAAGCTCTACACGGTGGAGGCACGGTGTGTTATATTTGCCCTGCGCCTTATCAGCGCTTAGTGTTTGCTTTTGACCTTTTGGTCAATATGTCAAACACATTTGGAATCGTAGCTCAGTGACCCTTATGGAACGGCAGGTGGCGACTAATGAAATAAGCTGCCATATAGTCGAAAGGCCGGAAGTGACGCCGCGTTGGTCGCGATCATTGATCGAGCCGGCCGATCAGAACTAAGTGGGCTCCCAGCGGCGAAGTTCGCTGCAATGAAGGCAGACGCGCCCCTCGTGGAAGCGAAAAGAAGTGACAAAATGAAGAACGACGAAAGAGACTGTCGATAACAGGACAGACAGGGAGCGTGATGAAAGAAACGGACGCAGCACCCCGAGAGGAAGTAGGGCAGGCGCTGCGGATAATTTGAGCAGTCGGCTGGCGTCAGCGACTGACAGCGGCCGACACAATTGACTTGTCTCGGGGATAAATTTGGGAGTGGCGCATAGAGGCTCACATGTCACGAGGCCGGCGCCTACCGGGACAGAGTGCGCTACAGAGGGGCAAGTTGCAAAAGGTCACCAAAAGGGACGGTTATCAACGGTGCAGGGAAGAATGCCAAACATTAAGTGCCGTAAAGGCGGCGATGCAGCTTTGGGGAGCCCGATGCGTTATGGTAGTCTCACAGCGGCAACAGTTTCCATTAGGTTAATAATTTTCCATTAGGTCTTGTGGAATTATGTGACGGAGGGCTGGTCCGAGACTCATCAAGCACGTACTGCACCGTGGGAGAAAAATCGCAGCATCATCACAGGCACGCTTTCCATTTATTAAGAACAAGGCTTCGGTTTTGGGTCTTTCTCAAGTCTAGGCATAAGCAAAAAAAAAAAACACACAACAAAAGAACCGTGAATCAAATTGGCGAGCTCAAAAAACCATGCAATACGAAGATTCCCTAGCAGCATCATGCCAACAAAAGTAAGAAAAACTGACGGTGTGTATAGATTAATAAATACCGTACAGAAAACACTCACAGCAATTCACCCTAATTAAACCAGGACCAGCAAATCATAACCGCAACTGGCTTCATCGCAACGTCCAGTCTTAAACTCCATAAACTTAAGTCTAGACTGTTCATTCACACACAAAACACCAATCAATCATAACCACGTGACACGGCTGGGTTGGTGCAATGCAACATGGACCTAAAAGCCTAACGTAACTATCACACGATGCGTTGCTGGATAAGCTCTTGGCGATGTTTGCGCGAAGCATGCGGTGGTCGTGGTGCCAGGGTTTTCCATTAAAGCAACAAGTTTTCAGAACAGGCTTTCCATGTCGAATACACTGAGATTGGGTAATTTTAACTTGCCACGTCTTTGGATTTACGAAATATTTTTGTATAAAGAGACATGGCCGTGATTAGGATTTCTTTCTTGAATATCGCATCCAAAGTATCTCAAAGTTGTCAACAGCTTTTGCGCAAGAAAACCAGACCTTTAGCTCCCTTCTTGTTAAGTCACAGATGTGTTGGATGGAGCGTAATCTGAAGTGGCGTTTGTGTCCCCTATGTAGTTCATACCCGGGCATAACCTGCACGCGATTTCGTACATTACGCGTTTCTGTGTACGTTTGCCCGGGACTCTATGCAGTACATGGCATGCACTGCGTTCTACGCATGGGTTTCTGATACGCAGCGTATGCACTGCGTACCTGAGACCCATGCCTTTTCAAGTCACTTGCACAGAGGTATGAACGTCCCAGTCAGTGGGACGGAGGCATGCTCATTTTTTAAGTCGATTCTTTCCATGCATCACAATCGGGTTAATGTAATATAGTCTAAACCAGCGGGAAGGCCATGGGTCATTCTCTGCTCCTGTTCCTACAGCTCAATGGTCAGTATATTTCCTTCTATTGTGAGAGATCCCGGCCAATATGAAAGGGTACTGGCCCTCTGGCATTCGTGGTCCCGTTCATGACCCTGTGCCCATGACCCATGGGCACTGGCTGGCTAGGGCCGTGGGCAGTAATGGTGTCAGTAAATTTTGACAAGTTTGCAACAGTGTTGTCCTCGTGGTCACAAAACAGTGCCAGTAAAACAGTACTGGGTGCCGGGCTCGGACTCGGCCGTAATGCGCATGCAGCAGCGCCACCTATTCGCCGTTATACGTGGCCTTTGCTAGAATTAAGCTTAGGACGTAGTGTCGTCCCATGTCCTTTCATATGCAAGCTAACACGCACTTCGCAACGAGGTTGGCGTGCGCCCAAGGAGCGTAATGCGGAACGCCAATAGCAGGGGCGGCGCGGCAGGGGGCAGGGGGGCAGTTGTCCTTCCTATTCCTGCCGGCAGGGGGCAGAACATGTTTTCACCCTGGAAAAAAACATTGGAAGCTCGTTTTCCCCGGACTAAAGGCATTGAGGCTACCCGTAGATTACCCAAATTCAGATCGAGGAGGCCTCATAACTGAGTTAGGGGTTAATAAGGCGGGCTCAGGAAACCATTTTCTTCATTAAAATGCATATTTTCTGGACAATAAGACCACCTTCGTCAATACCGTAGCCCTTGCTACAAATCAGGAGACCTTGTGAGGCCCCTTTGCTGGCTCAAAAAGCCCTCGTTGCAAATTATGAACCCCCTGTCCTGGGTAAGGAGGCACCCTCTACTTTCAGGAAGCTTCATTTCTGGAACAGGAGGCTCCTTTTATGGGTCAGATGGCCGCGGTTCCGGCCCAGGATGCCCTGTTTTGAAAATAACGAGGCACTTTGGCTACATTTGGAGGCCCCTTCATGAATCGAAAGCATCCTGTTCTGAATTAGGAAGCCACCCCATGCATCAAAAGGCACTTTTCGGGAACAGGAGGCCCTGTTTTAGGCTAGCGAGACCCTTTGCTGATTAACTAGAAGACCCACATTTAGGATCTTTTCAATATACGAGAGAAACATGTTTGCGGTGTCCCTCCCTCCTTGAATACAGCACTGCCCAGAAGGCACCGATGTGAGGAGGCCCCATATTGTCCAATAGGCCCCTGGGAAAATTATTTCCCCCTAACTCAAAATCCGTGGTAACGCTTTTGAGCAGAAGTATAGTGTGTGACTGGGAAACGAGAGGTACAGCTCGCTTCGTCGGGATGCTCGCCCTTCCCGCCCTTCCTGGCAGGGTGAGAGCCAGACGACGTCACATGATAGCCTCAACCGCCGGCTAGGTCGTAAAACCCCAATGACAACAAGGTGCGCAGTGCATCTCTACAGCTCCTCTGGGTATGGCACCGAGTCAGGGCAGCTCCTCTGGCTACGGCACCGGATCAGGGCAGTTTCTCCCGCCACGGCTGCGGATCAGGCAGCTCCTCTGTCTATGCCACCGGGCCAGGGCAACTCGTATGGCTATGGCACCGAGTCAGGGCAGCTCCTCTGGCTACGACACCGGGTCAGGACAGCTTTCTCTCGCCACGGCTGCGGATCAGGCAGCTCCTCTGTCTATGCCACCGGGTCAGGGCAGCTCCTATGTCTATGCCACCGGGTCAGGGCAGCTCCTCTGTCTATGCCACCGGGTCAGGGCAGCTCCTCTGTCTATGCCACCGGGTCAGGGCAACTCCTATGGCTATGGCACCGAGTTAGGGCAGCTCCTCTGGCTACGGCACCGGATCAGGACAGTTTCTCTCGCTACGACACCGAGTCAGGGCAGCCCCTCTGTCTATGCCACCGGGTCAGGGCAACTCCTAGGGCCATGGCACCGGGTCAGGACAACTCCTCTGGGTACGGCGCCGGGTCAAGACAGCTCCTCCGGCTACGTCACTGGGTCAGGACATTGGCAACAGGCTTTGCTCAGCAAGCACTCTGATCACAAAGTCACCAACGGACAGCGTTTTGCCAAAATTCTTTTCAAAAGATGACTGTTTTTGTGCATGAACATAGATACTTGGAATAAGGCATCTTAATGATGTTCTCTCATGGTAACCAGCAGCAATTGCCCCGTGAATCCGCAAAAACGTGTGCCGGGTCGTTGATCCTTCAGCTGGACGAACCCTATGTCTGTAATTAAAACCAGCACTTTAGCCTCACCACCATTCTGTACGTCAGATCCTGAAGAAACTTTCGCCTGGGTCTAGGCCCGCGCGGTCAGCCCGTCTCCAATAAGGAAACGTCAGCGGCTTTCCAGACAGGACGCTAAATAGCGTTCCAGGAAATCCACGCCAATCTTTACTGGGACGGGCTCCGTCCCCTTCCGTAGGAAAATACAGGGACGCCCACCAAGTCACACGCGGCAACTACATACGAGACCGGAGAGCATCGCCGCGAGATGTTGTTACGTAACGTGAATCTGAGCAAGACTTTTATCGGTGCTGCCTGAGACCGGCGGAGGCTGGCTCACGAGGGTGGGCCCGTCGGCCGCGGCCATTGCCCCCCCCCCCCCCCCCCGTCCCCTTCCCGACTCACGTAATCGCCAGTCCGCCGCTCCCGGCTGACGTCACGTGGCGGGTAAACAGTGACGTCACAGGGGCGGCCGCAGGACGACACGGATGCGAGCGAGCCTCGGTAGCCGGTGAGGGGAGGCCCGGCGCGGTACCGGCCGCAGCCGCGAGCGCTCGCGGCGCCGGCCAGCCGAGTGCGCCGCTTTGCGCTCGCCAGCGCGAAGGCACGCAGCAGAAGTACATGGTCGCTGAAGGACCTTCTCCCTCTATATCAAAACACGCTCTTTCGTCGTCGTAGTGTTGCCCCGCCTCGGCAGTTCTGTTTGTACCTTACTTCCTCGAAATGCTCCCACAGATAAAAATATGTTGTCGAATACTTTGCAAAGATGACTGTGTGGCTCACAGCACTTGATAAGCAAAGTCTGCAGCGCACGCCCTAATCCCACCACCGAAGGTATGCCGATCTGGTCCATCGAACAATTATTTCGTGGCCTAGCCACACAGGCCTGCGGGGGATTACGTGCCGTCTTAGGCGCCCGACACGGTCGCGCGGGTCAGGTTGAACCGGGTCAGTCAGCTGGCGGCAGACCTTCCTTCGTCAGTCGGTCAAAACTCGACACGGCCGTACAGGACCGGGTGGCCCCGTTTGGCCAGTTACCAGCAGACTATTCTTCAGCAAGGGGCAAAATAACGCAGCCGACCAGCGGCTATGATCCTTGACTGTCGAGCAAAACTGCGTGCTCCCACCCCGGGGTTCGTACTCGGGACCACTGCATCAAGAGTCAACCCTCCACGAGCTCACCCCCGGGTTCGCGCTCGGTACCACTGCATCACGGGTCACCCTTCCACGAGCTCACGGGGCCCGCAGGCACCACGAGCATCAGCAAGCCTCGCGCTGGTCCATTGCCCCTGATTCCAGATTGGAGGCGCATACACCTACTAAACTAATAGAGATCTAGGGCATAGTTTCATAAAATGGATTGGGGGGGGGGGGGGGGGCTGAACAGCGAAAAATGATGAAAGCTATCCCACATTAGCCCCATGCTCTTCAAGCAGCCTCCCCAAACCCACTTCTTAAGATCGAATCCCAGCCCAATCACCAGCACTAGCGCACTGCGAACAAAAACGGACCCCACACATGCTTATAGGTACAGTGCTTAGCTATCAGTGAGGTATCGATGCTGGTTTTCTCTGGTGCATTAAACAATTGTTTCAACTGCGTGCCGTACATATGTACTCGGCTATCCACTAGTATTGTTACTACGTTACGGCTGGTGGGCTTTACATGTCGTCGCCCGTTGTAATGTTTTATATTTAAAACCAAAGCGGTTTTTCCAATCACCAGATTCCGGAACAGTACTCAGTAGTGTCGTGGTGAAAAACTGCATTCGAACCTGACCGGCGGGGGACAGGGGCTATAGCTGATGAACCCCCTTGGCTGCACCACTGGTATGCTCAGTCAGGTACAACGCAAAACGGCATAAATTGACGCTGCAGATCCAGTTCCACCTCCAGGCAATTATTTGCACGAGGAATGCTATTTGGATTGGCCTTCAATACCAAACCTGTCGTGCTTTTCTAAGTGCGGAAGGCTGGAAGCCTCCTGGGGGGAGGGAAGGGGGGGGGGAGGGGGGGGGGGGGGCGGGGGCGGAATCTTGTCAGGACTAGGTCCGGCAATTTCAGGGTGACATCATCATGAGGATACCTGATGAGGGTGCTTGAGGGCGTTTAGGTGTTAAAAGGATTTCATTACAGCTTTTTCAATAATCTTGTTCACGTATTTCTAAGCGCCTTTTTACAAGGCGAACCTCAGGGGTTTCTATAGTATGTTTCCAATCCATGCCCGACGCTAAAACAGACATGGCTTGTCACATATTCCAACACCAGCCCGTATCATTGCACCATGTTTTTCACCCAACCGACTTTTGGGTGAGCAATTTGAGTTAGATAGATTTGAAATAGTACCTGATCACATTATCACCTAGTCGTCACCAAGTGCTTCGGACTTTATCGGTCCAGATACGCCTTTCTTCAAACTGATGAAACATTGAGAACGCCACTTTTTGTCGTTCTTTCTGTACAACACCAGCGACATAACATTTTTACATCTTAGATCGATGCATCTATGTACATCCCCAGCATTGGGGTTGCACCCGCCTAAACTCTCAAACGTATATCAAAGAGGACAGCTGGGTTTTCGCAAGTCGTGCAGACGATAAATGGCGGCCCGTCGGGCTTAAATATATGGGCTCTCAGCAGGCAAAATGGAGATTCTCCCAAGTTGTTAGGGGAGTGACATCTATTTTGAATATTTATTTCTAATGGACGCCCATTCGACTAATGCTAAACTTTCAGAAAGTTGAAGCATCAGGTTCCTGCTCAACCCCTCTCTCCCTACCTCCACTTCCGCCCGTTCCAGGCGACACCTTCAAAAGCTCGAAAATAATTAAAACAGCAAACAAATCTGTTCAGATGCTGACAACAGGGCGTAAGTATGCAAACTGAATTGGAGAAAGGGGGCTAAACAGTGAAAAAACGGCCCAATAGGTAAAAAAGTGTTTCTCCCCGGATTCGGCCCACTTCCTCCTTGAAGCTGGGAGAGGGGAGACTGGAATCCGAATTGAATGAGTTTAGGGGGGGGGGAAAGCCCGCCAACTAAAGTAGGAAACTACAATGGACTCTTGAATTCTTATTTCATTATCCAGGTGGGGACGAGATGAGATGTGTATATATATATATATATATATATATATATATATATATATATGCATGTAAATATGTACATGTAAATAAACACGTATATAAATATATGCATATATACATATATACACATATGTATACGTATACATAACTTCTCCCTCTCTCTCTCTCTCTCTCTCTCTCTCTCTCTCTCTCTCTCTCTCTCTCTCTCTCTCTCTCTCTCTCTCTCTCTCTCTCTCTCTCTCTCTCTCTCTCTCTCTCTTCTTTTTCTCTCAGAAACGAGTTAACAACCACTGGTTCTGGAAATGTTAGATGAGTGGATCAGCGTTGCTGTGAAAGTGAACGCGAACATCACCGGTTTTCCTGACACTTGCAAATGGTCAAAATATGGGTAAAGAAAGTGACAGGGACATCAGACTGAAACATGGTACACACTAGACGTAATGCGCTGATTCTGTGATTAAGTCCCGATCCAGGACAGCTCTGCCAATGATGAACACCAGGAACGATACATATGCCTGACTTCTAGAGGATAGCAAGTGCTAATATCGGTTTGTCAGCGATGCTTCAGGTTAACGGTGGAACGTGACCCTGCGCCCATCAGACGTGGCGGCAATGCAAGAAACTAGCAGGTGGAGAACAGTTAAAAGCAACGGAACACCATGACTTCATGCGTCACTTGAATGATGGGTGGCAAATGTTGGGCCTGCAGCAGAGCCACAGAGCTTCTTACACCTGCACGTTTATAAAGAAATTTGGTGAATGGTCTACAGCATCGCATTTTTTCGGTCGCAGATTTTTGAGCGTCTGTCTAGCTCTACTTCCTCAATGTCAGCATGTTTGTGCATGCTATTATTGCACGTAAAATATTCTTATCAGAGACAGTGCGTACCCTATGTGCTCCCTCGTCGCATGTGTCACTGGCTTTTACCAATTCAGTTACAAATAGAGGAAGCATTCTTTTCCATAAAACCTAGTGATTTTGTAAATTCCCAACGGCATTTGCAAAGCTTTTGACTGCCAAATAAGTCTGAAAATTCCCAGGGGAATTTATTAACTCCTCGGAAAGCCAGGGAATTTGCAAATTCCCTAGTTAGTTTGCCAACTCACGCGTTGTTTATACTCACCGAAACATACACCTTTGACCAGTTGCGAACCAACCTTTCAGCATCCTAGTCGCCGGCATCTTTCTCCAAGGCCACGGAACGCGCGGGTAATGAAAGCATTGCGTCATTGCGCCACTGATCATGCTCTAAGCTCATAGTAACATACACAGATCAAGAAAATTAAGACGGTGCATATCCATTTGCGGATCCCAACTATGTACCTTATTACCTATGTAAATAGAAAACAAATTTGCTTGACGCTAGCAGGACTTAGCCCACCACGGACATTCAGTACCGTTCCTTGCCATCCAGTTGAAAGCACGCGGTCGCTGTTGTACACAGCAAACGATCGTTTCTTGGGCTGCGACAGGTGCTGTTGTTGTTATTGTATCTCTCGTCTTAGGTGCAGACGATAGCCAGGAACGTTAAGCCCAACGAAGAACAAAGCTATGATCCATCCGTCCTCGCTCCTGCTGAGCGACTGACACTCCTGCCTTCCCTCCAACAACACCTGCCTCGCACCAGTGGGCCAGGAGTTACAGGAGAATGGCACTGTGGAGGCTAAATAGGGTCAAATGCGGGACTTTTTTCATTCAATGCTGATAACTTGCTTTTTTGGCTTGTTTGCTAGCGATTACTACAACGTTGGCTTTCAGTTTGGTTCTTCTCCCATTGCCTTTCTTGCCTCGTGTTTCAGTAGTTTTTTTAATTTATTGTATGTCATTGCATTTGTGGCATAAATGGAATTCTCTGCGACCATGATTGGAAACTTCACGGCAGTCTGAAGCTTTTTACTCCAGGCGACAGCTTTTCTAACCGCTCATGCATGAAGCTACACAAAGCAGTGGGTGGCGGAACGACATCAACTGTTGTCATGAGACGTGGCAGCCAACTTCCCAAGTAACTGGTGGAGTTGTGAAAGAATAGCGCAAAACGGCTGTCAACAATAGGAGACGGAATAAAAAGTGTTATGCACTAAAAATATAAACTTTAAGTTAAAAGTTGCTGCCGCTGCCATTGCACGTTATTACAGGGTTGTCGCATGCACTCATATGACCGTCTGCACCGCCACTGAACGCCAGTGCACCTGCATTTTAGAGAGTCCAGAGGTTGTGTAAGGAATAACACAGCGTTGCACTTTAAGTTGCATCACCACAGTTGTTCCCAGTGGTCATTGTTGACTTTCGGGGATGTCTGTCACGAAGGTCAAGTCCGTATTTGCCAACTCCTCTTTCATCCAGGCTTCTATTTTCCTGTCCATCTCTGGGGTGAGGTGATTCTTCCAGTCCCCCGTCTGCCCTTTCCTCATGAACTTCCTGTTCGGATCGCCGCCCCATGCCGTCCTAGACAACCACTCCCAGTTTACCCACTGGTTGTCTTTGAAGTTCCTGAAGTGCAGGTGCTGCTCCAATTGGTCTAGCTGCTTTTCCGTCGTCGGTTTGCCCAAGAACTCAGCTACCTTGATAATACTTCCTCGCAGATCTTTCTTCAGGTCTTCGAAGAAGAGGAACAACATGTTGGGATGATGGCGCTGTCTCCAAGCCTCAAGAACGTGAGGGAAGTACGGAAGGTTCGCTCCCAGGCCGTCGATAAAGAGATCCACAAGCTCCTCCAGACCGAGGCTCGGCATCGCCTTGTTGAACAAGTGCTGGTGGTGGAAGAAAGAGACGCACGCGTCCTTCGGGTTCCGCGCGACGTAAACCACCTGCAACACAGTGCATGCGCTCATTGGGCGTGCGTTTTTGTTCCAACTTCCACGGGGAGATAAGTGGAAGGTATGGAAATAATGAAAATGGAAAGACGACAAAAAGATGGAAGCAATAAGGATACCAGGCCGAGCAAAGTGCAAAAATCCAAAAGCGACTGGTGACCATTGGGACTGCTCCGCAACCGGCTTGGTGACACTAATGAAACCGCTCTGGTAATTCATGTATCTCTCTGCCATTAGGTTATTCGACAAGCGTGGGGGCTGATGAAACCTTTAGATGTGATGCGCATCGGCAAGAGATGCCATCATTTTTGACCTACCAACATGTCTATGAAAAAAATATCCTAACCCGCGCCCGGCGAGGGGAAGAGGTTGACTTGTCTCTATGGTTTTTCGAGCACAGTTCAACAACAAACCATTGCAGCGACACCAAATGATCAGTACCTGTTTATCAATTAATTTTGCATCCTTTATGCAAATTTGACGTTAAATCTACCAAGTTGAGTGTCCTAGGTCTGGTCAAAGAGGTCCACCTCGTAATAACTTTTACAAGTAGCGATTTTGTGAGTCACTTGCCATTGTTCAAACTTGCTTTAGTAGTAGGGCATGCCAGAGCCTACAGCTTGCACTTTCCAGGTTTTTTCGAAACAGGCGAGGAGAGCGACCTTAAGTCAGGTCAATTTTTGCCCTTTTCGTACAAAATGCAAACTTGTGCGTATTTTTATGTGGGTTTGGTGTTTTTATCAGAGGAAAGGTGTACTAAATCACACTCACAACCAGGATATGACCAGAAAGCACATGACCTCAGCCCGGGTCATGACCTATCCCTATGGGTGCCTTCTACAAAACACACACTGAGCTAAAAAAATAAGCAGTTTTATTGGGTAATTTTGAACAGAGAGCTGGAATATTTCTCTGAAACCATGTAATATCATTCTAATCAACAATGAAGTCACGATTAGTAACATGAGGACATGCGAGATCATCTGAGGTTGTCCGAGTTCAATGACCGACGTTATCAGTAGCGGAGATGCTAGGTGAACGAACGGGACCATGCAAAATGTAGACAACAGCTATATGACCTTGAGTACCTGCCGATGTACATCACATTATTTCTGATCATAGAAAAGAATTGTACTGGTCACATAGACACGGTTAGCCTTCATTTTTCATTTCACTAAGTCATTAATTCGACCTAAGCTGACCTCAGATAACATCTAGATCGGCCTAAAATGGTATTGTTGCGTTTGGAATGTTTTTCCCAGAGCTGCACCTAATGAAAGTAACTTACCAGAAGCTCACTGTGAAAAAGTATCGTTCTTGTAGGCTGCTTCTAGACCGATTTTGAACGGTGGCCTGATCTGACCTGACCCATGAAGAGGAACATAAATGGCTATAGTAGACTCCCCACTGTCTAAACGCTTATTTGCCTGCGCTGTGAGCCCCGCACCGCTGAGTACTGTGAACCCGTATCGCTGAGCCCCCAGTGCTGTCAACCCCGCACTGCTGTGGCCCCAGCCCTGTGAGTCGCACACTGCTGAGCTCCCAGCGTTATAAACCCCACACCGCTGTGGCCCCAGCCCTGTGAACCCCACACCGCTGAGCCCCCAGCGCTGTGAACCCCACACCGCCGTGGCCCCAGCCCTGTGAACCCCACACCGCTGAGTCCCCAATGCTGTGAACCCCACACCGCTGTGGCCCCAGCCCTGTGAACCCCACACCGCTAAGCCCCCAGCGCTGTCATCCCCACATCGCTGTGTCCCCAATGCTGCCAACCTCATACGGCTGAGTCGCCAGCGCTGCTCGGCTCGGCCGTGCCCACCTTGCAGGTATCGAGGAGTCGGGGCGGGCACATGTGCAGCGGCAGGTGCGTCTTGACGAACCAGGGCCGCGGCCGCGCCTCGATCGGCCCGAAGAAGATGCGCTTCGACGGCGTCTCGGGCTCGGCCCGCACGGCGGCGCGCCGGTGCACCGGTGTGATGGCCAGGATGTCGAGGAAGTGCCAGCGGTCCGGCATCAGCATCGTCCGCGCGCCGGCGAAGTCGCAGTCGTTCTGCAGCAGCCACACCAGCTCCTGCGTCCACGTGGTGCCTGTCGGGACGCGCGACGACATTGAGCGTCTCGTGGCGGAGGGCGTGTTCGTGCTTCGTGGCGTCACGTGACGCAAAACAGCTGCCGCCAGAGCCCGGACTAACATCGGTTGGACTAAGAGGATAGAACGTGAGCTTTCGTTTTACAGCGCGATCTCGGGATGAGCCAGTCATGCCGTGAGATATTGAAGTTAGGATGACAGGTTATGTTTACCAGATTCCATGCAAAATGTGTGCCTCTCCCTCCAGCACGACACTCAGTCATAAATTAGACGCACTTAATGGAGCTTTGTGACCCGGTCTAGCACCCAGTCATTACGCGCATGAGTAATGAAGTGTTCCAAAAATGGTTGCACTGTGTTCATAAGTTCTGAAATGTCTCATTTATTACCATTACCATTCGATTCACTGCCACACAAAAATGGGAAATATGCCGGCCTAAACAACAATTTTCACACAATAATACATGAGTATAATTCTTCTACGTTTACTGGCTTTCTCATAACATTTCCTATGCAGCCTTATTTTAAGCTTTCTGGCACCAGCTCCAAGACGTCTCCAACGTTAAGGGTAACTGGTGGTTTTAAAAGCTTTTCTTCCGCACAATAAGCCCATCCGAAAAGCTGACCCATATGGTTCCGTTTCCCCCCCCCCCCCCCTGCCGCGACGCCGCCTACAAAGCCTTCAAAGCCTTCGACCCTCAATGCACATTCGCTGCCCGCCCCGGGACCCGGCACCGCGCGGCAGCCCGCCAGCGTCACCCCGCCCCGTCTCCTCACCGCACTTGGGCAGCGTCACGACCCACGTGTCGTCCGGGTGCAGCGGCGTGTTGTAGCACCGCTCCAGGATCGGCGCCGCGTCGGGCGCGAGCATCACCCGCGACGGGCCGAACATGGCCGCCCCGCACGGCTGGTACGCCCTGTAGGCGGCTCGCAGGCGGGCATCCTCCTCCGGCGTCGGCTGCTCCGGCGCCCAGGGCAGCGGCAGCTGGCTCGACATGGCTGCAGGGCACGGCCCGTCAGGTCCAGGCGGCTGACTTCTCATGTTATGCTTCGTGACGTAGTGGGGAGATGTTGAGGATCGATGGCGATGCGGATGGTAGAGGATGTTTTGGTGCAGGTTGCCGCCCATTGGCGTGCCTTTCGAGCTTGTGTCGATAGCAGACGCGTTTGTGGGGATCTCGAAAGTTTACGTCGTTCGGTTGTACCCCTCTTTTGTCCCCCAGGCAGAAATTTTTGGGAGGAGGAAGAACAAGCAACCAATTATTAATACTAACACTCAGCATGATCAATATGTACGCAGTCAACACAAAAATTACGAGATACCACAATACTTCAGTCTACCTCTCATTGTAAATAAACGTTTAAGCTTTTCCCTCTCTCTCTCTTCTTTCCATTCTCTCTCTCTCTCTCTCTCTCTCTCTCTCTCTCTCTCTCTCTCTATCCTCTCTCTCTCTCTCTCTCTCTCTCTCTCTCTTCTCTCTCTCTCTCTCTCTCTCTCTCTCTCTCTCTCTCTCTCTCTCTCTCTCTCTCTCCTCTCTCTCTCTCTCTCTCTCTCTCTCTCTCTCTCTCTCTCTCCTCTCTCTCTCTCTCTCTCTCTCTCTCTCTCTCTCTCTCTCTCTCTCTCTCTCTCTCTCTCTCTCTCTCTCCTCTCTCTCTCTCTCTCTCTCTCTCTCTCTCTCTCTCTCTCTCTCTCTCTCTCTCTCTCTCTCTCTCTCTCTCTCTCGCTTTCTCTCATCTCTCACTGTCTGAAATATGAATGACTTCGATCCATCCGCGTTTCCTGGAACACCCTACACCATTGAAGTCAGGCATGGAATAATAACATTTGATAAATAACCAGCCGAAACCTGTAATTTGTGGGTCGTTGACCTCACAGTGAATGACAAGAGGGAGTTGGCCACTTTCTGGGCTTTTCACTACGCGTTAAATCAGACGCGTACAACTTGACACGTGAAACCCCTTTTCTCGAAATTCTTCTAAATAGCTCAGAATTTCAGGTTAAAGTAGCCGCTCCCGCTGGAAAAATCACATTGGCCTCCCTGCTTACCACTATGGAAGCAATGCATCTCATTTGCCTCGCTTTTTTCCAACGCAGGAGCGCAGCCAGAGCCTTGGCAAGGGGGGCACCGGGTTTACAGAGGGCCCCCTGATAGCAAAGGACCCCTCAAAATCGTCGATT
>NW_023596136.1:26535443-26539418 GCF_011947565.3 Pollicipes pollicipes | reverse complement strand
TTGCAGCTTTCCCACTCAGCCGCACGTTGAAATACTTGTATCCGTCTCTGGGTATAACCCGAATCAGCTGCAAATGTATGATACACGAAATTGGCCGAGAAAACGCATGCTTGGTGAATATTATAATATCTTATTTGTTGCAGGTTAGTGGCTGTTATTAGGTTGCAGGCTTATGTTTTCAAAAAAGTTACGTTTCTAGTTTGGACAGCCAGTGCCCAACCGAATATGTTAGTTGGCATGTGCGGTTTCGTTGTGATGAAGACACATTTGTGCTGTTGCTTAGGGCAGTGACAGTAAAAAGCATTGGACACAGCACAATTGAACATTTGAAAAGTTTCATATTCAGGTTAAGGCCAAGGTTCACAGATCTAGTCTTATTTTGTGCACATGATTGATGTTAGCATCTTGTGCTATTGTCTACCTTGTTATTCTTCACATTTAGGGGGAATTCATTTCATTTTGTTTGCGTGTGGTGTGGACGAAAAGGTATCACACGTTGTGGCCATTGTCTTGCCCAGGCCGCCATACTTGTGACAAGCGACCTACGTAGCATGAGACAATAGATGTCTGTTGTTGCTAACACAGCGGTAGCAATATGATGGGTATAAACGATGTACGCCATACCGTCGGAGACGCCAATCACAGACACGCTTCGATTCACACATGGCTTAAATGAGATGTGTGTGCGCAGAGAGACATACAAGGTTTTACAATGGTTGTACAACTGATAATTTTCCGTTAAATTCACTCCGAGGTGCGGCATACACGAAATATGTATTGCTTGGTCTATAATAGCGCGTTTTTAATCTGATTTTTATGCATAGTTGTGTTTTGTAATTGCCAACACTTAATCGCCCGCATGTTATCGCATGTAAAAGTTGATGAGGGTGTCACGAGCCCCGGCTCCCCTGCTCTTGATTATGCCTTGTTTGTACCCGATTTCGCCATACAAATGCGAGGAAATTGTGATAAAAAGTGGTTCAGCGGGTGTCTTTGTGGCGGCCGATCCCAGTAGAGCCGATGCTGAGCTGGGTCATACCCGGGTCCCTGCAGCGTCCGGCCTCACCAAAGCCGGTGCAGAGGTCGGGCTCACCAGAGCCAGCTCAGCTGCCGATCCCACCAGAGCAGGGAAAGGCCGGGGAGAAATTTGGAGAGGCATGGAAAGATGGCTCGCCGGGGAAATGTACTTTCCTTTAGAACATTTTGACGTATTTTTGTCAGCATTGGTACGACATTTGGACCCAATTTTATCAGAGAGTTGAGGGTCGAGTTCACACAGCGGAGACCCAGACAAAAATTGGGAGCGGGTTCTTCAGAATGGAGGCATGGCCCTCGCAGCGCGATTCAAAGTTCCGCCCTGCGAAACAACAGCTGAGAAGCACAAGGAAGACGTTGAACAACTACTGTAGCGAGCGCGAACCATGGCGTTTGCAATGAAAAGGCCCTTCCTATCAAGAGTATTCGCGCGCAGTGTATTCGGTTCCCCATTTCCACAGCATTTTTAGAGTCGTGTCGGAAACGACTCCGTTTCAAACAGATACACTGACGGAGTCTACCGACTGCTAAACACAGCGCTTTAGACGCTTACGAAAAAGGCGCGTGAATCAGGGGGCCAGAAGGAGGGGGGGGGGGGGGGCTGAACCTTCGTCGCCCTGAAGAGCTTCCATTGACACTATGCATGGTGACTAGAAAGAAATATTAAACAAATGGATTTCGTTCCCCGGGCTTGGGACAACTTCTGGTTCCCATGACTGTGACAAGGACGTTCAACCTTCTGTAGAAGGTTTTGTGTTTGTGCACGCCTCATCAGAACGCTTGTACGTGTTCGAAATTTGTGTGACTAAGGCTGTGAGGTACAGTCCTCCACGTTTTCAAAGCTGTGGGGTATGTGTCTCCACGTCCCCAACAGTGCCACTGCCCCTGTTGATGGGGATATACAAGCTCGCATTCCAGATCTTTGCAACCGGGTCATCTCGGATACACACTGAGCGTGTTAATCATGGCGAGACAAAGCGTAAACCAAGCGGAAATCAACTGAAGGTGAACTAAGTACGAAGTCAGAACTGGCCATTAGGTGATATGTGCTTGATGTAAGTGACCAACTTGAATAAAAGCAGGCCTGATTTCAGCTGCCTTTAACCTTCCATCGTTTTAACAGTCCAGCGACAGACACAAAATGGCAAAAATCTCTGCTCGCTCTTGTTTCAGTGATGTCGGCCTTGAGTTCGAGCGTGTATTACATATCTATGAACTGAATTAACTATGTCTATCGACGTTCGTCAGCGAGGTATTGAATATATCACACCGCCTACAGATACCAGCCCACTCAAATATCCCCTTAAGCCTTTGAAAACTGTGCAATTGAACAGGCCACTGCTGTGCCGACGCATTATACTGCACACGTCTTACGTACCTCGCACTGCTGTTGCGCTCACCAGCCCGCGCTGCCTCCTAGCCCCGGCGCCTGTTCAGTTCCTGACGGCTGTGAGCGTGCCACCAGAGCACTTGTCCTCGCCACACGCACTGGGACAGCAACGCCGCGTCTGGCTTGTCTCCGCGCCAGGCTGAGAGGTTCGACCTTTCGCTTATCAACAAGGCCGCACGCACTGCCGCGGCACCGCCGCGTCTGGCCTGTCTCAACGCCAGGCTGAGAGGCTGGCCATTGTTTTGTCTATCAGCAAGGTTGTCTGGTCTGTCCTGGTCGGCCCGGCAGACCGTTTATTTTTCAACATCGGGTTGTATGAAGGACAGCTACCGGCCCCTCCCACTTCGGAAGACTTTCAACCTCCGTGGGTTCATGGAGTGAGCAGTGTTTCTGTCATCCAACCACCCTCGCAGGTGTGCACGCTGAACAAGGTTACACTGTATTACCAGCTACAAAACCGTGCGCGCTCAAAACAATAGAAAACAACGATAAACAGCGTCATGGTGAAACAAATTAAAAGCTGCAGGGCATCAGTCACGGTATGGGATAGGCAACGTTGTAAACTGTCAAGAAAATCTCCAAGCTCCTTTTAAAGGAACGGGACCACAATCCCGATAAATGAGGATCTGTTGTACACGGGACACGACAAGCAAAACATCATCTCCAAGCCTAGGGGCGGACGTTTGAAGGACGAAGGCAACCGTCCTGCCGTTAACGTCAAGGGCGAACATCCCTTCGGTGAAATGAGGGGCCGGAGGAGACAGGTGAGGGCCGACCGAAATTAAAGCAGATGTTGGCGATGATCAGCAGCGTTACAGCAACAGCAGCACAGCAGCGGCGCAGTTTAAGGTTAGGGGCGCACAGCCTACCAGCGCCGCAGGCTGGCGTGTTACACGTGCTACTCGTCTTTTGTTTCACGGTCGTATATTCAACAGCGGAGACAGAAAAGCGCACGGGCCTGCACGGGTTACTTGACGACTAAATTCCTCGGGCACTGGTCCCCGTTCACCCGCTCTGCGTGCGGCACGCAGTCCTTCCTCGACGAGGTTTGTACTCAGTTCCTCAGCGTCGACCGAAGTGTGACTCGTATGTCCCTGCTGTGGTCCTGCCGTAGCCTGGCGGGAATTTCGATAAACAGAGGCCGGCCCTTGTTTGAAAATGCGCCGTTCTAAATGTTCTCGCGCGTCCAGGCGCATCGCGGAGCTCACGGCTGGTCTTCAGACGTGGTGATCGCCCAGATCGCCGCCGGCTCGCCGAGCACCACGGGCCGCACACTGCTGTCCGACCTCGAGATGCCCCAGACATATGTTAAGTGCTCTGGTTTGTAATTGCTTGTTCGCTTCGTTGGTGCACATGAGTCAAAGATAGAGCAAACAATCCTGAAAAATGCTGTTATTGGTCCCAGGTCTCTCTGTCTCTTTCTGTCTCTGTCTCTGTCTCGGTCTCAGTCTCCGTCTCGGTCTCATTCCTCTGTCTCGTCTCAGTACTCAGTCCTCAGTCTCTTTCTCTCTCTCTCTCGCTCTCTCGGTCCCCCCCTCCTCCTCTCTCTC
>NW_023596136.1:26529394-26534443 GCF_011947565.3 Pollicipes pollicipes | reverse complement strand
GGCGGACTGGGCGTGGCAGAGAGCTGCAGGCAGCTGCAGTGTGGCGCTGCTAGAATGCAGCCGGCCCCGAGTTCGGACGTATCTGCTTTGAGCCTACAGGAAAGGAATTAGTTGGCCGCGCTGCTCACAGGTATATGCAGTACAGCAGATTGGTAAGTTAAAAATACGTTAATACGTGAAATGGTAGCGTGGTAGCCGCAGGAAAAGCGTCTTATCGCCTCGCGCGGTTATATCGCTTTATCTCCGCATAAATCAACCACACCACACACACAACGATGCATGTAAGTATGCAATACGCATCGGAACATGGGAGTAACATTAACGTGCGGATGGTTCCGGGGCCTGCGACTTCGGGCTTGTCACGGTAAGCCCGCCGTATTATTCTCGAGGCTATGACCGTAAACGTTCAGCGACCAATACGCCTGAATGGTTATTTGCCACAAAGCGTTTCTGTGCTATCACTCGTTAAAGTTACGTTGGCCATGTCATGACTACGGTGCATCATTTGCATAGATTCATGTCAGTAGAATCGAAAAGTTCAGCGGGCAGCGTGCAACTGAGCAAAAGCACCACTGACATACTCTGCAACCGGTTTATGGAAAGAGGACTCTCGGGCTGATGGGATGTTTGGGAATGAGCCAGGGTTGTCGCCCTCCTGCAACCTTTACCATTTCCCGCAAGTGGTGTGGGAGTGCCGTAGCCGAGGACGACCCATTCCAGCATGGCCAAACTTCGTCTGGTTGGGTGCTCAGGCGACCAATATTAATCCACGCCATTAGGGCTCTGTGTCGCACGCCGCCGCCGCTTCCACCGGGCTCCCTCTGCTGCTAATGCGTTGCCCTTTGACCCCGGGCCCTCACATGCTGACCTGCCCGCCCGATTTATCTGACCCGATGTGCAAAGATGCCGGACTGACCGTCATCGGACTCGATGCCGATTGGTTGATCTTGAGCAGGAGAGGAGCAACAGCCCATGAACCCAAAGACACCATATCATGGAAAAGTATCGATCTGCTTCACGCCTAAATGTCTGACCTTTGCCGCACTGACCACTTCGTCCCCCTCTCTTCCGTGTCCAGAAAGCATGTGCGCCCAGAGATTACCGTTACCCGGTGCGGGACTGGCGGGAGGACCCATCCGCCGGTGGCAGCAGCCGCTCGTGCCGTGCCTCTTGGGGAAACCAAAGCTCCAAACGGTGACAGCAAAACAAAGTCGGCTGGGAAGGGATCTCCAACCACGAATATATCGAGATGCACGCCCACCCCATCACAGTCGTTTTAAAATAGACGGCCCTCGCCTCATTCTCTTCCACACCCAGAAAGCATGCGCAGCTGAAGGTCAGCCTCGTCCGGAATGGCGAGATGAAGCGGGTGCGTGGCTTGCCTGCTGTGGAAGCTGCAACCGCATGCAGTGACAGATGTGTCTGCTGTGGAAGCTGTGACTACATACAGTGATTGCTGCGTCTGCAGCGGAAGCTTCAGCTGCATACAGTGACAGATGTGTTAGCTGCAGGAGCTGCGACTGCATACAGTGACAGACGTGTCTGCTGTGGGAGCTGCTTGCAGTGACAGACGTGACTGCTGCGGGAGCTGCTTACAGTGACAGACGTGTCTGCTGCGGGAGCTGCTTACAGTGACAGACGTGTCTGCTGTGGGAGCTGCTTACAGTGACAGACGTGTCTGCTGCGGGAGCTGCATACAGTGACAGATGTGTCTACTGTGGGAGCTGCATACAGTGATAGACGTGTCTGTTGCGGGAGCTTACAGTGACAGACGTGTCTACCGCGGGAGCTGCATACAGTGACAGACGTGTCTGCTGCGGGAGCTGCATACAGTGGCAGCAAAACGGTCTCGAGCGGAGATGCCAGGCGGATGCACAGATGCATCTGAAGGTCATTACCTTGAAAGGAAAGGTTTTAAATCACAATCTAAAAGCAGGTCTAAAAATTGCGCACTGCTTCACCACAAGGGCCATATGGTGAAGCGGTTAGTTCATGTAATCCGATCTCATGTCTGCCCGGTAACTCCGTGTCTGCCCGGTGACTCAGTTGGCTGGAACGCCTGTCTCCTGATCACCCACCTGTGGCGAGGCGAATTCGGGTTGCAGTTCAAGCTTGCTTCTTGCCCCTGACCGGCATGGCTTGTGACCGGTGGCAGCGGCCGTGCCCAAGGTCAGTGACGTCAGATGCCAGGGCGGACCGGGCGGAGCATTACGGCACGTCCAGGTTTCGCCATCCCATTCCGTCGTTGCACAGGAATTTCACGACCGGATGGTGTGGGTCAGAGTTAAGCACTGCTTGTGCTGAACTCTGATCCCAGAAGTTCATGCTTTGCAAAGGTTTAAATAAAAAATTAGTAGAAAAGATTGGTAAGGTGGTCATCTGATAACGTCGCATTTAATGTCGTAAATTGCTGTGCTGGTCAGAGTACAAACCTATCATCACAAAAACCAGCCATCTTCAGACGACAGCGGACCTGTCAAGATAGGCGCGACTAAGCCACTGGACGGCTCCAGTGCAGGATGACGCTGACTAACAGTGATAGACGCCTGCTATATTTAGATCCAATGTGCTACATCCCAGCTCTAAGCCGTGCCATCAACAGCAACACATATGAGCCTGGCGTGACATCTGGAATAGGACATTGTCATGTGCATTTATTTGTTCAGATCTTCCTCACGCAGAAGATAACTCCACCTGGATGCTGCTTGTGGAGCATAACATAGCCTGCCATAATGCATTTTGAAGTTGCACACATGTAGGCAAGCGCGCTCGGGGTAACTTTAACAGCTTGCTGATCGTGGAAGTACGACAGGGATTGAGGAATTGCTTTTCATGTATTTGTATTGTTATTGCTGAAATTGGGACGTTCCACATGGCGAGAGGTATTGGTTGGGACGGGATTTCCAGGAATCACTGGCATATCACCAGCAGGGGCCTTGTTAAAGCGCCTGACTACCGAAGCCACGACGAATATGTCGTCTTTCCAGCGAATTGTCTGTTCATCTAGCATCAGTCAGCTGATAGTTATGGTTGCGAACAATTTTCCTTTCGTTATTCTGCTTGTCTGCAGTTGATTCCGACATGAAATTGCATGGCCTGCGCTGTGCCGATGCACCGTTTGAGTCGCACATAGCCAGCCAATCGTCGCTCGATACAGCTAACAGTTGTGATTGCAGCGCGAAGCACCAGTGCAAAAAGTGCGTCATTAAACACGCTCGTTTACAGTCACATTGATATCCGAAAGTCATGCAATAACGATTTCCGACCCAGCGAGTATTGCGTATTTCCGACCCGGTATTGCGTCTCTGATATTGGATGTAAAGCGATAGAACAGTCGATACATCCCTGCCATTGGAATACATCTGAATATGTCATACGTATGCACCATTGCGGGCACAGCCTTCCGACTTGTCAGCAGGGAATTGCGTTATTGAGTCAGGGGCAGGCAAACAAACATTCGTGTATGGTGCTCCAAATGTCGGACCCGAAGGCAATGGGACAATCGGTGTATGTCCACCATGTATGCGTAGCGCTGCCTTCCAAAGGTAAAACTTCGTATGTTAATTTTTGACCGTTTTACGCTTTTATGTCGTCTGATTTGTCTATTCATGCTGGATTTGGTGATTAAAACCCTCGGTTGAAATGTTCATAATATTTTAGCCCTTTCTTTGGGGTAAAAGTTTGTGTAGAATTCAGCTGTTGTTTTTTATGCCCAAACTCAGCATGGAAAGACAAATCAGATTGCATAAAAACGCAAAATGGCCAGAAATGAACACATGGGGCTTTCCCCTTGGACGGCAGAGCGCGCTTGTACGTGCTTATACATGCTAATAACACGCGTACATGCATGTCGCGCCTGTATCGATTTCGGTGGTATTGCAGACGACATTCGGGGAGATGCATCACTGAATCACAGATACAGCAAACGCTCCGGTCTGATATGCAACTATCGGTTCCGAACTGCCGGTGCATCTTAGCCCTTGGGACATGCTTCAATACAGACGACGCTCGCACCAGTTTGGGAACTCATGCAGTTGGTCTGCGAGAACGTGCGAAACGAGCCAGGGGCAAACCGTCCGGACAACTGATAACCATCCAGACCCCTCTCGTCATGCGAATTGCGGGCCCGAAGGCGACACGCTTGTTGTAGCTAATATTTAGGCAGCACTTTTACCATGCGGACTTCTTTTTCGCTTTCTTGCATTCCTTGCGCGCGACTTCTCCGAGCAGTATTTTCCTTGACTGGCATCTGGGGCATGCATGCGACCTCCTGCAACCTGGTGCGTAGGTCCTACAGGGTGCGGCTCTTCTCCGTCAGGGACCCGAAGCTCGGCGGCAGCGTGACTCACGTCAGGGACTCAAGACCCAGCGGCAGCGTGCGTGCCCGTGTCAGGGACTCGGGGATCGGTGGCAGCGCACCTCACGTCAGGGACTCGAGGCTCGGCGGAAGCGTGCCCCGCGTCAGCACGTCCGCGAAACGGCACCAAGCCTTCATGCCCACCGACGGCTGACTCGTGAGCGTACTCAAAAAGCAATGCAACTGGCGAGTGACTGGTGATCTTCAGCCCGATCCCGTGCGCCACCAGCATATCGCTTCACGACGGCGTCGGCCACCCGTCCATCACGTGTCTGCTTTCCACGCTCCCAGCTGCCAGATGTTGCTACCCGGCGACCTGCGTCTTCGTGGTCCGGCCGCACCGCCAACCTGTTCATGTCGCCCTGAGGTGCAAGCGCAGTCTGCTGGTGATGACGTTATCGCCAGAGGCCTTGTGGTTGCTGCAGGTGATGAGACTACATTGCACAATGCATGCTGTTGTACCTTAGTTGTTATATTGTTTGTGACTGTTCGAAGTGGGCGATTTGGCCGCAGATGAAAATTACAATGTTTTTTTAAACTTTTTTACAAGAAATTATATCCTTATTCATCCGTAATCCTCGTGACCTTCTGTTTTCACGAGAAAGGAACACATTAAAGGAGGGAGAGGGAGATGGAAAGAAGGGA
Organism: Pollicipes pollicipes; assembly: GCF_011947565.3. Taxonomy (NCBI): domain Eukaryota; kingdom Metazoa; phylum Arthropoda; class Thecostraca; order Pollicipedomorpha; family Pollicipedidae; genus Pollicipes; species Pollicipes pollicipes. The sequence continues at coordinate 26,529,441 of NW_023596136.1, read as the reverse complement.
GGGGAGAGAGAGCGAGAGAGAGAGAGAGAGAGAGAGAGGAGAGAGAA
>NW_023596136.1:26501794-26528394 GCF_011947565.3 Pollicipes pollicipes | reverse complement strand
ACGCAGAAGCCAAAAGCGATGCCTCAACAATAGTTTGTGTCTTTACTCTCAGTATCTTCACTCGCAGCGCACACCGCACAAGATCGAAGGGAAAAATCGCAATCGCCGACTGGAGCACCCGAGTGTATGTCCAATGAGACGAGTGCAGTTTCTCCAAATGCTTTCAACGGTAAGATTTTGGACTTTGGGACCCAAATCCTGGATCATCTCTGGCATTCTGGTTGTGAACTCAGCTTGGTTTCAGCTTTGGCCTATCCCTTGTTTATGGCATGCCTGCTATTAAGAGGGAGTGGCGTTCTCATTAAAAGGAGTGTCCCAGCTTTGGGGCGTATTTCAAAACCATACTCTGGTGAGATCTCAGGACCATTCACGTTAAAAGTAGCACTGGGTAGTGCCACTGCAACACCATCAAGATACAACAAAGATATTAATTACACTGTTAAAACTTTGTATCAGCTTCACACTTCCTTCTTTCTCGGCAACCCCAGAGTGCATCCCGAGCCCGTGACGACGCCATAACCGCCAAGTTGGCGCCGACGTCATGACGGCAGCAGAATGAACAAAAGGGGTCGTCAGCTGTTGCGGGTTAAGGGACCTCTTTTGAGATATTTTAACCCGAACATCGCGCGCTGGCGGGCTCAAGCGTAACATCACTTCTCGTATGAATGACGCCAGCACAAATGGACGTTTGTTTGTAATTGTCACAGAGAGTAGCAAGGTCAGTCAGCGAGAAGCGCATTGGGTGAAGCTTGAACCAGGGAGTCACCCCTGACCGTGTGATTTTCCGTTTGCCACAGCCAAGGTGCGCCGCTGTGCTAAACGCCGTAGGGGAGAGATCAGAGCCACAGTACAGCGTGTCGTTGAATTCGCGGGTAAATAGCTTCACCTTGACATGTCTTGTCTCCTGAAAGGAGAATGTCAAGTTTGTGTAGCATTTATCACACAAGCAGTTTGGCAAATTAGTGTGTTTCAACCATTACAGACAGCACAAGCTGGAAAAGCAAGCGAAGCTAAATGTAATACTTTCATAGTGATAAGTAGGGAGTTCAATGAGATCTCTCGTAAGAGTGGCTATTTCAAAAAGAAACTGAACTATTCAGAAGGGCCTTGAAAAACTGGTATAACCAATCAAATGGGACGCGTCTGATCTAGCAATAAGTAAACAATGCAAGCAGGGCCACATGTTTTTAAATAGAATATGTGGCAACGACCCGGCAAAGAGGTCGACAAACGGGAGAATGACTGCGATAGCCACATAAAGGATGAGACAAAGCTGCAGGAACTCCTGCACACCGTAAATAGCCATATTTTTACGCGCATATCTACCCACCGAATAGCATAATTAAAAAACACACGGTTTCAGAATCAGCTTGAGGGACTCAAGCGTGCCGATTTGGATTCGGATTAAATCCCGACATTAAATCGTCGCTTGGAATCGGATTCCGGGCAGGCTTTATGCGCTTTGATTCGGCTTCAACGTGCATTCCACCCGGGCGGAATCGAACACAAATCTGCAGATGTCCCGAACTGACCACAATATGGGACAACGAAGCATACCGCGTGACATCTGACTGAAAAGTGAGACCGTAGCTCTGTCGGTGTAATCATGCCCTTTACCCGGGTTAGCAGAGCTTTATCCTTCAGACAGGGCGTCTTTGTTCTCCATTTGGGTAACTTCGCAAACGGAAAAAAATAAACCTTGCTAGTGGATATGCACGAATCCTCCAAAGCAAACAGACACACGTTACGATGTACCTGAAATCACAAAAAAGAGAACTGCGAACTGACAGTGCGCTGTGTACATCATGGTGCCACTAGGTCGTTGACTCAGCATAAACTTACCCGCCGGTCAACGCGTTCATGAGCTCCCATAGGGCTGATTCACTAGCGGTGCCCCTCCGCGCGCCGTAGGCGGCACGTCCGGAGGATGCCGACCGACGCGTCCGCGCGTGACAGCACGGACGCGGCCGCTACGTCAGGACGGCGGGAAGCACGGCGGCGCGGGCACACCCGCAGCCATTCGTGGGACGACCCTCTGGGTCGGCCCTACTCGGATAGGCCAGAGCAAGGCCCTAGAACGGTCAGAGTATGGATGGCCGGACGGTGCGGCGCCGAGGATGAGGTGTCGCCGGTGTGGGGAGGGGGAGGGTGCTGGAGGGGAGGGGAGGGGCTCGGCAGCGGCGACGACCAACCTGTTGTTGTTTCAGCAGTTTGGTCACTCAGCAATCGGTTCGGTTAAGTCCAGTATACCAGTCAAGACCATGAGTCCCCCCCCCCCCCTCACCAAGTCGTGGTGACAATTCTGCCGCTGTGTGATGTGAATGGCGATCGGTCCCTCTGCAGGGGCATCGCTAAGCAACAATACTCCTGCCGTAAAATATTAGCTACTTATTTGCTTGTTTCTAATGAAGTGTGAATAATGTTTTTTTTAACAACAAAAAAAAGTGAATAAGCGTTCATGATTTATGAACTGTCTACCGCACCGTGACAGTTCCTTACCAAAGTAAATGAATAGCAGATGGTGAGTTTAAATAAAGTGGGCAGCGTGCATGAGTGTAAGGCTACATTCTCCCTACCCTCCCCCCCCCCCACCCCCACTGAACTTGCAGCCCGAAGGGAGTGTGCCTCCCGCTTTGTACTGCCCGCTTCTGTTAGAGCAGAAACGTCCGATTTGATCGGTAATGCCAGCTTTCTAGACATCTGTCTGAAAAACTTAGACTCCCGTTTCAAGAAGCCGCTCCTGCGGGAGAAGTGTCATTGGATTCCCTGCTCACCACTATGGAAGTAATGCACTTCCTTGGCCTTCCTTTTTCCAATGCATGTGCTCTGTAATGTTTGCGACACACTTTTATGTCAAGACGCTGGTGTAATAAATGCTATGAAAGTGGACACTACTTCGCATAAAACAAAATATGCAAACTTGAGGCTGTTATACCGCGAATGTGAAATTGCACTACAGTGAGTATTTCAATGAAACGTTATGCTATGAATAAGACAGTAGTAATTGCCTTATTTCTTGGAGAAAACCGGGAGAATGGGGATATAGATGAGTTAACCCATCTATATCTCCATTCCGCTGGTTTTTCTCCAAGGAATAGGGCTATTACTACTGTCTTATCTATGGGAATAATGCTCCTCGTAAATGCACTAAACAACTACGTAACTTATGCTTTGGCTTTGATTTCTTCCCTATGACGTTAGGCACCATGTCTCTTTTTCAAGCGCGCTTTGGCTTTGGGAAACGGAGCAGCACTTGGTCCATAACGAGCCTTGGTTCCAACTGCAGCAAATGCGCTTCTCGGTAACTGGCTCCTGCCGCTCGCCATGCCAATCACAAACGCCCGTTTATACTGATGTCGTTCATACCAGAAGAGGTGCCACTTTTAAGCCCGCAGACCCGCGATGTGCGGGCTCAAGACAGCTAAAAATGGTTTCTCTAACTCGTAACACCTGACAACGGCCCTCAGCAGATTATGCCGTCGTCATGACGACGGCCGCTACTTCAGCTGTCGCAGACTCAGGGTACACTCTGGAGCTACCATAAAAGACAGAAGCATGCTGCTGTTAAAGGCGGTGACGGTGTAATTTAGTCTCGAAAATAATTAAAATGTGCACCCTTATATATTGATGGCGCTGTAGTGACACCAGGTACTGCTATCATTAGATGGAAATGCTCCTGAGGTTTTACAAGGGATTTTTCCGAAATATGCCCCGCATGTGGGACACTCCTTCTAGCCCAACCAGCCTGGAAAATGCTCTCCGAATGTTAGACGCCATGCTCACGGGGAAATCTCGCAATCACGCGAGGAATAAAACTAGGAAAGGACATTCAGCTTTCTGCAAATCACAAAACATGGTTACCTCAGTCCGACAAAAACAAAATTGGATGTGTGTGGCCTGGATTGGCCGTCCAGGAGACTCATCTAAATGGGTCTGCAAAACTGAGTCCCTGGTAACCAGATTGCTGCACAGAATGATACAAATCTGTCCGCAGCGACGCCAGCTATCGTTTGGACAAGCTCTACCTGTCTAAGTATCTCATTTACAGCTAAATTCGGTCAAGTCAAGTGGTAAGATTAATGTCGAGGATGTGTGTGGAGCCTGAGGTAGGTCAACCCCCATGGGCCCTTGTGGCTCCTCGCTGGCCTGATGTCCTTACATCTTTATGCCCAGCTACATTGCTGCTGTTACCTTCCTCGCGCGCTCCAGAGAGCAACAGGAGATCTTTCGTGCCAATGTAGCCAATTACACTATGAAATAATAGCGATGAAGGCCAACTCCCGGCATTCTTGACTAAGCACGAGTATTTCCAATTTTGTGACCAATCGGCTACGCGTGCCTGAATGCTGCTGCAATTGGCAGCATTTGCCTCCCATAAGTATGCGGTTTTCTCACAGAACTCAACACTTCATCGGGTTTCCAGCGTCTGGTTTTCCACAGCGTTCTTTTGGGACGCACCCGCTCGGAAATAACACGGCAACTCTCGCGTTTTGGTTAATCTAGGCGTGTGTCATGTCCCAAGAAGTGCGGCTATTTATCCGGGGTGGTAAAACGCCATGCATGCAGCACATTGCACGAAACGCGATCATGCTCACCGAGTGCAGCCCATCCTCGGGAGGAATTTCATCTCTGTTGGAAAGCAGTCGCCTGGACTGCAACTCAACAACTGAGCATGACACTGGGGCTTATCTGAACTGACACGCTTATTGCAGCCATTGAACTTCTTCAAGTCTTTTTGACATCTTAACATGAATGAAAACTACGCAACTCAGAGGCTAGTACTCAAGGATTGCTTGCGCACCACTGTCCGGTGATAACTCATCAGTTCCGCGTACACACTGCTGTTAGATCATTACTCATCGTAGTTCACATCAGGCAGAGTCCATGCGAGATCAACCGCGCCGACCGCGTGCGATAGGGCGCGCTGCGTAAGGGAACTTCCTTCCACACGAAATGACGCAGGCTTGGTGAGCCACTGCAAAGCTGTGGGTTTTATCGATAGCATGATGTCATATTACGTGGCGGTTTGCGGGTTGCCGTGGGACATCCCTAACCCTGCTGTTCCAAGTGCTGTTCGTGTTTGAATGGGTTGAATGGCGACTGTCGGGGATGGGGGGGGGGGGGGGGGTCGAAGCAAAGTGTCTTCCGACTTGTGGACACTTTTACGTCGGGCTGCTAAATCTTATAGATCTGCCAAGCGACCAATTCAGTAATCTGGAACTACGATTATTTCGATGGCTGTGTCAGATTTTGTAAATTGATATCAGATATCACATCTTGAACAATTATGTTGAATCTATGAATTGTAAGCGCACAGGTCAATGGCAGAATTAGATGGTGTGCAGGGCCATTTGTGATAAATATATAGCTTCATCTCGTACCTTGGCCTTCATCTTTGTTGTCATCACATGTATTTTATATGAAAGAAGACAACTTGTCGTTTCATATCGATGAACAATGTTATGATTACAGGTGCCATCTGATCCTGAAATCGTCAGATGGTTTTGAAGTTTAGAGAATATTTTTCAAGTATGATTTATGATGATTAAGTTCTGGCAGATGTAAACGTGCTATATGGCATGGGCAGATGAAAACGAAATTTGCTTGCCACTTAAATAACTCTTAACTGACGATAAGCTTCCGAGGGGGGGGGGGTAAAAAGGTAAACAGGTCCACACGATCTCCAGGGGGTCGAAAACTGCGAAATATTCGGGCGGTGTAGGGCTTTACGCGAAGAGAGCATTCTTTCTTAAACGGCTGTCAAACGCAAGACCATGAGAGGGGTTTATTACGGTTCGGCACATAGTGTATGATTCCCACGTTAACCACTTAAAAGCATGTCGTTGGTGTCCTATGAAGTACAGACCACGCAGATGGAACTGCGTACATTGACAGAGTCTTGATTTCGAATACAGCCGCACTTAAATAACAGCAGTGGAAGACTGGGCAAGGCGGCACCGCAAATGAGATGGGCACCTCTCCTAGAACTCGTACTACTGTTGCCACCTAATCAGTACCCACTGTCGGCTTTTCAAAAGTAGGCATTTTATGGAGACACACGATGGAACCAGTTGTTTCCTCTGTTTTTCGTTAGAGCTTCTGGAAGTTATAAATAAACGATGCATCATACTGCAATACACATAAGTAACGGTGCATACTCACAGCACTGGCCCCATGATTCTGTTTCGTACATGGGCCTTGGTTAGGCATCACATTTTTACCGCAAACAGCGGAGTTTTGGAGTGTGGCGTTCAATGTTGCCTTCAACGTTGGAGCGCAAAGATGTGAAAACATCACAGGTGGCGCAGGTTATCTATAAACTAACATCTATAAACTACATTCAGAGACGTAGACATCAAGACATTTATCAACAACGGCACACCCAAGTATTGCGAGCGCTATTGTGTTTACCTCTTTGTCGTAGGATTCAGTAGTTGTATTCAGGACGTTGTAATTTACCAAGTTCATTTGAAAATAACGATCTTTAATATGTCTTGTCTTCCCTGACACAGCTCTGGATAGGTGTAAACTTGCATTTTGCGCACCCACGCTGTGTAAGCTTGCATAAATATTTCATCCTTGAAGTGTCCTGACTATAAGACCAGTGATACAATGCTCTTTCAACAACTGACGACTTTACGCAGGCAGAAAAGTATGCTAACTGTGACATGTGGAAAGTCTGTCTTGTTTTCCCCTTGGGACGGGATGTTTTGGAACGCTTGCGGAAAAATGTGCTATGTCACGAACAGTTTCTTGATTTTCTCTCTCCGCAATAGCAGGAAGTTGTTGGGGTTTACCTTAGAGACGCAACTTTTCGCAAAATGTCAGCTCCGCCCTCTCCGGCCCACTAGGGATGTAACCTGCAAAAGTCTGCCATGCTGCCATGTTGGCCTGGCGTTAACAAGTAAGCATAGGGTTAAGTGTCATTTGTAATTTGTTTTGGTTCTTAATTTAGTGCTATACATGGAAACTCGCATGACATGCCATGTCATTGTAATTCAGCGCACAACACTGTTTTCCTTGCACCAGTGGTGTTGCTTAGAGAGCAGTGATAAAGGCACCTGCCCGAATTGTGGAATTTCTTCAGCCCCAAATTACATTTCAAACTCTGTGATGCCAATTTCCAACTTCATATGAAAAGGGAGAGGGTGGATTCTGGTATGGTACCTCGCCAAAATACACCAGCAATTTTACCTCTATACCTCACCTCAGTAAAGATTAGGCTAGGTCCTCTACAGTTACACGCATCAGCTGATGGCTTAGCACTGACAGAGAGTAAAGAATTCGTGGATATTTCAAATTATGCGTGGTGTTCTCAGCTGAATACACTGTACTCGAGCACAAATAGTATACGCTGGCTACCTCACAGCATTCCAGTGCGCCACAATAGCCGTAATGTCATAACTCATACTCAAGAAAGAAATCAGCCTTTTATGATGCTTGTTGTGCATAGGCTAAAACATCATGAAATAACAAAGAATAAGCACCTTGATGCGGCTTTGAAATGATCCACATTTTCCTCTTGCCCGATTCATGCTTGATCTCAGAATGACCGTCATCACGCCATTTGTGATGCGACGCGCAAGGATTGCAACAGCATTTTATCCAAGAACCTTGTTTGTGCCACTACGAATGTGGTGTTATTTGCATGAATAATACCCAAAAACTGTGAGATGTTGTGAAATGCAAAAACGATATTTTTACGGAAAGAAACACTGAGCAAAGTATCTCTAAGACATCCGTTTATCCTTCACATAGACATCCGTTTGCCCTTCACCTACTGCAATGTTCGGATCTATGTCAAACGTTTCAGTGACGTCACATGCTGAAATACAATTTTGGGCAGACTTGTGTACAGGTAACGGAAGAGATAGCGAAAGCAAACAGAACAATACGTTGGAATTTAATGACGGCGGCAATGATGGTGACACTCATCATACGCAAGAGCTCCCAATATCGTGCCCGCAAATGACATGTTCTTGTACATACGGAAAAGTGCCGACATAAATCGACAAATTATACATTTCCACTTTCACATTTTAAAAACTGCTCCTTGCGCATGCGATACACAAGCACGTGCAGGCTGCACTGGCCAGTGAGCCGGTCTGGAGCAATGAAAACAACGCGGTTTCTAGGTTATGGATGATGATACTGATACTGCTTCTGAGGTATGATTTGTGTATGAAATATGAAAATTGAAGTGCACCTCACCCCCATATTGCTGTACTTGTGTATGTGATCCACTTAACTACTAGTCAATGACGTCAGTCCCAGGTATGAAAATTTTCTTTTTTTCTTGACTTTCCGGTCTCATGTGCATGCCATTGTTCAATTCGCGTACCCTGATTTACTGGTCTATAGGCCACTTCGTGTGCTTTTTGTCATTAGAACCCTTGCTATAAAATCAAAGATCGATTGTTCTCATTACTGTAGACGTATGTCAGGGCACTCTGAATTTGTGAAAGGTTTAAGTCTATACGCTAGTAAAAATGCATGGTTTTGCTTGCTAAAATCTTTAACCACCGCAAGCTGCCCAAATAAGGCCTATAACCCAGTCAGCTCGCGAATTCTTGTCGAGTCGGATTTAGCGGCGAGTTGACAGGTTTAAAGGTTGCGTCTCCAGCATGCAACATGCGCTTAAGACGGCATTCGGACGCGATCCCCAGAAAAGCCCTCCCTCCCCCCGTGCACGAATTGGGTGTCTTTCCGCATCCCTCCTACCAATTATCTAAATACAATATCTCGGATGCCGCAGCGGATATGGTGTCAGGTAAAATAATGAGAATCAACATGGAATCTCGGGGTTCTCTGGCACGGTCATAACCTGTAAACCCACATTTGTGTTAGTTTTGGATCACCTATGTGTTGTTTCTATTGCACATTTGAAGACATCATGGTCATTAATGCCGTTTTAGTGCGCTGACGACAGCGCCGACACAAGCAGGGTATGGGGCCTCGGTCCGACCGGTCTAGAGATCTAGCTCGAACACGAAGCTTTGAAATGAGCTTAGACTCGGATTAGCTCACTTCAGTACAGGCGAATCAGATTTTATCACGGATCTCACGATCAATTCGGGTTTGAACTCGGACCGGGCAGTTCAAGGCAATGTTCCACCTTAGCGAGCATTTAATGATGCATAAGAAACGTTCATCCAAGCATGCGTAGTACGTATGATCACTGCGCAGATGGTTCCACCCTTTTGCATCCAGAGAACCTAGGCATGACAAAGTTCCAACACAAATACAACTTAAGCCTTTTCATTTCGTACTTTTCAGAGGAAGAGAAAATGCAGTCAACTCCAGGCGAGCGCATTCGCGAAATATCTCAGGCTGTGCTGGTCTGGATAGCGCAAGTTGGATGCTGTTTATGGCTGTTCAATGGGAATTTCGATTCGATTTCCTCTCTGTGGAATCGTGTGTACACCCTGCGTATTAGAATGGAGTTCTCTGATGCTAAAATAGTCATTCACGAAAGGCAATTAACACCAAAAGACATCCAACACCGAACACACAGCACACTCAGATATTACACCCAGAGACAGCTTTGCAGTCAGTAGAACAACCCCATACCAACACCGATTGCTAAGAAAACAGAGGACGCTGATCGTCTGGCTTGATAGCTTGGGTACCGTGCTGTTGTGGTGGGTTTGGAAACAGCCGATCTGCTGTACGGAGAGGTTGCGACCACGAGACCTCTTCGTGGCTTCTCGTGCCGGCTGCTGAGAGCGGATAGCTATCTGCCAAAGCCATCTGCGTTTTGACCATGACACTTCTTTCAGATTCCGATGGCTCGTCGTGACATTCCGCCGGAAGCGCGGCGGGCTGCAGAAGACTGGACGCAAACCGTGTTGCGGTGCGTCGGCCATCTGGGTCAAGGTCCCCACCTCTCCGACCGCCACTTTCAAGAACAGCCGGACAGCCGCGGCAAACTTTCCAGGGATGCCGTCCGGAATTCCCGGCCTCACTCCTACATACCCTCCACTGGAGGCGCGTGCCGTACCGTTCCCGCCTGCTCCCTGGGCCCATACACCTCAGTCGCCGTCTTCAGAAACCTGCCAGCGGCTGTACCCGCGTGCCGGCCGCCGCCGGGCCCGCTGTGCCGGTGTCAGAGGCCGTACGGCGGGGTTTTCCTCGCCCCTACGTCACGCCGGACCGACCGGAGGCGGCTGGCCGGCGTATTATAGCGACCGGTCGGCACCCGTCTTCAGTAGTCGCAGGCAGACGGGCCTCACAGCGCACGCGGTGGTTTGGAGTGCCTCGGCTGCAGCGTTCGCAGATCACCGATCGAGAGAAGGTGAGCGGCTGTGTGCCAGTCGTCTGCGCTGCTGGAGTGTGCCGTCGCCAGCAATACGTCTGTCCCTGCTGAGCATACGTGTTGATGCGGTAAATTTTGCAGGTGAGCGAGCTGACTGATATCTAGCCAGTGGCGCACATTTGGACGAGATAGTTCAGCTGGCCATCACTTTATGTATGGTTGTATGTCATTTTAAATGTAATCAATTTCTTCCCGATATGTTACTTCCGTAATTCACCTTCGGCTTCTTTCATACTATTCTGCCACTGTCATTTCCACACTCGTGTTATTCCCAGCCGTTTGGTGCAACCATAAATTCCAGCTTACGGGCAAGGAGCCCGGTCCTTTTCGAAGCGGATTCCTACCTTGCATTATCATCGCATTAGTGTTAAACTTTTCACAAAAAGTGGGACGACCGTGAATCCGGTTCCCAAGCGTATGGACGCAACAAAAGTACAACGATAACTGCTTTTACCCCTAACTTATCTGTCTTCATGCTATTCCCTAAGGGCAATGCACCAACATAGTCTTGTTTAGCGTAAGGTTGCTGGAATTCGGTCCCAGTGGCCTCAGTTGTGGTCATGCTTATACTTCAGCTTTTCTGGATGCTCTTATTTGTTCCAGAATGGTGATTATTTGGAAAATCAGTACCATCTAAACATTTTTTTATACACAGGATAAATAGATGAGCGGTGAAACACTGTTCTTTGCGCTTGCTACCTCACATCGTACTGATAGCACCTGAATGGTAGCCGAATGTCAGTGCGTCTTACGAGTCATTGTCTTTCTCTAAAAGTTTCACCTGTCTGCACTCATTTCTTTGCCTCTATATCTGCATTGACGGACATTTTCCTCTGTAAGAATGTCATGAAACTGGACAGTTCAGAAACATCCGTGTAAACAGACTGACTGCTGGCCGTGAAAGGCCCAGCACAGGGTAACGGCTTGCCCGCATTCCGCGGTGCCGCTTTGTGACGTCACAGTTCACGTCGGAGATTTTGAGCTATTGCCAGATGCTATCACTTTCCGCGTGGAGGCCGCACATGTTTTGGCGCGGAACGGACCTGCACGCGCCCCGCCTGTCTGACCCGCACCCGGCAGCTTCCGGACTGCGGGGTCGGCAGGGTGCCTGTCGGCGTTAGCTGACCTTCGTCCGCGCGGCGGATAACCGGCTTTGCATTTGGGCCTGGTGTTTCCGACACCTTTGTTGGTGCTTGGTGGCGCTAAAAACGACGCGGGGGCGGGCAGGCTGCCGTGACTGCAGGAAGTGAAAAAGACTGACTGTGGATTGTAGAAAGAGCGCCGCCGTCAGCGAGTCAGACTCAGGGAGATTGCCCTTTGATGAATACGACTTAGGCGATACGGCCGCTCCTTTTCAAAGAACAGTTAAGTCTCTGAAATTTCCAGTAGAATCGCCACTGAAAGCCAGTCCACGAAATTGCATGCGGTGAAACGAAATGGTGTGCCTTTTTCCAGGAAACAGTCGCTTCTGTCCGCTTCCATTCAAATTTGTCATGAAGCTTCAAGCGTGGGTGTTTTTATTCCGCTCTGGCGTGCACTAGCCAGAAGTCTTGTTTGCACCACGACTTTACCCAAACATTCTGTTTCGGCGTTTTGTTCACGCAATGCTGTGGCTTCATGACCGAGCGCTATGCTTTTGAAGCTGCAGGCTTATCTTTGTTTGCCTACACGTGCCTCTCTTAAGCTATAATTGCCGAGGGACCCTGTCGTCACACGTCTCCACCTCGGAAACGCTTCCAACGAAGCGTGCTGCCACGTGTTGTCTGTAAGCACCACCATGCAATCAGTCGGGCACAATGCGCATCCACGCATCCGGGCACGTGCGCGTGTTTTTCCTGCCGCGATCCTGCACGGTTTGATGACTGCAGGCTGACGGCGTTTTGGTATGATGACGTCAACGTAACGCTCGGTTGACGCCGGCGCTCGTGGTTCGGTGCTTGTTCTGTGATGTCGTCACCGAGTGCTAGGCTGCACAAGAGTGCTGCAGTTACCCGCGAAAACCCGCCCGGAGTTCCCTAATCTTCTCGCGCCAGCGCGGCATGTGCCTACGAGCTGCTCTTACTTAAGCATGGCGGTGTTCTTGCTCTTACGATGCCTTTTAATCTTTTTGAAGCTTTCTAACTCTAAAACAATAAGCGACGTCATGCAGAGGACAAGAGACGAGCAGTTATCCCCATGAATGGCATTTTGCTAACGCTATATGTATGAGGGTTTTACGACTAGATATTCCACAATCGCATTGAGTTTAAAATGAGATACCAGATTGCATTACATTGTCAGATCTGCACGACCTGCCAAAATACTAAAATAAAATGCATGCTAAAATACCAAACCAAAGACCAAAAAGACTCTTTTGTACGATGTGAAAAACCGTTAATTTTGGATTCGGTTTCGTTATGAATCGATTTCCAAGATAAGATCATCAGCATCAAATGTATTGCCTTCTTTCAGACTGTCCCAAGATGCGGCTGCAAGCTGTGATTCTTGCGTGCTTGGCGGCTGCGTGTGGAGCCGAACAGCGCACGAAAAGACAAGGTAAGCTATCGAACGCTCCTGAGTTACAAACACCCTGCCCGCCTCTCAACACACGTGCTCTGGACAAGCACGCGAACAAGACAGCCACTAAGCGCCTCCGCGTTTGCAGACTGCGCTGTTCAGTATACATCGCACACTGCGTGTTGGTAAAGCACGATGCCTCATCCTCAGCAGAACGGCTTGCTGATTACCCGATTCCAGCCTTTATCTCCGCACTCCACCCATGTGACTGAAACTGTCCGTCGGCACGGGAACGAGCACACTAAGCCCGACGCAGTTGAGGTCCCTCGCGTCCGAACCGAGCGTCCTTTCCCGTCGCGAAGACGGAGCCAGACGGTCCGAGCGGGCCGTCCCACGAGGTGGCGATCAAACCTCAGCTCGTCACAGGGCGCCGGGCGCCTACACGGCGTCTAGCCGGGACCCGGCTGATGCGCTCCTCACAGCCTTTATCGCGTGTTCGAGGGATCTTGACCCGGATGGCTGGCCTGGTTTCAACCCTAAAGCCGGCGCGAGATTGTGGAATGCTGTCTACACGGACACTTACGTGTGCTGGGGGTAGGGGAGGGCATACGGTGTGCTGGACAATGGTTATGCTCTAAACGTGCTAAGGCTCAAATTTCTACGACACAACACGTCCATAAGGTTCTTTTTTAATATTTTCAAATGCATTAATTATGGATGGTTTGCATGGGAGGCGTTGGGTTCAGAGTGCCTGAGCGCGGCTCGTTTCACTTAGCCTTAATCCCCAACTAGATCGTGCTGCTTAATGCAATGGGAATTTTCCGTTTGACCTTTCGCCTGACCGCGCAACAAACATGGGAGGCACCTTCGCCTTGAGTCTGGTTCGGACCTCGTTGGCCGGTTGTCAGTTCAACTCTCCACATCAGTCGGGGCCAAACAGCGCACACGCTCTGGAACCCGTACCCCGCACCCCGGGTCCCGAGATCACCAGCTCAGCTTCTTTTCTCCACACCACAGCGTCGGCCATCTGGTAATCCGTCAAATTCAGCGTCCTAAGCTCTAAAGCCCGCAACCACATCATAATATTTGCTCATTGAGGTCACTGACGCGACGATGCCACGTGGATGGCCTCGCTCATCTCGTCCCGTGACCCCGCTCGTCCCGTCCCGTGACCTCGCTCTTTTCGTTCCGTAACCTTGCTCGTCTCGTCCCGTGATTTCGCTCGTCTCGTCCCGTGACCTCGCTTGTCCCGTTCCGTGACCTTGCTCGTGCCGCCCCGTGACCTCGCTCGTGCCGTCCCGTGACCTCGCTCGTCTCGTCCGGCAGCGATCGTGTTCGGCACCGAGCCGCAGGTGCTGCCGGCCACCTGTAAGGACTACGCCAAACGGCCTGGCCGCTGCAGCACGCTGCGCGACTGCCCGGCCTGGCTGCAGATCGTCTCCAATAACCCGACCACCGGCGACATCAGCAACCTGCGCAAGAGTCTCTGCCAGCCGCCGGTAATGGACAGCGCAGGGAGCGAGCGAGGCCGGCGCACACGGGCCAGCGGGTGCACGGGACATGGGAGAGGGGGAGGGGATGGGGGGGACGTGGTGATGTGAGGCTACGCTTAGTCCGCCCGGAGGTGGCCGCCGAGCGCGGTGTGCGACGAGGAGAAAACTCCATTGCGCCTGCAGCGTTTTTAGCTTTAGACAATAACGCAGGAATGCATTGTTTCATGCATTTTTCCCACGTGCTGCCCACCGATTTATTTGGGTTGCCTAGTTCATGAAAGAAGTACATTCCACTCACGTTGCTTCGCCATTTCAGCAAGGCATACCGCTGGTCTGCTGCGCGTTCGATACGCCAGACCAAACAGCGGTGCCCATCCAGCGTCCAACGCAGCGACCCACCCGGCGTCCCACCCAGCAGCCAACCCAACAGCCTACCCCGCCGCCGGCACCCTCTGAAGACAACCGGGAGCCTGAGCAGCACCCGAACCGCCGCCTGCTGCCCACAGACAACTTCTGCGGCATCAACATCCACGACCGCATCGTGGGCGGCGAGCAGGCGGACATCGGAGAGTACCCCTGGCTGGCGGTCCTCGGCTACGAGGGTGAGTGCACCGGCCCCGGACGCCCTGGCCAGGCCACAGTCGGCCGGCGGTGTCGGCTGCCGGTGCTCTGCCGGAGTCCAGAAGGCCGGCTGTGGTGGAGCAGGACGTTGGTCGGTCTGCGAACGACTCAGGGAGCTCAGCTGGCAGATGTCCGTTTGGGAAGGGTAATTGATGCATTGCTTCGGCAAACAGCGTAAGCGCCGCGTCTGGGGTTCACGGGAAAACAGCAGCGCGACTGCCTGTCTGACGGCACCGGGGTTGTGTTCCACAGTGGTGGGCACGGGCGACACTGAGTTCAACTGCGGCGGAACCCTCATCAACGACTGGTACGTGGTGACGGCGGCCCACTGCGTCACGAACCTGCCGTCCGACTACCGGCTCAGCACTGTCCGTCTGGGGGAGCACAATCTGATCACCAGCCCCGACTGCCAAGAGGTAAGCAGCTGCTGCAGCGATGCATGGTGTGACTTGCTGCTGCCGGTGCCGTTGGCATGCGCTTGGGGGCCACGCGACGCTATCCGTCCTGGTCAACGCGGGCGCTTGCCGGACACTGCCTCCTCGGACAGCAGAGGTCGTCCACCAGACTATGCATCCGCTGATGACCGATCCTGGTCGCGTTTGGCGTAAGAGCTTAGCGTTGCTGCGTTTTCGGGGTTTACGTACAGAGCAGCTCATCTCGTTACGTGTTGTTTATGCTCAGCTTGCGAGATGCGTCCAGGGCTCATGCATTCGCGACTATGCCGAAATTAGCGCGTGCAAGAGACGTTCACTGGCGTCCTAGCACCAGCGGACTATGCTCGGTAGCGTCCGCCCGCCGCTAGGTGCTGCGTGACCCGCCTGTACCCTGCCAGCGTTTGTAGGTCGAGGCTTGTGGTGAGAATTTCCTCAGGATGCCTCCAATGTCAGGGCCTGTGAGGGCCGGTGAGAGGACCGATGAGAGATCAGTCCTAAGCCGAGGTCAAATCACCGCAGACCAAGCGAGCTGCACAATGGCATTAACCCTAATTGAAGTGCAGTGCATGTGTTTTTTTTTCTAAACGGATATCAATTGTGCTGTAGCTTGCTAGCAAAGTGCATGAAGTACGTGCATTAGAAACAGTGTACTATACCACCAGCGAAGCGTTTCATTCCTGTCCGTAAAACATGTGTCGAACCCAGCGAATTTCTGTACTTGTTCTTTCTGTGCACGAAATGTGTGTGTAAATAAGTTCATTTTAACTATTTCGTATTCATTATGCAGACGTGTTGCGCCGTTGGTTAGACATCTGAGTCACACTGGCAACAACGTGTGCTTCCTCCACTTCATGCCGGCTGACCATATCGCCATTTGACCCAAACTCACCTCTAGCCTCAGCCGAGCTGACCCGAGCCGACCGTTTCAGAGAGATGGCTTGAAAAGTTGCTCCGAACGCGAGCAAGACTTCACGCCCGTGGAGGTGCTCCCCCACCCAGATTACAGCAAGCCCAACCGGTATTGGAACGATATCGCCCTACTGCGACTGGACAGACCCGTGTCCAAAAATGGTGAGCACGCGGGAACTACGGGAGTGTCAGCGAACGCCGGCGGTGGAGTATTTCAGGAAGCGTGGCCATGCCAGGCTCTTTGATTGGTAGCAGTGCCAGATGCAAACTGCGCTATCCGGTTGATCTGGTCGGCCTCTCCGAACACTTTGGTGGAAGACGTTTTTCAGAGGCAGTTCACAGGACAATCGTCTTTATAAGGTGGCAGACAGGGGTAATCCACGATGTCAGACGGCCCTGGCCCTTTCTCACTCACTCTTCATACCTTGGCAAACGAGCACACTTGATACAACCTCGTCCGGTATGATCAAAGCAGCAAGGAGGTTGTCGTTCGATTTAGCTGTAAGATTTTTTAAACGTCAGGGGCCCCGAGACGTGAACGACGCGCCGCGAGACGCGCGCCTGGCTCAGCGTCCAGGCTCTGTCTGAAATTCTGCCCATGGGCTCCCGTCCTTCGGAATGCGAGCTTTGCGGTGTCATGGTCTGGGTCCGTGGTGTTTCATCACACGCCTCCCGGATCCGGTCTGGCGAGGCGGTCAGGTCGCACACCACATCAGGGTCATGGCCTGAGGCGTTGACGCGAATGGCCCCGCGGATTAGGGACATGGTTGGACGGCTCTGGTCGTTGCCTGGCAGCTGTGAACCACCTAGTCACGTTTGTTAGCACGAGCAAATTTTGACACGTCGAGTATGGCACTGTCATTGAGACAGTGAAGACGGACTCATTTTGCCGCTGAAACCACGTTCCATTTGCATAGCTGGTGTGCTGGTAGTTTCGACACGATGTTAATAATACGTTGGACGGTGCATTTGCGCCGGCCTGTGCACGTTGTGCGCTGCCGAAAGATGATGTTGAGGTGCGCAAACTTTGCATTTCCCAGAATAACTGCACAAGAGCTTCTGTTGTCTCCAAAGTGGGCGTACTTTTTGAAGGAATTTGTGAAACCCTTGATGCAATCTGTATTCCCATGCTGCAAATGCCGTCTGCAACATCCCAAGTTACCAAAATAAGCATACAGCAGCTTTCAAGTTCCCCACAGTCTGGTCTGGCTGCGGCGGCACAAAACACAGCCACGTGTTAAATGCCACCAAACACGGTCTGGTCACGCAGTCCGCCTGCGCTTAAATCCACTTCCCCACGTTAATGTGATTGGTCGCAGCATCACACGAGTGCAGAACCACTTGCACTCTCGTAACGACGGACAATACCGCAACACAGCGCCTGCTGCTGAGCAGAGAATGCCTGCGTGGTTACCAAGGTCAGCCGAGTTCAGTGGCGAGTCACCGCGCTGCTCAGAGCCCCCGGCTCCACCAAGGCCGGCCGGCGGCGCAGCGCGTCTGCATGCGTCATCGCCGCCGGCGCGTCGAAATGTGCCATCGCCGCCGGGCGTGTCTGACCGTGTCGTCGCCGCCGACAGCTGGTGTCAGCCCCATCTGCCTGCCGTTCGGAGAGGCGCGCACCCGGGACTACACCGGCAGCAATATGTGGGTGGCCGGCTTTGGACTCACCGAGGCCTGTGAGTACGGCAGCGCGCAGGGACTTGTGGTGTCCGGACATCGGTCATGAGGCCGGTCACCTCACGTGGACTAAAGTTTTGAACGAGTTTTATCTACGTGCCGGTTTTTGTTTCGTTTTCTCTGTCCATCATTGCCCTTTCTGCTCTCTTTTCGGGTTCCTTCGTAACAGGTGCATGCTGGGGTGAGGCTGCAATGCGTCATGACATTTTGCTCCACCTGGGCGTGGGAGCTGAGAGCCTCTGTCTTTGCGCGACGCGAAGGCAACCAGCCTGGTGTTCCTCCGAAATGTGTGCCATCAAAACCTCAAACTGATGGCTGAAGTCCATTTGAACCGACACGGCGGCCGCTTCCGTCGTGCCGCGTGTGCTCGCCGTCACCGTTGTGTGTCACAGCTGTCACTGTTGTGTGTCACAGCTGTCACTGCTGTGTGTCACAGCTGTCACCGCTGTGTGTCACAGCTGTCACCGCTGTGTGTCACAGCTGTCACTGCTGTGTGTCACAGCTGTCACTGCTGCGTGTCACAGCTGGCTGTGCGTCACAGCCATCACTGCTGCGCGTCACAGCTGTCAATGTTGCGTATCACTGCTGTGTGTCACAGCCGTCAGCCCTGTGTGTCACTGCTGTCACCACTGCTTGGCCCGTAAGGCGCGTCTGATCGCTCGTGTCCCGCAGTCGGCGACTCCAGCAACGTGCTGATGGAACTGCGCGTGCCGGTGGTCAGCAACCAGCGGTGCGCGGCCGTGTTCCGGCGGCAGCAAGCGCGGATTGGGCCGAAGCAGATCTGCGCTGGCGCGGAGAGGGGCCGCGACTCGTGCGCGGGCGACTCAGGCGGCCCCCTGATGGGCATCGATCGGTTCGGGCCGCCCTACCGCCTCATCGGCGTCGTCTCGTTCGGTGTCTCGCGCTGCGGCACGGCCGACGTGCCCGGCGTGTACACGCGGGTCAGCGAGTACCTCAACTGGATCTTGGACAACATGCGTGCGTAGCCGGCGTCGGACATCTGTGATACGCAGAGGGGCGGGCGCCGGGCGTCGTGTGCTCACCGGCGGCGTCCCGCGCTGGTCGGTCGAGCCACGCCGCCGCTGGTGGAGAGTGGAGGTCGGAGTGGATCGCCGGAGGAGAGCGGAGGTCGGTGTGGATCGCCGGAGGAGAGTGAAGGTCGGAGTGAATGTGCAGGGAGTGTTCGGGTTTGTCATAGTGTACGATACGAGATGTCGGGCATACTCAGAACGGAGCTCACTGCTGTGCCGTCCGCCGTTGTACAGCGCCGCCTGCGTAGAGGCGTCACCCGCCGGCAAGCGGTGTGCCGTGTTTAAGTTATGCCTGGTCCTGTACGGTGTCACACTGAACTATCATTTGGTGGTGATTGTTATGTGTCCTTTAATAAAATGGCCAATTGTGTATGGTATTGATTACGGTCTACTGTTCGCGGGAAAACGTGAGTCACGTTTTTAGATGATGGCTTTCGAACAAAGACATGGTATGAATCATTTTCCAACAGGCGCTCTGGGTACCGTGTGCCAAGCTTTCCTCTTGACGTTTATTAATAACAAACAAAGCTGAAGCGCAATCTTCACTCACCCTTCGTAATAAAACGACGCACGGAAAAGTTACCTGTGTG
Organism: Pollicipes pollicipes; assembly: GCF_011947565.3. Taxonomy (NCBI): domain Eukaryota; kingdom Metazoa; phylum Arthropoda; class Thecostraca; order Pollicipedomorpha; family Pollicipedidae; genus Pollicipes; species Pollicipes pollicipes. Next base: position 26,508,828 of record NW_023596136.1, on the reverse strand, counting down.
TAGGGCAAGCGTGGCGAATGGTCTCAGTTCACGGTCAGACTTCTCCCTCTCTTACCTTGTCTGACCCGTGCCTGACCCGGCGCTGTCAGACCCGTAACCGGTCATTCGGATTCCTGTAGCGATCACGGAAGTTCAGCAGCTGGCTGTATGGCGTACATGGCTGAAGTTGTCCGGAGAGGGCTTTAGAAATGGATTTAGGTTGGCACTGTTGTATGTCCACAACCGTAAAACAGCCCCTAACAAATCACAATGCCTGTGAATTGTTCGAAATCGTTAAAGAAACCTTTCTGATCATTTGCATAGCACTCGTTGATCATGCAACATGCAAAATAACCAGGCTGATAATGCTAGTGACCTATGGATAGTGACAGCCTGGTCCGGTGATAAAGGTCTGTTATACTCTGCTAAAACTAAGATAACCACCATATTCTGCTAACCATACTCAATTACACCTACAACACGCTCAGCTCACATGGAATAATCAAGCACTAAAGCATCACATAATCGGCATCATGTTGCATGATGCTCCCCGCAACAGCAACATCCACATGTGGTGATGCTGTTCGTGAGCTTCTATGTATGGTGTATGCAACCGGACCTGTGCTCCAGATTTCTAGAAGTGAAAACTGGATCATAGGTGCTCCTGGACCCGTGCTCCATCCGGGCGGCGTGTTCTTCCATATGCGAATATAACTAGTGTCGCCAACGAACTATGGGTGACGAAACGGGAGGGGAGGGACAATTACTTTATCTGTACTTTATGTAAATTTTACGTACTTTCGGAACGGCCCGCTCCCACCACCGGTGCCGACCTCAGCCCCCCCCCCCATCCAATGCTGCTATGAGGCCCCCCCTGCATTCGGCCAAAGTGAGAAAATATCGGGCAAGGAAAGGATTTTGGAAATAGCGGACACCCATGGTAAACATTAATTAATCTGGCGATACAATCGGAGTGGAGGGACGGGGGGGGGGGGGGGGGGGGGGGAGGGAGGGCTCGCTATTCACAATATCGGCTGCAACTTTCGCATCCCTTCTGAAGTAACATTTCATGATATCTTGTCAGACCCGACGTTTGCGTTTGGGTTATTTAGTATGTATCGGGTTTGTGCCTGTTTCTCACAGTTTTTGTGCATTTCAGATTTGGTACCAAATCGCATCCCTTTTTAATAACGCTGGCATGAGAAGGGCATATCTTGGCTTGCCACGTCAGTTCCATTATATGCTTTGTCAGTTCCAAATGCTGATATGCGTTTTATTGCAACATTTGGATCAGGCCAAGACATGTTCTCCTGAAGTTTTTAAAGTTAAGGAAACGAAGGTAGGTACACAAAATATGTCAAGAATGGTAAGTTTCTCATTCAATGGGATAACTTTTTTTATTCGCTTCATTCGTTTGCCTTAGGTTTTCTGGCAATTTATTTCAGTCCCCAGACAGGATCAAAATCACCGAAGTGACAAAGGGTCATTCACTGACCTGCGACCGGCGCGTCTCCGCAGTTGTGAGCCGCCGCTACCTCAGTCTGGGACGTGTCGCTGCCTGTTACCTCAGCCAAGTGCAAAAGGTCAATTTCGCGGCCTCGGTCATGTCGTCGGCGCGCTGGCATTTCAGGTCCTCGAATGGCCCCTGCTCCCCGATGGCGGTCCGGTCGCTTCCCACCCCTCGTGTATAAAAAAGTATTCAACTTTCCATTAGCTTGCGGTTTCTGACCAGACTGGTGGTAGATAGTATTAAAGATGTCCCCATGCTGACAAATTTACCGAGAAAACACCTATGCAGTGAGGTGGGGTTCCGTATGAAAGTACCAGATGGCCTTCCAAATTTAAGCATCCTTTCAGTTTGCCCAGCTTACAACTTGATCTGCAGCGTAACAGCTTTACGCATCCTTGACGCATCACTAGTATGCGGTTGGTTACTTTTACTGGTCACGCCTGAACCGGAGAGGGTAGGGGCCTTCCATCTGTCTCAATAGGCACCCAAAGAAGCATTTCTGCCCTGTTTGTATGTATGTTGCATGTACGTCATTTTGCGACATGCGTCAAAAGATTCTTATCACGATTTCGGACTTAATGTCAGGACAATTTGTTGGCTTCCAAACATTTTTTTTTTACTCACAACGCTGTTATCACTAAATAATTGGCAGCCAACCAACAAAAAGGCCTCATCAGCCCAACTGGAGCATGTTTAGGTATAGAGGGAAATTTTTTATTTAAAATTTGGTGTTATTCTTAATTGAAGTCCAGGATTCGAATATCTTATGTTTGCTCCAAAGGTGGACCAAATAAAAATATGAACTGTATTTTCGCTTAAATAAGTTCAAACTATGTGCAATTTGGTTTTCCATTTCAGTTCAGGCTCGTCTGAAATGCAAGAACACCACAAACAGGTTTGGCCATCAAATGGATATCATGAACGGCGCTGACCAGCTACCTATTTGTACTTACAATGAAGGGGCTGCTACTGCCAGTTGCAAGTCGTGTGCAAGGCTTTCATTTGGGTCTTTGTGACCGGGCTTTTTGCAATGGAATCGGTCGCCGAAGTCTGCGTAACAGGACTAAGACGCGTGGGATACAGTATTCGTTTTTTTAAGCTTGGACAAAGTGCATGGTTTGTACTCCCCAGGAATGGATGAGTGAAAGGAGCTAGAGAGGTGTCAAACACTTAAAACCCTGTCGCCGTATTACAAATTTATATGGGCTGTTAGATGCACCAGATACACTGTAATGCTAGCAATCAATTTTTGTTTTGTTTTTCAATGAAAACCTGTAATGACTAACCAGGGTTGACAAAGATTTGATTTCGCGTATCTTTTCAAAGCCCGGCGATCAAAGGCGATTGCGATCATATGGTGCCGGCGAGTTTGCCACATGGATTGTGTGCAGTTGTCAGTTTGAAAGAAAAAGGCTCAACTATGAGCGACGATGTAAGGGTGTGTTTTAACAATGAATCGACCAATTCAAATGGTGAAGTGTTTGTTCCTGGTTCCATGCCAAACTCAGGCTACTAGCCATATGTAGTGTCAGAGGCATCCTGCCGCCGACAACGCTGGCAGCTTGAGGATAGGCGTGCTGGAGCTTTCTTGCATTCTACTGAGCGTGGCCTCCTTTATATTCACAAAAATTCCACTTCTCGGGAGGACACTTTCAACTTGTGGCAAAGCGCTGGACGCGCTCTTCTGCGGCAGTCACAAAGGCGACCAGTCTTTGCATTATCTATCCTTTCAGTAATCAACATGCTTTCTGCGAAGGTTTTACAAGTTTAGCTGCCCTCCTATATATATATATATATATATTATTATATATAGTATATATATATATATAATATATAGGGGGTATTGGTTGTGTACACAACAACGAGAGAGAGAGAGAGAGACGAGCGAAGAGAGAGAGAGAGAGAGAGAGAGAGATATATATATCTATATATATATATGTATATCCGCGTTCACAAATATTGACGCCAGTCTCTCGTCCACAGAGTGTCAGGCATGTCGTTCTAAGTCTAAATCGTTCAATTGCCCCCCCCCCCCCCGACCAGATTCGATGGACGGAATGCTAAGAGACCTATATCGGGCTCATGTTAGGGGCAGGCCTCATGTTACTTATGTTTTGTCTGTGGATTACAACACATTCTGAGCTTTTTAAAATAATTGCAGCAGCTTTACAAATGGTTGTAATGGGCGTGCAGGTGCAATGCGATGTAATCGCATATGCAATTAAGAGGTGAAATAGGTAGCTTTCTTCGCAGCAAACCGAGTTTTTTCACTTGACAAACAGAATGCTACTTAGAAAATTTCGGACGTTAATCAGAGTGGCTAAAACTTGGCGAGGAATCACGTATTGCGGGTGTGTTAGGTCGACTTTTGGGCCAAGCCCCCTTCCTCCTAACGCTTTCAGAAATGTAACTCCTACCACGTAGACTACGCCCCTCACTTTTTGAGAATATTGTATGTTCTATGTCTTATGTTCTGTGTGTTATGGCGATGGTGAAATGAATTGAAATTAACATTGACTATTTCCACATTTGCTAAGATGTTCCCTCACTTGCGTCAATCCCCCCCCCCCCGAAAAAACAGCTCCGACCCAAAATGTGCTATAACCGATATTCTACAGATCGCACGACATAAAAAGAGCGACATTTCACCACCGCTGCGGCGCAAAAGCCGCCTGTAAATATTTGGTCCCGACACAGATCCGGACAAGCCATGGCGAATCATCCATATGTCAGCAATGTGACCAGCGCGAGCGGTCCTAGCGTTTCCTAACGCCGAGGTTATTCTCGGTCCCAAACACTCAGACACTGGGACAGCTGTTTTGTATCCTTACTTGCATCGCACCGCCCATGCACACAGGAGTGCCCAAGGCAATGATCACATATGTGAAGCGCGCTAATAGAACAAATGAAGACACTTATCAAGATAAGTTGACTCTAGTAAAACATTAAACGCCAGAATAAGTCGAGTTTGGGTCTTTTCGATGCCCACTCCCGTTTCCCACTATTGAAAGTATGGAACTATTCATTCCCCCGCTCCACGTCGCCGAGCCGTCCCCATAGGACGGCAGTGCTACTTCGGGGCCGACGCCGGTAGATGTCAGAGCGATCGCGAGTAACGGGCAAACCCAAGCACGGGACGGCATAGCGACCTGGCAACAGGCTTTATTCCGGCTACAAATTTTGCGTCGTTACAACTGATTGAAAGAGCCTTTAATTTTCGTTTCATATTAGTAAAACTTCATGAGAAAGATTGACACACGGCTTAAAATGTCTGTCAGAAAATCGAACCATACCAGCAGGTTTTCCCAAAAGGCATCACCAAAGAGCGGGGTCCCATGTAGTTCGGCCGCAACCGAAGTATCCGTTTAAGTCGAGGACACTTAACTCTGCTGCAGTTAAGACATATAAAAGTCTGATGAATAATCCATAGGGGAGAGGGGGGGGGGGGCGAATGAAATAACTTTTCACTATTCGCTCTGTAGGCTTGGCCTTCGCGGAAGTGCCCGTCAAGGTTCTGTATCAGAAAGTATCCGTCAGTCAAGACCAACAGCAATGGCATCTCAGCACGGTTGAGTGTCAACGCCATGCCACACGCAGTCACCTGGTGCGTGCAGCATAACCACATTGGTGCTTTTCGTTTGCGATCCTGGCGTGGCCGATTCAGCACCTTTGAGATCATGGTACAGCTGAGTTTGCCGGCTTCGACAGAGACTTCCGAAGCTTGGTTTGTGACGGGATACCAACTCTCATGTGCATACCTCACCGTCTGTTTCACAGAGCTACCTTTGGGACCATTTTTGTCCAGCATTGCTTGCTCCGAAGGTCTGATTTCTCTTTTCGACCGGGCAATTCCAGCTCAATTTTATTTGCCAGCGATTTCAATGCAGCATCCATCGTCTCGAAGCGCCCGGCCTGACGACAGCCAGTTTGACCAGCTTGACGACTTCTGAAAGTGAGCGACGTGCTTGGTGGTATTATCTCAGGGTCGAAGCTACCCTACAAACCACGTGCTTTGCACCGACAAAGGCAGTGCATACTTCAAACCGACATCGCCCCAGCCAGCAGCCTTCCGGGGCATGAATGTCGGAGTTAGTCGGGAAGAAAAACCTCATAGGAGTGTCTGCTCACCGCTACGGAAGAAATATTTTCATTTTCCTTGCTTTTCCACCGTGTACGTTCGATACGTGTTTGCAATACAATAATTCGACAAGCTGTTTGTGTAATGAATGTTAGAAACTTCAAACACCCCGTTTTGAGAAAAAAAATATATACAAACATAAGACCATAATCACTTGCATTTAACAAGGCGTTGTGCTATGGCTTTGATTTCTTCCCTATGACGTTAAGCAGTGTCTTTTTGAAGCGCAGTTTGGCTTTGGGAAGCAGAATATCACATGGTCTATGGTGGCGTACTGGTTCGACTTAAACCAATGCGCTTCTCGGTAAACGGTCTTCCCGCCTGTTACGCCAGTCACTAACGTTCAAATGTACTGACGTCATTCACACCAGTAGACATGCTACTGTTAAGACCAACGACTATTCGACGACCTTCCCCTGCATAATTGTGGCCGATTCTGCCGCCCTCTGCCAACGAGCTTTCAAATCACACCATGTTGATTGAAAAAAGAAGAAAAAAAGAAAACAGCGGTGCGAGGGATGCGCAACGACCGTACCGCCACCAGCAGCAGAGGGTCATTCAGGGACCCGAAATCTCAGCCCACACGAACGACACGACCCAGGCCACGAAAGTTATCTTTTGGACTCGGCTGAGATATCAGGTGATGATCATGCCCCAGACTGAGATAGTAGCGGTTCACAACCGCGGAGATGTGCCGGTCGCAGATCAGAGAATGGTTCTTTGTCGCTTTAATGATTTTGATCCTGTCTGGGGACGGAAATAACTTGCCAGGAACTTATGAAACGCGAATGAAGCGAATGCAAATTTAAGCCGGTTTTGCAAAAACCTTTCGTCACCGAGTAGAATAGAATATATCAGTTTGCTTGAGTTCTGAAGCACATGTGGGTCGGATAGTGTTAAGCTTACTTGGTTATTTGTGTACGGTGCAGTCACCTACAATCTGCAGATGGCTTGCCGTTCTTATCTGCTGAGTTTGTCGATATATGGCACCAATCCCACACAAGATCCCCAAAACTGGAGAGTCTAAGCTTGACGCACACAAGGTCGTGGCCGTCTGCACACATTGGCCTACAATTACCTGTGTCATTGCTCACTCTCCTTCTCGTCTGTGCTAACGGTCCGGTTAACGGTGCTAACGGTCCCTATGCATCGCCAGTGCATCGAAATCTGGGAACCGTGCTCTTCAGCTTTTTACACGGATAAGGTAGCACGTTTTCGACAACAAGCGAATGGATATGACCTGACCTCGTTCAAATAAACTTTTTGCAGCCATGCATGGCTGAGCAGCTCTGTAGCCTGGATTTCAATTTGACTTGTCCAATCCGAAGACACCCCCACGCAGTTTCGGGGGCATGTTTACACCCATGCATATAAAATTCGCTCTCAGGTCCTGCGAGTTCCAGCCAC
>NW_023596136.1:26470178-26501784 GCF_011947565.3 Pollicipes pollicipes | reverse complement strand
TGCTCACGGGGAAATCTCGCAATCACGCGAGGAATAAAACTAGGAAAGGACATTCAGCTTTCTGCAAATCACAAAACATGGTTACCTCAGTCCGACAAAAACAAAATTGGATGTGTGGCCTGGATTGGCCGTCCAGGAGACTCATCTAAATGGGTCTGCAAAACTGAGTCCCTGGTAACCAGATTGCTGCACAGAATGATACAAATCTGTCCGCAGCGACGCCAGCTATCGTTTGGACAAGCTCTACCTGTCTAAGTATCTCATTTACAGCTAAATTCGGTCAAGTCAAGTGGTAAGATTAATGTCGAGGATGTGTGTGGAGCCTGAGGTAGGTCAACCCCCATGGGCCCTTGTGGCTCCTCGCTGGCCTGATGTCCTTACATCTTTATGCCCAGCTACATTGCTGCTGTTACCTTCCTCGCGCGCTCCAGAGAGCAACAGGAGATCTTTCGTGCCAATGTAGCCAATTACACTATGAAATAATAGCGATGAAGGCCAACTCCCGGCATTCTTGACTAAGCACGAGTATTTCCAATTTTGTGACCAATCGGCTACGCGTGCCTGAATGCTGCTGCAATTGGCAGCATTTGCCTCCCATAAGTATGCGGTTTTCTCACAGAACTCAACACTTCATCGGGTTTCCAGCGTCTGGTTTTCCACAGCGTTCTTTTGGGACGCACCCGCTCGGAAATAACACGGCAACTCTCGCGTTTTGGTTAATCTAGGCGTGTGTCATGTCCCAAGAAGTGCGGCTATTTATCCGGGGTGGTAAAACGCCATGCATGCAGCACATTGCACGAAACGCGATCATGCTCACCGAGTGCAGCCCATCCTCGGGAGGAATTTCATCTCTGTTGGAAAGCAGTCGCCTGGACTGCAACTCAACAACTGAGCATGACACTGGGGCTTATCTGAACTGACACGCACATTGCAGCCATTGAACTTCTTCAAGTCTTTTTGACATCTTAACATGAATGAAAACTACGCAACTCAGAGGCTAGTACTCAAGGATTGCTGGCGCACCACTGTCCGGTGATAACTCATCAGTTCCGCGTACACACTGCTGTCAGATCATTACTCATCGTAGTTCACATCAGGCAGAGTCCATGCGAGATCAACCGCGCCGACCGCGTGCGATAGGGCGCGCTGCGTAAGGGAACTTCCTTCCACACGAAATGACGCAGGCTTGCTGAGCCACTGCAAAGCTGTGGGTTTTATCGATAGCATGATGTCATATTACGTGGCGGTTTGCGGGTTGCCGTGGGACATCCCTAACCCTGCTGTTCCAAGTGCTGTTCGTGTTTGAATGGGTTGAATGGCGACTGTCGGGGATGGGGGGGGGGGGGGGGTCGAAGCAAAGTGTCTTCCGACTTGTGGACACTTTTACGTCGGGCTGCTAAATCTTATAGATCTGCCAAGCGACCAATTCAGTAATCTGGAACTACGATTATTTCGATGGCTGTGTCAGATTTTGTAAATTGATATCAGATATCACATCTTGAACAATTATGTTGAATCTATGAATTGTAAGCGCACAGGTCAATGGCAGAATTAGATGGTGTGCAGGGCCATTTGTGATAAATATATAGCTTCATCTCGTACCTTGGCCTTCATCTTTGTTGTCATCACATGTATTTTATATGAAAGAAGACAACTTGTCGTTTCATATCGATGAACAATGTTATGATTACAGGTGCCATCTGATCCTGAAATCGTCAGATGGTTTTGAAGTTAAGAGAATATTTTTCAAGTATGATTTATGATGATTAAGTTCTGGCAGATGTAAACGTGCTATATGACATGGGCAGATGAAAGCGAAATTTGCTTGCCACTTAAATAACTCTTAACTGACGATAAGCTTCCGAGGGGGGGGGGGGGGTAAAAAGGTAAACAGGTCCACACGATCTCCAGGGGGTCGAAAACTGCGAAATATTCGGGCGGTGTAGGGCTTTACGCGAAGAGAGCATTCTTTCTTAAACGGCTGTCAAACGCAAGACCATGAGAGGGGTTTATTACGGTTCGGCACATAGTGTATGATTCCCACGTTAACCACTTAAAAGCATGTCGTTGGTGTCCTATGAAGTACAGACCACGCAGATGGAACTGCGTACATTGACAGAGTCTTGATTTCGAATACAGCCGCACTTAAATAACAGCAGTGGAAGACTGGGCAAGGCGGCACCGCAAATGAGATGGGCACCTCTCCTAGAACTCGTATTACTGTTGCCACCTAATCAGTACCCACTGCCGGCTTTTCAAAAGTAGGCATTTTATGGAGACACACGATGGAACCAGTTGTTTCCTCTGTTTTTCGTTAGAGCTTCTGGAAGTTATAAATAAACGATGCATCATACTGCAATACACATAAGTAACGGTGCATACTCACAGCACTGGCCCCATGATTCTGTTTCGTACATGGGCCTTGGTTAGGCATCACATTTTTACCGCAAACAGCGGAGTTTTGGAGTGTGGCGTTCAATGTTGCCTTCAACGTTGGAGCGCAAAGATGTGAAAACATCACGGGTGGCGCAGGTTATCTATAAACTAATATCTATAAACTACATTCAGAGACGTAGACATCAAGACATTTATCAACAACGGCACACACAAGTATTGCGAGCGCTATTGTGTTTACCTCTTTGTCGTAGGATTCAGTAGTTGTATTCTAGACGTTGTAATTTACCAAGTTCATTTGAAAATAACGATCTTTAATATGTCTTGTCTTCCCTGACACAGCTCTGGATAGGTGAAAACTTGCATTTTGCGCACCCACGCTGTGTAAGCTTGCATAAATATTTCATCCTTGAAGTGTCCTGACTATAAGACCAGTGATACAATGCTCTTTCAACAACTGACGACTTTACGCAGGCAGAAAAGTATGCTAACCGTGACATGTGGAAAGTCTGTCTTGTTTTCCCCTTGGGACGGGATGTTTTGGAACGCTTGCGCAAAAATGTGTTATGTGTCACGAACAGTTTCTTGATTTTCTCTCTCCGCAATAGTAGGAAGTTGTAGGGGTTTACCTTAGAGACGCAACTTTTCGCAAAATGTCAGCTCCGCCCTCTCCGGCCCACTAGGGATGTAACCTGCAAAAGTCTGCCATGCTGCCATGTTGGCCTGGCGTTAACCCGTAAGTATCGCGTTAAGTGTCATTTGTAATTTGTTTTGGTTCTTAATTTTAGTGCTATACATGGAAACTCGCATGACATGCCATGTCATTGTAATTCAGCGCACAACACTGTTTTCCTTGCACCAGTGGTGTTGCTTAGAGAGCAGTGATAAAGGCACCTGCCCGAATTACGGAATTTCTTCAGCCCCAAATTACATTTCAAACTCTGTGATGCCAATTTCCAACTTCATATGAAAAGGGAGAGGGTAGATTCTGGTATGGTACCTCGCCAAAATACACCAGCAATTTTACCTCTATACCTCCTCAGTAAAGATTAGGCTAGGTCCTCTACAGTTACACGCATCAGCTGATGGCTTAGCACTGACAGAGAGTAAAGAATTCGTGGATATTTCAAATTATGCGTGGTGTTCTCAGCTGAATACACTGTACCCGAGCACAAATAGTTTAAGCTGGCTACCTCACAGCATTCCAGTGCGCCATAATAGCCGTAATGTCGTAACTCATACTCAAGAAAGAAATCAGCCTTTTATTATGCTTGTTGTGCATAGGCTAAAACATCATGAAATAACAAAGAATAAGCACCTTGATGCGGCTTTGAAATGATCCACATCTTCCTCTTGCCCGATTCATGCTTGATCTCAGAATGACCGTCATCACGCCATTTGTGATGCGACGCGCAAGGATTGCAACAGCATTTTATCCAAGAACCTTGTTTGTGCCACTACGTATGTGGTGTTATTTGCATGAATAATACCCAAAAACTGTGAGATGTTGTGAAATGCAAAAACGATATTTTTACGGAAAGAAACACTGAGCAAAGTATCTCTAAGACATCCGTTTATCCTTCACATAGACATCCGTTTGCCCTTCACCTACTGCAATGTTCGGATCTATGTCAAACGTTTCAGTGACGTCACATGCTGAAATAAAATTTTGGGCAGACTTGTGTACAGATAACGGAAGAGATAGCGAAAGCAAACAGAACAATGCGTTGGAATTTAATGATGGCGGCAGTGATGGTGACACTCATTATACGCAAGAGCTCCCAATATCGCGCTCGCAAATGACATGTTCTTGTACATACGGAAAAGTGCCGACATAAATCGACAAGTTATACATTTCCACTTTCACATTTTAAAAACTGCTCCTTGCGCATGCGATACACAAGCACGTGCAGGCTGCACTGGCCAGTGAGCGGGTCTGGAGCAATGAAAACAACGCGGTTTCTAGGTCATGGATGATGATACTGATACTGCTTCTGAGGTATGATTTGTGTATGGAATATGAAAATTGAAGTGCACCTCACCCCCATATTGCTGTACTTGTGTATGTGATCCACTTAACTACTAGTCAATGACGTCAGTCCCAGGTATGAAAATTTTCTTTTTTTCTTGACTTTCCGGTCTCATGTGCATGCTATTGTTCAATTCGCGTACCCTGATTACCCTGTACCCTGATACCCTGAAGTGGTCTATAGGCCACTTCATGTGCTTTTTGTCATTAGAACCCTTGCTATAAAATCAAAGATCGATTGTTCTCATTACTGTAGACGTATGTCAGGGCACTCTGAATTTGTGAAAGGTTTAAGTCTATACGCTAGTAAAAATGCATGGTTTTGCTTGCTAAAATCTTTAACCACCGCAAGCTGCCCAAATAAGGCCTATAACCCAGTCAGCTCGCGAATTCTTGTCGAGTCGGATTTAGCGACGAGTTGACAGGTTTAAAGGTTGCGTCTCCAGCATGCAACGTGCGCTTAAGACGGCATTCGGACGCGATCCCCAGAAAAGCCCTCCCCCCGTGCACGAATTGGGTATCTTTCCGCATCCCTCCTACCAATTTACAATATCTCGGATGCCGCAGCGGATATGGTGTCAGGTAAAATAATGAGAATCAACATGGAATCTCGGGGTTCTCTGGCACGGTCATAACCTGTAAACCCACATTTGTGTTAGTTTTGGATCACCTATGTGTTGTTTCTATTGCACATTTGAAGACATCATGGTCATTAATGCCGTTTTAGTGCGCTGACGACAGCGCCGACACAAGCAGGGTATGGGGCCTCGGTCCGACCGGTCTAGAGATCTAGCTCGAACACAAAGCTTTGAAATGAGCTTAGACTCGGATTAGCTCACTTCAGTACAGGTGAATCAGATTTTATCACGGATCTCACGATCAATTCGGGTTTGAACTCGGACCGGGCAGTTCAAGGCAATGTTCCACCTTAGCGAGCATTTAATGATGCATAAGAAACGTTCACCCAAGCATGCGTAGTACGTATGATCACTGCGCAGATGGTTCCACCCTTTTGCATCCAGAGAACCTAGGCATGACAAAGTTTCAACACAAATACAACTTAAGCCTTTTCATTTCGTACTTTTCAGAGGAAGAGAAAATGCAGTCAACTCCAGGCGAGCGCATTCGCGAAATATCTCAGGCTGTGCTGGTCTGGATAGCGCAAGTTGGATGCTGTTTATGGCTGTTTAATGGGAATTTCGATTCGATTTCCTCTCTGTGGAATCGTGTGTACACCCTGCGTTTTAGAATGGAGTTCTCTGATGCTAAAATAGTCATTCACGAAAGGCAATTAACACCAAAAGACATCCAACACCGAACACACAGCACACTCAGATATTACACCCAGAGACAGCTTTGCAGTCAGTAGAACAACCCCATACCAACACCGATTGCTAAGAAAACAGAGGACGCTGATCGTCTGGCTTGATAGCTTGGGTACCGTGCTGTTGTGATGGGTTTGGAAACAGCCGATCTGCTGTACGGAGAGGTTGCGACCACGAGACCTCTTCGTGGCTTCTCGTGCCGGCTGCTGAGAGCGGATAGCTATCTGCCAAAGCCATCTGCGTTTTGACCATGACACTTCTTTCAGATTCCGATGGCTCGTCGTGACATTCCGCCGGAAGCGCGGCGGGCTGCAGAAGACTGGACGCAAACCGTGTTGCGGTGCGTCGGCCATCTGGGTCAAGGTCCCCACCTCTCCGACCGCCACTTTCAAGAACAGCCGGACAGCCGCGGCAAACTTTCCAGGGATGCCGTCCGGAATTCCCGGCCTCACTCCTACATACCCTCCACTGGAGGCGCGTGCCGTACCGTTCCCGCCTGCTCCCTGGGCCCATACACCTCAGTCGCCGTCTTCAGAAACCTGCCAGCGGCTGTACCCGCGTGCCGGCCGCCGCCGGGCCCGCTGTGCCGGTGTCAGAGGCCGTACGGCGGGGTTTTCCTCGCCCCTACGTCACGCCGGACCGACCGGAGGCGGCTGGCCGGCGTATTATAGCGACCGGTCGGCACCCGTCTTCAGTAGTCGCAGGCAGACGGGCCTCACAGCGCACGCGGGTGGTTTGGAGTGCCTCGGCTGCAGCGTTCGCAGATCACCGATCGAGAGAAGGTGAGCGGCTGTGTGCCAGTCGTCTGCGCTGCTGGAGTGTGCCGTCGCCAGCAATACGTCTGTCCCTGCTGAGCATACGTGTTGATGCGGTAAATTTTGCAGGTGAGCGAGCTGACTGATATCTAGCCAGTGGCGCACATTTGGACGAGATAGTTCAGCTGGCCATCACTTTATGTATGGTTGTATGTCATTTTAAATGTAATCAATTTCTTCCCGATATGTTACTTCCGTAATTCACCTTCGGCTTCTTTCATACTATTCTGCCACTGTCATTTCCACACTCGTGTTATTCCCAGCCGTTTGGTGCAACCATAAATTCCAGCTTACGGGCAAGGAGCCCGGTCCTTTTCGAAGCGGATTCCTACCTTGCATTATCATCGCATTAGTGTTAAACTTTTCACAAAAAGTGGGACGACCGTGAATCCGGTTCCCAAGCGTATGGACGCAACAAAAGTACAACGATAACTGCTTTTACCCCTAACTTATCTGTCTTTATGCTATTCCCTAAGGGCAATGCACCAACATAGTCTTGTTTAGCGTAAGGTTGCTGGAATTCGGTCCCAGTGGCCTCAGTTGTGGTCATGCTTATACTTCAGCTTTTCTGGATGCTCTTATTTGTTCCAGAATGGTGATTATTTGGAAAATCAGTACCATCTAAACATTTTTTTATACACAGGATAAATAGATGAGCGGTGAAACACTGTTCTTTGCGCTTGCTACCTCACATCGTACTGATAGCACCTGAATGGTAGCCGAATGTCAGTGCGTCTTACGAGTCATTGTCTTTCTCTAAAAGTTTCACCTGTCTGCACTCATTTCTTTGCCTCTATATCTGCATTGACGGACATTTTCCTCTGTAAGAATGTCATGAAACTGGACAGTTCAGAAACATCCGTGTAAACAGACTGACTGCTGGCCGTGAAAGGCCCAGCACAGGGTAACGGCTTGCCCGCATTCCGCGGTGCCGCTTTGTGACGTCACAGTTCACGTCGGAGATTTTGAGCTATTGCCAGATGCTATCACTTTCCGCGTGGAGGCCGCACATGTTTTGGCGCGGAACGGACCTGCACGCGCCCCGCCTGTCTGACCCGCACCCGGCAGCTTCCGGACTGCGGGGTCGGCAGGGTGCCTGTCGGCGTTAGCTGACCTTCGTCCGCGCGGCGGATAACCGGCTTTGCATTTGGGCCTGGTGTTTCCGACACCTTTGTTGGTGCTTGGTGGCGCTAAAAACGACGCGGGGGCGGGCAGGCTGCCGTGACTGCAGGAAGTGAAAAAGACTGACTGTGGATTGTAGAAAGAGCGCCGCCGTCAGCGAGTCAGACTCAGGGAGATTGCCCTTTGATGAATACGACTTAGGCGATACGGCCGCTCCTTTTCAAAGAACAGTTAAGTCTCTGAAATTTCCAGTAGAATCGCCACTGAAAGCCAGTCCATGAAATTGCATGCGGTGAAACGAAATGGTGTGCCTTTTTCCAGGAAACAGTCGCTTCTGTCCGCTTCCATTCAAATTTGTCATGAAGCTTCAAGCGTGGGTGTTTTTATTCCGCTCTGGCGTGCACTAGCCAGAAGTCTTGTTTGCACCACGACTTTACCCAAACATTCTGTTTCGGCGTTTTGTTCACGCAATGCTGTGGCTTCATGACCGAGCGCTATGCTTTTGAAGCTGCAGGCTTATCTTTGTTTGCCTACACGTGCCTCTCTTAAGCTATAATTGCCGAGGGACCCTGTCGTCACACGTCTCCACCTCGGAAACGCTTCCAACGAAGCGTGCTGCCACGTGTTGTCTGTAAGCACCACCATGCAATCAGTCGGGCACAATGCGCATCCACGCATCCGGGCACGTGCGCGTGTTTTTTCCTGCCGCGATCCTGCACGGTTTGATGACTGCAGGCTGACGGCGTTTTGGTATGATGACGTCAACGTAACGCTCGGTTGACGCCGGCGCTCGTGGTTCGGTGCTTGTTCTGTGATGTCGTCACCGAGTGCTAGGCTGCACAAGAGTGCTGCAGTTACCCGCGAAAACCCGCCCGGAGTTCCCTAATCTTCTCGCGCCAGCGCGGCATGTGCCTACGAGCTGCTCTTACTTAAGCATGGCGGTGTTCTTGCTCTTACGATGCCTTTTAATCTTTTTGAAGCTTTCTAACTCTAAAACAATAAGCGACGTCATGCAGAGGACAAGAGACGAGCAGTTATCCCCATGAATGGCATTTTGCTAACGCTATATGTATGAGGGTTTTACGACTAGATATTCCACAATCGCATTGAGTTTAAAATGAGATACCAGATTGCATTACATTGTCAGATCTGCACGACCTGCCAAAATACTAAAATAAAATGCATGCTAAAATACCAAACCAAAGACCAAAAAGACTCTTTTGTACGATGTGAAAAACCGTTAATTTTGGATTCGGTTTCGTTATGAATCGATTTCCAAGATAAGATCATCAGCATCAAATGTATTGCCTTCTTTCAGACTGTCCCAAGATGCGGCTGCAAGCTGTGATTCTTGCGTGCTTGGCGGCTGCGTGTGGAGCCGAACAGCGCACGAAAAGACAAGGTAAGCTATCGAACGCTCCTGAGTTACAAACACCCTGCCCGCCTCTCAACACACGTGCTCTGGACAAGCACGCGAACAAGACAGCCACTAAGCGCCTCCGCGTTTGCAGACTGCGCTGTTCAGTATACATCGCACACTGCGTGTTGGTAAAGCACGATGCCTCATCCTCAGCAGAACGGCTTGCTGATTACCCGATTCCAGCCTTTATCTCCGCACTCCACCCATGTGACTGAAACTGTCCGTCGGCACGGGAACGAGCACACTAAGCCCGACGCAGTTGAGGTCCCTCGCGTCCGAACCGAGCGTCCTTTCCCGTCGCGAAGACGGAGCCAGACGGTCCGAGCGGGCCGTCCCACGAGGTGGCGATCAAACCTCAGCTCGTCACAGGGCGCCGGGCGCCTACACGGCGTCTAGCCGGGACCCGGCTGATGCGCTCCTCACAGCCTTTATCGCGTGTTCGAGGGATCTTGACCCGGATGGCTGGCCTGGTTTCAACCCTAAAGCCGGCGCGAGATTGTGGAATGCTGTCTACACGGACACTTACGTGTGCTGGGGGTAGGGGAGGGCATACGGTGTGCTGGACAATGGTTATGCTCTAAACGTGTTAAGGCTCAAATTTCTACGACACAACACGTCCATAAGGTTCTTTTTTAATATTTTCAAATGCATTAATTATGGATGGTTTGCATGGGAGGCGTTGGGTTCAGAGTGCCTGAGCGCGGCTCGTTTCACTTAGCCTTAATCCCCAACTAGATCGTGCTGCTTAATGCAATGGGAATTTTCCGTTTGACCTTTCGCCTGACCGCGCAACAAACATGGGAGGCACCTTCGCCTTGAGTCTGGTTCGGACCTCGTTGGCCGGTTGTCAGTTCAACTCTCCACATCAGTCGGGGCCAAACAGCGCACACGCTCTGGAACCCGTACCCCGCACCCCGGGTCCCGAGATCACCAGCTCAGCTTCTTTTCTCCACACCACAGCGTCGGCCATCTGGTAATCCGTCAAATTCAGCGTCCTAAGCTCTAAAGCCCGCAACCACATCATAATATTTGCTCATTGAGGTCACTGACGCGACGATGCCACGTGGATGGCCTCGCTCATCTCGTCCCGTGACCCCGCTCGTCCCGTCCCGTGACCTCGCTCTTTTCGTTCCGTAACCTTGCTCGTCTCGTCCCGTGATTTCGCTCGTCTCGTCCCGTGACCTCGCTTGTCCCGTTCCGTGACCTTGCTCGTGCCGCCCCGTGACCTCGCTCGTGCCGTCCCGTGACCTCGCTCGTCTCGTCCGGCAGCGATCGTGTTCGGCACCGAGCCGCAGGTGCTGCCGGCCACCTGTAAGGACTACGCCAAACGGCCTGGCCGCTGCAGCACGCTGCGCGACTGCCCGGCCTGGCTGCAGATCGTCTCCAATAACCCGACCACCGGCGACATCAGCAACCTGCGCAAGAGTCTCTGCCAGCCGCCGGTAATGGACAGCGCAGGGAGCGAGCGAGGCCGGCGCACACGGGCCAGCGGGTGCACGGGACATGGGAGAGGGGGAGGGGATGGGGGGGACGTGGTGATGTGAGGCTACGCTTAGTCCGCCCGGAGGTGGCCGCCGAGCGCGGTGTGCGACGAGGAGAAAACTCCATTGCGCCTGCAGCGTTTTTAGCTTTAGACAATAACGCAGGAATGCGTTGTTTCATGCATTTTTCCCACGTGCTGCCCACCGATTTATTTGGGTTGCCTAGTTCATGAAAGAAGTACATTCCACTCACGTTGCTTCGCCATTTCAGCAAGGCATACCGCTGGTCTGCTGCGCGTTCGATACGCCAGACCAAACAGCGGTGCCCATCCAGCGTCCAACGCAGCGACCCACCCGGCGTCCCACCCAGCAGCCGACCCAGCAGCCTACCCCGCCGCCGGCACCCTCTGGAGACAACCGGGAGCCTGAGCAGCACCCGAACCGCCGCCTGCTGCCCACAGACAACTTCTGCGGCATCAACATCCACGACCGCATCGTGGGCGGCGAGCAGGCGGACATCGGAGAGTACCCCTGGCTGGCGGTCCTCGGCTACGAGGGTGAGTGCACCGGCCCCGGACGCCCTGGCCAGGCCACAGTCGGCCGGCGGTGTCGGCTGCCGGTACTCTGCCGGAGTCCAGAAGGCCGGCTGTGGTGGAGCAGGACGTTGGTCGGTCTGCGAACGACTCAGGGAGCTCAGCTGGCAGATGTCCGTTTGGGAAGGGTAATTGATGCATTGCTTCGGCAAACAGCGTAAGCGCCGCGTCTGGGGTTCACGGGAAAACAGCAGCGCGACTGCCTGTCTGACGGCACCGGGGTTGTGTTCCACAGTGGTGGGCACGGGCGACACTGAGTTCAACTGCGGCGGAACCCTCATCAACGACTGGTACGTGGTGACGGCGGCCCACTGCGTCACGAACCTGCCGTCCGACTACCGGCTCAGCACTGTCCGTCTGGGGGAGCACAATCTGATCACCAGCCCCGACTGCCAAGAGGTAAGCAGCTGCTGCAGCGATGCATGGTGTGACTTGCTGCTGCCGGTGCCGTTGGCATGCGCTTGGGGGCCACGCGACGCTATCCGTCCTGGTCAACGCGGGCGCTTGCCGGACACTGCCTCCTCGGACAGCAGAGGTCGTCCACCAGACTATGCATCCGCTGATGACCGATCCTGGTCGCGTTTGGCGTAAGAGCTTAGCGTTGCTGCGTTTTCGGGGTTTACGTACAGAGCAGCTCATCTCGTTACGTGTTGTTTATGCTCAGCTTGCGAGATGCGTCCAGGGCTCATGCATTCGCGACTATGCCGAAATTAGCGCGTGCAAGAGACGTTCACTGGCGTCCTAGCACCAGCGGACTATGCTCGGTAGCGTCCGCCCGCCGCTAGGTGCTGCGTGACCCGCCTGTACCCTGCCAGCGTTTGTAGGTCGAGGCTTGTGGTGAGAATTTCCTCAGGATGCCTCCAATGTCAGGGCCTGTGAGGGCCGGTGAGAGGACCGATGAGAGATCAGTCCTAAGCCGAGGTCAAATCACCGCAGACCAAGCGAGCTGCACAATGGCATTAACCCTAATTGAAGTGCAGTGCATGTGTTTTTTTTTCTAAACGGATATCAATTGTGCTGTAGCTTGCTAGCAAAGTGCATGAAGTACGTGCATTAGAAACAGTGTACTATACCACCAGCGAAGCGTTTCATTCCTGTCCGTAAAACATGTGTCGAACCCAGCGAATTTCTGTACTTGTTCTTTCTGTGCACGAAATGTGTGTGTAAATAAGTTCATTTTAACTATTTCGTATTCATTATGCAGACGTGTTGCGCCGTTGGTTAGACATCTGAGTCACACTGGCAACAACGTGTGCTTCCTCCACTTCATGCCGGCTGACCATATCGCCATTTGACCCAAACTCACCTCTAGCCTCAGCCGAGCTGACCCGAGCCGACCGTTTCAGAGAGATGGCTTGAAAAGTTGCTCCGAACGCGAGCAAGACTTCACGCCCGTGGAGGTGCTCCCCCACCCAGATTACAGCAAGCCCAACCGGTATTGGAACGATATCGCCCTACTGCGACTGGACAGACCCGTGTCCAAAAATGGTGAGCACGCGGGAACTACGGGAGTGTCAGCGAACGCCGGCGGTGGAGTATTTCAGGAAGCGTGGCCATGCCAGGCTCTTTGATTGGTAGCAGTGCCAGATGCAAACTGCGCTATCCGGTTGATCTGGTCGGCCTCTCCGAACACTTTGGTGGAAGACGTTTTTCAGAGGCAGTTCACAGGACAATCGTCTTTATAAGGTGGCAGACAGGGGTAATCCACGATGTCAGACGGCCCTGGCCCTTTCTCACTCACTCTTCATACCTTGGCAAACGAGCACACTTGATACAACCTCGTCCGGTATGATCAAAGCAGCAAGGAGGTTGTCGTTCGATTTAGCTGTAAGATTTTTTAAACGTCAGGGGCCCCGAGACGTGAACGACGCGCCGCGAGACGCGCGCCTGGCTCAGCGTCCAGGCTCTGTCTGAAATTCTGCCCATGGGCTCCCGTCCTTCGGAATGCGAGCTTTGCGGTGTCATGGTCTGGGTCCGTGGTGTTTCATCACACGCCTCCCGGATCCGGTCTGGCGAGGCGGTCAGGTCGCACACCACATCAGGGTCATGGCCTGAGGCGTTGACGCGAATGGCCCCGCGGATTAGGGACATGGTTGGACGGCTCTGGTCGTTGCCTGGCAGCTGTGAACCACCTAGTCACGTTTGTTAGCACGAGCAAATTTTGACACGTCGAGTATGGCACTGTCATTGAGACAGTGAAGACGGACTCATTTTGCCGCTGAAACCACGTTCCATTTGCATAGCTGGTGTGCTGGTAGTTTCGACACGATGTTAATAATACGTTGGACGGTGCATTTGCGCCGGCCTGTGCACGTTGTGCGCTGCCGAAAGATGATGTTGAGGTGCGCAAACTTTGCATTTCCCAGAATAACTGCACAAGAGCTTCTGTTGTCTCCAAAGTGGGCGTACTTTTTGAAGGAATTTGTGAAACCCTTGATGCAATCTGTATTCCCATGCTGCAAATGCCGTCTGCAACATCCCAAGTTACCAAAATAAGCATACAGCAGCTTTCAAGTTCCCCACAGTCTGGTCTGGCTGCGGCGGCACAAAACACAGCCACGTGTTAAATGCCACCAAACACGGTCTGGTCACGCAGTCCGCCTGCGCTTAAATCCACTTCCCCACGTTAATGTGATTGGTCGCAGCATCACACGAGTGCAGAACCACTTGCACTCTCGTAACGACGGACAATACCGCAACACAGCGCCTGCTGCTGAGCAGAGAATGCCTGCGTGGTTACCAAGGTCAGCCGAGTTCAGTGGCGAGTCACCGCGCTGCTCAGAGCCCCCGGCTCCACCAAGGCCGGCCGGCGGCGCAGCGCGTCTGCATGCGTCATCGCCGCCGGCGCGTCGAAATGTGCCATCGCCGCCGGGCGTGTCTGACCGTGTCGTCGCCGCCGACAGCTGGTGTCAGCCCCATCTGCCTGCCGTTCGGAGAGGCGCGCACCCGGGACTACACCGGCAGCAATATGTGGGTGGCCGGCTTTGGACTCACCGAGGCCTGTGAGTACGGCAGCGCGCAGGGACTTGTGGTGTCCGGACATCGGTCATGAGGCCGGTCACCTCACGTGGACTAAAGTTTTGAACGAGTTTTATCTACGTGCCGGTTTTTGTTTCGTTTTCTCTGTCCATCATTGCCCTTTCTGCTCTCTTTCGGGTTCCTTCGTAACAGGTGCATGCTGGGGTGAGGCTGCAATGCGTCATGACATTTTGCTCCACCTGGGCGTGGGAGCTGAGAGCCTCTGTCTTTGCGCGACGCGAAGGCAACCAGCCTGGTGTTCCTCCGAAATGTGTGCCATCAAAACCTCAAACTGATGGCTGAAGTCCATTTGAACCGACACGGCGGCCGCTTCCGTCGTGCCGCGTGTGCTCGCCGTCACCGTTGTGTGTCACAGCTGTCACTGTTGTGTGTCACAGCTGTCACTGCTGTGTGTCACAGCTGTCACCGCTGTGTGTCACAGCTGTCACCGCTGTGTGTCACAGCTGTCACTGCTGTGTGTCACAGCTGTCACTGCTGCGTGTCACAGCTGGCTGTGCGTCACAGCCATCACTGCTGCGCGTCACAGCTGTCAATGTTGCGTATCACTGCTGTGTGTCACAGCCGTCAGCCCTGTGTGTCACTGCTGTCACCACTGCTTGGCCCGTAAGGCGCGTCTGATCGCTCGTGTCCCGCAGTCGGCGACTCCAGCAACGTGCTGATGGAACTGCGCGTGCCGGTGGTCAGCAACCAGCGGTGCGCGGCCGTGTTCCGGCGGCAGCAAGCGCGGATTGGGCCGAAGCAGATCTGCGCTGGCGCGGAGAGGGGCCGCGACTCGTGCGCGGGCGACTCAGGCGGCCCCCTGATGGGCATCGATCGGTTCGGGCCGCCCTACCGCCTCATCGGCGTCGTCTCGTTCGGTGTCTCGCGCTGCGGCACGGCCGACGTGCCCGGCGTGTACACGCGGGTCAGCGAGTACCTCAACTGGATCTTGGACAACATGCGTGCGTAGCCGGCGTCGGACATCTGTGATACGCAGAGGGGCGGGCGCCGGGCGTCGTGTGCTCACCGGCGGCGTCCCGCGCTGGTCGGTCGAGCCACGCCGCCGCTGGTGGAGAGTGGAGGTCGGAGTGGATCGCCGGAGGAGAGCGG
Source organism: Pollicipes pollicipes (assembly GCF_011947565.3). NCBI lineage: Eukaryota > Metazoa > Arthropoda > Thecostraca > Pollicipedomorpha > Pollicipedidae > Pollicipes > Pollicipes pollicipes. The sequence continues at coordinate 26,486,477 of NW_023596136.1, read as the reverse complement.
AGGTCGGTGTGGATCGCCGGAGGAGAGTGAAGGTCGGAGTGAATGTGCAGGGAGTGTTCGGGTTTGTCATAGTGTACGATACGAGATGTCGGGCATACTCAGAACGGAGCTCACTGCTGTGCCGTCCGCCGTTGTACAGCGCCGCCTGCGTAGAGGCGTCACCCGCCGGCAAGCGGTGTGCCGTGTTTAAGTTATGCCTGGTCCTGTACGGTGTCACACTGAACTATCATTTGGTGGTGATTGTTATGTGTCCTTTAATAAAATGGCCAATTGTGTATGGTATTGATTACGGTCTACTGTTCGCGGGAAAACGTGAGTCACGTTTTTAGATGATGGCTTTCGAACAAAGACATGGTATGAATCATTTTCCAACAGGCGCTCTGGGTACCGTGTGCCAAGCTTTCCTCTTGACGTTTATTAATAACAAACAAAGCTGAAGCGCAATCTTCACTCACCCTTCGTAATAAAACGACGCACGGAAAAGTTACCTGTGTGTAGGGCAAGCGTGGCGAATGGTCTCAGTTCACGGTCAGACTTCTCCCTCTCTTACCTTGTCTGACCCGTGCCTGACCCGGCGCTGTCAGACCCGTAACCGGTCATTCGGATTCCTGTAGCGATCACGGAAGTTCAGCAGCTGGCTGTATGGCGTACATGGCTGAAGTTGTCCGGAGAGGGCTTTAGAAATGGATTTAGGTTGGCACTGTTGTATGTCCACAACCGTAAAACAGCCCCTAACAAATCACAATGCCTGTGAATTGTTCGAAATCGTTAAAGAAACCTTTCTGATCATTTGCATAGCACTCGTTGATCATGCAACATGCAAAATAACCAGGCTGATAATGCTAGTGACCTATGGATAGTGACAGCCTGGTCCGGTGATAAAGGTCTGTTATACTCTGCTAAAACTAAGATAACCACCATATTCTGCTAACCATACTCAATTACACCTACAACACGCTCAGCTCACATGGAATAATCAAGCACTAAAGCATCACATAATCGGCATCATGTTGCATGATGCTCCCCGCAACAGCAACATCCACATGTGGTGATGCTGTTCGTGAGCTTCTATGTATGGTGTATGCAACCTGACCTCCAGATTTCTAGAAGTGAAAACTGGATCATAGGTGCTCCTGGACCCGTGCTCCATCCGGGCGGCGTGTTCTTCCATATGCGAATATAACTAGGGTCGCCAACGAACTATGGGCGACGAAACGGGAGGGGAGGGACAATTAATTTATCTGTACTTTATGTAAATTTTACGTACTTTCGGAACGGCCCGCTCCCACCACCGGTGCCGACCTCAGCCCCCCCCCCCCCCATCCAATGCTGCTATGAGACCCCCCTGCATTCGGCCAAAGTGAGAAAATATCGGGCAAGGAAAGGATTTTGGAAATAGCGGACACCCATGGTAAACATTAATTAATCTGGCGATACAATCGGAGTGGAGGGACGGGGGGACGGGGGGGGGGGGGGGAGGGAGGGGCTCGCTATTCACAATATCGGCTGCAACTTTCGCATCCCTTCTGAAGTAACATTTCATGATATCTTGTCAGACCCGGCGTTTGCGTTTGGGTTATTTAGTATGTATCGGGTTTGTGCCCGTTTCTCACAGTTTTTGTGCATTTCAGATTTGGTACCAAATCGCATCCCTTTTTAATAACGCTGGCATGAGAAGGGCATATCTTGGCTTGCCATGTCAGTTCCATTATATGCTTTGTCAGTTCCAAATGCTGATATGCGTTTTATTGCAACATTTAGATCAGGCCAAGACATGTTCTCCTGAAGTTTTTAAAGTTAAGGAAACGAAGGTAGGTACACAAAATATGTCAAGAATGGTAGGTTTCTCATTCAATGGGATAACTTTTTTCATTCGCTTCATTCATTTGCCTTAGGTTTTCTGGCAATTTATTTCAGTCCCCAGACAGGATCAAAATCACCGAAGTGACAAAGGGTCATTCACTGACCTGCGACCGGCGCGTCTCCGCAGTTGTGAGCCGCCGCTACCTCAGTCTGGGACGTGTCGCTGCCTGTTACCTCAGCCAAGTGCAAAAGGTCAATTTCGCGGCCTCGGTCATGTCGTCGGCGCGCTGGCATTTCAGGTCCTCGAATGGCCCCTGCTCCCCGATGGCGGTCCGGTCGCTTCCCACCCCTCGTGTATAAAAAGTATTCAACTTTCCATTAGCTTGCGGGTTCTGACCAGACTGGTGGTAGATAGTATTAAAGATGTCCCCATGCTGACAAATTTACTGAGAAAACACCTATGCAGTGAGGTGGGGTTCCGTATGAAAGTACCAGATGGCCTTCCAAATTTAAGCATCCTTTCAGTTTGCCCAGCTTACAACTTGATCTGCAGCGTAACAGCTTTACGCATCCTTGACGCATCACTAGTATGCGGTTGGTTACTTTTACTGGTCACGCCTGAACCGGAGAGGGTAGGGGCCTTCCATCTGTCTCAATAGGCACCCAAAGAAGCATTTCTGCCCTGTTTGTATGTATGTTGCATGTACGTCATTTTGCGACATGCGTCAAAAGATTCATATCACGATTTCGGACTTAATGTCAGGACAATTTGTTGGCTTCCAAACATTTTTTTTTACTCACAACGCTGTTATCACTAAATAATTGGCAGCCAACCAACAAAAAGGCCTCATCAGCCCAACTGGAGCATGTTTAGGTATAGAGGGATTTTTTTTAAATTTAGTGTTATTCTTAATTGAAGTCCAGGATTCGAATATCTTATGTTCGCTCCAAAGGTGGACCAAATAAAAATATGAACTGTATTTTCGCTTAAATAAGTTCAAACTATGTGCAATTTGGTTTTCCATTTCAGTTCAGGCTCGTCTGAAATGCAAGAACACCACAAACAGGTTTGGCCATCAAATGGATATCATGAACGGCGCTGACCAGCTACCTATTTGTACTTACAATGAAGGGGCTGCTACTGCCAGTTGCAAGTCGTGTGCAAGGCTTTCATTTGGGTCTTTGTGACCGGGCTTTTTGCAATGGAATCGGTCGCCGAAGTCTGCGTAACAGGACTAAGACGCGTGGGATACAGTATTCGTTTTTTTAAGCTTGGACAAAGTGCATGGTTTGTACTCTCCAGGAATGGATGAGTGAAGGGAGCTAGAGAGGTGTCAAACACTTAAAACCCTGTCGCCGTATTACAAATTTATATGGGCTGTTAGATGCACCAGATACACTGTAATGCTAGCAATCAATTTTTGTTTTGTTTTTCAATGAAAACCTGTAATTACTAACCAGGGTTGACAAAGATTTGATTTCGCGTATCTTTTTCAAAGCCCGGCGATCAAAGGCGATTGCGATCATATGGTGCCGGCGAGTTTGCCACATGGATTGTGTGCAGTTGTCAGTTTGAAAGAAAAAGGCTCAACTATGAGCGACGATGTAAGGGTGTGTTTTAACAATGAATCGCCCAATTCAAATGGTGAAGTGTTTGTTCCTGGTTCCATGCCAAACTCAGGCTACTAGCCATATGTAGCGTCAGAGGCATCCTGCCGCCGACAACGCTGGCAGCTTGAGGATAGGCGTGCTGGAGCTTTCTTGCATTCTACTGAGCGTGGCCTCCTTTATATTCACAAAAATTCCACTTCTCGGGAGGACACTTTCAACTTGTGGCAAAGCGCTGGACGCGCTCTTCTGCGGCAGTCACAAAGGCGACCAGTCTTTGCATTATCTATCCTTTCAGTAATCAACATGCTTTCTGCGAAGGTTTTACAAGTTTGGCTGCACTCCTATATATATATATATATATATATATATATATATATATATATATATATATATATATATGTGTGTGTGTGTGTGTGTGTGTGTGTACACACAGAGAGAGAGAGAGAGAGAGAGAGAGAGAAGAGAGAGAGAGAGATAGAGAGAGAGAGAGAGAGAGAGAGAGAGAGAGAGAGAGAGAGAGAGAGAGAGAGAGAGAGAGAGATATATATATATATATATATATATATATATATATATATATATATATACATGTATATCCGCGTTCACAAAATATTGACGCCAGTCTCTCGTCCACGAGTGTCAGGCCATGTCGTTCTAATTAAAATCGTTCATTGCCCCCCCCCCCCCCGACCAGATTCGATGGACGATGCAAGAGACCTATATCGTTGCTCATGTTAGGCCGTTTTACTTTATGTCTTGCTGTGGATTACAACCCATTCTGAGCTTTTAAAATAATTGCAGCTTTACAACGGTTGTAATGGGCGTGCAGGTGCAAATGCGATGTAATCGCATATGCAATTAAAGAGTGAAATAGGTAGCTTTCTTCGCAGCAAACCGAGTTTTTCACTTGACAAACAGAATGCTACTTAGAAAATATTTCGGACGTTAATCAGAGTGGCTAAAACTTGGCGAGGAATCACGTATTGCGGGTGTGTTAGGTCAACTTTTGGGCCAAGCCCCCTTCCTCCTAAACGCTTTCAGAAATGCTAACTCCTACCACGTAGACTACGCCCTCACTTTTTGAGAATATTGTATGTTCTATGTCTTATGTTCTGTGTGTTATGGCGATGGGTGAAATGAATTGAAATTAACATTGACTATTTCCACATTTGCTAAGATGTTCCCTCACTTGCGTCAATCCCCCCCCCCCCCGAAAAACAGTTCCGACCCAAAATGTGCTATAAACCGATATTCTACAGATCGCACGACATAAAAAGCGACATTTCACCGCTGCGGCGCAAAAGCCGCCTGTAAATATTTGGTCCCGACACAGATCCGGACAAGCCATGGCGAATCATCCATATGTCAGCAATGTGACAGCGCGAGCGGTCCTAGCGTTTCCTAACGCCGAGGTTATTCTCGGTCCCAACACTCAGACACTGGGACAGCTGTTTTGTATCCTTACTTGCATCGCACCGCCCATGCACACAGGAGTGCCCAAGGCAATGATCACATATGTGAAGCGCGCTAATAGAACAAATGAAGACACTTATCAAGATAAGTTGACTCTAGTAAAACATTAAACGCCAGAATAAGTCGAGTTTGGGTCTTTTCGATGCCCACTCCCGTTTCCCACTATTGAAAGTATGGAACTATTCATTCCCCCGCTCCACGTCGCCGAGCCGTCCCCATAGGACGGCAGTGCTACTTCGGGGCCGACGCCGGTAGATGTCAGAGCGATCGCGAGTAACGGGCAAACCCAAGCACGGGACGGCATAGCGACCTGGCAACAGGCTTTATTCCGGCTACAAATTTTGCGTCGTTACAACTGATTGAAAGAGCCTTTAATTTTCGTTTCATATTAGTAAAACTTCATGAGAAAGATTGACACACGGCTTAAAATGTCTGTCAGAAAATCGAACCATACCAGCAGGTTTTCCCAAAAGGCATCACCAAAGAGCGGGGGTCCCATGTAGTTCGGCCGCAACCGAAGTATCCGTTTAAGTCGAGGACACTTAACTCTGCTGCAGTTAAGACATATAAAAGTCTGATGAATAATCCATAGGGGAGAGGGGGGGGGGGGGCGAATGAAATAACTTTTCACTATTCGCTCTGTAGGCTTGGCCTTCGCGGAAGTGCCCGTCAAGGTTCTGTATCAGAAAGTATCCGTCAGTCAAGACCAACAGCAATGGCATCTCAGCACGGTTGAGTGTCAACGCCATGCCACACGCAGTCACCTGGTGCGTGCAGCATAACCACATTGGTGCTTTTCGTTTGCGATCCTGGCGTGGCCGATTCAGCACCTTTGAGATCATGGTACAGCTGAGTTTGCCGGCTTCGACAGAGACTTCCGAAGCTTGGTTTGTGACGGGATACCAACTCTCATGTGCATACCTCACCGTCTGTTTCACAGAGCTACCTTTGGGACCATTTTTGTCCAGCATTGCTTGCTCCGAAGGTCTGATTTCTCTTTTCGACCGGGCAATTCCAGCTCAATTTTATTTGCCAGCGATTTCAATGCAGCATCCATCGTCTCGAAGCGCCCGGCCTGACGACAGCCAGTTTGACCAGCTTGACGACTTCTGAAAGTGAGCGACGTGCTTGGTGGTATTATCTCAGGGTCGAAGCTACCCTACAAACCACGTGCTTTGCACCGACAAAGGCAGTGCATACTTCAAACCGACATCGCCCCAGCCAGCAGCCTTCCGGGGCATGAATGTCGGAGTTAGTCGGGAAGAAAAACCTCATAGGAGTGTCTGCTCACCGCTACGGAAGAAATATTTTCATTTTCCTTGCTTTTCCACCGTGTACGTTCGATACGTGTTTGCAATACAATAATTCGACAAGCTGTTTGTGTAATGAATGTTAGAAACTTCAAACACCCCGTTTTGAGAAAAAAAATATATACAAACATAAGACCATAATCACTTGCATTTAACAAGGCGTTGTGCTATGGCTTTGATTTCTTCCCTATGACGTTAAGCAGTGTCTTTTTGAAGCGCAGTTTGGCTTTGGGAAGCAGAATATCACATGGTCTATGGTGGCGTACTGGTTCGACTTAAACCAATGCGCTTCTCGGTAAACGGTCTTCCCGCCTGTTACGCCAGTCACTAACGTTCAAATGTACTGACGTCATTCACACCAGTAGACATGCTACTGTTAAGACCAACGACTATTCGACGACCTTCCCCTGCATAATTGTGGCCGATTCTGCCGCCCTCTGCCAACGAGCTTTCAAATCACACCATGTTGATTGAAAAAAGAAGAAAAAAAGAAAACAGCGGTGCGAGGGATGCGCAACGACCGTACCGCCACCAGCAGCAGAGGGTCATTCAGGGACCCGAAATCTCAGCCCACACGAACGACACGACCCAGGCCACGAAAGTTATCTTTTGGACTCGGCTGAGATATCAGGTGATGATCATGCCCCAGACTGAGATAGTAGCGGTTCACAACCGCGGAGATGTGCCGGTCGCAGATCAGAGAATGGTTCTTTGTCGCTTTAATGATTTTGATCCTGTCTGGGGACGGAAATAACTTGCCAGGAACTTATGAAACGCGAATGAAGCGAATGCAAATTTAAGCCGGTTTTGCAAAAACCTTTCGTCACCGAGTAGAATAGAATATATCAGTTTGCTTGAGTTCTGAAGCACATGTGGGTCGGATAGTGTTAAGCTTACTTGGTTATTTGTGTACGGTGCAGTCACCTACAATCTGCAGATGGCTTGCCGTTCTTATCTGCTGAGTTTGTCGATATATGGCACCAATCCCACACAAGATCCCCAAAACTGGAGAGTCTAAGCTTGACGCACACAAGGTCGTGGCCGTCTGCACACATTGGCCTACAATTACCTGTGTCATTGCTCACTCTCCTTCTCGTCTGTGCTAACGGTCCGGTTAACGGTGCTAACGGTCCCTATGCATCGCCAGTGCATCGAAATCTGGGAACCGTGCTCTTCAGCTTTTTACACGGATAAGGTAGCACGTTTTCGACAACAAGCGAATGGATATGACCTGACCTCGTTCAAATAAACTTTTTGCAGCCATGCATGGCTGAGCAGCTCTGTAGCCTGGATTTCAATTTGACTTGTCCAATCCGAAGACACCCCCACGCAGTTTCGGGGGCATGTTTACACCCATGCATATAAAATTCGCTCTCAGGTCCTGCGAGTTCCAGCCACGCAAGGCCCCTAAGTGTTATAGGCCCGAGTGTTAGGCCCCGTTGAGTGTTATAGCCGTAGATGTAATTTCGTTACTAACAACTGCATAGCACTACGGCCGTAACCTCGCCATAATTCGGCACCTAAGAGTGGTAAAACCCGCCAACTTGGTAGATAAGATTGGATACAAAATTGCATATGTTCACGCAAAGCCTGGTGCCAAAAATGTTTTCGGACAGGAAATTTTGGTGACGGCAAAGACGAAAAAATGCAGCACACTACACAAAACATAATATGAGGTCTCCATACATAGATATTATGCCTCCATGGTAGTAAATTCCGTCACACAACACAAGGAAACGTTTCTGTAAAGACTCATTGCCATACTCTACGGCACGCTAGTATCTTTCCTAGGTTTCAATGCAGCCCGGCAACAAAATGTCCCATTATTTTTAGTTGGTCGACCGACTCGGTGACAGGTCGGTAACAAGTCAGGTGCATTTCCTACTGCCCGGCCGGTCGGCCGATTCGCTGTTTTTAACAACCGACTCTCAGTGTCCCAAACTAGACGGTATAAAGTATTGAAAAAAATATTTAAGTATGGAGATTAACTCGGCCACGAGGGCGTGTTCAACTGCTGCGATGCGACTGATATGAGGTGGACGGTGACTTTTAATGCACTGCAACTTTGCAAGTGGCATTCGCATTGCAATGCCATGAATACCTGCCTAGGGTTTAATGTCTGCCCTTGTTTATTTCGTTGGCTTTGCCGTGATTCAGCATCCTGTCCTCAGCGATGAGAGGCATTAACAGTTCAGGGTATGTCGGCGGGATGATCCGATCAGGGTAGAAATTGACCTGTGAGTGTCCAAACCGCCTTTTCAAGACACGGAGAAGGCTGTTGACTCATTGAAGCAGTCACAAGCGACCAACATTCTTCCCTTTCAAAAAACCGTGGATTTCATGTTGAAGTCTAATGGCCCTGCTCATGAAGAATAACAGGAGGTGATAACGGTTCTGAACTACCGATTTATGCCATTTTTGCGCTCGTCCTAATTAAACATGGTTGCCAGTCACATAGATCTTCAAATCAGGGGTACTCTTACTTATTATTCTTAGACTTAGACTTTGTACACTAGCATATGTAAAATAAATAAAAAAGGATGGCAGCCAACAATTTCAACCCTTACACTGATTCACCGGCTTTTGTAACGCGTACTGGTGGAGGGGGATACCTTGACGTTTGCAGACCAAGGAAGGTAAAGCCTCGCAAAAAACAACAAACAGTGAACTGTCTTAAGCGAGATCTCGTGAGTGAGTAGGAAGTCTCCTGTTGTTTACGGAAAATTTGACCAGTCGAAGGTCAAATTTTCCTGAAAACCGAACATCAGCTTAGCATGTTCATATACACGAGACCATGCAGTAAAGTGGCATGACATAAAGAGGTGTGTCCCTTGTCTAATTACGAGTGCAATGAGATGTAGCCTTATCTGTTTGGAGCCCATATTCATAATGCAGGGTTTCGTTCATGTAACAGTGCCAACCCTCCGCGCGCGGTGCGCAGAATCGTCGCTTGACCCCACCGCGCCTACCAGCCTTAAATCGTCTTGCAATGGTCGTAAAAAACTTCGCCACTCTGAAACCAGAGCTGCTAGGGGCAATTTTTGGTGTCAACACGCGTACACTGGATGCCCCGGAGGCTACCAAAGATTTGAGCGAGACTGTACAATGTGCCGCATTGGTATCCTCAAAAAACCGTAGGGGGGGGGGGGGGTCGCATCGCCCACCCTCCGCTCTCCTGTCATGGCGAGTAACTTGTTCAGAAAGAGCTATCCGCCTGATGTGAAGTTACTAAAAAAAATCGACACAATTTGCTTGTTGGAGCACGGCGAAAGGCGCCACCAGTCAAAACGTTGCGCCAGGCCTGGAGCATGCCTAAGGCATGATGGATAGTTTGATGACAGTTGAGGAGGGGCTCAAAGCGCACACGTTATTTTCATAAGGAGGTCCTTATGACCATGGCCTGGTGGAGGTCCCCACATTTGACGCCATCCCAGTTGTGTCAATTTTTGTAACTTATTGGGGAGGGGCCGAACCGAAAGCCCGACAACTTACCCCCCTTTTTTCTCACGGGATTTCGCCCATTTTATTTTGATCAGACGCAGTAAATTACTGTTGTAAGTTACGCCTTGTATGATTTATAGGTCTTTAATTTAAGCGGCATAGAAGTCATGCAGGGTTGGATCCAAGGAGTAGGCACTAGACGCGTGCGTCTCTTCTGATCGGCACGTGAAGGCGCCTCTTTAGAGGCCACCTTAGGGTGCCGATGGCGCTCTTCCATGACGGTCATGGGAGGCGGCACACATTTGGTTGTGGGGGACGGGAGCCGGTGTTAGTCATGAAGACCTTAGGCCATCCCCCATATTCCAGAGCTTTTCACTTAAGCCTCACAAACCATTGCGTGTCTTAATGCGCTAGATATGTACAGTTTATTGCATCGTTTATCCGCTCAGTTGTTACGATTTGTATCCCGTGGTGAGAACAACCGTACCTTTTTGTTATGAGGGTGGCACGAGACGCCACTATGCAGACAGATTAAAGAAGATAATCTTTGTGCTATGATCATCTTTTATCCCTTTTTGTAGTATTCCAGCCAAAAACACTGGAGGGGACAAGCCAACATTGGGTGGGGGGGGGGGGGTCCACTCAACATTGGGGGGGGGGGGGGGGCCAGGGCCCTCACAAAAGAATACAAATCGACACCCATGCGCCATTCTCAGTGCCGCTCGCTACTGGTTCGGAGTGTACCATGCATTCTGCTGCCCTGGCTATCGAGGTCCTTCGTAATTTTTTTTGCGGTGGGGGAAGCCAATCCAACCGTAGATCGAATTTAAACGTGAGGCCCCCGCAAGTCCCGAGGGTGGGAGAGAACTCCTGCTGTAATTGGGCCATGTCATTAGTCTTGGGCAGGTGCGCCTGCTTTCCTAGCAGCAGCACTTATCCTGACATTTGTTCAAGGGCAGTGTATGACTGAACGCTTCGGTTATGCGCATGATATTGAGAATTGCAGTGATGGAGAGTCTTTCGGTGATAGGCTGATTACTGATGACACTACTGGGCATGGACTTAATGACCATTTTGTCATATAGTGCCGCATCACGCTGCTGGCGACAAAAGTTTGGTCGACAAAGCTGGCGACTTTTCCTCCAAAAGTTTGGTCAGCGACAAAAAGTACACTTTTACCAACTCCTTTCGGTACCACCGAGGTATCCACCTCCGAAAAGGTCTATGTCATATTTGATCTAAAATAGTTGTTCTGCTGCAAATAGACTATTGTTGGCGAAGAACAGTACCCGAGGAATGAAGATGCTCCGTAATATTCTACACATCTAACGTATGTTTTGTATATCCAATATTTGTGGTGAATGTATGCCTTATCTAAATTAGTGCATTGTTTTCTTTAGCGGTTAAGCATAAAATCCTAAGTTTTCCAAGTTTCACAGGATCCTTCCGACCAAAAGGACAGACTGCTTATGACGCGCGGTCTATGTTTGGCTAAATAACATGAATGCAATATTATCCGGAAGGTAGTGCGATCTGGTACACGAAACATCTCTATGATTTCGAAAAATCTCAAATAATAGTCACCTTCCAACTGTTGTAAGACTTAAAGGAGCATCTTAACGCAGAACCGGTTAAAGCTCATCGAGCTACGACAATTTGTATATCTTCTTGAAAATCGGCCACATTATCTGAAACATGTAACGCAACGCGTCGTGTAAAAACCGTTAACGTTATGATCTGGGATAATGTGAGATATTTAAGTTTTCCATGTCAAACCTAACACAGTGCTAAGTATTTAATCTGTGGCGCAGCCCTGTGCTTCTCCTTTCGCTGAAAGCCGAGGACAACCCAAGCGGCGAACTTGAGCAACTAATGCTTACTTTCCTCGCTCAGAGATGGCGACACGCAAGTACCGCTAGCCTTCAGCAGCGCTGCAAAATGCTTGGTCGCCCAGCATACGAGTGGGTTCATTGGCGTGGTCAGGATTGTCATGCTAGCAACTTTTTCGGATGGAATGTTTCACAGAACAGGCACAGGAACGATCGATTATTACAACACAAAATAACGGGTTTGAACATGCCGGCGGTCATTGATCTGACCAGTGACCAACAATTTTCGCCCTGGGATTTCCTGAGTTGTGTATAATCCCTATGGTAAGTGTAGTACGAAAATACTTCCAGAAGGGGAAGAAAAAAAGGCAGCAGCAGGCAATGAAAGGTGCAAGGGTGAAAAGCATTAAGAACAGGTGGGCCTTCCATATGTCAGCGTTGAAAGTTAAAGGACAGCCACCCAGCCAACGAATGTCGTGGGGTCGGCGCGAGCTCGGCGTGAACCATTCTATTGCGCAAGGTGGGGTGGCCGGCACCAGGCCTCGGACAACCCATCGGTGATAAACTGGGCGTTGGTACGATGGGAGCCCAGCGACGGTGGTATAGTGATGGTGTCCCGACGCGATCCACCACCGACAGGTCTGCCACGGTCTCTGTAATCAGCGACGAGCGCTTGTTCCACCTCTTGGGGCCGAGGATGGGGGCAAATTTAACACATTCGTTGAGTTCGACAACCCCTGAGAGCTAGGGGCGGCAGGAATCTCAAATCTTCGTACCTACCGGCCAAACAAATTCGAAGTTCACTGCGCTGGAAAGTTTCAGCTCGATTTTCCTAGGTCAGCTGAAGATCACTCCACCAAAATGCGCAGCAGCATATACCTTTGGTATCCAGTTTGGTATCCGAGTCTGCTCCCTGTTCGCACATGCTGCTGTAGGGCTTCAGCTTGACTGTATGTTAAAAGTGTGTCACGAGGTCACGGTGACCTATTCAAAGGTTAAACCACCCCACGCCACGCCCCGATAGCCTCACAAATGACTTTTTGTGGCTCAGTGAGTTTTGAAAGCTTTCTACGCTCGTTCGCACTGCACTGAACTTGAATTTGCTCGTAAGGCACAGTTTGTGTAAAGAGCTCACATCGGCTCAAATTAAGCTCCGGGTCAGTATGGGATATCCAAAAATGGGGATATGGCCAAGTGTTGAAAGTGTTCCATGTTCAAACAAGCTGCTTGTAGGCAGCAGCCTTCCAGTAGGTGGTACTGTGTATCACAGGCTAGTTTGTATCATCATTTCTGCCAGGTCATGTCTGTTAAATGCACCATTCAGTGATTTCATGCTGTAATTACATACTGGACCTCTTCTTATGAAATTATCACATACATTGGTCTATAGAATATGGATCGCCTTTCGCATCGAGAATGAAGTCATTTTTCACTGCTGACTGCTGACCTGACATGATCCGAGAGACAAGCGACAAATGTTCAAGGACGGTTAATTGCGTTGTGTCATTGGCGTCCCAGACTGTATCTACCATGGTACGGACGGGTGCTAAGGTCTTAGGGAAAAAGAAAGCACGCCGGCGCATTTGAGGACAAAGCTGTCCAAACCTTTCGATGTAAACTGGCCTTCGACGACTCCGGTCTTGTAAAGGTGGTGTAAACAGATCTCTTAGAAGTGGCAAGCGCTCGAATTGCATGTTTCACTTTGATCTACCGGCCTTGCTGTAACGAGTTTGGAAACTGGAATTTAGAGTGTCCCCCAAAATCGTAACTTTTGATCAAACCAATGACGTAATCAGTGACCTTCTGGTCAACACATTGACCTGCACTGGAGTCGGTCGATAATGCCGATACTGAAATAGTTAACGCGTCTGCTTTAACCGATGCGCGTCTGGAAACCAGAGGTACAGGGTTCGATCCCCAGGTGCCCGCGCTTCCTGCTGGGGTGAGGGGCAGGCGACACTATGACCTCAGCGACTGCGTGCGGCGTGAAGTCCCAAGGACCGGGCCGGTCGATGCAGGGATGTCCCTTGCCATTTCAACACTCGCCCTGATTCGCTGTTTGTCGTCACGCGGACTGACACGGGGGACGATGCGACCCCTGTCATTTTTAAGCCAGGAAAAATATAACTTAGTGGAAAACACCAGAGGATTTTTTTGCAGCAAGATGCCGTGATTGGTAATACATGCTATGTTACTAGAAACAAAAGACCGCATTATGCCAGGTCAGCTGCCAATTTTCCGAAAATCGCACTTTTCAGCTTTACAACCTCATTCATGCAAGACAATGTCTTCTAACCACATACAACCTTGACATGTGTGCTTGTTCATTTTTTAGTACATTGGCGTGTAGTTTTGTTTATTTTGACAATATATTGATGATGTGTAGCCAAGGACACGGGAACGTGGGGAGGGGGGGGGAGGGGCATTGAGGGCATCTCGCCCTCAATCTTGTTCACAACTTGAAATCGGCGGCGCCCCCCCCCCCCACCCCCCAACTTGGAGGGCATGTGGAGGGCCCATTCTTATATGTTTAGGACCGATTATGAACTGCAAAGGGATTAAATAAGCCAGTAAAAGTCCATTCTAACCTGTCGAGGACTCAGGACGCATTCTCTCCAAAAGAGAGTACACTCCGGAGCCTGTAGAGGGTATACTATGGCCTGAAAAATGTTCATTATTGACTGTGGAGGGCCCATGTCGACCTGTAGAGGTCCATCCTGATTTATGGAGGACCCATTATTGAGTGGAGGGTCCATTCTGGCATGCAGATGGCTCATTATGACCTGGAGAGGGTCCGTTATGAGCTGCAGATGGCCCATTATTGGCTATTGAGGGCTCGTTTGGGCTGTACATGGCTCATTCTAACCTGTAGGAGGGCCCATTTAGGCTCGTAGGGGGCCTATCTGTAGTTATTTACTGTAGTTATTATCATTGTGACCTGTTGGGTGCCATCACTTCAGGTGAGTATTCTGCCTTGTTCAGGTCAGCATTCTGAGCTATTAAGAGGGATTTCGAAAAAAACGGTATTGCTGATCAAATTGTACCCACCTGATGTAACAGTAAGTGAAAGGAACAAAACAGGTGGGACAATTCAAAGGGAATGTTCTACAGTTGAAGATATTGAAGCAAGCATCAGATATGATGGACTAAGATTACTTTTGGCCATTGATTGGACTTTGAAGTAAAATGACTTGTCTAGACAAAACAATTTCTCTTTTTAGTAAATATGCTCTTAAGTGCGTCATTGCTTGTTTACGTTATTGTACCACACACAAAATTGATTAAGAGCCAGTTGACGGCCGTTATGTGTGAAAATCGAGGTCACGAACGCCAGATATGAACGGCTCGAATATTACATATCGGCTTTAATCACCGCATGGCTAACAGAATGGCAGAATTGAATTACGTCATTATGGCGTCATGTATGTCTGAGTGAACTTGAAATAGTCTTTCCGAATTTGTCTGCACATCTTTGTGGTTAAAACATTCAGACGCTAGAGGGGTCTGCGTCTTAAGGAGGGCAGTCCTGTGAACTGCACTGAATGATCTGCAAGATGGCTTGTTCAGTTTAAAACACCATACAATGTGGAATACTGCCTTCAATACATCTGACTAACTGGCTGGTTTCTGGTAGTTTTTGAAGGTGGGTAGTTGGGGATAAGGCTGAACGCCTTTTCCACAGTCAATGAAACGTGGCGAACGCGTCAGCAAAGGCTGGCTTAATGGTGGTTCAAAAACACAAAACCGTGCCATTTGGAAGCTATACGTCATTTGCATGCGTTGGCCAGGAATCATGGGGCCAGAACACCACCAGCGATGAGCAGTGTCGCAAGCCCCGTGCCGCTCGTCCCTCGCAAAGCCAGCAATTTAGCCGTTTGGCGCGCGATTTACAGGACAGAGGTACGCTTATGTTCGGCGTCAGCGCACTGGATGTCTTTGGCTAGAACTGAGATGGAATATTGATTTGAGAAAGAAGGGTAATGAGCTTCTGGTTTTGTCGACGTCATGTGTTGTTACGCTCAACATAATCGAGCTTTGATGTTCTACGAGTTAATATATATATATATATATATATATATATATATATATATATATATGCATATGCACATAAATTTATATACATATATATACATATACATACACAAACACACACATACATATATGTATGTACACATATATGACTCTAGGCCCACCGAGGTCTGCTGGCTTAATTCGACGAATATAATGGTTTTTGGGGAAGTTCATGGACTGGTTGACTATGCGAGAGAATCAAACAACCTCATGTTATGTAAGCATATTAGTCAAAATGGCCTGAGCTACCGGCCTGCGTACTTTTCACGGCCCGATCTTGGTTCAATGCAAAGCGCGTTGTCTATGAGACCGGTTTGGGAAAAGGCTTCAATGGTGGCTTCCTAGCCTACGAATCGGACGGCGCTTAGTTCGCTCAATGAGGTGCATACGGTGCGCTCGCCTACGTCGTGCATTTGATTTCGCGTCTCTATCCGCTCCTTTTTCTTTAAAAAACGCCAGAAAAGGGTGGAGCCGCGGTTAGCGCAAGATTGGTAGCGAGAATCTGCACGCATTGACGTACCACTACGACCGTCCGCTTCTACTACGCTAGCAGTAAAGGTCAACATGATGTTGACTTTTGCTGTTACCGCTACCCTAGCAGCACCCATGAATTGGGAACTTTCAAACATAGATAAATAATTTCTGCTCTCTCTCTCTCTCCCTCTCTCTCTCTCTCCCTCTCTCTCTCTCTCTCTCCTCTCTCTCTCTCCTCTCTCTCTCTCTCTCCTCTCTCTCCTCTCTCTCTCGTCCTCTCTCTCTCT
>NW_023596136.1:26445924-26469178 GCF_011947565.3 Pollicipes pollicipes | reverse complement strand
CGGCGTGATGTCGCACACGTACGTCGGGTCACTGCCTGCAGTCGCCTCACGCGGCGGGCTGCCCGGTGCAGTCGCCTCACGCCTCACGCGGCGGACTGCCCGTGCGGTCGGCTCACGCGCAGACTGCGTGGTGCAGTCTCGCCTTACGCCGGGGGCCGCCCGGTGCCAGTCGCCTTACGCCGGGGGCTGCCCGGTGCAGTCCCTTACGCCGGGGGCCACCCGGTGCAGTCTTCCACGCCCGTCCCACGCTGGCCTTGGTGCCTTTGGCTTTTAAGATGTCATTTCAACTGGCTTCTGTAGTGGGGGAAGGGGCTGTGTGTGCACAAGGCGCTGCTATCTTGTTGGGAAGATCTTCCTTGCTGTCACCATCAGCGGCCCTTGGCTGCAAGACTGTGATGGGCTGGGAACTGGCTCCTCACCACAACGCTGTGCTTCCACACATGGCTTATAATTGGTTCAGACAGCTTGTCAGGTTTTTGAAGCTATCGCACCATTGTGGGTTACGCTATCGCATTCAAATCGGCAATGATTCAGCATATAGTTCTTCAACACCGAGCCCTCCCAAAACGAAGAAAGTGCACTCCCCTCAAAACGATGTGATGTGACAACAGTTGAATCTCAGACGAAAAAGGCAGGCCGCAGTGCAAAAAAGCCGCGTCGGACTTGAGGACGTCTTCCCCGGCTTTTGAGACAGATATCACTCGAAAAGTTCTAGCCAGACAGCTGGCTTGTATCCCACGTGTTGTCGCGGGCCGCATGTGCGCCTGTCGTATGGCTTCAGTGTCTGGTCCCGGGCGGCGCTCCCGTCACGGCTCACGGTCATCCCACTCGGCTTCAGCACTCCTCATCTGAGGGCCGTCACCGCTGGTCCCCAGTGTTATCTCAGCCGGCCCGTGGGCGCTGTCCCTGCAGGTCCGGCCTGGGCTTTAGGGGTGCGTCAAATGCGATGATTATTTGCGCCTAGGGTGACCCGTTCGGCTGGAGCCTGCCCTCCAGTCCGGAAGGCTGAAGGCCTTCCAGGCCTCCAGTCCAGAAGGCGGCCCCCCCACGGGGGGCCGCCTTCGAGCGGAGCCGGTGTGCCGTGGCGCCCCCGCCCTGCTGCGGGGGGCCGCGTGAGCGCGCGGCCGGCGCGACCCGTACGGACCGGAGAGCGGCCGCCGGCGCCGCCAGCCGTGACCGTCGACACCTGCAGCCGCCGGAAGTGGCCGCTTCCGGCGAGCTCTCGCTGCTGGTCGACGGCCGCCATGCACGGTCCCCATGACGCAACGGTCCGCTGTGGGCGCGCTTCGGCGCGTGGCGCTAACCAGGGTGCAATTTGATGCCGACAGGTGTTCGGTTGAGTGGGGGGTAAATGCATGCGCTACCAAGACATGCCAGGGGTGCTTTCTTTACATTCTTAAAGCATGAACGATGTTGGTGTCGAGCTGGTTCTTCAATGGAGGTTTGCGACCGATCACAGACAGTTGCGTGCAAGTAGCGGTCGTCCTCCGCATCCGCCGGTTGTTGGCTCCGCCGTCGACCGTGCTGCCGACCGTGGCAGTTTTTCGGCTGCTCAACAGGTCGTTTCTGTTCTGTGTGCTCTTCGGCCGGCGGCTGTCCAGCTGTCTTCAGCTGGCTGGCCGAATGATGACGTCACGGGTGGCTGGGGAGCTGGGCCGGACGCCGCGCCCCGCCTCCCCTGCCTCCCCCGCCTCCCCGTCTTCACCGTGCGAACCTGGACGGCCGGCGGACGCGGCGAAGCGGCCGATTCGGGGCGGGTCGCGGCAGCTCGGGCGCCCCCATTCTCACGGGCTGTTCGCCGCCGTGCCGCCATTTCAGTCCTCGTCGATCCGAATTCAAACTGGTTCCCCATGGTTCAGCTGTGAGTTCTGGGGCTGAATTTCGTAGAGAGCTCTCCCCACCGACCGTCTACCGATTTTGGGGAGATGCTGACCCTAAGTGCTACTGTAGTGCGCCACTAAAGACGCCCATGCTCCCTGCTGACTTGCTGCCTTCCTTGGGCTGAACTCATAAATAGTACATACGCTCTGGAAAGACTTTGATGAATGTCCCTTGAAGATGGGAGAGCAAGAACGAATTCCGGCTAATTTGGAGTCTGGTGATGATCAAACATCTATGAACTTGAAATAGACTGGAATTTACTGTGACCAATAAATCTATCGGATGTTTTATGGACGATATTACGGACGATATGGACGATACTAAATAACATACCATATGGACAATGCCATATGGATATATAATACGATACCATATGGACGATACTAGATAAAAAGATCCGTTGCCTTTAGCAGACTGTGATCTTGAGCCACACAAGTGTTGCTACCGATTACAGCACAGATGCTGGAAGAGATTGCTGCAATACACCCGCAAACATTTCCAGCCGACGGTTGGGACAGTTGGGCACAAAAACATCTACCAGCGGGTGAATTTTGAGTGTTGGGGAAGGTGAGCAAGCATGAACATCGAATCCCACCATGCCGCGTTACACCGTCAGCCGGCCTGGGTTTAAAAGGGCATGTTGAACCTCCTGACAGCGTTGCCGCACGCCACGCCACGCGCGCAGATGAGTGAACTGCAGTGCTCTTACACTGACATTTAGCAAAGGCCAACCGAAGGTTATTATTAGACTTTGACAGAAACAAGGCAGCACCTAGCAGGGACCATGCCACTGCTTTCGCGGTGTATCGCAGCGCATAACTAGAGCGAAAATGGACGCCAAAGCTTTCTCAATCAAGCTGGTATCGGTCGGACGGCAATGCGCTGTCGATGCTCTCGTCTGGCACAGCATGCCAAAAACGTGACGGCCATGTTTGTTTTCCATTACTTAGAAATAACGCCAGTGTTGCAACACCGTTCAAGTTAAAGGGCTGCGTGTACACGTACCGCGTGCTCTTGGCTGAGTGTGGGCCGCAATGAGAGGCATGCTTAGCCTAATGCTCCCGGAAACATGTTTCACTGTGGCTGAGCTTGACCAAAATAGATAGCGTTCCTCGCGCCTGGTGAAATTCAACGACCAGTAAAAAGTTACTCCCCAGCTCATGCAACCCCAGCAAATGCCCAGAGTCACAAAGCCAATTTGTTGGAAAACGGCCTGCCCTGTTCCATTTTTTTGGTAATCTGTGCAGATCGGCGATCTTGTGCTACTGACTAACCAGATAATGTGCTAATAATGTGTCTAACTAGGCAGTGCCCACTGTCCATGCCTATTTCACGCGCGGCAACTCCAGACACGGAGATCTGTCCACCTCTGTGGCTTTCATTTATCAACGCTCGACGCGACTGGCTTGCTGCGAGACACTCCCACCCACTAAGTCGGTGCTCATGTATCCAAGCCGAGACGACACTTGCGGCTTGCGGTCCGCGTGTCCTCATGGCTGCCGTCTGAGCTTTCTCTTCCGGATCGCGAGGCCACTCTCCGCGCCGTCACGAGGTCAGAACGAGCCAGCGCCGCCGCAAACCGGACGCACGCACCATCTGGCGGCCGTCGGGCAGCTGGCGGCGCCTCCTGACAGGGGGGCGCGGGTCGAACGGCCGGCTAACCCACTTCAGGACCGACGGCGGCAGCGCCCGGAGGCCCTCTCTGGCGGCGGACCCGCGCCCCCCGGCCGACGACGCCGGCGGGCGTGCGGTGGCGTCACCGGCGGCGGTCACGAACTGCCGGGCGGGGCGACATCTCGGGTCTGGCACGTGGCGCAACGGCGCGGCGCGTGCGCGCTTGTAGAGCGTGAAGGCAGGGGCTCAGGCATCCACGCGAGTCAGCAGAGTGGAACACACGCACTGCATCATCTCACAGGGGCATCCGTTGTAGCAGTGACGGCGCAGTCTCCGATACTCCGCCCAGGTGGCGGCGTTGGCGGTGGCTAGTTATCACAGACCGGCGTCCACGTACGGTCTGATCTGCTATTTGCCAGGCGCAAACACTGTGCCCTGCATGCCCGCTCAGGGCGCCCGCGGCTGGGGCGGACCGCTCCCATGGCATGGGCAGCCGCTGTGGTTCGCCCGGAGATCCCTCACTCCTCGGGCCGCCCTCCGCCGACCCGCCCGTACAGACGGCCGCACCAGCCGCCGGGCCGGCCGGGGATCCCTCACTCCTCGGCCAGACCCCGCCGACCGCCGTACCGACCGCCGTACCAGCCACCGTTACCAGCCGCCGGGCCGGCCGCCTGCCGGGTCCAGGGGGCCAATGTGCCAAGGATTCCGATCAGCGACGGGCTCAGCTGTGGACTCGGATGCGCGCGTGCAGTGACTGCCGCCGCCTTGCTGCGGTTTGCGATGCTGTGCTGTCCGAGGCCGATCAGGTGTGTCAGGAGCTCAGGGGCGCCCGTCTGGTGCCGCTTGCTCGGTGCCTGTTGGATGTGACTGTTCGACAGTGGGTTGTGCACGGTTGTGTGATTCGATGAAGGCCGTGCTGGATCCTATCGGGCTGGGGAGATACACCCGCAAATGCAATGATTACATGCCCAACGTAAAGCACTGCCTGTAAAGAAGCGATCAATCAGCTGTTCTTCAGAACATTACCGTCCCTAGTGTCACCACATGCAGAGATGGGTCATGACTGGGCAGCAAGGCATGGCATGACTGTATTGAAGATGCGGATATTGGAACACATTCGGACCATCGAGTGGGGCACTGCTCTCCACTTCGGAGAAAGAATGACGTCAGGCGTGGCTTCCCACCATCCCTGGTTTACCGTAACGCGCACTCATAGTCACTTGGTCAGAAGGCCCCTGGTCTTCGCTGTGACCTCTGAACAAAGTATGAGCAAATTGGCAGCGAGGCAGCATAAATGCACGTGGAAAATGGCACCCGTTGGAAATGCGGAAACTCCAGCCTTGATGCAATGCAGACAAGACGAAAGATGCTGGCTGTGTGCGTAAGAGCAGGCGGAGGAAATCCCAGTTCGATGGTACAGCGGGGGGCTTCTCTCACAGCTTCATCGCAGCGGGCGCCCTCGCGTGGCAGCCTCGCTGCGCATCGAGGCCAATAGCATCCCGCCGGCATATCCAATATCAGGGAGATGGCGGGCTGGTTCGACGTCGGCGAGCGCTGCGATCCCCCAGTCTAGAGCGAGGGGAGACGGGGGGGGGGAGGTGACCCCACGTGGGCGCGACCTTGGCGCAGGTGCCGGGCGCGCGTGACGCCCCAGCGTCGGCGCGGCCGTGATCCTCCAGTGCGCGGGAGCTGGCGCTGGGATTCCTCGGGTCGGCTGGTGACGGTGCCGTGACGCCTACAGCGGTCGGTCGGCCCGATCCCCGCCGGGGCCGAGGCATCGACCGATGTCAAGCGGCGGCGGTGGCGGCGGCGGCGGCGGCGGCTCCGGCTCCGGCTCCTGGCTGCGGGTTCTGTGCCGCGGAGGCGGGCTGGGCTCGGCCAGCGCGGCGGTATGCGCGTGCGGGTGGGTCCAGTGTGCTCACAACGTAGCGGGCATGTGCCACAAGCACTGCCATGCTATGACCGCCACCCGTGAGGGCTACGGGCAATGAGTGACGATGAAGTCAATATGTTATTACATGAACGGGACGCAAAAACTGGGGACATGAACGAAATTGTCGGCAGCTTTGATAGAGTGTAACAGCAGACCCACGGCTTATCCACTGAATTCCTTACGAAATCGGGCCATGACAGGCAAGCGTGGAGAGAGGCAAATAAGCAACCCATCCATGTCTAGGTCGAGCTTGGGTTTGATTATTCAGCTTGGTTGCCTGGTGCTCTGTGGGGAAGACCTGCATCGCGATCGCCTGGTGCTACATGGTTTGCTGTGTTGCTTAGACGTTTGATTAAACATCCTCCCATCGGGCACGACCATACACTGACACCCAATTCCATGAATACTTGACCCGTGCAATGCCTTCCGCGGCCTGAGCGAGCAAGGAGATAGAACATAGTAACGCTGTCGCTATGCAGATGTCACCAGAATCCGAGGGAATGCGGTCAGACGCTTCTGACGGCCCTCAAAAGTTATATTCTTGGTGCATTAGAGCGTCCGTATTAACGCAGTAAAATGTTGGTTTTTTATGAGAGCTACGTCGCCAAACAAGCTCCCTGGTAAAGCGTCGGCGCTTTGGCATGGATACGGATTGGCATGAAGGCAGGCTTGCGTAGTTCTTACAGCCCATTTTGTAGACATCCGGCTGTCTTGTATCGCCTGTTGCGTGTTAGAGAGAGCAGCCGAGTTTACGCTGTCCTGGCCGACTGGTGCTGTCCTGGTCGGCTGGGGCCGGCTGGTGCTGTCCTGGTCGGCTGGGGCCGGCTGGTGCTGTCCGGGTCGGCTAAGGCCGGCTGGTGCTGTCCGGGTCGGCTGAGACCGACGGGTGCTGTCCGGGTCGGCTGAGACCGACTGGTGCTGTCCGGGTCGGCTAAGGCCGACTGGGGGTGTCCGGGTCGGCCAAGGCCAACTGGTGCTGTCCGGATCGGCTGAGACCGACTGGTGCTGTCCGGGTCGGCTAAGGCCGACTGGTGCTGTCCGGGTCGGCAGAGACCGACTGGTGCTGTCCGGGTCAGCTAGGGCCGACTGGTGCTGTCCGGGTCAGCTGAGACCGACTGGTGCTGTCCGGGTCGGCTGAGACCGACTGCTGCTGTCCGGGTCGGCTGGGACCGACTGGTGCTGTCCGGGTCGGCTGAGACCGGTCAGGCCAGCGGACGCTGGTCGGGGCGGCCGATGCTGGCGGCCGCGGCGTCAGCTGCTCCGTTTCCGAGCGGCCGTTTTTTGCTGTGGTCGCCGTCCGCGCACCAACAAGAGAAAGTAACACGGCGCGGTACACTTGCCAAGCCAAGCAAAACGGGTCGCCAGGCGCCAGCCCTAGCCAGACGTGTTAGGATTCTGAAACGGCTGCTGCACTTTCCATTGAATTCTAGTAGGAAGTGAGCCGACCTACGGATGTTTGGCGTAAGTTGTGGCCACCACTGCAATTGTGACACGCGGTTGTTCAATGTGTTTAGCAGGTTATAGGTCAAACGGTAACCTAACTTCAAAGATTTTGTGTTTGCTTTATGTTCCGTGGTTTGTGACAAAGCAGCACTTTTAAATGATGCGACCACCTTTTTTATCTCCGTCCTAATTCATGGGTACGGTATCAATTTATGATGCTGCTTTTCCTTCCCGGAAGCCGGTCGGAAATTCTCTCGAGCGTTTTTTCAGCTGCGCTCAGCACCGTTGCTTCGATCTGGCGATATCCGCAGCGTGGAAACGGCCGTCCGCATCCGGTGAAACAGCGCCCGGCCCCCGCGCTCACCCCGTCCGGCTGCGGTGGCGCAGACCTGCCCCGCGATGGCTTGGCACTTCCTGCCCGACTGGCTCCCACGCCTGTGGCGGCCGGGCGGTCCGCCGCCGCCGCAGCGGGACCTGGTGAGGAGGTCCGACGCCGCTCTGGCGCCGCTGACGCTCGGCGAGCCAGGAGACCCGCCGCCGCTCTGGCGCCGCTGACACCCGACGAGCCAGGCGCGCGCCGCCCAACAGCTGGCGAACGGTCGTGAGTGAGGCGCGCTGCCCGGGGCTTCACGTGCTGGTAATTATGATGTATTAGTTCATCTTGCATCAGTCAAGTGAGCGAACGAACTGGTCTGCAGTGAGGACGAAGACGAGGCAGTGCCTGGACATGATCTCATATTCGATCAGCTATGAAGCGGGTCCAAGCGAATCTTACACGACTGATCCCAAAGCACACACGGTACACAGGAGACGTTCAGGCATCTGTAGCATAACTCTTAGCTATACATCTTAATTATACAGAGCATTGGGTGTCAACGAACGCACACCGCGAACGGCCGCTGTCCACGCAGCGGAAGATCGTTCTCCGCCAACAAGAGCCTGCCGTCATCGCCCTGTGCCAGCTCCAGCGCCAGCGCCAGCACCAGCGCCAGCGCCGCGAGCTCACACTGTCGAGCGTCGCCGCTCTCAACTGGGCAGCTCTCGTGCAGGTCATGAGCCGACCCGTCGCCGCCGGTCGTGGGGTCGGCGCGGCGCCCCGCGGCGTCGCCCCCGTGCCAAGCGCCTCCGACCCGGGCCGGCCGGCACCCCCGGCCTTGGCCGCCGCCGCCGTGCCCGCCGGCCCGGGCCGCGGCGCGGCGGCGAGCGCGCGTGCGAGCGCAGCGTCGCCCCTGCCGCGGAACCGTGGATGGGAAAGCGATCGGCACCGAACGGAATCTGCCCCGGCTAGCTTTCACTGGAGTTGCGTCCGAGTGCGAGGGGCGGCTGGACTCCGCCGTCCCTGGCGGGCCGCTACCGTCCCCTGGCCACCGTGCCCTGGTCACTCCACCGCCTCCTGACTACAGTGCCCGCCCCCGCGGGCCGCTGCCGTCCCCTGGCCGCCTCTACCGTCCCCTGGCCACCGTGCCCTGGTCACTCCACCGCCCCCTGACCACGGTGCCGGTCCATAGGCCGCCGCCACCGTTCACAGGCCGCCGCCACCGTCCACGGGCTCCACAAGCGTCTCTGCGGTGGCGCCGTAGCTTTCGCCCCGGGCGGAAAGGGCTCGGCGCGGTAACTGGGTGACCTTGCGCCGGGCGGCGTAACCAGGTCAGGGTGGGCCGAGGGCTGCGCGCGAGGAAAGGCCGCTCGCACCGGCCGGTCACCAGGGCCGAGGCCTCCCCGGTGACGCCCGACCGGTGGTTCCTGCTCCGACCGGCAGCGGCAGCGGAAGCACGCGGCGAGGCCGTTCGCGGAACGTGCATTAGCCTGCCTTCTCCGTCCGTCGGCGGTGGCCACGTATCTCGGGGAGGAGCAGCGCGGGTCGCCGGTCGGGGCGGACCGGGGCGAGTCGTGCGTGTCTCCGCCCAGCTCGTCGTGAGGGAGGGAGAGGGCCTGCGCCGATCCGTGCGCACTGCGTGCTGCACGCGTTCGCAGCGCTCTCCGGGTCAGAACCGGCGACGCTCGGCGTTGGTGACGTCACGACCGGCGAGACGTTGGGTGTGACGCTCTCCAGGCTTCTCCACATTGGCGATGACAGCAAGCGGAAGAGCCACACTCGCCTGGGGCGAGGTCCTCCAGCAGCTCCGGTGGAGAACCGTCGTGCGTCAGGCGGCTCGTGAGAGTGCACTCTATAAAATAGTGGGAATATAAGTAGTAAGATATACATAAATAGTGGGAACGCTCACTAAAAAATAGTGAGAATATAAATAATGGGATATACATTAGTAGTGGGAATGCTCACTACAAAATTGTGAGAATATCACTAGTGAGACATACGTAAATAGTGAGAATGCTCACCTGAGACTCCTGGCCGGCTGGACTGGCGGCGTCGTGACGCAACACCTGCGCTCCACCGCGCGCGCCAATCAGCGCCGGCGGCCAGTGTCATATGTCAGGCTGATGTCAGGCCAAGACGTTAAACTGGAGAGAATGGACCTGTCGGTCGGTCGCCATGGTAATCCGACTGGAATCCCTGCTGCGCTCCGGGCCGTGGCTCAGCATCAGCATCAGCTGGGACGAGCCCGCTCGCGCCGGCCGCGCCGCCGGTTGCGTCAACTCCCGTTTGCAACAGCGGGTGCCAAGGACAGTCTTATTAGGTCAGAGCGGCACACTGTGCTGAATCGCTTCTCAGGGGTCCCACGATCGAAAACGCTCTAACCACACCCGCGTGACGTCGGCAGTACAGGCCTGCGGCGGACGTGCCGCATTCTGCGCGAAATTTGAACAGGGATGACGGACTCGCTCTGAGAAAGATCCAGCAGCTCCCAGCGTCCCGCGCGAGTCCCCATGTCGAACCGTCGGACGCCACCGACGGGCCGGCGTCTGTGCGTCGTGAACGCCGTCTCGGTACGCTGGTCATCGACGTTCCTCCGATGGGGGGATGCGGTGGGGGGGGGGGGGGGGGGAGCGCGGTCGCTGATGCAACGTTAGAAAGCTGGGGTCCGGCATCGCCGGATGACCGTGGTGGGGCGAGCGTGGGGGTGCGCCTAATCCCATCACCGTGCCACGCCGTCGCTCTTCGCAGAACTCTGCTGTCATTTGTAGCGTGCTCTTGCCCGCCTGCAATGAGCGCGGTCGTTACGCTGTGTTTTGTCGATGGCACCCACGCTCTGCGTCAGCCACTACGTCGGACTGGCGGGTGTGAGCGTGCGTCGTGTCAACCGCGGGATTACATGACCTTCCCCTCTTCCCCCCCCCCCCCCTCACCAACCCCGCAGTGCGCTGGTGCTGTAGTGCCCTGCATGGCTCCCGCCGGATCTGCGTGCGTCGTTTGTGCAAACGCGACCTTGCCCACGGCCTGGTCTGGCCTTGGCTGCGCGCACTTCTCGATAGTGCGTCTGGGCCCGAGCTCATAGCGTGAGGACCATGGAAGCGTGTGTGCCGTCCGCGCCATTCCAACGGCCGCCCGCGCCGGCCGTGCAGTGTTGAGGAAAGTCAACTGCACTGTGAAGTTCTGCGAACCACTGCACTGTGAAGTTCTGCGAACCACTGCACTGTGAAGTTCTGCGCCCGCCGTCCGCGCCGCGCGGATTTCCCAGATGGACGGCCCCAGCGGCCTGGACCACAGCTGTCGGAAAGCGGCGCGATCCCCGTCTTTCACCCGAGATCTCTGTACCCGGCCCCATGGGTGACCCGACCGGACGCCGCCCGCTGGGGGTGGTCCGGGGACACCAGCGGTGGTGTGTGGTGCTGCTCGGCCGAGCCTGGTGCGCGGTGGTGCAGGGCGGGCACCTGCCGGGCCGCGCCGCAGCGGCCGGCGCCGGCTGGACGGGCAGGTGCCCCGATCCCAGCCCGGCCGCGGCGGGGGCGGGCAGGCATCGGCTGCGCCCGGGCGTGAAGTCCAACCGGCTTTGTTCCGGAGCTGCTGACGACGTGATTGGCGTGATCCGCCCAGCCCGAAATCAGCGGCGTTCCGCCCGTGAACACCACAGCGCTTATGATCGGTAAATGCCGGGCGCGCCGGTCTGCGCAGGGAGGCTGGGAGCGTTTTGTCGTCTGGGACTCGCCATCGTCGCTCGGTGAGCTCTGTCGGCGTGACCAGCCGCGGACCGCGACCGGTTTCAGGCCGAGCTGTACTGTGCAGAACCTTTCCGGGAGATGTGGCCGCCGGTGGGCGGTGGGAAGGCCCAACTGACGCGTGTACGTACACCTGCCCTCCGTGGTTCTGTGGCCTTGGGACATCGGCCCACCTCCCACACGCAGCGCGATTTCTGACAAAGGGGAGGGGCAGGGGCGGGCGCGGCGCACTTCAGCGCGATGTCGCTTCTCGGCCCGCGGCCTGGTGGCGCCGCGAGTCCGCGCACTGGGCGCCGCCGGTCGACGTAAACAAACCCAGACGGACGCCACCGCCGCCGGGGCGTGCTCCGCTCGTTTTTGCGCCGCGCCGCTGGGGACCCGTGCTGCTCGGTCTGCCGGGCAGCGGCCACAGAAGGCACCGGGAACACGGCGGACACGCTAATGTAACGGACGCCGGACCCGGACACGGTCACGGATCTCGGCGGTCAGAGAACGCAGAAGACAGGGCTCAGCAGACGCAGGGGCACAGCGAGCTCGGGAACACAGCAAGTACAGCAGACGCATCAGCCACAGCAGACACAGCAGACACAGCAGACACAACAAGCAAGACGGTCACAACGAGCAGAGCGGACGGAACAGCACGTGATCCATTGCTCGGACAAACAGCACCTCCACAGCGCTCGACGGCAGCCTCCGCCCCGTGCGCACCCCTCACACCGCGCGCCGGGGCCGATGGTGACACTGGAGCCGATGGCAGTTGGGGCGTGCCGGTGTCGCCCGCCCCGTCATCCGGCGAAAGTCGGCGGCGGAGCGGCGTCTGTCCGGCCGGGCGCCGGTCCGGCGCGCCGGGACCGTTAGCCGCATCGGCGCGGGGCAGGGGCGTCGGCCGCGGCCGAGCTGCGTCTTCAGCCGCCTTCATCCGGCCAGTTTCTGAGTGGGCCTAGACGGGCGCCCTGCTCTCATCGGGGTTGACTCCTGTCGATCGACAGGTCGGGTCAGGTCAGGTCAGTGAAGTTGGGACAGGACAGGGAAAGGCAAGGCAGCGAAGGACGGGGCGGTACAAGACGGGACAGGACAGGACAGGACAGGACAGGACAGGACAGGACAGGACAGGACATGACATGACAGGACAGGACAGGACAGGACAGGACAGTCTTGTCAAGTGCATCATGCGTTCAGGGACGGTTCCTGCTGGCGGGCATGGCCCTGCTGACCGGCCGTTTCGTCCCGCTCAGTCTCCTGGGGAGGGGGGGGGGGGGGGGGGGTGTTCACACCCGGTCCAGTTTCACAACGCCCGCCGCCGCCGGGTTCTTGCCCCAGCGAGTGTGCGCACAATGCTCAGATGTGACGGCGGGCGAAGCCCGAACACGCAGCTTAAGAACGGCTTGCAGGACGGTTGCTAAGCTGCCCACTGCGATCTCCCCTCCACCTTCTGCTGCCCCCCCCCCCGTACCAACGACGCCTCGTGCATGGGGTCGCGTCTCCCTCTGCGTCTCCCCACTGGCGGTCTCAGCAGTGCGCTTCTCTTCGTCCCTCCGTCTCGCATCACGCAGCGGCGTCGCTGTACAGAAGGCGCCTGCCTCGCTCACACCACCCGCTGAGTGCCGCGGGCGCCAGCGACGCTGGACGCGCCGCCGGTTGTGGCCGCGCCGCTACCGGAGAGACGTCCGCGGCGCGGCGGCTCGCTGTGGCCTGCGGCGGCGCGGCGTGACCCCGAGCCGAACGGTGTCCGGCGCGAGCTGCTCCCAGCCGGGGCAGGGCACCGAGCGGCAGGCCGTGGCAGCGAGCGGAGCAGCACGAAACGGCCTGGATCGATCCGGTCCAGGCTACAGGACTTGGGGAGGGCTTGCGGAGCTGCAGTCAGATGGGTCAGTCCTGGGTTCGCGGCCCTGGGACCATGCGGTTCCGACTTTCTGCCTGTCCGGACCGGCGCGGGGCAGCAGCACACCGGCGCGTTGTTTGGTTGTCTGGCGTGGGGGCGGCTTCGGGGCGCGGCGGCCGACCGCGGACCCGGCGCGGCACAATGGATCGACCGGCGCCGGCCTGCGGCCGCGCCCGAGCTGATTATCAAGCACGTCGGTTGCATGCGGCGTGCACGGCCGGGCGGCCCGCACGCGACAGCCCAGCGGCGCAGGGACCGGGCGTGGGAATCGGGAGTCTGTCGGCGGAGCGACAAGAGCGCTCCCGGGACAGAGACGGCGCGGGAGAGGAGAGCGAGGGGAGGGGGGTCGTCACGCCCTGTCTGCCGCAGACAGTACCGTACGCAACTGAGTTGCCACACCGATTGTCCGTTATCACCATCCGGGCTACCGCAGGCGGTGTGGAAAACCGCGGAAAACCGCCGAATTGTATGCGCAGGAGGAAGATGGGTTGGCTGATTATTAAGGTTTTAGCCAAGATGGTGCACTTGATAATTGGAGCTTTAGCTAAGATGGCATGATTTATTGCTGCGGTTTTAACCGCTGTGGTTGGTCATTGTCACACAATCACAGCCAAAATTAAACTTCATGCATGCACCGATGTGAAGTTCATTCCAAACTTTGTGCATCACTTGATATCAAGCTATATACATATCAGCAAAAAGTTATTGGCATCAGTCAGTGCGTTGTTTTAGTGCCAGACCTTTACAGATATCAGACAGCGACCCAAATAACTGCGGATCTGATCGCCGACGCGAACAGGAGCTGGGATGGCGGCGAAAAGCACTGCGTTGCTATCACCATGTGGACAGCATCAAATGCAGACAAGGTGCTCCCCGAAGCAAATTCGGAAGCGCCAGGACAGCAGCGGTTTTATCTGGGGGCGGCGGTCCAGCGAGGCCCGCCAGGCTGGTGCGCTCCGTGACCGTCGCTTGGCATCGTGTACCTCCTGTTGCCGCCGTACCAATACCGGGCCTTCGTCGCCGGCCAGCGGTTGCACCGATGCGTTTGCGACCACATCGTGCCCAGTTCCGCCCCGTCGGGCGCGAGCTGGGTGAAAGCAGGGCCACGATTAAAACGGCACGGAACGGACCATCTGTCGGACGCGCTCCAGACGGCGCGCGGCCTCTCTCCGACCAACGAGCCGGCATCCGGCGTCGCTGCACTCGCAGCCTTTCGCTGTCCGCCGCCCGGTGAAACGGACACGAGGCTCGCTCGTCGCCACCAGCCGCGTCTCTCCGTCACTGCACCGTAGTTGCGTGCTGTACCGGCACGGCACTGGTACTGCACCGCCGGCACTGCAGCGTCGCTGCGTGTTGTACCGGCACGGCACTGGTACTGCACCGCCGGCACTGCACCGTCGCTTCGTGCTGTATCAGCACGGCACTGGTACTGCACCACCGGCACTGCGCCGTCGCGTTCGCCTCGCCGAAAATGTCCTTCAGGCCTTGTTCGATGGCCGTCGTTGCCCGACGTGTCTGCGCTCACCAGTGTCGCTGCATCGACCGCTGCAGCTGTGTCTGGTGTGGACCTCGCGCTCCGTAGGCGGCACGGCATGACATGACGAACAGGAATGTTCACTGTGTGACAGAGTCATGGATGTTACACGCTGAATCGCATCCAACGCAATTGTTCTCCGACGTGGAGTGCCGATCCCAGGTCTTGAACGGCTTGGAGCGTCTTGGGGGTCGCCTTCGATGGTCCAAGCGACCCGCAGTGACCGCATTTCCGAGCGAGCGACGACCGCCAGCTGAATCAGTACCGAGCGCCGGGCCCGGCAGCAGACGCCGTCCGTGTGGCCGGTGCTCGCTGTGAGGTCCTGCCGAAGTCTGCCGTCCCCACGGCCCGTCTCGTCGACCCAGCACCGGGTCCGGTCCCGGTCCCGGCCCCGGGTTTCGGTGGTGCCGGCCCCGGCTCGAAGATGACGCTCCCGTCTCCCCCAGACGGGGAGCGCGTTCCGACCGGCGCCGCGCGCCATGCGGCTCGCCGGGATGTATCGAGATCTTAATGTGACGTCGTAATACTCGAGATCCTCTGTGGTACACGACGGCGAGTTTCAGGTCGCTCGCATCTGGGATATTGTCTGTCGGCTCGGTTATTGGACATTGCGTGCCAGTAGAGCAGCGTTTTTTTGCATGGCCAGAGAAGTGACGCATTCACTGAAAAAACGTAACAAAGGAGGGAAAAGATCGTTAAGAAAGCCCCGTACCTTTAAAAAAAATCGGCACCCGTGCACAGGGCTTGCTCGGCATTGACGATTGGTTCCGAGTCCTTCGGAACATTGGCACCTGTAGCATGCCACAAGTGTCAGGACGCCGGGCACCTGTCCCGCCCCCGCCCCTCCCTCCCACTCCCAACCCCACCGGTGCCGACGTCCTTGGTCGCAGACCCGGTCCGAGAGTCTGCAGAGGAGCACCGAGGCCACAACCGAATCACGTGGTCTGCTGCGACCTCCACCCGGCCGATGAAAAACCAGGTCATTACCGAGAATGCCCGCTGGGAGTGAGATAAGGCGCCTGCTGGGTTGGGCGGACGGCGCCCGCGTGAAGCAACTCTTCCCGCCGCAGCCGAGCGAGAGTGGGCTGCGGCTGCTGGCGGCGAAAAGTGAGGACGGTACGGGGTACCGGACGCGAGGTGCGAGTCTGCTGCTGTCCGGTCGCGGGCGCCGCGGTGAGTCTATTGCCACCTCTAGCTCGGCAGTGGACTACTGTGGCACGACGGAAACAGCGCGCCACCCCCGCCGGTTGGGCCCCGATGTGTCCCCCCACCCCCCAGTCTCAGCCATCTCGGCAGCCACACTCCTCGAGGAGTTTAACTCTCTTCAGCGAGACTTGGCCGCCGGCAGTAAGACGGCGTCGCCTCCCGGGCGACGGCGCCCAGCCGCCGCGGGCGCCGTGGCGACCTTGCCCGCGCGGGCACCATTTTCGGAGAAGTGCCGCCTTTCGGCCCGGCCGGGTTTTTATGTGAGCAGGGGCAGCTTGAAGGCCGCCCGGCGGCCGGCCGACCGCCCAGCCGCCGGGCGCGCCGTGAAGGTAAACATGTGCACTTTCGAGCGGTCGGTGGCGCGGGGCGGACGCCTGCCCGACCAGCTGTGCGCGCCGTGCGGGGCTACAGTGCACGGCGCTGGTGTGACCCGCGCGCCGACGGGCGGCGCCGCGCGTGCTGTGCTGTCGCGGCGAGACATGGGCGAGTGCCCTGCGTGGAGTGGCGCGGCGGGGGACACCCGCCACGACCCGGACTGCTGCCCCCGACCGGAGCTCAGAGGTACGGTCGCGCGCTGGGAGGGCGGGCGGAGAAGCCGGCCGCGAGGGCCGCCGCCGGACTGGCGCGGACGGGGGACGGGGAGCAGCTGACGCTGGTGTGTGTGTGGGGGGGGGGGGGGGGGGGGGGTATCGTGAGCCCGCTCACCCACTCCCACGACTGTTATAGCGTTACGTGCATACCGGGCGAACTGAGCCGCGTCGCGTGTCCGGGCTCAGGCCGCCGAGTGGATGCTTTGTGTTGGTCTGTTTAGCGTGCTGTGCTGTTCGCCTGGGTGGTGGTAGTTCTTTTGATCGTGGTGGCGGATTTGAGACGGTCCGCTTTGCTTGGCATGTTCCTTTCATGTGTGTTTGTCTTCGAACTCAGCTCAGTTGTGTTCATACACTGTGGCTTACATGCATCGTCGTGGTGGTCGCAGTAGCTGCATTACGCCAATCGTAACACAAACATTTAGGCGTGCTACAGATGATTGGTCCCAGCCAAGCTGGACTGTCGTGACGACGTATACACGTCGCCTTATCTGCGCACCGTGGACCTGCGTCCTCTGCCATTTAAAAGAACCCAATTGCAATCACCATGGTCGACCCAGTATTTATTCTCAGACTTTTGGAAAGCACACGTGACTCCGTGCACGCCCTTGCCTGCCGCACGCACAGCGGCGCCGCGCGCGTGCGGGGCGGCGGCGCGCCGGCGTCCACGCCTCGGCCGCCCATTACCCCACCGGCTAACGGCACCGCTTTCCCCCAGACAAGCCCGACCCGGCCGAGAGCTGCGAACCCGGCGTCCTTGACGGCCCGGCGGCCGACGCGGCGGCGCCCTACGCCGCCGACGACTACGAGCCGCCGCGGCGCTGGCAGGCCGCAGCCCGGAGCCGGCCGCGCGACGAGCGGCGTCGGGTACTGAGGCTCGCCACCGAGAAGCTCGCCGCCATCGAGGAAAAACGAGCGCTGCCTGCGCTGGGAGAAGGACCTGCGTCAAGCCACGCTGCTGCAAAACATGGCAGCGCGACTGGAGACCGAGGCGCGCGCTGAGCGGGCGGCGCGCGTGGCGCGCTCTCGCGGCGCCCGCTCCTACTCGCGCACGCTGGGTCGCTCGCTGGGTGGCGCGCACGACACCTGCGGCCAGCGCCGCCGCCGCCGGCGCGACGAGGGCCGCCTGCTGGAGGCGGACGTGCAGGAGATGTTCAGTGACATTTACCACCCGCCGGCGCCGGCGCTGATCGGGCCGCTCGACGAGGACGACGAGCTGCCCGCCAAGCGTGACGGCGGCGAGTCGCCGACCAAGCGACCGCGGCTCGGCTGGGAGAACGCCGACCCGAACGCCGCGCCGCAGGAGCAGGTGCGGTTCGGCGACGAGCCCCCACTCGGTTGCGCTGCCGCCGCCGGCTTCGCCGACTTCCAGCACGTGTTCCATCACCTGGTGCCGTCCCTCGAGTCGTAGCGGCGGCGCGCGCGCCGCCGCCGGGCCTGACATCGGTCAGCACTGGCCATTGTCCCTTGTTGTTGTTGTTGTATATACTGTGTCTGTGTTCGACGCATGACAAAACCCAACCAAAAAAATCTACTCGTGGAGCTGTGGTAAGGGTATCTTTTACAGTGCTGTAGAACTGAGCTTTAGTCAGTGTGCCCGCCGCGTGCGCGGTAAGGCGCCGCGCGCCTCCCGTGAGCCCCTGCGCCCGTGCCCTGCCGTCCTCCCTCTGTTGTCACCTGCCCCGAGCGCCCGGCCGCCGCCGGCACGCTAAACCGTCCACTCGTCTGACCACCTCTCGCACCGGCTGATCACGTGACCGATCCAAGGCCGGCCCGGCCCGCGCCGCCCCCGCCCCGTCCCGCCGCGCGGATCAGCGCTGGCGCCCGCGGAGAAAGCCGACGCGTCGCCGGCCGCCGGCCGACCGTGTGCCGCCCGGCCTGGCCTTGCCGCGCGACACGACCGCGGGAGGAAGTTGGGCGCGCGACCGAGGGCCGCTCCCGCGACCTTGTCCTTCCCTACCGTTGCGACAAGGGAGCCGGCGCCGGGGTGCGGCGAAGGCGTGAGCCTGCCCGGTCCGCTGGGCAGGCGGCGACCGCCGAGAGGCGCCGACCTGACCTAGTTCTCTGAGGTGTTACCGCCGCCGCCTGCCCGGCGGCCCGCTCTGGTCTGTTCCGTCCCGGCTCGGGGCTGATTCTGGCTGTAGTCTGATCCGTTCCGGCTGTGGTCTGACCTCCCGTGCTCCTGTCTGACCTGATCCGGCTGAGACCTGACCTGTGCCGGCTGCGGTCTGACCTCCCGTGACTGCCTGACCTGACCCGGCTGAGACCTGACCTATGCCGGCTGCGGTCTGACCTCCCCGTTCCTGCCTGACCTGTCCCGGCTGAGACCTGACCTATGCCGGCTGTGGCCTGACCTGTCCCCTCCTCCGTCCACCCGTGCCGCCCCGCTGTCCGCAGACGCCTGCGCTGGTGGCGGCTGCGTCCTATGTGGTACCGACGCCCCGGCGCCGCTGGGGGCTTGTCGTGGTAGACGAGGCTTCGGTGTTCGTGCGATGCGCTTGAAGTAAGCGCGACACGTGAGGACGCGCGCCGGGCTGGCTCCTTTCTCAGGGGAACTTGCGCCAGCCTTCGAAGTGCTCGTGGGCGACATAGCGATCTCCTGGCTTAAAAACCGGATGCTGATGGGCAATTTTATGCTTCTTTCGCTGCTTTGAAGGGCTTAGATACTGTTATCAGTTTGTCGTCGGCTGGACCTGATGCGATGCGTCTGTTGTGCAGCGATGTTCTATATTTTATTAGCATTGGTTGGTGCTCAACAGTGACTTCGGGCACAGGAACACCACAGTTTTTGTCAGGCTCTGTGAAGAGTGAGTGGCATGAGATGCCCATCAAGTGATGCGTTTGCATCTCCGGATATCAAACCGGTTCAGAATCTGTTGGGGACCGCTATGCTGTGGTTTGGTCCCAACATCTGTGTGTGTGATCGCAGACGATGCCCTTTTCCCAGCTGTTCTCGATTGTTTGGCACAGAGTGTCGTACAAATGGTGCACTTGCTGATGCTTGTTTGCCAACTCAGAAGCCGGGCGTTTGCCAATATATATTGAAAGAGAACTCGAACCCCTGTATTTTAATGGTGCAAGACAAGGTGGAATATACACCCACATTAACCGAAATTGCGTTGAATGCATTTCATTTGCGTTTGGATGACTTGCTAGACTGCTAGAAAACACATGCGACGGCTGATCACCACATTAAGGAAAGTTGATGCTCCGCTTAAGCAGCGTTCTGTGTGGTCAACCTCGATGGCTAGCTCACGCAATTTCTGGAAGATGGTCATATGGTCTCGGAAAGTACAGCGACCATGGCCGTTATCCGCAAGCTATTGTTTTAAAGGTGCGCGGAAGAACTGCAGTCATCCAAAACCCTTAAATGACGCAAGGAAGACTTGCACTCATCATAACCCAGAAACCGTCTTATGACACAGGGAAGAGATGCACTCATCATCCAAAACCCTGATATGACACAAGGAAGAGCTGCACTCATCATCCAGATATTTCATGTGACACAAGGAAGCCCTGCGCTCATCACCCAAAAGCCCTTTTACGACTCACAAAGATTAAGAGGAAAGCTGCCGCCTCGGACCCACGCTTCCTGTCAGGCCACCAAAAGCCTGAAGCTGGCTGGAATGTGTGTGCGGCAAAAGGAAAACGCGCAACCGCCCACGGGCACGCCGTAAAAAGTGGATTAATTACGGTGCTGCGCATATTTGGCGGCCGGCTTTCGATTGTGTGCGCATTGATGCACGAGCAAAGCTGCTCGTGAAATTAGCCAATTAGCATTGTTTGGGCAGCGTGCGATGCCGCGAATTATTCAGAATCAATCTCCGATCAAACGCTTTGGTTGTATAAATTCTGCAGTTACTGACAACATGGTATGTGAATTAATCGACGCTGAAGAATCATGCCTTGCCTGGCGCAAATGCCTTCACCGTCTTCGTACCTTCACGCTTGCTTGCGTCCTCCGTCCTCAGCGTCTCTCCGTATGGAAGACTGCGCGGCGAGCAGCCTGTGGCAGTTCAGACACCGCCAGTCTTCTACCTTAAACTCGGTGTTCCTGCAACTGTATCGGGTCACCTGTTGTGATCCTACAGTTGTTGTGAAACACGATGCAAATGCACGGCATGGGTTACCGTCACCACTAAAATGCGCGCAGCTTCGCCATTTCAGGGGTGTCGATTTGCACTCTGTTGTGAGGGCCTAGGCATGACAATGTTGATCCCCCTGCATTGTCGGTTCGGGTACCTCCAGTGTTTGCGTCAGGCTTATACCCACAAAAAGAAATGAGCTTTCTCACAAAGGCTGCATTATTTGGGCGTGATTCGATGACCATGACTAGCCGCTACGTTACTGTCATATCGGACTTTTTGACACACGATGCAAAATATAGGTAACAGAACTAGCTGTCTCGTAAAAGAAAGTGGGCTAAGTCCATTGACAAACACACATTTGAGGAGAGAATAGGCCGTCAGGCCCTAGGCTAGGCCTTCTCCCAATAATTTACATAAATCGACGCCCCTGTGCCATTTCATCCCGAATTATGTAAAGCTATGGCGAGGCTCATACGCAGGAAATGTTAGGTCCATATGGCTCCTTGCCTTTCTCCATAAAACGGCGTAAAGCATGACAGGCGTCGTCACAGGCTGAATGTTGGTTGGCCTTCAAAGCAGGATGCACATGGTCAACGCTGCCATCCGTTCGCGATGTCCCTAAACTCACGTGTGCCGATGCGTATACGAGCAGTTGATGGCTAGAGCAGTGGGTGGTGCGGCATGAAGGGGCTTGCAATCCGTTCGATCGGGCTGAGGATAATAGAAACACTGATGTGCCTTGGGCCCGCAGGCAAGGCGCCGGGGAGCAAGGTCGGTAGGGAGCAGCATCGTTGGGCTAAAGGGTCGGCTTCTCACATCAGCCTTACATGCACTGAGCCGACTGGAATGCCAAGGCTCTGCTGGTGCGCTGGTTACGCCTGAGGTGCGTGAACTGAAAAGAAGGGATCCGCCCATGCAAGCTTTGTTTAGGTTTGGTTAAAAAGAAACAGCCTCATAAAAACTTGGATTAAAAACGCGTCCCCGCCGACTCTCCATTTCTCTTTTTTAGTTCGATTTCCAAGCCCATGATCATTTCTCAAGCCCACTAAAATTGTTGACAGCTGGGTGAAATTAAGACCATTTGCTGGTTTTTCTACCTTCCGGGCATCAGCGCAGGTGAAAACCCCAAGGTCAGAACGGAGCATGCCTTCAACGCCAACCACTCACAACAAATCAGCCCCATCCAACACACGCATGCTCAACTACGCCGGGAGCCTGGCTTTCGCTCGCCTGGAGCCGTCCTGAGCGCGGAGACGCGGCGCGCCACAGCCTCGGCTTCTGTAGGCGATAGTCTGTCTGACCCGGGCAGGGTGCACCGCCGAGGGTGCAGCGCAGCCAGCAGCCAGCCTCCCCCCCCTCATCACGGCGGCGTCAGCAGAACGCGCTGCCCGCCGGCGTGAAAGGGAGACGCCGCCCGCCTGGAGTGGGGCCACTGACGTGCTCCGACATGACGCGTGGTGTCCGACGAGCGGCTGCTCGTCCGAGGCTGTGCTGCTGTTACAACACCACGGGATGTCAGCGCGTCGCAATGGATCGATTTTGATGACACGCAGGCACGCTTCGCATACAGGTGCGCTTCGCGCCTGGTGTGAAAGAGACGGCAGGGATTGTTGCTAGAACAAATTGTGTTAGCATTACAAACACATTTTATTTTCGCTTCGGGTAAAAATTAGTTGGCATTAGCGTGCATAACGTATATCAAATTATGTTGTCCTTGTTCCAGATACTCTGAAACATTACGACCCACTCATATGCTCTCATATTCTTGAAGCAACAACATTTTCCATTTTCGAATTCCAAGTTTTGCGTGAAGATCCATGAGGATCATATGACTTCCACTTGCTCTTACAATGGAGAGTTTACGATTCATCGTGCGTCCATTCGCTGAAAAAGTTTTGGTAAAATAGCGATTGAAGGAATTCCCGAGCTGGGTGTGCATCGGGGACTTTTTGCCTATGGGAGGGGAGGGGGGGGGGGGGGAGGAGTACGGCGGAGGTCGGTTGTAAAATAACGGCGGAGCGTAGAACAAAATTCAAGGCTGCAAGCTCACTGTGCAGGTGGTGGAACGAACTGACGGCATACTGAGTAAACGTTATGAATTATGGCATTCCATCTATCGGCGCATGCATGGAAAACTCTATCCCATGAGCCGAGTGGCACGGATGAGCATCATGACCATGTGACCTGTGATATTGACCCCTCATAGGGTGAGGACTCATTTGTCAACGTTGGTGTCTCTGCGCAGTAATCGTGGCAACAGCGACATACGAAACCGTGTAAATCGAAACGAATGCATGCGGAATGTCCCAGTATTTAGCATAACGCATTGGGCTCAAGGTGCCTAACTTCCCTGCCTCCTTCCCTTCGCTACTCTACCCTTGGCTACCTCCCTGTGTTAACATTTGTAAGCTGTGTTCGCGTGTCACTGATGCACCGTATGTTTTCATAAGTTGTTTTTGTAAGTTGTCAGTGCTTTGCGTCAGTTGAGAGTCCCCTACCCGTAAGGACACTATATTCACCGTTGCCCGAGTTCTGCAACATGGTTTTCAACGACTTGGCCTTTGCAAAACTTGTTTCCCTTCGTACACGAAAAGTGGGACTTTCGGTAAGTGCCAAAAATGCCGGTTGAAAACCCACCGCGTCCACAAGCACCCGCAACATTACACCGCTTGGCGAGCCGTGCGGGCCACCTGTGCTGTGTGTCTGAGTGAAGAAATGCGAATAGCCAGACGGACAGACAGACTGGCGTTTTGAAACGCGCTGTCAACGAAACTCCTCGATTAGTGGAAATAGCTAGTGAAATAATGGTGATTAAAAGCTGACAGAACCAGGCAGAGAGAGAGAGAGAGAGAGAGAGAGAGAAGAGAAGAGAGAGAGAGAGAGAGAGAGAGAGAGAAGAGAGAAGAGAGAGAGAGAGAGAGAGAGAGAGAGAGAGGAGAGAGAAGAGAGAGAGAGAGAAGAGAGAGAGAGAGAGAGAGAGAGAGAGAGAGAGATAGAGAGAGAGCGAGGATAGAGAGAGGAGAGAGAGAG
>NW_023596136.1:26321222-26444924 GCF_011947565.3 Pollicipes pollicipes | reverse complement strand
GCAGGCCCACACCCATTGGCTAC
Source organism: Pollicipes pollicipes (assembly GCF_011947565.3). Classification (NCBI taxonomy): domain Eukaryota; kingdom Metazoa; phylum Arthropoda; class Thecostraca; order Pollicipedomorpha; family Pollicipedidae; genus Pollicipes; species Pollicipes pollicipes. The sequence goes on along the minus strand of NW_023596136.1, from coordinate 26,444,901 downwards.
CATCGGGGCTAAAGGGCGAGTGAGTCTTCCTTGAATTGCTGTGCTATTTTTAACCTTCATCGAGCCGGCCCAGCAGTCACGCTCTCTTAAAGCTAATGCTCTTGCAGACAATGATAGCAGGCTCTTGCGGGTTTTGACATGAAGAGACTGAATTCTTCAAAAGCCATGTTTTATAAATGATTGGGTATTTTCCTGGAAGCTGTCTGACCGGGCGAGTTTTACCTGTAACGCTGCAACATCACTACGAGTTCACCTCCTCATTGTATTAACAGGAACCTCAAAAAATTTCAAACACCAGAAAAAGCTCAACAACGGTTGAAACACTCCCCGGAACAGATCCCGAGAACACGTCGTCGCAGTGGCACCAGGCTTACGCATTCCAACGAAGCAGAAAACGGACGCTCGAACAGACAAAGGTGAGTCGATGTATGTGGGTGGGCACGTGTCAAGCGCAAATCATGGATCTATCCGTTTCGCGGCGTTCCAAAGCCAGTGACATCTCAGCGCTCAGAGCAGATGAAGACGTGGAACTATGCACAGTGTAGGTGAATGAACGGCTGCGACTCGATAGCGGATCCGAACCTGTCGGCCCACAGCCTCGTCAGTGTCGGACCGAGAAGCAGCCAGTGCTTACTGTACCGAAACCGTGGCCTAAACCGGGAATGACTGGACGATGGAAATGCTTTTGGTCACGATGGCAAACCAGTCAAACGTTGTGAATCCATCGATGTCCAGGATTGCAAGTGCCGGGCATAGTCGGGCTAGTTTTCAACTTAATCATTTGTATACGTGCGGCGATGCTGCATGAGTGGAGCGTCGTCTCATAGATTTTTGGAGCTGTATTTTTTATTTTTTTCTATATTTTTTTATTTTTTTCTATATTTTTTTATCTATATTTTCTATGACCCTATCCATATGCTGCTATGGCTTGAAATACAAGCAAGCAGTAAAATTGTGCAGCATTTCTCAGAGCATTTTCCCGAGATTTCATCAATTTTTACACATACCCATTCCTATGTTTACCCGTAATGTTCCCGAAATCTATACCCGACCCAACCTGCTAACCATCCCAGATAGCCACCCATAGGTTTACCCAACCTCTGAAATCCTTTACCACTCAACCATTGCATATATAGATCGGATAGAAAGATGGCACTCATTCAACGAGGCAGGTCATAACTGATGCCCGGGGCGTCTGTGCACGACTTCCACTTTTATTCGAACCAAGATAACATAGTTATCACAGGATCATGTCTTCATGTGTGTGACTGTAACCACTGATGGCAGGGGGAATACTGACCCCGTTAAAGGCACCAAAGTCGGGGTTTGTTCTCCAATCCTTGTCTTAAGATGAACGTTTTCTCATATTTACCGAAAACTATAGTTGTGTTCCTTAATTTGTCGCAGATCCCAATCTGCCCCACAATCGCCGGCGTGTTTAGTTAGACCCACGTTTCCGCATTCATCGGAGCGGGAGTACGTCGCTCACCGCCGCCCTAACGCACGAAGCCCCTACACTCCGAGAGGTACCGTCTGCTCGTCCGGAGCACCCGCGGCTCGTCATCCTGAGGTACGTTACGCTCCACGCCGTCTGCACCGCACCCTGTGCACCTGACACTGGGCAACACCGCGCCATGTACGCCCGGGCTCACGGGGTGCAGGCCGCTTCGCGGGCGACGTGCGCTCCCGACCTTGGCTGCCGCAACGGTGGCGCCGCCGCCGGCCGGGCAGCCAAGCTCTCACGCGGCCGGGCTCAGTTGGTGGCTGGTGCCGGACCGGGTCGGGGCGCAGTTCGCGGGTCGCCTGCCAGGTCCTGCTCGTGCTTCCTAGGCGGTGACCTGAGGTCAGGTCAGGGCAACTGGCAGCATGGGCGACGAGGGGAACGTGATGCGCCTGCTCCTGGAGATGATGACGTACCTGGAAGGTAAGCCCCTGCCTCTGTCTTTGTTTGTCACCTGACAAGCATGTAATCAAGCGACCGGAGAAATGGTGAAGCCCATCCCTCCAGTGTAGCCTCCTCGCTACCACGACGCACACCTTCTGCGTTTTCTGAGGTGGTGGCACCGCCGTTCCTCACAGTCGCTGTTTGTCCGCCTCTTCTCGGCCGTACCCCGTGTTGTCCAGGGCTCCAGATCAGCTGGCGTGTCCGTCTGGAGCACCGTTACCCGCGGGAGTCGGCAGGACTGGCTGTGCGGCCACCTCGCCACCAAGAGCCGCCAGGCCGCCGCAGGCCAGTTTTATCTGCGTACTCCGTCGCCGGTGGTCGCCCCCCCCCCCCCCTCTTAGGCGTGCTGGCGTGAGATCCGACGGCCGGTGGGGGAGTGGCGGAGGGGAGGCGGTCGTGACCCGGGTCGAGGCGGACCCGTGCCAGGGTCGCCGTCCGCGGCGGGCCGTGGTACCTCAGGCTGAACCTCGCCCGCGCACGACACAGGAGGCGGGAGAAAGCTGGCCCGGCGCCGGCCACGGGGCTCAGGAATGCGGAGCAGGGAGCTGCGAGCACATGCAGCACAGGCGGTGGGACGGGAGCTGGCGGGACATGCAGCACAGGCTGTGGGGCGGGAGCTGGGAGCACATGCGGTACAGGCGGTGGGCCGGGAGCTGGCAGCTCCCAGCGGGACAGGATTTTTTTTGTACACAGAGTACGGCATAGCCATTATTGACTCAATGCATCACAGCCTCCCCGCCCCCGTCCCCCCCCCCCCTCTTGCAGTCTTTACCCAGCCCTTCCTCATGGGCCAGCGCCATTGGCTGGTCCTCTGGAGTCGGCACCCGAGCTGACACGCTTCCGCGGCTGCAGTGAGGCTGGTGATCGGATGACGAACGGAAGCAAACAGCATACCAGGACTGGCGGGAAGGTTGGGCTCTGCCGTACATTTGGGGACAAATTTGGGTAGGGTTGGGGGCACTTCACCACATAACCCCGCATTTGGGTACTACCTGCTCCTCTTAGACAAGCGCGTGGTTCGTGACTAGGGAGATAGAAAACTTTCCTCCAATAACTCATCAACAAATACAAGGCCGCGTTAATGGGCTTGGCTTTCATTCCAGACAGCGAGCTCAAAATAAACCGCTCCCCGTCGCCGGCGCTAAAGGCAGTGATCGACCGGCTTGAGCGCCGTCCTTGAAGAATAAAACCGAGATACGCCACACGCGAGAAAAGAACTGCTCTTGTCACGCTGCCAGTGCTTTAAACGCGTCCAAACTACATTACTTCTCATAGCACTCCAGTTGTGCACCCCAGCTGTTATCATCTGGGCGGGAGCGAATAACCTCATGTCGCCCTGGGCACCCTGCTGACCTCAGGCTCCCAGAACGTCTCTGCTGAACGGGAGCTGAAAGGTCGGCGAAAGAGTACGGCTCGAGCTCCGATCAGCACGCTGAATATGCCGCCTGAGTTGGAATATTCCAACCGATGAGAACCCGATGTTCCTTCCGAGGCACCTCACCCTCGGCATCTCTCACTGCCCCCCCCCCCCGCGCCCCGCCCCGCCCCACCCCGCCCCGCCTTCGCCTGACCAGCCCAAATGCAGGCTGGTCGCGGATGTGCCGGTCCGGCCGGAGTTCAGCCAGGAACCGGAGGCGGATCTCCGCGGCGGCGGGCGCCGGCCGTCTGCACGGTCCGCGCCGTATACGCCGCGTATCCTGGTGGGGGCTCCCAGCCACTAATTACACCGCCGCACCCCACCCGCCGGCCGCGGCCCGGCGCGGGCGGTGCGGTCGATCTCGGGGCTGGCCGTCCTCTCAGTGCTGTGAAATTCCGGACCGTCTGCCTTAAGCAGTTGCCGACAAACCAATCTCGGGTGTGGGGTGCGTGTTTGTGGAGGCGTGAGGGGTTTTCCTTTCCTTTGGACGCAGGGTGAAGCGTGTTTGTGGAGGCGTGAGGGGTTTTCCTTTCCTTTGGACGCAGGGCAAAGGGGCACCAGGGCAAATTTACGTAGCCATTTACAGATTGATTTACACATTAGTCGACCTGTTGATCTGGTCCACGTCGACGTGAGAAATAAAAGTTAATGAGCAGCGGTGCTGGAAACTGCCCGGCGTATATTCGGAGCAGGAGCTGGGCGCAGCGAGGCTACCATATGCCATGAGAGCCGCTGTCGTCTCGCAGCGGGCCAGCTTTCACCGCGCATGCGGTGGATCATCGGCCGCCGAGACAGAACCTGTCTCTGACCACGAGCCCAGGGGAGCGGCGGCGTGATGTCGCACACGTACGCCGGGGTCACTGGGTGCAGTCGGCTCACGCGGCGGACTGCCCGGTGCGGTCGGCTCACGCGGCAGACTGCGTGGTGCAGTCGCCTTACGCCGGGGGCCGCCTGGTGCAGTCGCCTTACGCCGGGGGCTGCCCGGTGCAGTCGCCTTACGCCGGGGGCCACCCGGTGCAGTCGTTCCACGCCGCGTCCCACGCTGGCCTTGGTGCCTTTGGCTTTTAAGATGTCATGTTCAACTGGCTTCTGGTAGTGGGGGAAGGGGCTGTGTGGTGCACAAGGCGCAGGATTAAGCTGATTTGTATGGGAAGATCTTCCTTGCTGTCACCATCAGCGGCCCTTGGCTGCAAGACTGTGATGGGGCTGGGAACTGGCTCCTCACCACAACGCTTGTGCTTCCACACATGGCTTATAATTGGTTCAGACAGCTTGTCAGGTTTTTGAAGCTATCGTACCATTGTGGGTTACGCTATCGCATTCAAATCGGCAATGATTCAGCATATAGTTCTTCAACACCGAGCCCTCCCAAAACGAAGAAAGTGCACTCCCCTCAAAACGATGTGATGTGACAACACTTGAATCTCAGACGAAAAAGGCAGGCCGCAGTGCAAAAATAGCCGCGTCGGACTTGAGGACGTCTTCCCCGGCTTTTGAGACAGATATCACTCGAAAAGTTCTAGCCAGACAGCTGGCTTGTATCCCACGTGTTGTCGCGGGCCGCATGCGCGCCTGTCGTATGGCTTCAGTGTCTGGTCCCGGCGGCGCTCCCGTCACGGCTCACGGTCATCCCACTCGGCTTCAGCCACTCCTCATCTGAGGGCCGTCACCGCTGGTCCCCAGTGTTATCTCAGCCGGCCCGTGGGCGCTGTCCCTGCAGGTCCGGCGCTGGGCTTTAGGGGTGCGTCAAATGCGATGATTATTTGCGCCTAGGGTGACCCGTTCGGCTGGAGCCTGCCCTCCAGTCCGGAAGGCTGAAGGCCTTCCAGGCCTCCAGTCCAGAAGGCGGCCACCCCACGGGGCGGACGCCTTCGAGCGGAGCCGGTGTGCCGTGGCGCCCCCGGGCCCTGCTGCGGGGGGCCGCGTGTGAGCGCGCGGCCGGCGCGACCCGTACGGACCGGAGAGCGGCCGCCGGCGCCGCCAGCCGTGACCGCCGACACCTGCAGCCGCCGGAAGTGGCCGCTTCCGGCGAGCTCTCGCTGCTGGTCGACGGCCGCCCATGCACGGTCCCCATGACGCAACGGTCCGCTGTGGGCGCGCTTCGGCGCGTGGTGCTAACCAGGGTGCAATTTGATGCCGACAGGTGTTCGGTGGTGAGTGGGGTAGGAAATGCATGCGCTACCAAGACATGCCAGGGGTGCTTTCTTTACATTCTTAAAGCATGAACGATGTTGCGTGTCGAGCTGGTTCTTCAATGGAGGTTTGCGACCGATCACAGACAGTTGCGTGCAAGTAGCGGTCGTCCTCCGCATCCGCCGGTTGTCGGGCCCCGCCGTCGACCGTGCTGCCGACCGTGGCAGTTTTTCGGCTGCTCAACAGGCTCGTTTCTGTGTGCTCTTCGGCCGGCGGCTGTCCAGCTGTCTTCAGCTGGCTGGCCGAATGATGACGTCACGGGTGGCTGGGGAGCTGGGCCCGGACGCCGCGCCCCGCCTCCCCTGCCTCCCCCGCCTCCCCCGTCTTCACCGTGCGAACCTGGACGGCCGGCGGACGCGGCGAAGCGGCCGATTCGGGGCGGGTCGCGGCAGCTCGGGCGCCCCCATTCTCACGGGCTGTTCGCCGCCGTGCCGCCATTTCAGTCCTCGTCGATCCGAATTCAAACTGGTCCCCCATGGTTCAGCTGTGAGTTCTGGGGCTGAATTTCGTAGAGAGCTCTCCCCACCGACCGTCTACCGATTTTGGGGAGATGCTGACCCTGAGTGCTACTGTAGTGCACCACTAAAGACGGCCATGCTCCCTGCTGACTTACTGCCTTCCTTGGGCTGAACTCATAAATAGTACATACGCTCTGGAAAGACTTTGATGAATGTCCCTTGAAGGTGGGAGAGCAAGAACGAATTCCGGCTAATTTGGAGTCTGGTGATGATCAAACATCTATGAACTTGAAATAGACTGGAATTTACTGTGACCGATAAATCTATCGGATGTTTTATGGACGATATTACGGACGATATGGACGATACTAAATAACATACCATATGGACAATGCCATATGGATATATAATACGATACCATATGGACGATACTAGATAAAAAGATCCGTTGTCTTTAGCAGACTGTGATCTTGAGCCACACAAGTGTTGCTACCGATTACAGCACAGATGCTGGAAGAGATTGCTGCAATACACCCGCAAACATTTCCAGCCGACGGTTGGGACAGTTGGGCACAAAAACATCTACCAGCGGGTGAATTTTGAGTGTTGGGGAAGGTGAAGCAAGCATGAACATCGAATCCCACCATGCCGCGTTACACCGTCAGCCGGCCTGGGTTTAAAAGGGCATGTTGAACCTCCTGACAGCGTCGGACGCCGCACGCCACGCCGCAGATGAGTGAACCTGCAGTGCTCTTACACTGACATTTAGCAAAGGCCAACCGAAGGTTATTATTAGACTTTGACAGAAACAAGGCAGCACCTAGCAGGGACCATGCCACTGCTTTCGCGGTGTATCGCAGCGCATAACTAGAGCGAAAATGGACGCCAAAGCTTTCTCAATCAAGCTGGTATCGGTCGGACGGCAATGCGCTGTCGATGGCTCTCGTCTGGCACAGAATGCAAAAACGTGACGGCCATGTTTGTTTTCCATTACTTAGAAATAACGCCAGTGTTGCAACACCGTTCAAGTTAAAGGGCTGCGTGTACACGTACCGCGTGATCTTGGCTGAGTGTGGGCCGCAAGAGAGGCATGCTTAGCCTAATGCTCCCGGAAACATGTTTCACTGTGGCTGAGCTTGACCAAAAATAGATAGCGTTCCTCGCGCCTGTGAATTCAACGACCAGTAAAAAGTTACTCCCAGCTCATTGCAACCCCAGCAAATGCCCAGAGTCACAAAGCCAATTTGTTGGAAAACGACTGCCCTGTTCCATTTTTTTGGTAATCTGTGCAGATCGGCGATCTTGTGCTACTGACTAACCAGATAATGTGCTAATAATGTGTCTTAACTAGGCAGTGCCCACCGTCCATGCCTATTTCACGCGCGGCACTCCAGACACGGAGATCTGTCCACCTCTGTGGCTTTCATTTTCAACGCTCGACGCGACTGGCTGCTGCGAGACACTCCCAACCACTAAGTCGGTGCTCATGTATCCAAGCCGAGACGAACACTTGCGGCTTGCGGTCGCGTGTCTCATGGCTGCCGTCTGAGCTTTCTTCCGGATCGCGAGGCCACTCTCTGCGCCGTCACGAGGTCAGAACGAGCCAGCGCCGCCGCAAACCGGACGCACGCACCATCTGGCGGCCGTCGGGCAGCTGGCGGCGCCTCCTGACAGGGGGGCGCGGGTCGAACGGCCGGCTAACCCACTTCAGGACCCGACGGCGGCAGCGCCCGGAGGCCTCTCTGGCGGCGGACCCGCGCCCCCGGCCGACGACGCCGGCGGGCGTGCGGTGGCGTCACCGGCGGCGGTCACGACTGCCGGGCGGGCGACATCTCGGTCTGGCACGTGTCGCAACGGCGCGGCGCGTGCGCGCTTGTAGAGCGTGAAGGCAGGGGCTCAGGCATCACGCGAGTCAGCAGGAGTGGAACACCGCACTGCATCATCTCACAAGGGCATCCAGTTGTAGCAGTGACGGCGCAGTCTCCGATACTCCGCCCAGGTGCGGCGTTGGCGGTGGCTAGCATCACAGACCGGCGTCCACATACGGTCTGATCTGCTATTTGCCAGGCGCAAACACTGTGCCCTGCATGCCCGCTCAGGGTGCCCGCGGCTGGGGCGGACCGCTCCCATGGCATGGGCAGCCGCTGTGGTTCGGCCGGAGATCCCTCACTCCTCGGCCGCCCTCCGCCGACCGCCGTACCGACGGCCGCACCAGCCGCCGGGCCGGCCGGGGATCCCTCACCCTCGGCCAGACCCCGCCGACCGCCGTACCGACCGCCGTACCAGCCACCGTACCAGCCGCCGGGCCGGCCGCCTGCCGGGTCCAGGGGGCCAATGTGCCAAGGATTCCGATCAGCGACGGGCTCAGCTGTGGACTCGGATGCGCGCGTGCAGTGACTGCCGCCGCCTTGCTGCGGTTGCGATGCTGTGCTGTCCGAGGCCGATCAGGTGTGTCAGGAGCTCAGGGGCGCCCGTCTGGTGCCGCTTGCTCGGTGCCTGTTGGATGTGACTGTTCGACAGTGGTTGTGCACGGTTGTGTGATTCGATGAAGGCCGTGCTGGATCCTATCGGGCTGGGAGATACACCCGCAATGCAATGATTACATGCCAACGTAAAGCACTGCCTGTAAAGAGCGATCAATCAGCTGTTCTTAAGAGCATTACCGTCCCTAGTGTCACCACATGCAGAGATGGGTCATGACTGGGCAGCAAGGCATGGCATGACTGTATTGAAGATGCGGATATTGGAACACATTCGGGACCATCGAGTGGGCACTGCTCTCCACTTCGGAGAAAGAATGACGTCAGGCGTGGCTTCCCACCATCCCTGGTTTACCGTAACGCGCACTCATAGTCACTTGGTCAGAAGGCCCCTGGTCTTCGCTGTGACCTCTGAACAAAGTATGAGCAAATTGGCAGCGAGGCAGCATAAATGCACGTGGAAATGGCACCCGTTGGAAATGCGGAAACTCCAGCCTTGATGCAATGCAGACAAGACGAAAGATGCTGGCTGTGTTGCGTAAGAGCAGGCGGAGGAAATCCCAGTTCGATGGTACAGCGGAGGGCTTCTCCACAGGCTTCATCGCAGCGGGCGCCTCGCGTGGCAGCCTCGCTGCGCATCGAGGCCAATAGCATCCCGCCGGCATATCCAATATCAGGGAGATGGCGGGCTGGTTCGACGTCGGCGAGTGCTGCGATCCCCCAGTCTAGAGCGAGGGGAGACGGGGGGGGGGGGAGGTGACCCCACGTGGGCGCGACCTTGGCGCAGGTGCCGGGCGCGCGTGACGCCCCAGCGTCGGCGCGGCCGTGATCCTCCAGTGCGCGGGAGCTGGCGCTGGGATTCCTCGGGTCGGCTGGTGACGGTGCCGTGACGCCTACAGCGGTCGGTCGGCCCGATCCCCGCCGGGGCCGAGGCATCGACCGATGTCAAGCGGCGGCGGTGGCGGCGGCGGCGGCGGCGGCGGCGGCGGCGGCTCCGGCTCCTGGCTGCGGGTTCTGTGCCGCGGAGGCGGGCTGGGCTCGGCCAGCGCGGCGGTATGCGCGTGCGGGTGGGTCCAGTGTGCTCACAACGTAGCGGGCATGTGCCACAAGCACTGCCATGCTATGACCGCCACCCGTGAGGGCTGCGGGCAATGAGTGACGATGAAGTCAATATGTTATTACATGAACGGGACGCGAAAACTGGGGACATGAACGAAATTGTCGGCAGCTTTGATAGAGTGTAACAGCAGACCCACGGCTTATCCACTGAATTCCTTACGAAATCGGGCCATGACAGGCAAGCGTGGAGAGAGGCAAATAAGCAACCCATCCATGTCTAGGTCGAGCTTGGGTTTGATTATTCAGCTTGGTTGCCTGGTGCTCTGTGGGGAAGACCTGCATCGCGATCGCCTGGTGCTACATGGTTTGCTGTGTTGCTTAGACGTTTGATTAAACATCCTCCCATCGGGCACGACCATACACTGACACCCAATTCCATGAATACTTGACCCGTGCAATGCCTTCCGCGGCCTGAGCGAGCAAGGAGATAGAACATAGTAACGCTGTCGCTATGCAGATGTCACCAGAATCCGAGGGAATGCGGTCAGACGCTTCTGACGGCCCTCAAAAGTTATATTCTTGGTGCATTAGAGCGTCCGTATTAACGCAGTAAAATGTTGGTTTTTTATGAGAGCTACGTCGCCAAACAAGCTCCCTGGTTAAGCGTCGGCGCTTTGGCATGGATACGGATTGGCATGAAGGCAGGCTTGCGTAGTTCTTACAGCCCATTTTGTAGACATCCGGCTGTCTTGTATCGCCTGTTGCGTGTTAGAGAGAGCAGCCGAGTTTACGCTGTCCTGGCCGACTGGTGCTGTCCTGGTCGGCTGGGGCCGGCTGGTGCTGTCCTGGTCGGCTGGGGCCGGCTGGTGCTGTCCGGGTCGGCTAAGGCCGGCTGGTGCTGTCCGGGTCGGCTGAGACCGACGGGTGCTGTCCGGGTCGGCTGAGACCGACTGGTGCTGTCCGGGTCGGCTAAGGCCGACTGGTGCTGTCCGGGTCGGCTAAGGCCGACTGGTGCTGTCCGGATCGGCTGAGACCGACTGGTGCTGTCCGGGTCAGCTAAGGCCGACTGGTGCTGTCCGGGTCGGCAGAGACCGACTGGTGCTGTCCGGGTCGGCTGAGACCGACTGGTGCTGTCCGGGTCGGCTGAGACCGACTGGTGCTGTCCGGGTCGGCTGAGACCGGTCAGGCCAGCGGACGCTGGTCGGGACGGCCGATGCTGGCGGCCGCGGCGTCAGCTGCTCCGTTTCCGAGCGGCCGTTTTTTGCTGTGGTCGCCGTCCGCGCACCAACAGGAGAAAGTAACACGGCGCGGTACACTTGCCAAGCCAAGCAAAACGGGTCGCCAGGCGCCAGCCCTAGCCAGACGTGTTAGGATTCTGAAACGGCTGCTGCACTTTCCATTGAATTCTAGTAGGAAGTGAGCCGACCTACGGATGTTTGGTGTAAGTTGTGGCCACCACTGCAATTGTGACACGCGGTTGTTCAATGTGTTTAGCAGGTTATAGGTCAAACGGTAACCTAACTTCAAAGATTTTGTGTTTGCTTTATGTTCCGTGGTTTGTGACAAAGCAGCACTTTTAAATGATGCGACCACCTTTTTTATCTCCGTCCTAATTCATGGGTACGGTATCAATTTATGATGCTGCTTTTCCTTCCCGGAAGCCGGTCGGAAATTCTCTCGAGCGTTTTTTCAGCTGCGCTCAGCACCGTTGCTTCGATCTGGCGATATCCGCAGCGTGGAAACGGCCGTCCGCATCCGGTGAAACAGCGCCCGGCCCCCGCGCTCACCCCGTCCGGCTGCGGTGGCGCAGACCTGCCCCGCGATGGCTTGGCACTTCCTGCCCGACTGGCTCCCACGCCTGTGGCGGCCGGGCGGTCCGCCGCCGCCGCAGCGGGACCTGGTGAGGAGGTCCGACGCCGCTCTGGCGCCGCTGACGCTCGGCGAGCCAGGAGACCCGCCGCCGCTCTGGCGCCGCTGACACCCGACGAGCCAGGCGCGCGCCGCCCAACAGCTGGCGAACGGTCGTGAGTGAGGCGCGCTGCCCGGGGCTTCACGTGCTGGTAATTATGATGTATTAGTTCATCTTGCATCAGTCAAGTGAGCGAACGAACTGGTCTGCAGTGAGGACGAAGACGAGGCAGTGCCTGGACATGATCTCATATTCGATCAGCTATGAAGCGGTTCCAAGCGAATCTTACACGACTGATCCCAAAGCACACACGGTACACAGGAGACGTTCAGGCATCTGTAGCATAACTCTTAGCTATACATCTTAATTATACAGAGCATTGGGTGTCAACGAAGGCACACCGCGAACGGCCGCTGTCCACGCAGCGGAAGATCGTTCTCCGCCAACAAGAGCCTGCCGTCATCGCCCTGTGCCAGCTCCAGCGCCAGCGCCAGCACCAGCGCCAGCGCCGCGAGCTCACACTGTCGAGCGTCGCCGCTCTCAACTGGGCAGCTCTCGTGCAGGTCATGAGCCGACCCGTCGCCGCCGGTCGTGGGGTCGGCGCGGCGCCCCGCGGCGTCGCCCCCGTGCCAAGCGCCTCCGACCCGGGCCGGCCGGCACCCCCGGCCTTGGCCGCCGCCGCCGTGCCCGCCGGCCCGGGCCGCGGCGCGGCGGCGAGCGCGCGTGCGAGCGCAGCGTCGCCCCTGCCGCGGAACCGTGGATGGGAAAGCGATCGGCACCGAACGGAATCTGCCCCGGCTAGCTTTCACTGGAGTTGCGTCCGAGTGCGAGGGGCGGCTGGACTCCGCCGTCCCTGGCGGGCCGCTACCGTCCCCTGGCCACCGTGCCCTGGTCACTCCACCGCCTCCTGACTACAGTGCCCGCCCCCGCGGGCCGCTGCCGTCCCCTGGCCGCCTCTACCGTCCCCTGGCCACCGTGCCCTGGTCACTCCACCGCCCCCTGACCACGGTGCCGGTCCATAGGCCGCCGCCACCGTTCACAGGCCGCCGCCACCGTCCACGGGCTCCACAAGCGTCTCTGCGGTGGCGCCGTAGCTTTCGCCCCGGGCGGAAAGGGCTCGGCGCGGTAACTGGGTGACCTTGCGCCGGGCGGCGTAACCAGGTCAGGGTGGGCCGAGGGCTGCGCGCGAGGAAAGGCCGCTCGCACCGGCCGGTCACCAGGGCCGAGGCCTCCCCGGTGACGCCCGACCGGTGGTTCCTGCTCCGACCGGCAGCGGCAGCGGAAGCACGCGGCGAGGCCGTTCGCGGAACGTGCATTAGCCTGCCTTCTCCGTCCGTCGGCGGTGGCCACGTATCTCGGGGAGGAGCAGCGCGGGTCGCCGGTCGGGGCGGACCGGGGCGAGTCGTGCGTGTCTCCGCCCAGCTCGTCGTGAGGGAGGGAGAGGGCCTGCGCCGATCCGTGCGCACTGCGTGCTGCACGCGTTCGCAGCGCTCTCCGGGTCAGAACCGGCGACGCTCGGCGTTGGTGACGTCACGACCGGCGAGGCGTTGGGTGTGACGCTCTCCAGGCCTCTCCACATTGGCGATGACAGCAAGCGGAAGAGCCACACTCGCCTGGGGCGAGGTCCTCCAGCAGCTCCGGCGGAGAACCGTCGTGCGTCAGGCGGCTCGTGAGAGTGCACTCTATAAAATAGTGAGAATATAAGTAGTAAGATATACATAAATAGTGGGAACGCTCACTAAAAAAAAGTGAGAATATAAATAGTGGGATATACATTAGTAGTGAGAATGCTCACTACAAAATTGTGAGAATATCACTAGTGAGACATACGTAAATAGTGAGAATGCTCACCTGAGACTCCTGGCCGGCTGGACTGGCGGCGTCGTGACGCAACACCTGCGCTCCACCGCGCGCGCCAATCAGCGCCGGCGGCCAGTGTCATATGTCAGGCTGATGTCAGGCCAAGACGTTAAACTGGAGAGAATGGACCTGTCGGTCGGTCGCCATGGTAATCCGACTGGAATCCCTGCTGCGCTCCGGGCGGTGGCTCAGCATCAGCATCAGCTGGGACGAGCCCGCTCGCGCCGGCCGCGCCGCCGGTTGCGTCAACTCCCGTTTGCAACAGCGGGTGCCAAGGACAGTCTTATTAGGTCAGAGCGGCACACTGTGCTGAATCGCTTCTCAGGGGTCCCACGATCGAAAACGCTCTAACCACACCCGCGTGACGTCGGCAGTACAGGCCTGCGGCGGACGTGCCGCATTCTGCGCGAAATTTGAACAGGGATGACGGACTCGCTCTGAGAAAGATCCAGCAGCTCCCAGCGTCCGCGTGAGTCCCCATGTCGAACCGTCGGACGCCACCGACGGGCCGGCGTCTGTGCGTCGTGAACGCCGTCTCGGTACGCTGGTCATCGACGTTCCTCCGATGGGGGGATGCGGTGGGGGGGGGGGGGGGGGGAGCGCGGTCGCTGATGCAACGTTAGAAAGCTGGGGTCCGGCATCGCCGGATGACCGTGGTGGGGCGAGCGTGGGGGTGCGCCTAATCCCATCACCGTGCCACGCCGTCGCTCTTCGCAGAACTCTGCTGTCATTTGTAGCGTGCTCTTGCCCGCCTGCAATGAGCGCGGTCGTTACGCTGTGTTTTGTCGATGGCACCCACGCTCTGCGTCAGCCACTACGTCGGACTGGCGGGTGTGAGCGTGCGTCGTGTCAACCACGGGATTACATGACCTTCCCCTCTTCCCCCCCCCCCCCCCCCACCAACCCCGCAGTGCGCTGGTGCTGTAGTGCCCTGCATGGCTCCCGCCGGATCTGCGTGTGTCGTTTGTGCAAACGCGACCTTGCCCACGGCCTGGTCTGGCCTTGGCTGCGCGCGCTTCTCGATAGTGCGTCTGGGCCCGAGCTCGTAGCGTGAGGACTATGGAAGCGTGTGTGCCGTCCGCGCCATTCCAACGGCCGCCCGCGCCGGCCGTGCAATGTTGAGGAAAGTCAACTGCACTGTGAAGTTCTGCGAACCACTGCACTGTGAAGTTCTGCGAACCACTGCACTGTGAAGTTCTGCGCCCGCCGTCCGCGCCGCGCGGATTTCCCAGATGGACGGCCCCAGCGGCCTGGACCACAGCTGTCGGAAAGCGGCGCGATCCCCGTCTTTCACCCGAGATCTCTGTACCCGGCCCCATGGGTGACCTGACCAGACACCGCCCGCTGGGGTTGGTCCGGGGACACCAGCGGTGGTGTGTGGTGCTGCTCGGCCGAGCCTGGTGCGCGGTGGTGCAGGGCGGGCACCTGCCGGGCCGCGCCGCAGCGGCCGGCGCCGGCTGGACGGGCAGGTGCCCCGATCCCAGCCCGGCCGCGGCGGGGGCGGGCAGGCATCGGCTGCGCCCGGGCGTGAAGTCCAACCGGCTTTGTTCCGGAGCTGCTGACGACGTGATTGGCGTGATCCGCCCAGCCCGAAATCAGCGGCGTTCCGCCCGTGAACACCACAGCGCTTATGATCGGTAAATGCCGGGCGCGCCGGTCTACGCAGGGAGGCTGGGAGCGTTTTGTCGTCTGGGACTCGCCATCGTCGCTCGGTGAGCTCTGTCGGCGTGACCAGCCGCGGACCGCGACCGGTTTCAGGCCGAGCTGTACCGTGCAGAACCTTTCCGGGAGATGTGGCCGCCGGTGGGCGGTGGGAAGGCCCAACTGACGCGTGTACGTACACCTGCCCTCCGTGGTTCTGTGGCCTTGGGACATCGGCCCACCTCCCACACGCAGCGCGATTTCTGACAAAGGGGAGGGGCAGGGGCGGGCGCGGCGCACTTCAGCGCGATGTCGCTTCTCGGCCCGCGGCCTGGTGGCGCCGCGAGTCCGCGCACTGGGCGCCGCCGGTCGACGTAAACAAACCCAGACGGACGCCACCGCCGCCGGGGCGTGCTCCGCTCGTTTTTGCGCCGCGCCGCTGGGGACCCGTGCTGCTCGGTCTGCCGGGCAGCGGCCACAGAAGGCACCGGGAACACGGCGGACACGCTAATGTAACGGACGCCGGACCCGGACACGGTCACGGATCTCGGCGGTCAGAGAACGCAGAAGACAGGGCTCAGCAGACGCAGGGGCACAGCGAGCTCGGGAACACAGCAAGTACAGCAGACACATCAGCCACAGCAGACACAGCAGACACAGCAGACACAACAAGCAAGACGGGCACAACGAGCAGAGCGGACGGAACAGCACGTGATCCATTGCTCGGACAAACAGCACCTCCACAGCGCTCGACGGCAGCCTCCGCCCCGTGCGCACCCCTCACACCGCGCGCCGGGGCCGATGGTGACACTGGAGCCGATGGCAGTTGGGGCGTGCCGGTGTCGCCCGCCCCGTCATCCGGCGAAAGTCGGCGGCGGAGCGGCGTCTGTCCGGCCGGGCGCCGGTCCGGCGCGCCGGGACCGTTAGCCGCATCGGCGCGGGGCAGGGGCGTCGGCCGCGGCCGAGCTGCGTCTTCAGCCGCCTTCATCCGGCCAGTTTCTGAGTGGGCCTAGACGGGCGCCCTGCTCTCATCGGGGTTGACTCCTGTCGATCGACAGGTCGGGTCAGGTCAGGTCAGTGAAGTAGGGACAGGACAGGGAAAGGCAAGGCAGCGAAGGACGGGGCGGTACAAGACGGGACAGGACAGGACAGGACAGGACAGGACAGGACAGGACAGGACAGGACAGGACAGGACAGTCTTGTCAAGTGCATCATGCGTTCAGGGACGGTTCCTGCTGGCGGGCATGGCCCTGCTGACCGGCCGTTTCGTCCCGCTCAGTCTCCTGGGGAGGGGGGGGGGGGTGGGGTGTTCACACCCGGTCCAGTTTCACAACGCCCGCCGCCGCCGGGTTCTTGCCCCAGCGAGTGTGCGCACAATGCTCAGATGTGACGGCTGGCGAAGCCCGAACACGCAGCTTAAGAACGGCTTGCAGGACGGTTGCTGAGCTGCCCACTGCGATCTCCGCTCCACCTTCTGCTGCCCCCCCCCCCCCGTACCAACGACGCCTCGTGCATGGGGTCGCGTCTCCCTCTGCGTCTCCCCACTGGCGGTCTCAGCAGTGCGCTTCTCTTCGTCCCTCCGTCTCGCATCACGCAGCGGCGTCGCTGTACAGAAGGCGCCTGCCTCGCTCACACCACCCGCTGAGTGCCGCGGGCGCCAGCGACGCTGGACGCGCCGCCGGTTGTGGCCGCGCCGCTACCGGAGAGACGTCCGCGGCGCGGCGGCTCGCTGTGGCCTGCGGCGGCGCGGCGTGACCCCGAGCCGAACGGCGTCCGGCGCGAGCTGCTCCCAGCCGGGGCAGGGCACCGAGCGGCAGGCCGTGGCAGCGAGCGGAGCAGCACGAAACGGCCTGGATCGATCCGGTCCAGGCTACAGGACTTGGGGAGGGCTTGCGGAGCTGCAGTCAGATGGGTCAGTCCTGGGTTCGCGGCCCTGGGACCATGCGGTTCCGACTTTCTGCCTGTCCGGACCGGCGCGGGGCAGCAGCACACCGGCGCGTTGTTTGGTTGTCTGGCGTGGGGGCGGCTTCGGGGCGCGGCGGCCGACCGCGGACCCGGCGCGGCACAATGGATCGACCGGCGCCGGCCTGCGGCCGCGCCCGAGCTGATTATCAAGCACGTCGGTTGCATGCGGCGTGCACGGCCGGGCGGCCCGCACGCGACAGCCCAGCGGCGCAGGGACCGGGCGTGGGAATCGGGAGTCTGTCGGCGGAGCGACAAGAGCGCTCCCGGGACAGAGACGGCGCGGGAGAGGAGAGCGAGGGGAGGGGGGTCGTCACGCCCTGTCTGCCGCAGACAGTACCGTACGCAACTGAGTTGCCACACTGATTGTCCGTTATCACCATCCGGGCTACCGCAGGCGGTGTGGAAAACCGCGGAAAACCGCCGAATTGTATGCGCAGGAGGAAGATGGGTTGGCTGATTATTAAGGTTTTAGCCAAGATGGTGCGCTTGATAATTGGAGCTTTAGCTAAGATGGCATGATTTATTGCTGCGGTTTTAACCGCTGTGGTTGGTCATTGTCACACAATCACAGCCAAAATTAAACTTCATGCATGCACCGATGTGAAGTTCATTCCAAACTTTGTGCATCACTTGATATCAAGCTATATACATATCAGCAAAAAGTTATTGGCATCAGTCAGTGCGTTGTTTTAGTGCCAGACCTTTACAGATATCAGACAGCGACCCAAATAACTGCGGATCTGATCGCCGACGCGAACAGGAGCTGGGATGGCGGCGAAAAGCACTGCGTTGCTATCACCATGTGAACAGCATCAAATGCAGACAAGGTGCTCCCCGAAGCAAATTCGGAAGCGCCAGGACAGCAGCGGTTTTATCTGGGGGCGGCGGTCCAGCGAGGCCCGCCAGGCTGGTGCGCTCCGTGACCGTCGCTTGGCATCGTGTACCTCCTGTTGCCGCCGTACCAATACCGGGCCTTCGTCGCCGGCCAGCGGTTGCACCGATGCGTTTGCGACCACATCGTGCCCAGTTCCGCCCCGTCGGGCGCGAGCTGGGTGAAAGCAGGGCCACGATTAAAACGGCACGGAACGGACCATCTGTCGGACGCGCTCCAGACGGCGCGCGGCCTCTCTCCGACCAACGAGCCGGCATCCGGCGTCGCTGCACTCGCAGCCTTTCGCTGTCCGCCGCCCGGTGAAACGGACACGAGGCTCGCTCGTCGCCACCAGCCGCGTCTCTCCGTCACTGCACCGTAGTTGCGTGCTGTACCGGCACGGCACTGGTACTGCACCGCCGGCACTGCAGCGTCGCTGCGTGTTGTACCGGCACGGCACTGGTACTGCACCGCCGGCACTGCACCGTCGCTTCGTGCTGTATCGGCACGGCACTGGTACTGCACCACCGGCACTGCGCCGTCGCGTTCGCCTCGCCGAAAATGTCCTTCAGGCCTTGTTCGATGGCCGTCGTTGCCCGACGTGTTTGCGCTCACCAGTGTCGCTGCATCGACCGCTGCAGCTGTGTCTGGTGTGGACCTCGCGCTCCGTAGGCGGCACGGCATGACATGACGAACAGGAATGTTCACTGTGTGACAGAGTCTTGGATGTTACACGCTGAATCGCATCCAACGCAATTGTTCTCCGACGTGGAGTGCCGATCCCAGGTCTTGAACGGCTTGGAGAGTCTTGGGGGTCGCCTTCGATGGTCCAAGCGACCTGCAGTGACCGCATTTCCGAGCGAGCGACGACCGCCAGCCGAATCAGTACCGAGCGCCGGGCCCGGCAGCAGACGCCGTCCGTGCGGCCGGTGCTCGCTGTGAGGTCCTGCCGAAGTCTGCCGTCCCCACGGCCCGTCTCGTCGACCCAGCACCGGGTCCGGTCCCGGTCCCGGTCCCGGGTTTCGGTGGTGCCGGCCCCGGCTCGAAGATGACGCTCCCGTCTCCCCCAGACGGGGAGCGCGTTCCGACCGGCGCCGCGCGCCATGCGGCTCGCCGGGATGTATCGAGATCTTAATGTGACGTCGTAATACTCGAGATCCTCTGTGGTACACGACGGCGAGTTTCAGGTCGCTCGCATCTGGGATATTGTCTGTCGGCTCGGTTATTGGACATTGCGTGCCAGTAGAGCAGCGTTTTTTTGCATGGCCAGAGAAGTGACGCATTCACTGAAAAAACGTAACAAAGGAGGGAAAAGATCGTTAAGAAAGCCCCGTACCTTTAAAAAAAATCGGCACCCGTGCACAGGGCTTGCTCGGCATTGACGATTGGTTCCGAGTCCTTCGGAACATTGGCACCTGTAGCATGCCACAAGTGTCAGGACGCCGGGCACCTGTCCCGCCCCCGCCCCTCCCTCCCACTCCCAACCCCACCGGTGCCGACGTCCTTGGTCGCAGACCCGGTCCGAGAGTCTGCAGAGGAGCACCGAGGCCACAACCGAATCACGTGGTCTGCTGCGACCTCCACCCGGCCGATGAAAAACCAGGTCATTACCGAGAATGCCCGCTGGGAGTGAGATAAGGCGCCTGCTGGGTTGGGCGGACGGCGCCCGCGTGAAGCAACTCTTCCCGCCGCAGCCGAGCGAGAGTGGGCTGCGGCTGCTGGCGGCGAAAAGTGAGGACGGTACGGGGTACCGGACGCGAGGTGCGAGTCTGCTGCTGTCCGGTCGCGGGCGCCGCGGTGAGTCTATTGCCACCTCTAGCTCGGCAGTGGACTACTGTGGCACGACGGAAACAGCGCGCCACCCCCCGCCGGTTGGGCCCCGATGTGTCCCCCCACCCCCCAGTCTCAGCCATCTCGGCAGCCACACTCCTCGAGGAGTTTAACTCTCTTCAGCGAGACTTGGCCGCCGGCAGTAAGACGGCGTCGCCTCCCGGGCGACGGCGCCCAGCCGCCGCGGGCGCCGTGGCGACCTTGCCCGCGCGGGCACCATTTTCGGAGAAGTGCCGCCTTTCGGCCCGGCCGGGTTTTTATGTGAGCAGGGGCAGCTTGAAGGCCGCCCGGCGGCCGGCCGACCGCCCAGCCGCCGGGCGCGCCGTGAAGGTAAACATGTGCACTTTCGAGCGGTCGGTGGCGCGGGGCGGACGCCTGCCCGACCAGCTGTGCGCGCCGTGCGGGGCTACAGTGCACGGCGCTGGTGTGACCCGCGCGCCGACGGGCGGCGCCGCGCGTGCTGTGCTGTCGCGGCGAGATATGGGCGAGTGCCCTGCGTGGAGTGGCGCGGCGGGGGACACCCGCCACGACCCGGACTGCTGCCCCCGACCGGAGCTCAGAGGTACGGTCGCGCGCTGGGAGGGCGGGCGGAGAAGCCGGCCGCGAGGGCCGCCGCCGGACTGGCGCGGACGGGGGACGGGGAGTAGCTGACGCTGGTGTGTGTGTGGGGGGTATCGTGAGCCCGCTCACCCACTCCCACAACTGTTATAGCGTTACGTGCATACCGGGCGAACTGAGCCGCGTCGCGTGTCCGGGCTCAGGCCGCCGAGTGGATGCTTCGTGTTGGTCTGTTTAGCGTGCTGTGCTGTTCGCCTGGGTGGTGGTAGTTCTTTTGATCGTGGTGGCGGATTTGAGACGGTCCGCTTTGCTTGGCATGTTCCTTTCATGTGTGTTTGTCCCCGAACTCAGCCCAGTTGTGTTCATACACTGTGGCTTACATGCATCGTCGTGGTGGTCGCAGTAGCTGCATTACGCCAATCGTAACACAAACATTTAGGCGTGCTACAGATGATTGGTCCCAGCCAAGCTGGACTGTCGTGACGACGTATACACGTCGCCTTATCTGCGCACCGTGGACCTGCGTTCTCTGCCATTTAAAAGAACCCAATTGCAATCACCATGGTCGACCTAGTGTTTAATCTCAGACTTTTGGAAAGCACACGTGACTCCGTGCACGCCCTTGCCTGCCGCACGCACAGCGGCGCCGCGCGCGTGCGGGGCGGCGGCGCGCCGGCGTCCACGCCTCGGCCGCCCATTACCCCACCGGCTAACGGCACCGCTTTCCCCCAGACAAGCCCGACCCGGCCGAGAGCTGCGAACCCGGCGTCCTTGACGGCCCGGCGGCCGACGCGGCGGCGCCCTACGCCGCCGACGACTACGAGCCGCCGCGGCGCTGGCAGGCCGCAGCCCGGAGCCGGCCGCGCGACGAGCGGCGTCGGGTACTGAGGCTCGCCACCGAGAAGCTCGCCGCCATCGAGGAAAACGAGCGCTGCCTGCGCTGGGAGAAGGACCTGCGTCAAGCCACGCTGCTGCAAAACATGGCAGCGCGACTGGAGACCGAGGCGCGCGCTGAGCGGGCGGCGCGCGTGGCGCGCTCTCGCGGCGCCCGCTCCTACTCGCGCACGCTGGGTCGCTCGCTGGGTGGCGCGCACGACACCTGCGGCCAGCGCCGCCGCCGCCGGCGCGACGAGGGCCGCCTGCTGGAGGCGGACGTGCAGGAGATGTTCAGTGACATTTACCACCCGCCGGCGCCGGCGCTGATCGGGGCCGCTCGACGAGGACGACGAGCTGCCCGCCAAGCGTGACGGCGGCGAGTCGCCGACCAAGCGACCGCGGCTCGGCTGGGAGAACGCCGACCCGAACGCCGCGCCGCAGGAGCAGGTGCGGTTCGGCGACGAGCCCCCACTCGGTTGCGCTGCCGCCGCCGGCTTCGCCGACTTCCAGCACGTGTTCCATCACCTGGTGCCGTCCCTCGAGTCGTAGCGGCGGCGCGCGTGCCGCCGCCGGGCCTGACATCGGTCAGCACTGGCCATTGTCCCTTGTTGTTGTTGTTGTATATACTGTGTCTGTGTTCGACGCATGACAAAACCCAACCAAAAAAATCTACTCGTGGAGCTGTGGTAAGGGTATCTTTTACAGTGCTGTAGAACTGAGCTTTAGTCAGTGTGCCCGCCGCGTGCGCGGTAAGGCGCCGCGCGCCTCCCGTGAGCCCCTGCGCCCGTGCCCTGCCGTCCTCCCTCTGTTGTCACCTGCCCCGAGCGCCCGGCCGCCGCCGGCACGCTAAACCGTCCACTCGTCTGACCACCTCTCGCACCGGCTGATCACGTGACCGATCCAAGGCCGGCCCGGCCCGCGCCGCCCCCGCCCCGTCCCGCCGCGCGGATCAGCGCTGGCGCCCGCGGAGAAAGCCGACGCGTCGCCGGCCGCCGGCCGACCGTGTGCCGCCCGGCCTGGCCTTGCCGCGCGACACGACCGCGGGAGGAAGTTGGGCGCGCGAACCGAGGGCCGCTCCCGCGACCTTGTCCTTCCCTACCGTTGCGACAAGGGAGCCGGCGCCGGGGTGCGGCGAAGGCGTGAGCCTGCCCGGTCCGCTGGGCAGGCGGCGACCGCCGAGAGGCGCCGACCTGACCTAGTTCTCTGAGGTGTTACCGCCGCCGCCTGCCCGGCGGCCCGCTCTGGTCTGTTCCGTCCCGGCTTGGGGCTGATTCTGGCTGTAGTCTGATCCGTCCCGGCTGTGGTCTGACCTCCCGTGCTCCTGTCTGACCTGATCCGGCTGAGACCTGACCTGTGCCGGCTGCGGTCTGACCTCCCGTGACTGCCTGACCTGACCCGGCTGAGACCTGACCTATGCCGGCTGCGGTCTGACCTCCCCGTTCCTGCCTGACCTGTACCGGCTGAGACCTGACCTATGCCGGCTGTGGCCTGACCTGTCCCCTCCTCCGTCCACCCGTGCCGCCCCGCTGTCCGCAGACGCCTGCGCTGGTGGCGGCCGCGTCCTATGTGGTACCGACGCCCCGGCGCCGCTGGGGCTTGTCGTGGTAGACGAGGCTTCGGTGTTCGTGCGATGCGCTTGAAGTAAGCGCGACACGTGAGGACGCGCGCCGGGCTGGCTCCTTTCTCAGGGGAACTTGCGCCAGCCTTCGAAGTGCTCGTGGGCGACATAGCGATCTCCTGGCTTAAAAACCGGATGCTGATGGGCAATTTTATGCTTCTTTCGCTGCTTTGAAGGGCTTAGATACTGTTATCAGTTTGTCGTCGGCTGGACCTGATGCGATGCGTCTGTTGTGCAGCGATGTTCTATATTTTATTAGCATTGGTTGGTGCTCAACAGTGACTTCGGGCACGGGAACGCCACAGTTTTTGTCAGGTTCTGTGAAGAGTGAGTGGCATGAGATGCCCATCAAGTGATGCGTTTGCATCTCCGGATATCAAACCGGTTCAGAATCTGTTGGGACCGCTATGCTGTGGTTTGGTCCCAACATCTGTGTGTGTGATCGCAGACGATGCCCTTTTCCCAGCTGTTCTCGATTGTTTGGCACAGAGTGTCGTACAAATGGTGCACTTGCTGATGCTTGTTTGCCAACTCAGAAGCCGGGCGTTTGCCAATATATATTGAAAGAGAACTTGAACCCCTGTATTTTAATGGTGCAAGACAAGGTGGAATATACACCCACATTAACCGAAATTGCGTTGAATGCATTTCATTTGCGTTTGGATGACTTGCTAGACTGCTAGAAAACACATGCGACGGCTGATCACCACATTAAGGAAAGTTGATGCTCCGCTTAAGCAGCGTTCTGTGTGGTCAACCTCGATGGCTAGCTCACGCAATTTCTGGAAGATGGTCATATGGTCTCGGAAAGTACAGCGACCATGGCCGTTATCCGCAAGCTATTGTTTTAAAGGTGCGCGGAAGAACTGCAGTCATCCAAAACCCTTAAATGACGCAAGGAAGACTTGCACTCATCATAACCCAGAAACCGTCTTATGACACAGGGAAGAGATGCACTCATCATCCAAAACCCTGATATGACACAAGGAAGAGCTGCACTCATCATCCAGATATTTCATGTGACACAAGGAAGCCCTGCGCTCATCACCCAAAAGCCCTTTTACGACTCACAAAGATTAAGAGGAAAGCTGCCGCCTCGGACCCACGCTTCCTGTCAGGCCACCAAAAGCCTGAAGCTGGCTGGAATGTGTGTGCGGCAAAAGGAAAACGCGCAACCGCCCACGGGCACGCCGTAAAAAGTGGATTAATTACGGTGCTGCGCATATTTGGCGGCCGGCTTTCGATTGTGTGCGCATTGATGCACGAGCAAAGCTGCTCGTGAAATTAGCCAATTAGCATTGTTTGGGCAGCGTGCGATGCCGCGAATTATTCAGAATCAATCTCCGATCAAACGCTTTGGTTGTATAAATTCTGCAGTTACTGACAACATGGTATGTGAATTAATCGACGCTGAAGAATCATGCCTTGCCTGGCGCAAATGCCTTCACCGTCTTCGTACCTTCACGCTTGCTTGCGTCCTCCGTCCTCAGCGTCTCTCCGTATGGAAGACTGCGCGGCGAGCAGCCTGTGGCAGTTCAGACACCGCCAGTCTTCTACCTTAAACTCGGTGTTCCTGCAACTGTATCGGGTCACCTGTTGTGATCCTACAGTTGTTGTGAAACACGATGCAAATGCACGGCATGGGTTACCGTCACCACTAAAATGCGCGCAGCTTCGCCATTTCAGGGGTGTCGATTTGCACTCTGTTGTGAGGGCCTAGGCATGACAATGTTGATCCCCCTGCATTGTCGGTTCGGGTACCTCCAGTGTTTGCGTCAGGCTTATACCCACAAAAAGAAATGAGCTTTCTCACAAAGGCTGCATTATTTGGGCGTGATTCGATGACCATGACTAGCCGCTACGTTACTGTCATATCGGACTTTTTGACACACGATGCAAAATATAGGTAACAGAACTAGCTGTTCGTAAAAGAAAGTGGGCTAAGTCCATTGACAAACACACATTTGAGGAGAGAATAGGCCGTCAGGCCCTAGGCTAGGCCTTCTCCCAATAATTTACATAAATCGACGCCCCTGTGCCATTTCATCCCGAATTATGTAAAGCTATGGCGAGGCTCATACGCAGGAAATGTTAGGTCCATATGGCTCCTTGCCTTTCTCCATAAAACGGCGTAAAGCATGACAGGCGTCGTCACAGGCTGAATGTTGGTTGGCCTTCAAAGCAGGATGCACATGGTCAACGCTGCCATCCGTTCGCGATGTCCCTAAACTCACGTGTGCCGATGCGTATACGAGCAGTTGATGGCTAGAGCAGTGGGTGGTGCGGCATGAAGGGGCTTGCAATCCGTTCGATCGGGCTGAGGATAATAGAAACACTGATGTGCCTTGGGCCCGCAGGCAAGGCGCCGGGGAGCAAGGTCGGTAGGGAGCAGCATCGTTGGGCTAAAGGGTCGGCTTCTCACATCAGCCTTACATGCACTGAGCCGACTGGAATGCCAAGGCTCTGCTGGTGCGCTGGTTACGCCTGAGGTGCGTGAACTGAAAAGAAGGGATCCGCCCATGCAAGCTTTGTTTAGGTTTGGTTAAAAAGAAACAGCCTCATAAAAACTTGGATTAAAAACGCGTCCCCGCCGACTCTCCATTTCTCTTTTTTTAGTTCGATTTCCAAGCCCATGATCATTTCTCAAGCCCACGAAAATTGTTGACAGCTGGGTGAAATTAAGACCATTTGCTGGTTTTCTACCTTCCGGGCATCAGCGCAGGTGAAAACCCCAAGGTCAGAACGGAGCATGCCTTCAACGCCAACCACTCACAACCGAATCAGCCCCATCCAACACACGCATGCTCAACTACGCCGGGAGCCTGGCTTTCGCTCGCCTGGAGCCGTCCTGAGCGCGGAGACGCGGCGCGCCACAGCCTCGGCTTCTGTAGGCGATAGTCTGTCTGACCCGGGCAGGGTGCACCGCCGAGGGTGCAGCGCAGCCAGCAGCCAGCCTCCCCCTCCCTCATCACGGCGGCGTCAGCAGAACGCGCTGCCCGCCGGCGTGAAAGGGAGACGCCGCCCGCCTGGAGTGGGGCCACTGACGTGCTCCGACATGACGCGTGGGTGTCCGACGAGCGGCTGCTCGTCCGCGGCTGTGCTGCTGTTACACCACGGGATGTCAGCGCGTCGCAATGGATCGATTTTGATGACACGCAGGCACGCTTCGCATACAGGTGCGCTTCGCGCCTGGTGTGAAAAGACGGCAGGATTGTTGCTAAAACAAATTGTGTTAGCATTACAAACACATTTTATTTTTCGCTTCGGGTAAAAAATTAGTTGGCATTAGCGTGCATAACGTATATCAAATTATGTTGTCCTTGTTCCAGATACTCTGAAACATTACGACCCACTCATATGCTCTCATATTCTTGAAGCACAACATTTTCCATTTTCGAATTCCAAGTTTTGCGTGAAGATCCATGAGGATCATATGACTTCCACTTGCTCTTACAATGGAGAGTTTTACGATTCATCGTGCGTCCATTGCTGAAAAAGTTTTGGTAAATAGCGATTGAAGGAATTCCCGAGCTGGGTGTGCATCGGGGACTTTTTGCCTATGGGAGGGGAGGGGGGGGGGGGGAGGAGTACGGGCGGAGGTCGGTGTAAAATAACGGCGGAGCGTAGAACAAAATTCAAGGCTGCAAGCTCACTGTGCAGGTGGTGGAACGAACTGACGGCATACTGAGTAAACGTTATGAATTATGGCATTCCATCTATCGGCGCATGCATGGAAAACTCTATCCCATGAGCCGAGTGGCACGGATGAGCATCGACACATGTGACCTGTGATATTGACCCCTCATAGGGTGAGGACTCATTTTCAACGCTGGTGTCTCTGCGCAGTAATCGTGGCAACAGCGACATACGAAACCGTGCAAATCGAAACGAATGCATGCGGAATGTCCCAGTATTTAGCATAACGCATTGGCTCAAGGTGCCTGACTTCCCTGCCTCCTTCTCTTCGCTACTCTACCCTTGGCTACCTCCCTGTGTTAACATTTGTAAGCTGTGTTCGCGTGTCACTGATGCACCGTATGTTTTCATAAGTTGTTTTTTGTAAGTTGTCAGTGCTTGCGTCAGTTGAGAGTCCCCTACCCGTAAGGACACTATATTCACCGTTGCCCGAGTTCTGCAACATGTTTTCAACGACTTGGCCTTTGCAAAACTTGTTTCCCTTCGTATACGAAAGGTGGGACTTTGGTAAGTGCCAAAAATGCCGGTTGAACCCACCGCGTCCACAAGCACCCGCAACATTACCGCTGTGGCGAGCCGTGCGGCCACCTGTGCTGTGTGTCTGAGTGAAGAAATGCGAATAGCCAGACGGACAGACAGACTGGCGTTTTGAAACGCGCTGTCAACGAAACTCCTCGATTAGTGGAAATAGCTAGTGAAATAATGGTGATTAAAAGCTGACAGAACCAGAAGCCTATGAGAGAGAGAGAAAGAGAGAGAGAGAAGGAGAGAGAGAGAGAGCAGAGAGAGAAGAGAGAAGAGAGAGAGAGGAGAGAGAGAGAGAGAGAAGAGAGAGAGAGAGACGACAAGAGAGGAGAGGAAGAGAGAGGAGAGAGAAGAGGAGAGAGAGGAGAGAGGAGAGAGAGAGAGAGAGAAGAGATAGAGAGAGAGAGAGAGCGAGAGAGAGAGAGAGAGAGGAAGAGAGAGAGAGAGAGAGAGGAGAGAGAGAGAGAGAGAGAGAGAGAGAGAGATAGAGAGAGGAGAGAGAGAGAGAGAGAGAGAGAGAGAGAGAGAGAGAGAGAGAGAGAGAGAGAGAGAGAGAGAGATAGAGAGAGAGGAGGAGAGCGAGAAGAGAGAAGAGAGAGAGAGAGAGATGAGAGAGAGAAGAAAGAGAGATAGAGAGAGAGAGAGAGAGAGAGAACAGAAGAGAAGCGGGGTAGGAAGGCGTACCGCAGGCCGGCAGGGCCTCCGGGGGGCGGGCTTTGTGTGGCGTGATCCAGTCGAAGGTCATCCGATGGGCGCGGCCGCGAGGAGAGCACGCCACCCCAGCGCGTCACGCTCTCAGGGCGAGAGTGAATCCTGCCAGCGCCGACCCAGAGCGCCGGCGTCCACGCCGCGACCGTTGCAGACGCAGAGCCCGCACGCAGAGAGACCCGCGGCGACCGGCGGCGACCGGCTGCCCGACATCGGCCGCTGGCCGGGTCAGCCTTGGGGCGGCCGGTCTCCATTGTCCGCGCCTTTCGCCGGCCTTGTCGTGCGGCGGCGCCGCGGCCTTGCCGTCTGGGGGCGACGCGGCGGCGCGGTGCGCACCCCCGACCGGCACCCACGCGCCGGCCCGGCCCGCCTTTGCTCGAGTCGAACGGCATCCGCGCCGGGTCAGGCCGCGCGCACGCTGGACGGCCGAGGTCGCGCTAAACGCGGGACAGACTCGACACGCTGGGACTCCAAGGCAGAGGCGCGAGACGGCAGGTACGGGATGGTATGGTGCGGCTCGGCGCCAGGGGCGGTGGTGAAGTCGGCCAGCTGACGGGGGTGCCGATGACGGTGCGGTACTTCGCGAGAGCAGGGTCACATCTCGGCTGCTGGGTGAAGCTCCTTGATCGCAGGTAGGTTGACATGGACACTGCCAGCTGGTTGCCGATGATGAAGTCCACGCGGTTCCGCTTACCTTACTATATTTTTACACCGTCATTGGTACCCAGGGAATACTTCCCTATTCCCGAGCGCACCAGAAACTCAAACTTTTTAAGGTGATAACGTTGACGTAGGCTTCGTCGAAAGGATACACTGTCACCAGCCGGTTTGTTATAACAGCAACATGCCATCGAATGCAACAATACTGGGTGTATTTTCAGCTTAAGACTACGTTGAAGTCGAGATGCTCTTGTTTTCTGAAGAAATCGTTCGAATTCCGGCATGTGACATACGCAAGAAGTGACTGCTTCGGAAGTGCCTGGGACTCATTTTTTGTCATCCAAGGCGTGATGAGCTGCCGGCGGAAGAGGTAACCAGAGTTGAATGAACTAGGATGTAACTAGGGTTAAACGAAAGAGGCCTTATTGAGTCCTCCCAGTCTGAAGACTAAGGAGAACGAATCGCATAAGCGTAATTGCGTCTCGAAGTGTTCCAGAAGTTTTTTTGGCGCAACTGGGCTCTGTGAGGGACACAAATCGGCTTTGCTGTACGTAAATGCCCGTCCTAGTAGTCCATTCGGTTAGAACGTTTGGCTTCCCATTCACCTAGCTGTGCTGGAGTGGGCTCGGGTCGGTTAGGCGCTCGCTTCCCGTCCCTGACTGGGTTGACCCGCGCCCTGTGGCAGCCGGCACTCTAAAGGTCAGGTGACGTCAGAGGGGAGAACGAACGGTGCCGAGCATTGCGGTACGTTGAGCCTTCGCCACAGAAATCTGCAGTTGACCTGGAATTTCACGATCGGATTGTGGGAAAGGGCTCAAGCAACAAGCACTAATTAGTGTGGGCATTGATCCCATAAATGCCCTTCAACGAAAGGTGAGGGTTAAGTCTTAATCAGGTTCCTCTCACCAATGCGTTGAGTAATACAACCACCGAAAAGAACTCAATTTCGAATAACACTCCACCTTTACTTCAGGTCTAGTTCCAGTCCCAGTTCTAGTTCAGGTCTAGTGCCAGTTCACGGTCTAGCAGGTGGCATGGTATGGCATGTGTCCGGCAGGAAAGTATTCCTCCTTTCTTATAAACCAATGTGTTATCATTTTACTCGACGCCAGCGCATAAGAGGCCAAGGAAAAGCGCGCGGAGTTTCGGAGGATGTCTGGTGAGATGACACGGTAGTAGCGGCAGAACGGTCGGCTGACGTAGCTCCAGTGGGGCGCTTACTGTGATCTGCCTGGACCATCAGGACCTGGCCCATTGGAGGCGCCTAATGACTGACGGCCGCAGTCTACCTCCGGTTAGGCGGGCTGTTGCGAGGATGCAGGAGGAAGCCGTGATCGAAGTGCGGTTAGATGAGAGCGACCTTTTCTTTGTTTAACAGGGGCTTTCGGCCAGCACACGGATGGAGATTTGTATTCCTTCGCGAGAGCCCTGCACCTCCCCCCCCCCCCCCCCATGTTGAGTTGGGCCACCCAATGTTGGCTTTGCCTCTCAATGTTTTTGGTCGGAAAACTACAAAAAAACGTAGGTAAAAGATAACTGTAACACAAAGACTATCGTCTTTGATCTTTCTGCGTAGTGGTGTCTCGTACCACTCTCATAACAAAAAGTCATGGCTGTTCTCACCACAAGATACAAATCGTAACAGCTGAGGGAATAAACGATGCATTAAACCTCACGTACCTAGCGCCATAAGACACGCAATGGTTTGTGAAGTTAAAGCGAAAAGCTCTGGGATATGGGAATGACCTAAGTTCTTCATGGCTAATCCCGCCCCGTCCTCCACAACCAAAATGCGTGCCGCCTACCATGACCGTCATAAAAAGGCGCCATCGGCATCCTAAGGTTGCCTCTAAAGGGGCGCCTCCACGTGCCGATGAGAAGAGACGCATGCATCCAGTGCCTGCTGCCTGGATCCAACTCTACATGACTTCAATGCTGCTTGAATTAAAGACTTGTGCAAAGTAAAGTATTGTACAAAGATTAAAAATATAGATTGCGTTTAATCAAAATAAAGCGAGCTAAGTCCGACGAAAAAAAATGGGGAGGGGAGGTAGATTGTCGGGCCTTTGGTTCAGCCCCCCCCCCCACAATAATTTACAAAAATTGACACACCTGAACCGACAGATTGGGCCTCATGGCCGACGGCCGCAGCATGCCCCCCCCCCCCCTCCCCCCTCCCCGTGAGACAAGTTGCTGACACGATGCGGGACAAAGCGGAGCCGAGGAAAAGAGGGCTGACATGAACGTGATATGTGTTAGATATCCACCTAGTTCTATTTTATTTCAATTTAAGTGGGTATTTGTGTGTCTAGGAACTTCCAAAGTCAACGCTCACTGCTTCAGACATCTGTCTCGGCAAAGCAATAGCGATGATGCATCAAGGCAATACCGTGGTCAGAGAAAGGTACATTTCATCATTCGATGTTATCTACTGCTGATCATAAGCATGCGACCGTCCCCAACATACGTGGATGTCATTGAACTTTGCCCTGATCATCCAACCAAAAACCAAGCAGAACCTGGAGTTGCGAATTGATCTTCTGGTACTAGATACGACCGCTAGATGTCTCTCGGGAATGCTTGCGAGGTGTCCGGACTGACCATTGCATGCAATTCGTTTGACACACGCCTTCAGGGCTGGAGAACTCTCTGAAAAGTGAAGGATGCAGGATTCAGGAATCCTGGGCCATTACGTCCCGGCTCAGCACAAAAAGGCCCACTTCCCCCAATTTGAGAACACCTTGGATTTAGGCCACTATATTTTGAGAGGTCAATGCTTTCGATAACTCAAAATGAGTGGAGTCCTTTTACTTAGCACCAAAACATAATGGCAATTAGAAGCTTGTCAGGCTTTTTGACGGCTAAAGGTGCACACTGCATATGGTCTGACACATGTTTCCAAATCTTCCAGCTTCTTCTTGTCTTTCACCGGAGACACTGCCTTGAAGTGTTGTTGGGATCCAGTTCTGCTCTAGTGCCACGCTGTGGAATGAAGCAAAAAAGGCAAATTTTTGTTTCCTTTGCACCTCCTTAAGCACCAAATTATTCAGTCTGAAACTGGATCGTCTATGGATAACATTCACCTTTGACAACACAGGCAGAGGTTCCCAGCTTGGTAATGGACACTGTCTGACACGAGAATCTCCAGCTGCCTCACTGTGGCTCCTTTCTTATCTTCTTTCGTCGTCAGTGGGCCCGATGAATCCCTGGGGTTCCGTCGCGATCTCCGTTCAGCCACTGAACGCCTGGCCGACTCGGACACTCTGTCGTGTGCTGCCCTCTGCTGTGAGTGCCAATGCCGGGCAATAGATGGCGTTCGCGTCTCCTTCCGGACGTTTCCCTGGCGGGCGTCCCGCGAACGACCTCCCTTGCCTCGTGGAGTCGTGGACGATCTCTCGAAGCGTGGAGAGTAAGTGTAGATGCCTCAGCGCCCTCTGGCAGGACACGTCCAGCGATCCGGTCTGCTCTGGAAGTTTGACACCGTTCTTCCTGCACCATGTCTGCGGTGCGCGTAGCGAATCCCCTTAGGACAAGAGGGGTCTTTGCCAACCGGGCATGGCGCCATGCAAGAACTGATACAGCCTTGAAGTAATGACGGCCGTTAAGAATGGTGTGGCTCCTTGATGCCTACCGTCAATGACACGACTTCTCAATTCGCCTTGTTCTTCTGGAGATGGGAGTCATATGATTGATTATTTATCAATTCCAAGTCCCAAAGTCGACAACCTGACCCCTCATCAGGCACTGTGACTCCTTTGGCAAAGCCAATTCTGAAGCGGCCTCCCCTGAGGGGTGCTCCACGTCAGGATAGTCATTTGCGGAGTCAAGAGAGAAAATTGACGGCCCTGAGGGGTGTTCTGGATCCCAAAGACGGTGTCATGCGGGGAGTCAAATGTAATTGGAAGCCATCACTGGGGGTACGCACTTATCATTGAGTTGAGCTTTTTGACATGCTGTGTAACTCTCTATGAGGGATTAAAAAATTGATGTGATCGTGGAAGCCTGCGGGGAGGATTTCCCCATACTGGTATTTCACTGAACAGTGAATTACAGGAAATGTGTGCTGTTTCATGGTTGTTGACTTATGGCCTTGTCTCGTAAAGCCATTTAGAACCGATTCCAGTCTTAAATTTTGCTTCCACGATGGACAGAGACCCTGTGCTGCAATGGCTCTGTCAGAGCAAGTCTGTGTTTCCTGCCTGTATCAATATGGCAGCCGGCTGTACGTACCGGCAAGCGGACCACCGTTCAGCTGTCTTATCCTGCTCTATATATTTATGAATAGTAGGATTCGGATGATGTTATGATGACGTCATGGGTGCCTGGGTTTCCTTGAAGGTCTGCACGAAATACCGTGCGCGTCTCCGCGGGTATTCAGATAAGAAACTCGAGAGTTTTCAGCGTTAAGAATGGTAGGACTGTAAACTGCACCGAATGACCCTAAAAACCATTTCATCTAAAAACTCCACGCAGATGTGAAACGCTCCCTTGAAGGGAAAGGCTTTTAGCTTGGTGATAAAGCACCATGCTGATTTTTAGCCTTCTGTCAGCGGCCATCTACTGCGAAAATAAGAGAACTCGGGCCTAGGGAAAAATTCTGGGTCATTCTGGGTCAATTCGGGTTCCCTCCCCCCGCCCCCCCCCCCCCCCCCCCCCCCCCCACGGCTTACCGATTGCCTGCTGAAGTGATGGCGCTGACGTGCCGAGAAAGAGCTTTCTGGCAGCTGTGCATGGGGATCGCAAGCTTCATCTGAGTCGCGTCAGCATCCAGGTAGGTACATACTTCGAATTGATGAGGAGTGATAGCGGTTTTATTTGCAATGCAATGGGAAAACTTCCCGCATATGTCATCAATGCTCAATTTCAATGATCCTTGAAGGCGTGTGGTGTAATGACTGAAGGATGGAGGTGAGGTGGCCATAAGCCCGTTTGGAAACCATGACACGTTGCGACGAGTTTTCGTTGGGGGCAAAGGTGGGGCACAACGAGACACAATTTTCAATTTGAGTCATCTTCTCAAAATTTTGTGGCACAAATTATTTTAATGGACGTTAAGGGCACCGTAATGTGGTTTTATGACGCCAGCTGGTAAAACCACAGAAGCTTACCAAATCTAATTATAAATCATGGCTTTGGTTAAAGGAAATGTTCCACCTTTACATGGGGTTTTGATCCGAAGTAGCCATTTTGACCTTTTCATGCAGTTCACGGGCATGCCCTTTTTAAGATCCAAAGCCCTCTAGTTCCTGAGTTACGCGCCCGCAAAAGTGGCAAATGGTTTGTTGAGAGACTATTTAAAAGCCACCTCCGCATCGACGATGTAATAGAAATGTCATACCATTGCCGTGATATTACAGGCCGCTTTCTGCTTATGGTCAAAAACAGCATGGCCGCTGATGCATTCGCAAAAGCGACGATGAGGCACGTATGATATAATGTGCGGAAGGTGATTGGCTGTTGGTAACATTTCGCTGCTGAATGCGTGTTGCGGACGTAAACGTGAGCACTTTCGGGCTGTGCGTCGCTCATCAACGGTGCTTTTTTCCTTATATCTAGGCCATGGGCCAAAGTTATAAAAAAGAACACCACTGTCCGCAAAAAATACGGCACCGAAAAAAAGAATGACGCTCTCCAGAATGTTTCAAAAAAAGACGCAACGGCAACTCTGTCTTTTTCTCCTGCTGGCGTTTTTATCTTCTTCTGTTCACGTATTTCTTACATACAGCTCGTCTGGCGCCGTGTGCACTGCAGCGAAGAATCTTGCTTGGGTTTATGGGTTAGCTAGGCATTATGGAATAAGGGAAACATTACAGTAATTATATATATATATATATATATATATATATATATATATATATATATATATATATATATATATACACATATCTGCATGTATACTTTTGCCAAATATGCAATACACATTGCACGAGAAATTTAAATATTGCACAAAACACTGTGTCCTTCAAGTACAGCCCCTTGAGCTGCATTGCCATGAAGCCCCGTTGGGACTTTGTTCAGAAGGGAACTCACGGTGAAATGGGGTGCTATGACCGGAAACCTGTGCGGAAATTGTGAGAAAATATGCAATTTGATAGTCCCGCGAGCTGTGCAAGTGTGGAATCACACTTCTTTAAAGAGTGTGAATCAGGGGCTTGGAATGGGTGTGATCACTGGTGCTACGTGCCAGTGGCTTGTACTGATCTCGATGTGACGGGGAGTGTGCGTAAGAGGTTTGCACTTTTGAGGTAGTGCATTGTTTTCGTATTTTCCAAGTCTACTGACTCCCAATAAAATGTAATATGTCGATACCTGCCTTTATCTTTATGTTTGTGTTTGAACAGAGCAAGGTAGTGATGTTCGTAAACTGAAAGAAACACTGGCACCTATGTCACAGGGGTGTACAAGGGCAATTTGCTACTTTAATATGATCTTGCTAACATTTTGAACCTATTGAAGCGTACAGCGTGTAATTAATCAATTGCATGCCATTGTATTAGCAATTCACTTTGACAGTAGGGGCTGGTTTGCGCAGCTCATTAATGCACGTGTTTGGTATAACCTCACATGACACAGCTTTGCAAAATTGTCTTTCCCTTCAGAATTCTGAATTTTGTGTGCAGACAGGCATTGCTTGTGAGTCACCAATGGCATAGTCACTGCAACTTGTGAGATGCTGGGTGCTGAGAAAGGTGGAAAAGTATTGCTGTTGGTTTCTTGGATAGCCCTTGATATTATCTTATCATGAGCCTTGTGTGTACCAGTAGCTTCATCACTTCCTTGCATTCGAACCATCTAACCAAAACTACATGTACTTGTCATGTCTCCAGCCTTGTGCAAGGTTGGCAGGTTTACAGTGTCATATCACTGCATGTAATACTTTCTTGTTATTTTTTAGTGAAGTAGCCTGATGGCTGCAGCATGTTGCATGGCTGTAGAAGTGGAAGACATGCTTGCATCTTTGCCACCTTTATTTTGTGGATTCCCAAAACAGGCTGACCAAGCGATGTCCCTTACTGGTCGTGTTCTTTACTTAAAGTGATTTGCATATAATCCTAAGCAAAAACCATTCTTGGTAGCCCAACCTTACCACATTCACCTACTATAGCAATAACATGCTTTGACAATCAATTCACAACAATGTTACATATTTATAAATTTTTGCGTGCAAAATTGCCTTTTCATTTCCAGCTACAAATGGCCGGCTGGCGTCAGCTTTCGTGGATTTCGAGGTATTATTTACGTCTGGCTGCCAGATACTGCCAGGTATTGCTATCGCCACAAAACCATTCCATGACGCCTTCAGATGATGACGTAATGGGGCGCAGTTTTAACACGCGCCCGGGTGGCCGAATAGATACCCTTTACTCGAGGGGGGGGGGGGGCAATTTGACCCCCTGAGATCTCGGGAACTAAGAGAGCTAAAAACACCAAATTCCCAGGGTGTGTTGACCTGTAGGTGAACTCACTTAGATCAGAGTTTGACGTTCCTAGGTCATGACCTCCGGTTCAAATAAGGTCAAATAAAGCCAACTTCCAAGTTGGTGTCAAAAGTGCCCCCAGAACCTAGATAACTGTTTCCAAGCAAAAGTTATCATGCTCAGTTAAGGCCAGTGACCTTGTTTGACCTTTTAAAGGCCATGGTGACCAAATTCATAGAATACTACTCTGAGTTTTGTAGTCGAATAAGCGACAAGGATTGCGCTAGGCAGTATGTTTCTACAAACAAAATGTTGATCTGGGTCATTTTAGGTCAATGACCTATTCCGACCTCTAAGAAGTTCATGGGAGATGTATGTTGTAGTTCCTGCTATCAATAAATTCGAAACGAGCACCAGAAACTATCCCATACTACAAGCCCTAGAGTAAAAACAGGTTGGTTTTGACCCTTGGTCTGATCTTTTTACCTGGCGTTAGGTCAACGTAATTTGCTCATTCAATATTGGTGTTGCCTAGGAAAGCATCTCAGAGATGTATGGCTTCGTCTAACACTCCGTTGTTGCATCACATCGAGCGATTCCGTAGAAATTGACTTCGCTGAAACCATGGCCTGATTTTGGTCTGCTATAGGTCAGCGACCTTACCAGGTACATCTCATTTTTTATACCAAACGATATGCTGTTCCATTGTCTACAGCTTTGCAAAATTTGGCGCGGCGCAGCCGCGCCATTCCGAAACCATTCTGGAAAAACCCTCGGGGGGGGGAGGCAATTTGAGCGAGCCCACCCGAGCCCACCCGAGCGCGTGTAAAAAACCTTGAGATGTTGTTATTTAGGGTTGTTTTTGAATCTTGAAAGCTTACCAGTAGTTACAGGTAAGTTTTTTTCATCAAGTCTGATGCTTATTTCAATATCTTCAAATTTGGAACATTCCCTTTAAGTATTATCCTGCATCAGATGATAAAGCCTCCTAGTCTATTTGGGGAAGGAATCTGTCTATTTTAAACAACTTGCTGAGCAGTCAGCAAACCATGGAATAATGGAATATTTTGACGAGGTCTTGTTGAGGCATAAGTGAGGCACAACTTCCCATTCATCGCAGATATTTTTGTCGGGGCGGAAATCGCTGAAATGGACTATTGAGCACACCACGATGTGTTCTATGATGTAAAAATAGCTTGCGATATCCCAGAAAATTACAAAATCTGATGTTAAATACTGTTATCTGAGGTAATTAAAATGAACAAAGACTGGCACAAATGGGACAGTTTTCTATCTTGTTTCACGCAGGATTCTGTCTGCCCAAACATCTCGTTGGCATGTTTGCGATGCAGGGGTGTCAATCTTTGTAAATTATTGGGGGCCGAACCGAAGGCCTGGCAACCGCCGCCCCCCCCCCCCCCCCCCTCCCCCCACACACACATTTTTCTCACTGGCTGTAGCCCACTGTACTTTTATTAAACGCAATATAGATCTTTAATCTTTGTACAATTTATAGACCCTTTAATTTTAGCACTATAGAAGTCATGCGGGGTGGGCTCCAGGGGACAGGCACTGAACGCACGCGTCTCTTTTGATCGGCACGTGAAGACGCCCCTTTAGAGGCAACCTTAGGGTGCCGATGGCGCTCTTCTATGGCGATCATGGGAGGCGGCACACATTTTGGCGGGGGACAGGGGCAGAGTTAGCCACGAAGGGTTTAGGTCATCCCCATATTCTAGACCTTTTGACTTCAACCTCACAAACCATTGCGTGCCTTATGGCGCTAGGTATGTGAAGCTTATTGCGCTGTTTATCCACTCAGCTGTTATAATTTTCACCCTGTTTTATCTTGGCCCTGATATATATATATATATATATATATATATATATATATATATATATATATATATAGGCGCACCCCCCACCACGTTTTGCAAGGCGCACCCTCCACCACGCGTTTTGCCACATCATGAATAAGGTTTGGATAGCTGCAGCCGATCTCAGAGCTCTACCAAAATCGGGCTTCGACAATGTCGAATGGCATGTCTTTGCTTCAACATAGTTTTTTTGCGAGCATTTTGCACGTTGCAGCCATTGAGTTCGTAGAAAAACAAAGCCTTCTAGCTGACGCATCACTAACTCTTTCCCAAATACATCACCTGTGACTTATTTCCCATCGTTTAATAACGCGCAATCATAGGCATATTGCCTATCGAAATGCGTATGCTTGCGCATATGTGCATATGATATGAAGTAAGTTTGGTTGCAAAATAATTTTGCAGGATGACCTTTCACTACTTTGTAATGCTTTGGGAGAGCTAGCCAACATAAAATGTCTTACAAAATATGACATACGTCCGTTTCAAGAACGTTTACGCACGTCTCAGACGTAAAACATCAATTGAACGTGCACTGAGTGGCAGTTTGATTGAGACGCGCTCAGAAGACGACGGGTCAGTTTGACTCCTGAGATGAAAGGCGAGAGAAACAGAAACACTTAATTCGCAAGGTAAAAAGGCCTGTGTATCAACTCGCTTGTGTCAAATTTTGAAATGCACTAGGTCAAAATGCCTGTTGATCATTGGATCAAATAAGGTCAGTCTCCAGATCGGTATCTGAAGTACCTCCAGACTTCCCTATGCAACCGCTTTAACCCCCAGATACCCGTTCTCAGCAAAATTCCACTGGTGTCCCATGCATGTCGCACCGGGTGAAGAAAACGATTGGTATGAGTCATTTTAGGTCAGTGACTTTCTCTGACCTGCAAAAAGCCTGGGTAAGATGTTTGTTGGCGTCCATGTGATCAAGAAATTCGGAAGTAGAAAAAACTACCTCTTAAGCCACGTTCCTTAAGGAAAAAGCAGTTTGGTTTTCTTCTCGTTCCGACCTCCATACTGACCAATACTCAATGGAATTATTTGTAATCCGAACCTCAATTGATTTGTTGTCTGAAAATTTATCAGAGATGTATGGCCTTGTTTAAAAGTAGTGTCTAAAGGGACCTAGGACCATATCTCTAAAACACGATGCGGTGAAATCTCAGGATAAGTTACATAAATAATGGCACCAGATAGTGCCACTGCAGCACCGTCAAGACATAACGAAGATATCAACTTTAATGAGCTTCGAGTCCAAATTACGCTGTCAACACCTTGTAACAGCATTACGCGCCTTCCTTGCAGTTGCGACCATGGTCGTCACGACGAGCACCTTGCGCAACTTTTCTGGTGCGCATGTTGGTGCGCATTTCAGCAGTAATGCGAGAAAACTCGTATTACTGCTCAAATCGCATGCGTCTGATCTAACAAGGTTTGAAAAGCAATGAAGGTGAGATGCTCCCTCGTACCTTACGCTACCGCATCCAAGGCTATCTAACGAGGTAGAATCGTCCGGTTCGAAAAGTGGCAACATCGAGCTTGCGTGAGAATAGAGGAGGTTTGGAGGCGAAGTCTGCATGGCGTCAATTATACCATATTTGATGACATAAGTAGCACAGAAGCCTCTCAATTAGCCAGCTGACTGTTACACAACCCATTAGTTTGAATAGTGAGCATGTTTTGGTGGCGTGCGGCTGGCGGTTCCCGGTTGGGCCGAGAAGAAATTATCTGTCATTTCGCTATTCGCACACATTTCTGGAATTAACGATGAGTCTTAGAACAACTTAGCCTCATCAGAATGTACGATTTTTGCATGTATGCTGATATAACACGGGGTTATATGCCATGCGGCGTTTGTGGTGTATTGTATTCCATGAGCAGGCTTGTTCAAAGCTGGCTTGTTGTTAGACAGCCTTAGGCTTGTCTGTGCCTTTTGTGCCTGGTGGCAGGGTTGAACAGCTCAACTTGCATAATGTGCTCTGTCTATAGGTATGATTATATGAACATTTGCAATATTGATTTGTAATAGCTCCCACTCTTCTTATCACAGTGATATGAGTACAGTAAGGTAAGTACAGTGAAACCTTATGATATTGGCCTTATTATGCTACAGCCAAGTGTGTTGTACTTCACGGCTTGTACACATATGCATAATACCATATTCACAGGCCGAGCATTTTAAATGCTAACGATCGTCCAAAACAAACTGCACAGGAGGTCTCTCGTACAAGGCGTAGTCATGGCAACTGATTGCAACCCACGGGTATGAAACGCTAAGCAACCGCGATACGCGATGCGCTACAAACGCCGCATGACGTCTAACCCCTAATTGTGTGTACCCCACGGAAGAATATAAAATTATGATGAGGTTAAACTATTCCGAGATTCAATCTCCCTTCCAGAATTGTGTTTGCATGACAAAACCGTGGACTATTCATTCAGAGTTCAACCGGGAAGCGCGAGCCGCACGCCACCAAAACATACCATTCAAATTAATGGGCTGTGTAGCAGTCAGCTGGCTAACTGAGAGGCTTCCGTGCCAATGACGTCATCAGATATGGTGTACATGACGTCATGCAGGCTTTACGTCCAGACCACCTCTTTTCCCACGCAGCCCGATGTTGCCACTTTTGATAGTGTTAAACGATACGGACGGCACTCCCTGGTCGCATCGGCGTGAACGATTGTGCAAGAATTGTCTTTGCTGATAGCCATGGCCTGACTTCGAACTGCCATAGGTCAGCGACCTGACCATGTAATGCAACTTTCAATGCATAATGACCCGTTCAGCTATCTCTACCATGCAAAGTTCGGCGTGCCGTAGCGGCACCGACGCTTCGTCGTTAATGCAGCCGGATATTTGCCTCCCCATGGAAACGTATAATTGCCGCATATAGCTGTGCACCCACCAACGTTAGAACAGCTACACCGGCCATAGATTATTTTGGAAAACCCTCGGATGGGGAGGGATCAATTTGATCCCCGACCCGAGCGCGTGTAATAATAACGAGGCATGTGAAGATCCCGCTAACAGCACACGCATTTTCTACACCGCAGCTACAGTAAACTCATCCTCATCGTTGTTTTAGCGCATTTTTAGACATCTAATGAAAACGCTTTGCTTTTAGCCTAAATTCCATATCAGTATTAGTAAATGTCACTTCTGATGCCATGGCAAAGAGTTGTGTTAACAAATATGGTACGGTGCCAAATTGAGACCAAAGGTCGGCGACCTGACCGCAACAATCGACAATTCAATGACAAAAAGACAATTGGAGCAGGGTGTGTGATTTGGCTCGATGGCTTGGCACTCAAACTCGGCAGCTGGATCCGTAAATGTAGCCGGAGGATTGCCTTCCCATAGAGATGTTTGCTTCTCGTATAAAGCGAGGCACCTACGAACACTATAGATATGTATGCTTCTCGTATAAAGCGAGGCACCGACGAACACTAGAAACGCCGTGGGTGCTCTCACCACCAAAATACAAATCGTGACAGCTGAGTGGATAAATGATGCAATAATATTCACACAACTAGGGGCATAACACTCTTAATGGTTTGTGAGGTTTAAGTGAAAAGCCCTGGAACACGGGATGGCCTAGGACCTTTATGGCTAACCCTATTTTGTATCTATTATGTACCCCCGCCCCCCACAACCAAAATGCGTGCCGCTTCTGACGACCGCCATAGAAGAGTGCCTTCGGCGCTTTGAGGTGACCTTTAAAGGGGCACATTCCCTTGCCGCTCAGAAGAGGCACGTGCATCCAGTGCCTGCTGCGTGGATCCAACCGTCCGTGACCATTGTGCTGCTTAAATTAAAGGATTTTTGAGCTATACAAAAATTTTAAGACTGATCTTGTCTTCCATCAAGATGGAGTGGGCTAAGTCCGGTGAGAAATGTATATGTGTGTGTGGGGGGGGGGGGGGCGGTATGTTGTTGGGCCTTGGTTTCGGCCCGACATGATTTACAGAAATTGACCCCCCTGAAATGCTTGGCAACATTCATTATTCAATGCTCGATCCTGGAGGTGAAGTCAAATTTACATCTAACCTAAACTCAACGCCAAATGTCTATTTTAAGAGACTGTGCAGAAATGCCTGAAAACATAGTAAGAATTTCGTGTTGATATCGCCAATTCTCTCATCCCACAAAATTCGCCAGGGGGCGGAAAACCCTTGGCCTTCAGTGAATGACTGATAAGTGGCCTTGGACCCAGTTCCGTCAAAGCGTGTTCAGACCGTGCGGAGTAGCCTGGCTCCGATCTGTGTTGGCGTCGTATTGGCGCTCGACCACCCTCATCCTTCTGGTGGCAGGCCGGCGTGCATCCTGTAACCTTAAGCTGTTATCGCTCTGTTCCGCGAGGGGTGATTAACAATGATGAATGCAAGCCGTCTCTGTATCCGTGCATTTCAACTCATCTATCCTAACACTGCGCCTACCTCAGCGCTTCAGACTCCACCGTCACTTCCGCGCCAGCGCGCACGCGGCAGTCTTCTACCGCGCCATCGGTCAGTGCTGCCACCTGGCCGGCAGCAGTCTTCGTAATCACTAGTTAGGTCACTATATACGAGATGTCGTCAGGTGCACAAGCTGAGCCAGGCGCACGTGACACACGCCATCCCTCGACCTTGCATGGCGTCGAGGCCGTACTCCGCTGGTTATGGACTGGACGTCGATCCCAGCGCCGTTCTGCCGCCCGCCGGGGAGCGCACCGAAAGTGCGGAGCGCAGATAACTTGCCTTCACAACGATTCCAGCTGGGAACCTCAGAAATGTATTCATCTTATTGCTATATGTGTCAATTCTAAATTTCTTAGCTCGGCGTTTTAATTAGATGTCTCGGTGCAGTATCTTCCCATGCAGGCCGTTCTCGTCATCGTCCAAACCTTCGGTGTGACCATTCGAGATAGGTATCTGAAGACCGAATTCTCACTTCTAGGTTGCGTGTTCGTGGAAGTATTTGTGTATGGGAGAGATCGTATTTCGCGGCACACAGTCCAAATATGAAACGAAACAACCCCGCCACTATTGTCGTTTATGTTGCGTAGCGTGAGGCCGGCTTATCCTGCGCATAGCAGTTCAAGTAGCAGTGAATGAGGGATGATTTATGAATTAGTTTCTTGATATGACAATTAACAATGAAAACTCTGACCAGCCCTTGTATTCTAAAGGCAGCAGACGATTTTTCACAAATTTTAGCACAGGAAATAGGAAGAATAGGATGCCTGCTACGGGTAATGTCCTCTGGTTGCTGGCTGAGGTTTGGCAAACTTAAGTCCAGGATCAACAATATTGTTTTTGCTGCTTAGAAATTACGATAACACACTGTCCTGATTTTGCAACTTGTTTAACTGATGCTGTATGCTGTTCATTTTGGTACTACGAAAGGTCTTCAAGTTTTGTGGGGCGTGCTGTTTCCCCCCCACCCCCCCCCTGCTACCATCTTCGCTTGGGCCATATGACCTTCTGACACAACATGGCTAGAAATGGTCGACTTATGATTTAGTTCATGAAATAAACAAAAAACTTGATTTAGCTCATGACTCGCAGCGGCATTTCTCCTAGTGAGCCGACTCACCCCAAAACTACTGGTTCGTGAGACGATTCATGATTCAGCTCGAGTCGAACACAGTTCTGCCCCCTAGCTACAGCTGCGAGCACGCCGAACGGCACACCCCACGCCCCCAATCCCAGCAGCACCTGGGAGGTGTACGGCTTCCCGCCAGGCATGGTCAGAGGTTGGTGAAGAAGCTGGCATCGTGAATCGGGATGTGTCCTGGTTAGAGGCGGCCCGGCCCGTCTCTTTGAAGAGACGCCACCTTTTGGGCACTGAATCTTAGTGCGATCCGTACGTGCGATGAAGGTCCGCTTGCTGCCCAGTAGTGAGTGAACACTGGTGTAGACGTGGTGGCCTGATGGCGTAGCTGTGTAAGTCTGGAGCACCTCAGTCTGGTCGTCTACGCCGAGTGACGCTCGCCTGCCGCCGGCGCCTGCGCAGCAGCAATCCCCCCCCCCCCCCCCTCCCCCGCTCCTTGGCTGCTTGGCGGCGGCGGGCGGGTCGGGCGATGA
The DNA here is from genome assembly GCF_011947565.3 of Pollicipes pollicipes. NCBI lineage: Eukaryota > Metazoa > Arthropoda > Thecostraca > Pollicipedomorpha > Pollicipedidae > Pollicipes > Pollicipes pollicipes. Next base: position 26,401,268 of record NW_023596136.1, on the reverse strand, counting down.
CATGTCTACAGCGAGTCGAGGTGGGGTGTAGGGTCCATAGCGAGTTGCGGTGCTAGTGGGTAATCGGTCATGTCTCATTCAGTAGCCTTCCAACCAGCTATAGCAGGAGGCATCTGGTGGTGTGCAAATATTTGCATAGGCGCTCAAAGCCCGCAGCATTTGCCTTTAACATGCGCCCGGGCAACCGGCTAGATACTCTTCGGTCGGGGGAGCAATTTGAACCCCCTTGGCTCACTTAGGTCAAAGTTTGAGCTTCCTAGGTCATGACCTTCTAGGTGATATAGGGGCACACAAGGTCAAATTACGGGTCGGTCTCTAAAGTACCCCCAGAACCTAGACAACTGTTTCTAAGCAAAAGGTCACAAGCCCATTCGGGGTCATTGACATTGTTTAATCATTTGAAGGTCATGGTGACAAAAATGATACTAGACTGCTCCGAGTTTTGCATTTGAATAAGCGACAAAGATAAATCTAGGCAGTGTGTTTCTAAAAAGAAAACGTTGATCTAGGTCACTTTAGGTCAATGACCTATTCTGACCTCTAAGAAGTCCATAGAAGATGTATGATGTGGTTCCTGCTATCAATAAATTCGAAATGAGCATCAGAAACTATCCCATACTGTAAGTCTTAGAGTAAAAACAGCTTGGTTTTGACTTTGGTCTCAGCTTCATACCTGACCTTAGGTCAACGTAATCTGCTCATTCAATATTTGGGGTGCCTAAGAGAGCATCTCAGAGATGTATGACTTCGTCAAACACTCTGTTGTTGTATCAGATTAAACGATTCCCTAGAAATTGCCTTCTCTGAAACCATGGCCTGACTGACCTGTCGTGGGTCAGCAACCTTACAAGGTTCATCAAATTGTTCATGTCAAAAACGATCCGCCATTCAATTTTCTACAGCTATGCAAAATTTGGCGCGGCTACGCCGCGTCATTCGGAAACCATTCTGGAAACACCTCTGGGGGGGGGTCAATTTGACCCCCACCCGAGCGCGTGTTAACGTTTGTAAAATACAAAAAATAACCACCACGTCTTTGTGAATCCTCTAATGCTTTACCGTGAGAATAATTGGCAACCAAATGCGTGCGGCCGCTGATTGTGTGGTTTGCTTACCACTAACTGGAGCCACGTCTAGGATTACAGCTGACTGCTTCATACGACATAAGCGGGATCAGAGCCAGCGTAAGCCAGAGCAGGAGTGTGGTCAGAGCGCATGCCACGGCGGCGGAGGGCTGGGCGGGGCGGCGTGCACAGGGACGGCGATCGTTGGTCGGTCAAATCGTCTGCAACATGAGCAATGTGCGGGGCAGGTCAATGCGGATAATCAGGGCGGGTGCTGTAGTGTTGCTGCTCTGAGGCGATCGGCGGCTACGCGAGCGCTGTGCGTGTGGGGGGGGGGGGGGGGGAAGGGGAGGAGGTAGAGGACAAGTTGCGTGGCGTTTTCGTAGAGAAATACCCGGCTCCAGTGGCAGGTTGGCAAATTACTTAGTTGTTTTTTATCTCGGTGCTGGTCGTAAGAGAAGCTTTGGTGGGCTGTTTGACATACGCAACGAAGCGATCGCCAGATTTTAAGGCAGTTTATTGATATCAAAGCACGGTATGCCGTGAAGACTGTCATACAGCGTCATGAACCTCTTACTGAAACCTGCCAGGGACTGTTTAGGATGTCAATACTGCATGGCCGACTTATCCTGGCCTGCAGTGTTCTAGTCCTGACATTGATATGATATGATGTGCACAGTAGTTACTTTCTTTATTACTTGTAACTGGAAATGCAGTTGCATGCAAACATCAATAAGTATGTAACATTGCTATAAATTAATTGCCAAAACATTGCTATTTCTATGGTAACGATGGTGAGGTTGAGCTACCAAAGTGTCTTTCTTGCTTAGGATTATTGATGCAATTACTAGTTAACCTCGATATAACCATTACAGTCCAACAGCATTCTCGCTGGTAATGGTCCTTTGGCGTTGTTGAATCAGTTGTTGCCAGTCATTCATAATCCTTAAGCTGTTACCTCGTAGGCTTGGCATAGAGAAGTCAACCAATGCGGTATATTGTGTAATGGCACGGATCAACAATTTCATTGTGGCACTACTTCAGTGCTGCACTGTGGCATGGCATAATGCGCAATGATATGGTTTTTGCACTACAATCCCTGCTGCTTTCATGATAGATTCCATCAGAAAAATTGGGTCAAGTTTGCACTCTTTTATTAACTCAACATCAGACCGAACCAAAGGCCGAAACACATGGTGCAATATACGAATCACTTTCAGCAAAGAACGCAATCAAAAAGTGACATTACTTCCTCAGCCTGTTTTGGGAACCCACAAAGCATAGGTGACAAAGATGCAAACACGTCATTTGCTCCCACAGCCGTGCAACATGCTGCAGCCATCAGACTGTTTTGCTCAAAAATATTGTACACACAGGTAATAATGCTCATATAAATAAACAAGACAATATTACAATGGAACTGAAAATATAGCATACAATATATAGAACAATGTAGTATAAGAATAATGGTACATGTGAAAAAAAATATAGTAAAACAAGAGAATATTACGATAGAACTGCAAACCTGTTGACCCTGCACAAGGCTGGAGACATGCTAAGTGCATGTAGTCCTGGTTAGATGGGCGAAATGCGAGGAACTGATGAAGCTGTCAGCACATACAAGGCTCATGATAAGAATGTACCATCTAACAAACCATAGCGATACTTTTCCACCTTTCCCAGCACCACCTTCCAACTTTCACACAAATTACAGTGACCAGGACATTGTTGACTCACAAGCAATGCTAGCCTGCATACAAAGGTTCTTAAAACAGTAGTATGTGCATCTATAATAATGCAGCACTATATTTTCAGAATTACGAAGGGATAGACAATTTTGCAGAGCCGTATCACACGAGCTTATACCAAACATGTGCATTAGTGAGCTGCACAGGTCTGCCCCTACTGCCAAATTGATTGCTAATATATTGGCATGCAATAGATTAATTACATGCTGTAATACCTCAACAGGCTCAAAATGTTGGCACGATCATAATGAAGTCGCAAATTGCCTCTGAACACCCTGCAGCACGAGGGCTAGTGTTTCCTTCAGTTTGCCGGTATCACTGCCTTGTCATGCTCTAACGCAAACCTAAAGATAGAGGCAGGTATCAATACATCACATTTGATTGGGAGTCATTAGATTTAAATAACACGAAAACAATGTTCTCTCTCAGAAGAACAAACCTTGCACGCACATTCCCCATTACATCAAGATCAATACAAGCCACATATACGCACCTCCAGTGATCACACCCATTTCAAGCGCCTGATTCACTCACTAATGTCAAACAAGTGTGATCCCACACCTGCACAACCCGCGGGACTATCAAATTGCAAATTTTCTCGCAATTTCCGCCCAGGTTTTCGGTTACAACACCGCATTTCACCGTGAGCTCCCTTTAAACAAAGTAAAAACGTGGGTTCATGGAAACACAACTCACGAGGTTGTATTTTTGATACAATTTCTTTGCTCAAGATTTAAACTTATCGTACAAGGTGTGTTAAATATCTAGTAGGATACATATATATATATATATATATATATATATATATATAATTACTTTAATTTTTCCCTAATTTTATAATGTCTTGCTAGCCGATAAACCCGTGCAAGGTTCTTTGCTCCGGTACACCAGGCGCCAACCGAGCTGTCTGTGAGAAATACGCCAGTAAAAGAAAGATGCGCCAGCGGGAGAATAAAGGCAGATTTGCTGACGCCTTTTCTTTTTTTAAAGCATTCGGGAGAGTGTCGTTCTTTTTTTTGTTGATGCACTTCTTTGCACACAGAAGCGTTCTCTTTTTATAACATTGGCCTATGGTCTAGAAGTAAGGAAAAAGAAGCAAGTGCCGCACAACCCGAAAGTGCTCACGCTTACGTTCGCGACCCGCATTCAGCAGGGAATTCTTACTAAGAGCCTATCGCCTTCCGCGGATTGTATCATACCTGCCGCATCATCGCTCTTGTGAATGTATCAGCAGGCATGATGTTTTGACCGTAAGTAGAAAACAGCCCGTCATATAACAGCAATCCTACGACGTTTCTTTGACGACATCAAGGCCAAGGTGACTGAAGTAGTCTCCCAATAAACCTTTTCGCACTTTGCGGGCGAATAGCTCAGGGAACAGAGGGTTTTGGGTTTTAAAAGGTGAGCCATGAGCTGCCGTGACCGTGACCGTGAGCTGCATCAAAAGGTACTCAAGATAGCTATTTCAGTTCAAAACCGTATGTAAAGGTGGAACATTCCCTTTAACTTGTCCGGGATTACCAGGTACCGTTTGATTATTTGTTATTTTTAGACAGTTAGATCCTAAGATATCAAAGATACAACGTACTGTTTGGCGCTAGAGCGTTAAGGGCTCCGTATTTCGGATATGAATTTTTAACGAACCACTTAGTGTGAATGCATTTTTCCAGTGTACGTATCAGACCATGTAACATTGTTTTTCTTTTTGTAAGCTTCGTTGGCATCAAACGAAAAATATTGACACGTTTCTTTCACTTATGCTAATAACAGCGCTGTAAAATCGATTGTGGGTAAATATTACTGTGACGTATGCTCTGACGTCAGGGGTATAGCCATGACGTTCTGACGTAGCAAGGACGGGACGGTACGCGACGGCGAATCCGCAGAAGGAATGGTGGTCAGATCGGCCATCATCTCGGGGAATGAGAGGTGGTAGGGCAGGACAGAAGGCAGAGGTTTGCTGCGAGATTTGCCGCCAGTCGCGCTAAGCTTCTGTGGTGCGACAGTCCCTAGCTCCATATCAGTCAGAAATATCAGTCACCACCGGCCGTCACCTCAGCTGCAAAACACATGTAATGGACCACAGATACACTGAAATGTTAATATGGTCGTCCCACGCGCGCCATGTGATCCCGGATGCGACATAAAAGAGCATTCTGCAAGCGTTGGTGTTGTGCTTAATCAGATAATGTATGTCTGCATACGGGTCCTGTAGCGATACTCAGGGGCATCTAGTGTAGAAGATTAAAAAATGGTGTGCACGGGTGGCAGGCAGAAGACAAGACGACGCCTCGTCTTGTTGCAATTTCGAGTGGAGGTGGGCGGAGCTCTTTCGATTCTGTGGTGCTAACCGCTCACTCTTCCCTTCCGCCGCTGATGCCGATGCTATTGTTCAGGCAACCAGCGACAACAGGCCTGTTAGGTCCCACTGATGGACCGATAAAATCCCCCGCCATCCTGGATCTTACGACATGATGAACAACTCCAATGACGGCCGTGTACGCAACGTGGAAAACGTCTACTTTACACTCCGTTTGGAAATCGGTGACAATATATACTGACATAGGTGACATATCCTATGCTACGTGATAGCATCCATGTCCTATGCTACGTGATAACATCCATATCCGTGCTGATGTTTATTGAGCCAGACGGCGGCCAGCAGCCGACTTTGAGCGGCGCTGTCATTGCGCTTCAGCCGCAGCATCAGCTGTTGGTGCTGGAGACCAGTGCCACTCGAGGTCACCCAAGAGCGCGAACAAGCCGGGAAGTTGTGGTGCCGCGCCCGGGCCAAACCGGTCGGGCGCGATCTCTCCGGGGGGGGGGGGGGGGGGGGGATGCTGACCCTCTTCGTAGCGCAGCGCGTCACATGACCCCGCTCAAACGGGCGCCGCACGTGCCCGCGCGGGCAACACAAGATCGTGCGGACACACTTGGTGTGGCGGATGCAGCAGCGCATGCTGAACGATGCAGCCAAGCACAGCTCAACGCGCGTTCCTAACCTCAGCAGACAAGCAAAGCAGCAGCTCTTCGTCATATTCCGGGAAGGCTGCTGACAACCTCCAAGTAGTATGTGAGTGTACATCTCTACCGGAGCTCACATACTCACATACCTGGCGGAACCCTGGGATGCGATGCATTTGTTTGCGCGCATGCATTTGCGCATGCATGCATTTCTTCCGTCGTGGAATATGTACTTGCCATTTTTCCATGGTAAGCACTTCTCCGGTTAGCGCATGTCGTAGGCAGGGGAGTAGTTCCAAAAGATTAGCTGGTGGGCTGAACTTGGAAAATGGCTAAACTTTTTCTTCCCATTCCAAAGTGCAACAAAAAGGATCGGTCCCCGCCAGGACAGCATGCAGTTTAGTGCGTACCACGTTTCGCAGACAGAGGCATGTTTTCAAACAAATGAATTGTTGGGCGAAACACAGCAACTGGCTAAACTTACCTTCGCCCCGCTACCAAGTGCAGCAAAGTGGATTTCTCCACGCTGGGGCCCCAATAAGAATGGAGGGGGGGGGGGAGGGGGCTCAGTGAGCACAAAGTATTGCTGGCTGTGCTGAAGTAAGGAAGTCCTCACCTAAGACGGGGCCTGGCTTCTCTGGCTGCGTGTCTGCTTCCCACATTTTGCCACGTTCTCCCAACTGAATTACGAAACTACGTTCCTGATCGTAGGTACACAGACTGAAGATTCGTCACACAACGCGGAGGAGTCAAAGAGACTGTTCTGCATTTAAAGGTAATGGGAAAAGCATCAGATATGATGGAAATACTTACTTGTATTATCGGTGTGCTGTTGAGTGCAACAACTGTTCTACTTGTTCAAGTTCACTAATTAGAAAGAGATTCTCACTACGGCATCGTTTGATAACGTCGTGGGACGTTTGTATGATGTCGGAGTCCCAGCCTGAGTAAGGGCGTTAGAGTTGCCGCTGTGGCGGACCTAAGGCCTTGGTAGCGGAGAGGGTGCCTGGATTGTGGAGCCTCCACGCGCTGCAAGCTGGCGTCGTTTAATTTATGGATGTGAATTTGGCGTGCTGGGCTATGTTGGTGTGTATTGGTCTCTTCTTGTCGTGTTTTTGTATGTTTTTTTCTGTCATGGGACCTTTACTACTTGCATCGAATTTTTGCTGTGGCGTTTTCTGAAGTTGTTCACTTCTCAGCTTCATGTTTGTCATATCTAGGCAACTGCCTAACTGCCTGTGTTAGTTAGACCAAACGTGATTTGTGTTTGAGACATGCAATCTGCAGAGAGATTTTCATGTCAGCCAGTTGCCTTATGTGGTTTTGACACTTGGCGCTGCATCGCCTCATATACGGATGCTGAAGTGGGTATGTTGTTCTTAAACATGATCACGAAACAGCAGATGACGCGGGATGCTCGCGTGACATTTCTATGGTGTCATACAAGCTTGGGGGATATTCCCGTAGACGGTGCGACATAGGCTGCACGATGCACATAGAGTTCAGAAACGGAAGGATCTGAAGTCTCGAAAAGCACATGGATGTGTACTGCTGGGCATGGTCATGAACATGTTCATCTCATTTCCAAAGTCCACTCAAAGGTGAAATGGTGCCTTTAAGAGGTGCTTTGCTGCAAGGGACCTGCAAGTTCGCGGTCCCGGTCACCACCAACCTAAACCTAAGTCAGCACCACCAACCTAATCCGTGCAAGTTCGGTGGACACCTTTGCGCCATAGGTAGCAGGGGAGCACAATCCTGTGACCCTGACCGGGGTGTGGGTAAAACCGCATCTCTGACAGGGCGCAAATCAGGACTGGAGGAGTCACGCTTGGGGGGAGGGAGGGGGGGGGGGGGCCATCCAGGCCTGACAATGCTATCTGGAATGGGAAAACGCGAAACATCTGCATTTTAGGGCAACATGGTGGAACAAAGTCCCATTTCGTGAATCTCGTGCATGTGTGTATGTGTGGGGGAGGCGTGTCCACGCTCCGTTGTTACACGCATGGACCGGGACGATTAGCAGCCGCGCACCGGCACACGGCAGATGAAGGTCGAGTGTACGGCCGAGCATGGGATGACCTTGGCCCCGGCCAGCTCGGTGGCGACGCAGTCTAAGCCGACGCCAGTCTTGGGCTCATTGGGCAGCCAGGTTATGTTCCAGGCGGTGCCGTCTACCGAGCGGAGGGTGCCGTCGGAGGCCCGCTGCAAGCCGACGTGTGTGTTCGAGTTGACCGGCATCACCACCCTCAGGATGTTCCAGGTGCCGGCGGAGGGGAAGGAGGCAAGCCGCGCGCCCGGCTGCAGCGCGCGGCACAGAAGGGCGGCCCCGTCCCAGGTGGCCCGGATGGAGAAGTAGTGGTAGCAGAAGGCGTCCAGACCGAGCCAGCCATCCGGGCAGGGCGACCGCGTCTGGCAGCGGCGCGGCACCTTGCAGATGTAGCCGTCGCGCAGGTCTGTGCACGGCCGTGCCGCGAACGTATCCATGATGAATTCCTTGCGAACGTTGACGCAGCCGACACCGGTAGCCGCGTTGAAGGCTAGCACGGGTTTGGCTGACGGCTTCGAGCCGTCGATATCGATGAACATACCCTCGTCCCAGGTGCGCATGCCAATGTACTCGCCGAAAGGTGGCCGGCTGCTGTGATGCAGTATCCAGGCGGCCTCGGCCACGTCCGTGGTCGTGGTCAGGTCCGCGCAGGGGTCGTGCGCGCGGCAGGCGGCCCGGCTCGCCTCCCAGTCAATACCCGGCGTCGTGGACGACCGCAGGTAGCAGCTGTCGCCGAATAGATGCCAGCCGGCCGGGCAGGGCGCCAGCTCGTCACCCACGTACTCGACCGGCGTGCCGCCTGCCGGATGCAGCGGCGGCTCCGTCGCCGGACACAGCGCGTCGAACAGCTGGCAGTGGCCGCTGGCGAAGCTGAAGCCACAGCAGTCGGGCCGCCGCCGGCAGCAGGCGGCGCAGACCAGGCGAGAGGGCTCCGACAGCTGAGCGACGGCGGGGCCCGACACGATGCCAGGCTGGCGGGAAAAGCGGCCGGCGACGAACGCGGCGCAGCTGAGCGCCACAACTGCTGACAGCGGGCAGGGCGTCATGCTGCACGTGGCCCGGCCGGCGCGCGCGACGGATGTACTGGCCACAATGCCAGGCGTTGTTGGCGAGGAGCAGGACGGGATCGGGTGACAAACATGTAATTTGAGCGCAGCACGATTCGGAAACGTCGCAATTGGTGTCGGACCCAATCTCAAGCCTGAATGCAATTTGGATGATGGTTCAATGATTGCTTTGATTGTGAGTTTAGATGGTTTTCAAATTTGAGGAGTAGGGGTGTTGTTTTTTAGCGTAGCATTGAGTCACGTTACCATCTTATGACATTAATGACGGAGACGGGCTTCGAAACAACACCCACAAAGGCGTGCTTCGAGCTGCAAAGCGAAAACATGCAAGACGGAATTACTGTTCAAGCGACTTGCAGCCGTGCTCGCAACTTCTTGATAAAAGCCTAGCAGAAGCGATGCGCCAAATGTTTTGCCGCGTCGGCAAGACGTTGGATAGCGGGGTACCGGTTTCCTGATGTTTTTTTACTGGATTCATTTCTGAACGATTTGGAGCACAGTGAACTTCAGATAGCTTAGCTTTCATCGATATACACACACGAAAATTTGAAGTGTCTGACTGATGGTTCATGACTTGTAATTTGTTTCTCCAAGTCGTATCGGTAATATTTTGTTCAAAGGTGACATAAAACGCCACGGGTGTCGATTTACATTCTTTTGTGAGGGCCCTAGCCCCCCAATGTTTATCACGATGTTCATACATGTTGATGATTTTATATAGTGTATATATCGATACACTATACAATATGGTGTTTATATCAGACACTCGACGATTTTGATGTTATATATATATATATATATATATATATATATATATATATATATATATATATGTGTGTGTGTGTGTGTGTGGTGTGTGTGTGTGTGTGTGTGTGTGTGTGTGTGTGTGTGTGTGTGTGTGTGTGTGGTGTGTGTGTGTGTGTGTGGTGTGTGTGTGTGTGTGGGTGTGTGTGTGTGTGTGTGTGTGTGTGGTGTGTGTGTGTGTGTGTGTGTGTGTGTGTGTGTGTGTGTTCGTTTAAAGCACTTAACAAAACTTGGGCAATCAAAAAATAAAGACAGAGAGAGAGAGAGAGAGAGAGAGGAGAGAGAGAGAGAGAGCGGACGAGTGAGAGAGAGAGAGGAGAGAGAGGGGAGAGTAGAGAGAGAGAGAGAGAGAGAGAGAGGAAGAAGGAGCGAGAGAGGAGAGGAGAGAGGAGAGAGGAGAGAGAGAGAATGAGAGAGAGAGAGGAGAGGAGAGAGAGAGGAGAAGAGATGATGAGAGAGAGGAGGAGAGAGAGGGGAGGAGAGGGAGAGAGAGAGGAGGAGGAGAGAGAGAGAGAGAGAGAGAGAGAGAGAGAGAGAGAGAGGCATGCATCCTGGCTTATCTGCATCTTCCTGCACCCACGCCCCATATAGTTTTCATCCGATCAGTCGATTAATATTCTATAAAGTTGTTCCGGCTAAAAGCTTCAATAAAAGATGATCAAAGACTAAAAACATTAAGTGTACATCCCAGTAAGCGGGCCAATGACCACTACACACATCCATCAATATGCAGATAAGAACAACATTCAATACATATCAGGAAATGGTAATGCCTTGTTGACTGTAGAAGAAAGAATATCCATTTTTGAGGTGCCCACTGTCTGCTCAAGGACACCAACGGGCATGTCAGTAGCATTACGAACTAGACCCCGAAAATACAGGACACAACCCTAGACAAGCATTAGTGTTTCGATTCAGGGCGATTACACGTGTATCCGCGTTATAGGCTCCACACGACACCCAGCTAAGTTTGATTCCCAACACCGGGCTCTCATTCTCAAAGGATGTCGACGGGCACCATGTTGCTAAAGTGCACAAGATTTTGCAACTTATTCCCCGAAATTTTCACTTCTATCAGTCTTGCAATGCGTCTTCAATGCATGCATGCATTGCCAATGGAAACATGTAATTCCATATGCAGATATATTAAACGCACAGAAAACATCAAGATAGAGGCCAGTGACATTCAGTTTAAACGTACAACAAACATGACTCCCTAGAACATTCAATGATAATTAGTTGTCACCATTAAGTGACAATTAGTCATTATTCATTTTCACCATTAGGTGACAATAGTAACAACTACCTTATAGCCCACAAATCTGGGGTATGCAATGATCTGATCAAAAACCATTCCAGTAGAGAAGTGTGCAATGCAGTGGATTTTTTAATTAATCATAATGTCCTCTAATCATAAAACGAAAACAACACACTGCAATACAGCCCATGTTTCAGGTGACAAGCCCACAAGGAGCTAGTGAGCAAATCATGGATATTTCTTCATACTTTGCTGTATAGTTGTCTTCAACCCTGCGATATCCATGCAAACTGTAAGTATGCATGGCATTGCAAGTCAACGCTACCTTTGCTCCAATTACTGCAGCCTGAGCAAAAAACGTGAACCACAATAACATGAAATGTTCTTAGCTATCGACACTTTACTAATGATTGATAATGAAGCAGCGGTTTGGGAGGCAGTTTGCCATTAATCTTGAGAATTTTGCGCATTGCATGCCTCATATTCGTCAGTACTGCAAGAAATTAGCTACCATATTTCGCGTCCAAAGGAGACAAAATGAATTGCTCAACCAGAATGGTCACTTCCATTACTATATACATACCTTGATCGCCAGCTGAATCAGCAAGCTAAAACGTTCAGTTTATCCCCAGAATGCTGAGTCAACACCAATGGCACCAGTTTAAACCGGTATAGCAAACCAACCAGATATCAGAACTTAAACCTCCGATTACAAATGGAAGGGTATAAACAATCACCAGAAATAATTAAATTTGTATTTGTAACCAAAAAACAACAGCTTGTCACCATCCGTAGTTTAACTGGTATCAGCTCAAGGTGAGCCCAACCCACCTGTTACGGTATGGGGGTTCAAGTAGGTATGTACGCGCTCGCAGGGGCACATCCAGAATGACCAAAGACGGGAAGGGAGGCATCTCAGTGAGAACTTCACATTTCGCTATTTGACTTCTGACTTGGACGGTCTGCGGCGTGAGCCATTTGGGAACTCCAATCGGGCCTTTATGTCCCAAAGGTCACTCAGGGCCTAGCGGGAGGATATCTCCCCGTGCCCCCCCCCCCCCCCCCCCACCGCTAGCTGGCTGCGCTCTTGGATGGTATGTATGGAACTTAATGTTAGTCAGCGACTTGCTCTCAGAACGTAACTTCGGGGTGAATAATGTTACCCGCGTCTCAAAATATTCACAATTTGACGCCAGTTTGTTCAAAACATGGTCATTTTTGCTGTTGGGCCGAATATCCTTGATTCTGGTACGAATTCTTGACTTTCTACCACATCTTGGTGATTTGTTTCACTTATTTGGTGGAGCCCCAGCCAAGCTGTTCGGCAATATACTTTTTGGACATTTTCTTCGCGTATTTGGTTACTTAAGTAGGCACGGTGGCTAACGACTTCGTTAAACCGGTGGTGAGCACGCCTTTATTGGTGTTGAGTACCCCATCGGCGCGGAACTGTTCATTTTGTTTGTGATTCATTCGATTTGATAGAAGTGTTCATTGCGGTTATCTATAATTTAATTTTAGTGACTAGTTAATATGAAACCAGATAGTTCTAGTGTAACCTTAAAGGTGGCTTGGGAAAGAAGCGTATATTGCCGCGCGTATTGTTGATAATACGTAACATTTAATGCACACGCATTCGCACGCATTCCATATTTTTTTCTAGCATGTACAGCACCACGGACTAGCGGCTTCAATTTTTGTAAATTATTGCGGGGGGGGGGAGGCGAACCAAAGGCACGGCAGCCTACCTCCCCTCCCCCCACACTTCTTTCTCACCTGATTTAGCCAACTTTATTTTGATTAAAGGCAAGATGCGTTTTTAATCTTCGTATGATTGATAAAAAACATTCTATTTAAGCAGCAAATAAATCATACAGGGGTGCACGCAGGGGGCAGGCATTGGGCGTACCGTCTCCTCTGATCGGCAAGTGAAGGCCACCTTTAGAGGCCACCTTAGGGCGCCGATGGCGCTTTTTTATGGCGACCATGGGAGGCGGCACGCATTTTAGTTGTGAGGGACGTGTACGGGTTTAGCCATGAAGGAATTCGTCATCCCCATATTCCAAAGCTTTTCACTTTAACTTCACAAATCATTGCGTGTCTTACGGTCCCAGGTATGCGAAGCTTTTAGCATCGTTTCTCCGCTCAGCTGTTATGATTTAGATCTGGCGGTGAGAGCAACCTTAATTTTTTATGGGAGTAGTGCGAAGCGCAAAAAGATGAAAGAGCATTGTCTGTGCTTCAGTCATCTTTTACGTACGTTTGTTGCAGTATTCCAGCCAAAAACATTGTGGGGCTCAAGCCAACAATGGGGAGCCCAAACTTAACATGGGGGGGGAGGGCAAGGCCCTCACAAAAGAATGCAAATCGACACCCGTACCACGGACTCATGATGCGATGGCGTAATCTCGGTTGCTCGTGATGCTGTAGCTGCTAATGCCGTACAGAGAATCCACCTCGATGTTGCAAAGGTGACTTATCTACGTCAGGGGCTGAGCAGCCTTTCCTTTCCAGCCCGGGTTACCTGGCAGCTGCCATCCTGGCAATACGGAACCGGGGTGCCCTGGTCGATCCGAAGGCCTTCAGAGGGGTACATTATGCACCGGTCCCATCTCTGATGGGGCATCTGACACAACATCGACGCAGGGATACACCAAAGATGCGAAACGACCATTTGAGAAGGGGTCGTTTTTGGTGCCCTCTGGACTTTGGCGCCACTTAAAATTAAAGGCATCAAGGCCTTCGTGGTGCCTTCCTCAAGGTGGGTGCCTCTAAAATACAGGTCGTGATGCCCGAAATGAAGGTATCGGGTATTTCTTCACGGATGGGTCCGACGAAGATTTCGTCAGGGTAGAAGGCACAGTAGTTATATTGTCTGCGATTTTAATGCCCATTGAGAATGAGGTTGTTGGGTTCTTTAAACGACCCGTCAGAATTTGGTGCCTGTTGAAAATAAAAGCTATGGTGCCTCAAAAAGATGATGACCTATCCCCGAATGGGCCGATCCCGGATTTCATCAATAAAGCGCCATGGCTATCGCAGCTTTCCCACAAAACTAAAAATACAGGTTTGGGGAGCCTTTTGAGGTGTCCTTGGAATCGAAAGTCTCCAGAAAATAAAGGACATGACTACCAATAACGAAAAACATTGTGCCATTTTGTCGAACGTCGAAGAACGGACCGATCCCGATTTATTCGGCGGAACGCACAGAAACTCCTCTTGAATATAAAGGTCAAGGTACACCGAAGTAGAGGTTTTGGTGCACATCGCCCTAGGAGTTGTTTCAGGATTTCGTTCGGGGTGAGAGGCATATCGTTGCTGTGCCCTTTGAGACTGAAGGTTTGCCACCCTCCATGGCATTCTCTGATATTGGGCGCCCGTTGGAAATATAGATTATGGTATCGGCAACGATGATTGCAGTGCTCCTTTGCCGAATGGGCCAATCCAGGATTTCGTCAACCGGACCAGGCACAGAAATTGTGACACCCCTGGAATTTGGTGTCTCCCAGAAATGACAATTTGGGACCCTTTGCGAGGTCCCCGTTATTTGGTGCCTCTTGGAAACAAAGGCTATGTCGTTTCAAAATGAACGATTTAGTATTCCTTCAACATGAGGCTTGGTGTCATGAAAGGGCACCAGAACCTCTTAAGTGGCCCAAGGGTATGTGTGGCATGGCCCCATGTCTTCTCCCACCCAACCTCAGGGTACAACCCGGTCTGCATTGTTCGATTACAAGCAGAATGAGGCCCTCAAATTAAGACGGTCCTGGGGCATTGCCATCACGCCATTCAATGAAGTATCTTTTTTAGGCTGGTACTTTCGGGAGGAGCCGAACAGCCACCTAGAATCACTGCCTTCCCGCAGGTTTCTGGAGCGGCCTAGAAGCGGCACTATTTATATGTGGTGTGCCACTATGAGAGGCAGGTGCTGCGGCCAAAACGTGTCTGGGTCTTCTCCAGCAAATGATCCGTCTTTGAACCAAAGCAGGATTCAAAACTGTCGCGTTAAATTTTCAGAAGCTATGAGACGCCCATGACTAAAAGGAAACATTACTAAAAGACAAACTTTCATCTGCCGTTCCGTGTTCAAAGTGAAGAGATTAGCTCTTGAGGATGAACAACGCTCAAAACATTGGGCACCGTCAATATTCTTGCTGCTAAGCACTACATTGCCGTTTAACCAGTACCTCTGGGCGTATCGAAGATCATTATCTCAACGTAAGAACCTAACGTTAAAAAAACGAAGAAGTCAGGTCTGCAGGACTTTTTATATCAAGTTTTAATTATGGCCGCAGAGTGCTGAACAAAATTTGTGAAGACTTGTGTCTGCGGAATGGGATGGACAAGCGTTATAGGTTCAACCCCCCAGTGAAAGCGCACTTCCGCAGTTGAAAGTTCCACTCCTGGCCCCTGGACCTCCCAATTTGTAACGGGCGTCTCCTCAGCCAACAAAACACCCTTTGTTTGCTTTGCTCGTTAAACTATATTGGGCCTCCTGAACTAGAAGACTGGCTGCCTTATTCATAAAGATGGCCTCATGATCCACGAAACAGGTCCCTTGATGCGCAAAGGATCTTCTGAACCCGATTTATTGCTCTCTAGCTCAACTATGGGGGCTCCCCTGATCTAAATTTGTATACTTAAGTGGTAGCTACAACGCCTTTATGTTTGGAAAAGGGCGCTCCCCCAAACAAATTTAGGAGAAACATACCCTTTCCCGTTGCAATCCCCCCCCCTCGGCTGTTGCGGCCATCATCACGGCACTTATTGCGAGAAAGGAGCGTTATCTCTCACTTATGACCAACACGTCATTGACATGATCTGGGAGAAGAGGTTTGTGATCATAAATCGTCGAGGTTCCAGAGCTCAAATTTGGACTTACGTACAAAGGATGTACATTAACCTCGCTAAAATTTCAGCACTGCTATCAATTTTTCAGACACAAATCCCAACTTTTTTCGGTGGCCTGAGAATCCCGTCACAGGGCAAAGGTAAAAGGGTAAGGGTAAAAGAGTAATAAGGTTAAAAGGGCAAGGGTCACAGAACAAAACACATCCATTGCTCCAAAAGGTCACAATTCATTCCAGTTTCGCAGCGTAATATGAAGCGCGGGATGTTGCTGACCATGACCTTAAGCGCCTCGAGCAGTTCTTTGTTGGAGGCGAATACCCAACCGTCGACGATGTGGTACAGCGCACGCACGAAACCGAGCAGTTCTATCACATGGCGTGACACACCAGCACCCAGCGCACGCGCTATCATAGCCAGTTTGTACGGTATCGAGCAGCCTAGAAAGAGACATGCCAGTTTTAAAGTAAACTTGAAAATCTTCGCGTTCTTGCGTATCTGCACCTTCTTCATGACGTTGAAAGGGAGCTGAGGATAGATCTCGACGTTCTCAACCTGAAAGGAAATAAAAAACAGGCGCTCATTCACAGATCACTCATTGATGGATTTCAGGTGGGAGGAGGGAGCAAATTGACCCCAAGCAACCCCATTTGCAAAGTGAACCCATTTGACCGCCATCCGGGCGCCTGTTCAGAAACCCTCCAGTGAAGGAATGAATGGCTTTCAGAAGAAAATCATTGCTATGGAAGTTCCTTTTAGGCTTTCGAGTTTGACGTAAAAGAACTGATACGCGGATGAGAAATAACATTTTCTAAGCCAGCACGTCCATGGCTTGTGCTATGTTATGCTGTTGCTTAACGATGCTGCCGGTAAGCTGTGACACAGCTATCAATTTTTCGTATGCAACGAAGCAGACAACGTAAATTTTAATCGGCTATCTTTGTCCGCGGTTGTAGACGGCGGTCATTTTCGCGGCCTGGAGAGAATGCTTCGCCCAGGGCCGGCAATTATCGCATGGTCTGATGATGATGATGATGACGATGATTGTGATTTTCGTGCGCCTCGGCTACGAAGGCCATTTGACATATAATCGTATCGTCTGAGAAGTCCGCACGAATGCTGAGCGGGGCGCTCACAGTCCGCGTCATCCTCACGCCTCCTCACACACCGCCTCTAGCATGTAACCCATGCAATTTCACATCTTGCCATACCGCACCATTTTCACGGGTCACTGACGTGCAGGCTCTCACCTTCCACGCAAAATGCATAACCCTGCAGTTGTAGAACACCGTGCCGGCGTCGAGCAGAACGTTGGAGAGCACGCTGGTGCCTGCCAGCAAGTAGTTCTGCGGCGCCAGCAGCCAGTCGTGAGTGTTGCAGTAGCGCACGTGGCGGTGCAGGTCGCCCGCCAGGATGCGCGTGGCGACAAACGGAGCTGCCTGTGCCAAGCCGTACGCGGCGGCCATCTTGGCGTGGCGCCGGACGGTGACGTGCGACACCAGCAGCGGGTAGCTGAGCGGCTTCTGCACGGACAGCAGCCGGTCGCGCCCCAGCACCAGCATCAGCACGTTGGCGGCGTTCATGCCGCCGATGGCGAACGCCTCGGTGGCGATGCAGACGGGGACCGGCGTGCTGCCGACGGCGAACACCAGCAGCAAGGACATGAAAGCCTGCAGGGCGATGGCGACGCCGATCACGCAGTCGATCAGGCACAGCACCATCACGTACAGGTAGGAGGTGCCGCGCAGGTACGTGTTGCGCCAGATGGTCGCCGCCGGCAGACCCGAGGTGGCCAGGATGCAGATGGCGATGAGTATGCCGCCGATGGCGCCATTGTGCGGATCTGGCGCTTCGCCCGCCGCCTGCGGCCCGGTGACGTTGTCTAGAGCTGCCCCGGGCAGCACGTCCAGCAAGTTCATGCTGGAGGTGGACTCAGTCGGCGACGGAGCGGGGTCGCGAGCGATTGGAGACATGGATGTGTGCCGATCCACGCTGCTACCCCGGGCCGGTATGGCGGCGTTGATCCGAAACGGGTGTTGCGCAGAAGGTTCTGAAAGAGTTGAACATCGTTCGTGATGCTACCCAGACAACGCCGACAATTTTGAATTTAATAGCGATGTTTTTCCATGTCGTAATTTATGCGGCACAGGGGAGGTGACCAAACCTGTCAACTTGCAAAACATTTCGCCAGCACCCTGCTTTCATGAAATATTTGTGGTAGGCTGCTGCCTGCAGCGAGACGGTGAAACCATGAAGAGCGCGAAGGTCTCGGTGACAGGTTAAGACGCTCGTCTTGGATGAGTAAAAGCAGGTAACTTGCGCAAAGGATACCTTACCAGCACTTGTGTCATTCGAACGCAAAATAATAATATGACCAGCACTTTCGTCATTCGCCACATTTACCTAACCGATACTCCCGTTCACGGAAAAATGCAACGCTGTGCTGTGACTACCGATACCGATACCGATACCGATACCGGTACCGACAGAGCACTCTTAGATAGATTGTGTTTCAGTGGTCCGACAATCAAGCAAAGATGCCGTTAAAAATCAAATAAACTTAATCCCTCGCTCAACTGTTTTTACTCTGACAATCCTTGGATACCAAAGTAAAGGCCGGATGCCTTGCGTTCCAAAGTGGTCGATTTAAGGTAATGCCGGATGCCCTGTGTTTCAAAGTGGCCAGTTTGATGTAAGGATGGGATCACGTTACACGCAAAACATATTAACACGCACTCGCGTGGGGGTCAACCTGACCACCCCCGCCCCCCCCCCCCCCTGCAGGCTTTCCCCGAATAGTTTCCGAATGGCGTGGCGTAGTCGAGCCAAATTTTGTATAGCTGTAGACCATTAAATAGTGGGGCATTTGGTATAAAATTAAGGTGTACCTTGTAAAGTTGCCGACCTACAGCTGATCAAAGTCAGTCCACGGATTCAGCGAAGTGAATTTCCCGGGAATCTTTTAATCTGATGAGGTAACGGAGTGCTAGACGAAGCCATACATCTCTGAGATGCTTTCTTAGGGCAACACAACAATTAAATGAACAAATTACATTGACCTAGGGTCAGGTATGAAGGTCAGACCGGGGTGAAACCCAAGCTGCTTTATTACTCTGCGCCTTGCTGGATGGAGTAGTTTGTGGTGCTCATTTCGAATTGATTGATACCAGAAACCACATTATACGTCTTCTTTGAGCTTCTTAAGGGTCAGAATAGTTCACGGACTCAAAATGACCCAGGCCAACATTTTAGTTTTAGGAACATACTGCCTAACGTAATATTTGTCACTTACTCATATGCAGACCTGAAAGCAGTCTGGTATGATTTTGGTTTTCATGACCTACAAAAGGGCGAACAAGGTTAACGACCTTAAATGAGCTTATGACCTTTTGCTTACAACAATTATCTAGGTTCTGGGGGCACTTCGAAAACCAGCCTGGAGTTTGACTTTTTGACTTTATTTCACCCAAAGGTCATGACCTAGGAGCCCCAAACTTTCACCTAGGTGAGTTCATGTGCAGACCAACACACCTTGTGAATTTGGTATCAGTAGCTCTCTCAGTTTCTGAGATTTCAGAGGGGTCAAATTGGCCCCCACCCGAGCAAAGAGTATCCTAGCGGCCACCCGGGCGCGTGTCAACGGGCTCCAAAAAAAATCATCGATCTAAAACCGTGACACTTTCCTCCACTTCTATGTTTTACACTTTATATGGGTGAAAAGTTAACGCCAGAATGCGAGTAACCTACATTTTGTGACAACGTTATGACGTTAAACAGCATAATTTGTCTGATGTGAATAATGGTACGTAATGTTGTCCTCTCAATTCGTCGGGTGCGGAGCGAGGATAAAACACACGAAATTATGCAAACTTTACAACAACAACAACAACAAATGCAAATTCAAGCCGCATACAAACACGATCGCTAGCTTCTTTGCTCGAATTCGACCGTGGGACAAGGCACAGTGTCTGGAACGTCTAGAAATGTTATATTAAGCGTTTCAAGATCTGCTGAGCTATATGTGGTCCACTTAGTTTACAACGGAGCAGACAGAAATGTTGAATGGCGAGTGAAGGCATGAATGTGCCATAAGGAGCGCGGAACAAGCTGCCACTGGTTGGCGAAGATAACTTTCAATTTGACACTTAAGGGGAGTGCTTCCCATTTGCATGGGGTTTTGAGCTGAAATAGCTATATTGAGGATCATTCGGTGCAGTTCACAGCCGTGCCCTTTGTAAGACCTAAACCGTTCAAGTTTTTGAGCTACACACCCACGACAATGTGCGGACTTCCGTGCAGCTATTTCAGGGCCACGCAGGTGTCCGTGACGCCATAATAACGTCATTCAAATCCTGCCATTCCATTGGCCGTGCGGTGGTCAAGGCCAATGAAATATAATAATCGAGTCTTTAATAGCTGGCGTTCGTAGCACGATTTTCATATATAACGGTTCTCAATTGGCTCCCAAGAAATGTCGTGCAAGGTACAATGGCGCAATCAATGTGCTGAGGAGCTCATTTACAAAAATGGAGAAATTAGCTGTCGAGAGCAGCCTTTTCCACTTGAAAGCATCGCAATAGTAATAAGCTTATCTCATCATATCTGATGGCTGATTCAATATCTTCAAATGTGGAATATTCTTTAAAGAAAATACTCCACATTTGAAGACATTGAAGCCTGCTTGAGATGTGATGAAAGATGCCTGATTAAAACTATTGGTATACTTTTATGTGTAAAAGACTGCCCTACACGACACAAATTTTCTTTTCGGTAAATATGCTCCTAATACGTCATCGTGTGATTTCGTCATGCAGCGTTTGTATGACGTTGGGGCACTGCCAAACTAGCCATGGGAAATTGCTGCTCTAGCAGTCACTTGCAATGCTTGAAGCTCGCTGAGATGTCAGTGGTGGTGCTGGAAGTGTTCGCTGAGCCCAATGACATTATGGGTTCGTGTTTTGGCCTTTTCTCGTGGTGTTCTCGCATATTTATCCGTGAGTTTAAGGCGCTTGCTTGCATTCACATACTCGGTAATCGTACTTGTTTTAAAGGGAATGTTTCACATTTGAGCATATCGAAGTAAGCATCAGATGTGATGAGAAAAGCTCGCTTATAACTGTTGGTATAATTTTAAGTGGAAAAGACTAGTCTAGACAGCATAATTATTTGTTTAGTAAATATGCTCCTCAATGCGTCATGACTTGATTACGTCATCGTACCTCGCACAACATTGATCTCACAGCCGACCTCCACTTGTATCAGAATGCATACCTAGAGTAATTCAACGACCTTCAGCGTCAGGCCAACCCAATACTTCACTCACATGAGCGTCATGACACTCCCATGAGTGTCCTAGGGCGTGCAGGGTCACTGGTGAGAGGATCTGTTGTGAGCGCGACTGTGAGCGCGGCGTTTGGTAGCGGCACCACCAACAGGAGAAACGGGAAGGCCTGCAGCAACGCCCTGAGGACATACCGCCTCATTATCGCCGTGCTGCTGCATGTGTCCTGCGCAATGGCAACAAGTCATGGCGGGAGCTGAGCGACTGCCTGGAGTCAGACCGAGAGCAATCGACCGGGAGGGTGTCGGCAGGCTCTTTGGTGGAGCGACTGTACGCGGGAAAGTACAGAACTGATTGTGACCGGGAACACAGCATTGAGCGTCACAAAGGATGTCGATCAATCAACCCACTGAACATTAGCGCTATCGTTCTAGCTCCAGAGATTCTCCAGCTGTTTTACCATGCTCGCTCGAATGCTACATTGCAATACTTGTACGCAGCTTTACACTGTTTGACTTGTACCCAGCTGCGTTGCACTAGGTGGCATTCGCCATTCACTGTTTCCTAGACAGCAGACAATCTCGCTTTTCATTAAAGGCCCTACAATTGGACTTTAGCAACCCTTGGGAATCGCGATATTATCCCACGACAACTTAATTGGTTTTTATTCTTATCCTTGATACATAGCTACTGTAGCATGTTTTGCGAACTAAGATATAACGTCTTAGCAGAGTTGTGTGCCACTCATACAGTGCGCGAGTGTCACTTCTTCAGAAACTTGTCGCTTCGTAGTGGCGACTTTCTGAACGGACTCTATAGAACATTCGATAGTACATGCCTTTGTATGCACTGCAGTGTTCTGTAAATATGCATCGCATGTATTGCACATCACTCCACATCATTATAATTAATGCCACATGCAGCTACTGCGAGTGGTGTCCTTACAATGAATAAGAAAAAAACAAGAGACGGCAGATGTCGAGCAACAGAGACGATTTTGTGGTTCTTAATAGAGCTTGACGTTTGGATTTCGATTCGACCTTGAATTTGACCCCACATATAAGTGGTGTTGCAGAAATTGTCCCCATGCCATCGCAGATTACTTTAAAACGGTATCACAAGACCTGCCAGGCCGTCGAGATAAGACTTTAAAACTGGACCAACGTGCAAGATGGCGGTGGCCGCGACCTCGACTTATGGAAGATGTCAAAGTTGTGCAAAAAGGACCCAAGCTAATTTGGCTCTCCTGGATATATTACACAAGTCACATGGAAGATGTCCGTCAAAAGTTTCCGGTACTTTACATTTCATGGTCGCATATAAAAATTATCATGATGACAACTCGACTGCACTTACTTATCCAAGTGAAAAAAGCGTCTGCTATAGCGCATGCGTCGTGTATGTAGTGCATGATTATGTAAATATATTATGATTGTATCATGCATGCAGGCTCTGTGAGTAGTACCATTACAATGAGTACGAGAAAACAACTAACGACGCATATGGATCAATCGAGGGGATTTGGTGATTCATGACCAAGCTTGACTTTTGGCTTTGGCTTTCGATTTGACTTTGAATTTGACACCATACATTACAAAAAAACCACAGAAATTGACTCTCTGTCATAGAAAACCTCTCGGAACCGGTGTCGCACGACCCTCCAAGTCATCCAGAAAAAAAACTTCGAAACGGGACCAACACTCAAGATGGCGGCGACCGCCACCTTCAATTATGTGTGTTGCTCAAAGTTGCACAAGTAGCAGATAAGAAGTTATATTTCCTGGTCACATGTAATACCATGAACAAATTTCTTAGTAGTCGGGATTGCAGGGTTTCATGTATAAGGTATAAGGGATGGCAACTAGACTTATTTAAATGACTTAGCATGAGTCTTCACGAAAAACTAGGATAAGAAGGGAATAACTCTGAGGTTTGACGCAAACTGTTGTTTGCAGCGTGCTTAGCTCTAAATGCTATTTTGGATTGGCTTAACCGTATTGAAGTTCACTCTATTTCAACGGCTTTACAGAATGCATAACAATGAGGTCAGAAAGCCCGTTCGAAGCCTGGCGAGCCATATATCTTTCATATTCGTGTTCCAGACATTAATGTGTGCGGACGTGCTTCGTTGCGGCGAGTGCAGCGCATCTCATCTGGATCGAGCGAAGCGAAGTAATCTAGGCAAGGGTTGTATTAGAGACGCAGATTTGCAGCCTGCCAACCCGCCAATTTCTGACCCGCAAGAGCCCGCGGACTTTTGGCCGGGTTATGGGTCAGACTTGGCGGTTTTTTGCGGGTGGTGGCAAATACAAAGCAGTCATGAAACAAGCTAATATATATGTTGTGTTCGCTAAGTTTTAAAATCATCCCAAAACCAGAGTGTGCTGGCAAACGCAAAACAGTCATAACACAATCATATCTTTATTTTTTTACAGCAAGAACACATGCGACAGACAGTGACAGAAAAGACATGGCAGACATAGCACACTAGTAAAGAAAGTTTCACAAATTTAACAGCTTTAACACGCGCTCGGGTGGGGGTCTTTTTGACCCCCCTTCCCCCGAAGCTTGTTCAGAAATGGTTTCCGAACAGCGCGGCGTAGCCGAGCCAAATGTTGCATAGATGTAGTCAATTGAATAGCGGATCGCTTGGTATCAAAGATTGATAGCCATTTCCTCAAAGCAAAAGTACAATTTCATGCCAAGTACTAACATGTACTTTCGATTTTACAAACTGCGCATTAAGCCAGTTTCTCAAAGTCGCCACGTGACCTTTGTCGTAGTTTGTACATTTGGCAGTAGCGTAGATTTATGCGTCCCGTTGCCAGGACAACGACCACCGAACTTTATATAATACTGACAGCCATAAACAGATGTCACATGTTTTGAAGCATGTGTACCTTAACCCGAACCGTCATCGATTAAGACAAAATAATGAATAAGTTTTCAGTTGTCTGGCTCGACATCAACCTCAGCCACATTTGCTACGATTTTAGAGATAATTATCTCCAGCCACAATTATGACGCTTTGGTTGAAAAGCGACGTTCATCAGGATATCAAATCAAAGGGACAGGTACCGATAGTGCAGTGGTTAACGTGTCTGGGTATAGGATTGGATTACCCACAATGTCGGCGTTTCTCGCCAGGGTAAGAGGCAGGTGACGTCATATAGCTTAAGCAGCTGAGTGCGTCCTAAAGCCCCAATGATGGCAATGAACAAAGGAAGAGTACGGTTGGCGGTGTCAAAAAACACCGGAGAGAGAGAGAGAGAGAGAGAGAGAGAGAAGAGAGAGAGAGAGAGAGAGGAGAGCAGAGAGAGAGAGAGAGAGAGAGAGAGAGAGAGAGAGAGAGAGAGAGAGAGAGAGAGATAGAGAGAGAGGAGAGAGAGAGAGAGAGAGAGAGAGAGAGAGAGAGAGAGAGAGAGAGAGAGAGAGAGAGAGAGGATGGAGACAGCACTCCATCCGCAACGAATTTGTGTGATACCATTGCCCGTCGACTCGCCCGTGGTGGTATGCACCCACCTCTCAGCAACATCATTTAGTTGCGTCGACCACTGCGTGTTTTTTGCCATCGGCGTGCTGTGTTTGTGAGCCTACGTGCTTCGTAATAAACAGAGTAACACATGTTGTAGTATGTGTGACATGAAAGTGCTCACGCTTACGTTCGCATCACGCATTCAGCGGCAAAATCTTACTAAGAGCCAACCACCTTCCGCGGATTGTATCATACATGCCGCATCATCGCTCTTGCGAGTGTATTAGCAGGCATGATGTTTTGACCTAAGTAGAAAACAGTCTGTCATATAACAGCAATGCTATGACGTCTCTTTGACGACATCAATGCCAAGGTGGCTGAAGTAGTCCCCCAATAAACCTTTTCGCACTTTTGCGGGCGTATAGCTCAGGGAACAGAGGGTTTTCGGTTTTAAAGGGGCATGACCGTGAGCTGCATCAAAAGGTCCTCAAGATGGCTATTTCAGTTCAAAAACCTATGTAAAGATGGAACAGTTTCTTTAAGCAAACATCTCACTGAATAATTCAAGAATAACAACCCATATTTTCAAAACTGCAGCCTGATTTCACTGAGCAGCAGTTAGGTGGGTCATTAATATAAATGCAGCCACACACTGCACTTGGCTGCTATATAGTGAGGTTGGGGTGCGCTCAACCGTTCTTGGTTTACGCAAAAGTCATACCTCACAAATCACAATCAATATCTATGATTAATGAAATGCATAGGAACTGTGAACCTTTCACTGAGCCAGGATCACTCACCTGTCAATGCAGCGATCAGTTACTGGCGTATCAAATGGGCAACAGCTGTCGAAGCTGACAGAATTGGTGGCATAAAGTTTGTTTATCTCTGTCTGCAGAAGACGCAGTTTGCGACCACGCCTGTAGGGTACTGAAACCATCCTGTTTGCCTTTATTGAGATTGTTTCTATCTTTCAACATATTTTTATGACGGCTTTTGTTCTGCCAGATTTGTTCATTTGTTTCCAATATTGCATCCGTATGCAGTTCTGTGTGAGCAAAAGTCATCTTAACAGGTCACGTTAATAACGCATTCTATTAAGATCGAAAGTGGCAGTCTGCAGACTGAGAACGGTAGAAAAAGTTCCTGGAAATTATTTTTGCAACGGTTGTTTGCTTTCATCGAGTTTTTTGTCCGCAACATGCACCAATATGTCACGGATTCTGTTGACTGCCACAAGTCAGCGATGTCACTGGAGAGACAAATATTCGTGGACAAATTATTATTCTCATCCTTGCTTCCACGGGTTTTTCATGTCGCATTGCATAAAACCGCGCAGAGATGGTTGTGGGATGCAGCATGGGAAGTGGTAAAAGAGAAATGTGGGTCATTCCAAAGCGACCATGCCGTGTTTATGTAGTGTGGTTGCCCGATGCATTCACTTAAGGACAGCAAACCCCATACAGAAGGCTGGCTTTGGTTGTTCAATAACAAATTTGACATTGTTGCAATTGGGACGCAGTCGAATGGTGATTGATCTTGTGTACATTGTTATGAACTGACACTTCCCATGGCTACAGACATCCAGTATTGTTTACCCTGTCAGTGTCAGGTTATCAGCTAATGCATGCAAATGTACAAGTAATGGCCGTTGTTATTTTGAGATGAGGTAGAATGGTGAAATCTTTGGAGCATTTTGGTGAAAGACCGATTTCTTTCCATCTTCTTCCTTGTCACTTGTAGTCAAAAACTGTTTGAGTGTTTTAGACTCACCTTGGTGCGTTATAAATTATATTGTGCAAGTACTTTGGTTGCTGGTCGCTGGACAACATCACTGGTATTAGCCAAACTATGCTATGCATCAGATGACACATGCCATTTTAAGTACACCTAAATGTTGGGTTCTGAAATAAAGATAAAATGTATATTGCATAAAATTGACAGCTGCGGATTAATGGCGTATGAGCATTGTAGCATATCGAGCTTTTGCGGGCTGGGTCACTAGCTAGGCTGGGCTGGCGGGGCTGTGGGTTGATTTTTTAGAGAAAGTTGCGTCTCTAATATTATTGGGGGTCAAGCCACACAAATCTTCGGGTATTTTTTTGTGTAGTCAAGTGTGTAGTAAGCTTACGTTTTCTTTTTTCCTGTGAACGAGCCAACCCTAGCGTAACTTGAACAAACCAGTTTATTAGTGGTTCCGAGGGGAGATGGAACAAATCCAAACCTAGCTTATGCGGTGGGAAAGGAGGTGGAGCCATTTAACAGTGAGGACGCTTCATTGGAAGATGAAACTTAGAAAATGAAGGGGGAAAACTCTGAGCTTCGTGAGCTGGTAAAAATCTGGAGGCTGCTGTCGATGATACCAAGCAATGCTCGCGTAAGTCTTGACTCATTGTGAGTGGACTTGGCATCCCTGCTCCAAATGCAGATGAGACCACTGAGGAGACCAGAAGCGTTGCTTACCAAGCTAAATTCCGGAAGACTCATGGCCCTGGCATCACGATTCAAGAAGACCTGACTGATGAGCCAGCTAGTCAAGCCAAAGCCCTCACAGGTATGAAGTATGATGATAACCAGATCATGAGCTAACATACTAAAAATGGCATAGTTCTGGCAAGGAACTCACGTGGCAAAAGATACACACGCATACACCCATGGTTCACGTGATGAGATCACTTAAGCCATGGTCAACTGGCCCACCCTGTCATTCCCAGGGAGCGGGCGTAGCAGACCATAACAGGTTCACATACTCTCAGACTTTGAACCTCAGACCCTGCTGGGCATGTCCTTAACAGCGCTGTAAATTACGTAAGTTGTTCGGTGCATTAACGAGGAACATCATTCACATAGATAAATAAAGACAGGAGTATTAGCCCTATCCCTCGGAAAAAACCCAGGAGAATGGAGATACAGTTAAGGTGACATTTCCGCAACATGCCTCTATCGAAACAATGACATAAGTCTGTACTTCTGCTATTATTTAGATAAAGGCATGTTGCCGAAATATCAGCCTAACTGTTTCTCCATTCTCCTGTTGTTTTTCCAATGAATAACGCTAATACTACTGTCTTATCAGCGTTGCAAATCTTGAAGAGTTTACACAGTTGAGGGCGGGTGGGCTGGACCTGAGACTATGCCCTTACAGGGAATGTTCCACATTTGAAGGTATTGAAGCATGCATCAGATATGGTGAAACAAGCTCACTTGTAACTATTCGTATACTTTTTACGTGGAAAAGACTGCTCTAGACAGCACAATTCTCTGTGCAGTAAGTATGCTCCTCATGAGACATGGTCTCATCACGTTATCGTACCTTGCACAATATCCAAGGAGAGCCAATGGACGGCCGTTATATCTGGAAATCGACCTCACAAACGCCAGATATGAACGCCTTGACAAATGCACTTTTTGGCCTTGGTCGCCGCATGGCTTATGGAACGGCAGGGTAGGAATGACGTTATCATGACGTCATGAATGCCAAGGTAACTTTGAAATACTCTCCCTGATAAGCCTTTCCTCATTTTCGCGGGCGTGTGGCTCAGAAGCGTGTAGCATGTAGCTTAGGTTTTAAGAAGGGCATGATTGTGAACAGCGCCGAAAGGTCTGCAAGATTACTATTTCAGTTATAAATCCTATATAAGTTTGGAACATTCCCTTTCACCTGCACGCATGAGTGCTGAAAAACACCTCGCTTGGCAACAGGCTGTTTTGACCTGCGTGAATACGTGCTGAAAAGCACTTAGCCTTGCAACAGGCTGTTTTTAACTTTAGGCATGAGTGCTGCAAAGCACCCAGCCCTGCATGCAAGCTGTTTTAACCAATGTAAATGGCTGCTGAAAGATTATCTCGCTGAGATAAACTCCATGCTTGGTGGGTGTCCTTTAGTGTACACCAAGCCCAGCTGAGAGCCTAGTTGCTTCCAATCTGAGCGACTGGGAGGCAGGGACATCATGGAAATGGCTGTGGTGTTTTGGACATCTTGGATGGCTAGAGAAATTCTACATTAACTTTAGTGGTATTGTTCTCTAACTTGATATGTACTGGTCACCTTGCTTGCTGGCGCAAATGCAGCTTACTACAATATTCTCAACCCCCACCCCACCAACAAATCCTGAGCTCACGACTATGTCGACTTTTGCGTATAATCGTTGCCAAATCACTTTCAGACCGGATGTACCGCAATGCGGCACTCATCCGTCATTGGGTCTGTGCTGAGACTAAAACTGCCGGATAACTGCTTCTCAAAAAACTCACCGAAAAAAGATACCAAATGAGCCTGAAGCGTGTCTAGTTTCCGTGCACTTTTACTGCTGACGACCTTCGGGAAGCTCATCCCTATTAACGATCAAGCAAGTGAGGTAGACGCGTTACGACAGACATCAGCGTCAGCAGGATTTTATTGGAGGCCAACGGTCCTATCAATATCTTGTCTGGTTGAGCGCGTTGATGGGACTGCGTTAGCGCACCTCCGGCATTGCTTGGCGGACGGCAATACACTTGAGGCAGAAATAAAAACCACGTAAGTTGCTCAGCGCATTATCGAGGAACATTATTCACATAGATAAGACACTAGTATTAGCCGTATTCCACGGAGAAAAACCAGGAGAATGAATATATCGAAAACAGGATAATTGCTCTCTTCCCCTGATCCGCCGCTTGTATAACACTGATCTGACAGGGACTGGTCGGAGGGGACCATGACATTCGCGTACTAAAGAAGATGGAGCCTCGCGGAAAAATTGCAGCGAGTTAATCTCCACAAGAATTCGTGATTGACGATAAGTTGTGTGTCGCCATACTAAGAACTGGCCCTATCAGAAACAGGTGAAAGCTACAGCTGTCCTGAAATTATAACCGTGTCTACTTCACATGGTCATATGTACAGAACCATGCCCTGTGGTGACACGAAACTTCGACAACGGTATTCATTGTCTAATTCTGAGTACAATGGCCCATAATTTGTATTTGTTTGTGTGAGCATACGGGCTCCGTCGATGTGACAACGTCGGCCCGTCGATGTGACAATGTCGGTGTTTTAATGTCGGGCTCTGTCGATGTGACAAATGTCGGCCCGTCAGTGTCGATGCTTATGAGATAGGGCTCCTTTGACGCGACCGTGCCGGGCTGTCGATGTCGATTACTATGATGTAGGGCTCCGTCGATGTGAAAGCGTCAGCCCGTCGATGCCGATGTTTATGATGTAGGTCCTCGTCGAAGTGACGGCGTCGGCCCGCCGCTAAGGCCGCGGAATCGGATGTTGCCGTCCGCCTTCCGTCCCGGCAGTGGGTAGCCGCGCAGTGTTCCTAAAAGCGTCGCTGCTCAGGGACAACAAACGCTGGGGACATGTGTTTGGTGTCAACACACACGCAATGGATGCCCCAGAGGCCATGAAACCATTTGGTGCAGGTCACAGCCATACCGTTCTTAAGGTCTAAACCCCTCTAGTTTCTGGGCCGCACGCTCGCGAAGATGTTCAGACTTCCCGTGGAGACTATTTCGAGGTGACCCAGGCATAAATGACGCCACATAGATACCATTAAATCTTGTTTTTCCTAGGCCATGCGGTGATCAAGGCAAAGACAAAATGTAATTGTCGAGTCGATTATGTCTGACGCTCGTGGGCACGATTTCCAGCTACACCGGCCGCCAACTGACTCGTCAGACGGCTGTCTAGGATGGCCTTATCCACTTAAAGTGTACCAACAGTCGTGAGGGAGCATCATGTCTGATGCTACTTTTAATACCTTCAAATGTGAAACGTTCCCTTAAGGATGAAGACATCGCCACGGCCGGCGTCGCCCCTAAGCCGAATACGGCAATAAAAGACTGAGACAAAGCGGCAAGACAGACACCGGGACTTATCAGACTGGAACAAGGAAGTCCTGTACTCCGCACCACGGACGATGAAAAATGAACGCAAAATCTGCAAAGTCAAAGGTCTTTGTCGCTAGCACCAACACCATCGGCAAAAATTCGAAAGGGATAAAAGCATAATCGGAAAAATCGGAGCGACAAAATTAAAGAGGGAAAAGAGTTAACAGGGCTGGAAGTGAAATTGGGAAAGTGAAGGAACAAAAAGTCGAAAGGGATAAAAAAACCATAGGGTAAATGGTAGAATCAGAAAGGTGAACACACCAAATGCCGGCGAGGATGAAGACAGAAACGGAATAAGTCGAAAGACCGAACATCGACAGGCACAGAGGTGACCTCGGATAAGTAAAGACGCTAGTAGTAAAAATTATTTCGAATAAAGAAGCCATTGCTTGCAACAAAATAACTGCATTATGGCTTCAAAAGGCAAGGCTTTGATTAGTAGTATTGGAAATGGATTGTCGCGAGACAGGGTAGAACTCGATTGAACTGGATGGGAACGGGCGGGCGCGGGTGAGTCCGCACAGGATTACACCACATCCACATACCTGGAGTTCAGCTAAGCAGCCAAAAACACGGAGGAAGAGAGCGTTTCTTTGGGACTTAAGTCTCAGCCTAGTCAAGCCGTGAATCCAGATCCGGTCGTCGGAGGGCATGGTGTCAAGGACTGGGACGGCAAAGGGGAGCAAATCTGTGATTTTTTGTGAAGTGATTTTTGGAAGATATTCACAAAATCTAGAGCTAGCCCCTTGAGCCACATGAAACAAACAAAAAAAAGTGTGTTGGTGGCATATCACAGAGACAGAATCTAATGCTACGCTCGGTTCTCGGATTTAATGATGCACACCGTCATGTAGTGGACCTAATAGTCAGGATCTTAGAAAGTGTGCAAGCTTGTATTTTTACCTCCGATACATGCACTACCACCACCACGAAGCAGGGGGACATCTGGCGTACATGCCCGTTTAACAGAACATATAACTGCTCGAGAGAAAAGTGATTACATAACGGTACAATTTGAAGTTGACTGTGTGGAAAGCGCCGTTTTACAGACAGTGGTAAGCAGTACGTGTCCCATCCAGGAGGGGAGCGGCGAGGGGGGGGGGACAAAGAAGCGGGTGCAATCCAGTGTGAAGGAGAAGGGTATAGCAGGAACCAAGAACAAGGTGCGTCTTATACCACGGGGCAGGGGGGAGGGCACGTGCAAGGAGAGGGGATAGAATATAAGCAGAAATCCTTGAATTGGTCATCTCTATCAGAGTGCAAAGCACAAAATCATTACGACGAATCATGAGGTCTGCTAGGGGTGAGGGTGGGAAAGATAGAACGACAGATGCACAATGTCATCATGGGATCAAGAGAGAGCAAACCGCTGGACTCCATGATGTGCTTAAATCGAATGTGGTAAACACCGTGACCATATAGCATATGCAAAACATGTTCTTTAGAGACTTGGCATCAATAATTCATGCCGATTCCAGTATATGCACTTTTATCATAAGCACTCGCAAGCTGCAAAACGAGAAGAGGCCGAGCTCTTAAACCACGGGTACAAATGATTTAGTAGTTTTATGCCGGAAGATGAAATAATTATTTTCAACATACCTTTCTTCATGACTCTATACAAATGGAGCTTTGGGTATAAATATGATAAAAGTTGAAGACCTAGGATAAACATATTTTATGGTTCAATGCTGCGGTAAAAGCGCACATAGTCTTTGTGAAGGTCGCAACTTGTGAGCAAAATATAAGCCACTGGTATTCTGGAAGGCAGGCCACTAGGCGTTAAGCATTGCAGTCATTTTGGGCATGGCAGGTTTAGTGTCACAGCTTTAACTTCTGACTTGAGAGTCATCGGCGGCAAACTACAGCTTGTTTAAATTGATGTTTTGAGTGGTGATGACCGCGCGCTCGCAAGGCGCTAGATGGGTGGGTGCTGAGTGCATCAAGTACTCGTGATCATAGATCATAGATCATAAATCATGGATCATAGCCTCCTGGATGTACATTTGGACTCCTTTGGTGGACTGATGTCTTTCTAAGTGAATCGTCACATCAGTTGAACACGAGTTGTCAATGGCTACAAAAACACAAGCACGTTTGCTTTTTGAGGTTTTCTTGACTCTGTTTTGTACCCATACATTGGTCCGATGTACAAGAGCCTGACATTGACTGCCTTCCCATGACAACCTGTTTTGTGCAATAAAGTAAGCACTTCTCATACCGAAAAAGCGAAAAGAACCAGGTCCTCACGAGTTTCCGTAACGTTGATATACTATGATAGCGACGGGTCTTTTACTGGATTACCGGACAAATTTATCCAGGAAATGTTATGCTTGGCTAGGAGGACCCTTTATTTCACATTACAAATTTTTATATCACACGAATTTTGGAGACTCAAGTACTGACCTCTTGGACGGTGAGCCGCTGACGCCAGGCGACGCTATGCTGAGAGTGGGACGCTGTCAGCAATATCCACAGTTTTATTACGTCGGAGTCAAGCAGTGCGCTTCCATGGCAACCGACTGCACTAACAAGCTGACTGACAGGTACGCTTAGCATGAGCGCTGACAAGCAAAATTGTAGTTGGTGGTAGGTTTTTGATTCAAAATCGTAGCAGGGCATTGCTGCTACGAATCATGTTTGTGATAGCGAGGCAGGACAGGGCAAAGCAGCTGGAAAAGAGCATTTTTTAATGAAAACGTTTCGCCGGGTGTTTTGAAGGGAGTGTTCCACATTTATATGCTGTTTTGACCTGAAATAGCCATATTGAAAACCTTTCGGTGCCCTTCATAATCCTGCCCTTCCTAAGCGTCCCTAGCTTCTGAGCTAAACGCCCGCGGAAAGGGGAAGGGTATATCGGGGAGAGTATTTCAAAGTCACCTTGGCATTCACAACGCCATAATAACGTCATCCAAATCCTGCCATTCCATAAGCCATACAGCGATGAAGGCGGAGCAAAATATAATTGTCGAGGCGTTCATATCTGGCGTTCGTGGGTGCGATTTCCAGATATGTCGGCCATCACTTGGCTCTCAATCAATGTTGTGCAAGGTGCCATGACATAATCAGTCAATGGCGCCTGGAGGGGCGTATTTGCTAAATACGGAATTGCGCTGTGTAGAGAAGTCTTTTCCTGTTAAAAAGTATGCCAATAGCTATACGTGAGCATGTTTTATCATATCTGGTGCTTGCCTTAATGCTTTCAAATATGGAGCATGCCATTTAATATCCCTAGCTTGCACGTTGTCGCCACCTATTAAACAATATTCTACTGCGTATATCCTTGCATGACTCGTATTTTGAACCATCATTGCACCTCAAAGGTGCAATGGTGGTTGCCGGACACACAGTAAAATTAAAACCAGCTGAATGGGAAACGTCGAACGCAATGACAACGCAAATTTGAAAGATATTAGAGTCAACGGTGAGAAAAACCCAATCATAACAAGTTGCATAGTAAAAATCGAACACGGATAAAATTCAGGGTTGAAGTCGTTGATTAGAGTGAACATCGGCAATTGAAGAATGAAAAAGCTTCAGAGGACAAAGAGGTCACAAGGCTCGCGAGGGATCATAATAGAGCATTTCACGTATTGAACAAGTCCACAGATTGTGGATCAACCCGCGGGCTGGATTGGACTGAATCAGGAATCATGATTTTCCACCAAATCATGGATTAGAACCGGACTAGATTTTCAAAATTGTCAGCTTACACGGGCGGAACAGATAAGAAGTAAATGAATTGGAAGCCAGCACTAAATATTCCCTTCGATGTTCAATGAAGGCATCAACTAAGAAACAAACATTTCAGGTAATAAAATACAGTACTTTCGATTCTAAGCAATGCACAAGCAGACCACATCGAGCATAAATCATCTATCTATTCCACAAAGTCCTCCTATTCCAAAAAAGCCATCTGTTCCACTAAGCCACCATTCCAACAAAGCCACCTATTCCGCAATAAGGCTCCATGGCGTCATCGCTCTATGCTGAGCCGCCCGGGACCTCAGCAATGGGAATCCCATGACGGCACCTCCTGAGTAAAATATTCATGGCGACTTCATAGGCGCGTTAAAAACAAAATAATGTGTGCAAAGTTAGGTATTGTTGTTGATGTACGAGGAAAAAATGTTTTTGGCTGTGAATGTAACTTCATGTAGCTGTACAATGCACGATTGAAAACAGAAAAAGCTGTCGTATTTTTCCCAGTGCGAGCAAAAAGGGGGAATTACTAGTCCCTAGCACTTTTGCAAAAACATTCTACAATGGTGTGTCTGTTTCATTCCCCTGAATTAAAGTGCAGGTACCGCAGGCAGTGGACAGTTGCACACGAGGACCATAATGTTAACACAACCAGTAACTTAGCAGCAATTAATGGTCGCAGTTGGGGCTGTTTGATCAGTTGGTTTGTCCAAAAAGGGAAACACGCCTGAAGTAACATGTATGGGATGAGGTGGGCGTTCTAGTTATTGGGAAGGCGTGCTACATGAGCGTCGTCCCGCGGTTATGAATTGGGTGCCGCTGGAACTGTGTATGGGGCCTGCGTGGGTATGTTGCACTTAAACCTGGAGTCCGAGAATGTTCGATGATGTGCTCATGCCTTTTGGTTATTGCAACCAGAAGTGATTGTGATGTAGTAGTTGTGAAATATTGGCCAAGGTTATTATGATATAATACACAATAGTGTAATTTTTCCAATCGAAATCAGCCAAGTTATTGAATCTAACCAGGTTTAACATTGGTTTTAAAAGAGTCCTTTAAGTGAAAGCGGGTTGGAACGGATTTATCCGATAATTTTTTTCTTGTGGGGCGGCCCGGACTGGGTTGGATCGGAACATCTGGGAAAAGGCCGATTGGCGGTTGGATTGGATCTGGAATAGCTGGATTGGACTGGACCGGACCTGAAAATCCAATCCGTGAAGTGCTTTAGATCATAATCAGACTAGACATCAACTTCCCGGACAAAATTTCGTCATGAATAACCGTTGATTGTCATAATAGCAACTAACCAAGTACGCAAGTGGTCTAGGGGATTTAGGGAAAGATTGTCTTCGTCTTCGTCTTCCAATTTGACCCTCCGCGCTCACACCGGAGGTGAAAAAGTGCCTTTTCTATAACTGACAAAATTTGGAACCATCTAAATTGTCACCCGTAACCAAATCTTTAAGAAACCGTTGCAACACTACCCTAAATGCAATACAACACAGAAGCGAGTACAAATGAAATACAATGCAGTATACCATGAAACATTTTCGCATCGGGAGTTCCTTTGCACTTAAGAATCATTCGCTGGTCATCAAACATTGAGAAATGGTCAAGGTTATATTAATAAGATTATCAGATAAAGGCATATTTTATATAACATAGTCCTCTGTCATCCTTGTGTATTGCCAGAGGTTCATTTTTTATAAGTGCCACACACGTGGCGAGAAAGAGACAAAATAATTTCCCAAACTTTGACTTGCATCGCTGCGCGTCGTTTGCTGTTGCTCCATTCACCCTATCGATGTGTTGCCGGGGAGTGACGTTATGCGCGTTGGATCTATCATGATGTGTTTTAAGCCTTAGTGTGCTATGCGTGGTGCTGAGATAGAAGTAATAGCTTCATTCCTCGGAGAGAGAAAAAAGTACTAGGAGAATGAAGATACAGATGAATTGATAAAGATTAGTTGGAAATATGAAGTGTTTCTGCTATTGTTTCGCTAAAGACATGTTGCCGAGATGTCAACCCATCTTTCTCTCCACTTCCCTGGCTTTCCTCCGGATATGAGGCTATAAATCTTGTCTAATTTATGTGAATAATGTTCCTCGCAAATCCGCTTAACCACTTTCTCATACCCGATGCTGTTTGCGTGTACGGTAGCTATATGTAACCCTGCAGGTAATGTTAAAGGCGTGAGTTTTCTCTTTTCGTGATTCTAGTTGATGTGGCATTGGGCCGCTAGTTGTGGCAAGCTCTGAGTGCCTTGCCTGCTGTCTCTCGAACAACGTGTGTGTGTGTGTGTGTGTGTGTGTGTGTGTGTGTGTGTGTGTGTGTGTGTGTGTGTGTGTGTGTGTGTGTGTGTGTGTGTGTGTGTGTGTGTGTGTGTGTGTGTTGTGTTTTTACGCCTGTATTTGCAAATATATGTACAAGCATGGTGGTGCAAGATATACCATATTATTGCTATGTTAAAAAGCTGATGCATCTCTTCAATCTATCCGGACACTGTTCGGATAAGTAGCCTCTATTTTTCCAGAGATAGTGATTTAGATACTCCTTTACTTGCTCTCTTGTCTCAGCAGCGTGGTTGATAAAAGTTCCAGCTGCAAGCTGTTTGCTGCAAGCTGTGGTTGCGGATCCCGTTGTTCTTGTGAGTTCTGGTGCTGGACAGGCACGTGTCCGGGTCCCGATTTTGTCTCCTGGTTGCCACTAAACCTACTGAACACAAATTTTGGATCCTTGATCTCGATCCGTGGAATAAACGTCCGCTTTGGATCTGGCAGGTTATTTTATAAACCCCACTCCTAGATTCCTTGATCTTGTTGGTTATTTCACCAACACAGCACCCTGTTTTCAGGTTCTCACCGAATCTTTCATATAATTCTTGAAAATTATTTATAAATATCAATGTTCACAATGACGTGTACTACACTAGCCGATTCATGAATCGAGCTCGACAGCGTTTCGCCAGCTGCAAGTGTGTACACACACGTACGCGCTAGTCAATCGAATTGTCTTTGTCCTCATCGTTGCAGCCCTGGGCTCCGACATGTCCCTTCATACGTCTGTATATCTACACCACGGACGCGTGACACTTATCACATGTGAGAGTACTGGCCGATCCAAACATTGGCCTGTATAGTGCACGAGCTTCACACAGAAACCGATATGAATGCCAGTCCAATGGTACGCACTTTTGTGACCCGTCTCGTGTTCGTTTCATTCATCTACGGCATTTTTTTCTGAATGCCATGAGTAATGTATTTGCATATCCAACGCACGGAGAGGAGGCGCAAACAGAGGGACACATGCCCCCTCCTTCCTCCATTAGGTTCACATGGCCCGAAGAGCCCCTTTGGGATCAGCGATCAGGGGTCCGATTTGAGAGCCTTCAGCGCTCGATGAACCGCCACAGGTCGTGTTAAGGGGGCCTCGGTCTGTAGGGCCGGACACTCAAATGTCAGTCAGAGGGCATTTTACGCCAATTGGGGCCCACTGGGACAATGTGGGTTTCTGTGTTGGTCAGGCATCAGCAGAATCAAACAGTCGGTGCGTTTCAGCACGGGCCTGGGGGACCACTTCCAAACAGGGGCAAGGTTGGGGTCCTCGATTGATATTGATCAGGGCCCCTTGTGTCAGTCACGGGCCCTCAGTGCCTCACAGGGGTCCTGTGTTGGCAAAGAATCCCCGAGTCAACTATAGGCCCTTTTTGGTGAACAGAGACACGATCTTAATGACCTCGAGGGTTAGAGGACGTCTTGTGTTCGACGGGGTCCTCTGACAGCTCAATAAAATATGAGGACATGCAATAAAAATGTTCACAATGGAACAATGGGAGGGCACTGCGTCAGCCAGGGTTCCCCATACGGAATGGGGGCCCTTCGCCACATTCCATCCATGTTAAGCCTAACTGGAGTTTCCCTACGAATTATTTCACCCCTGCCACGAGGGAGTGCTTTGCGCAAAGGTGGCCCCTTTATCGATCCGAGTCAGTGGGCCTTCCGCATCAGGGAGAGGACCAATGTACGACATGTCTATAAGGGTCTCCGACTCGACCAGGGGATCTTGACCCCATGTCGCCAGAATGGCAGCTCTAGGCACCCCGCGCTGGGGCGGAACAGCCCTACAGCCCCTGACCAGGGAAGATATGTGCCCCGTAATGTCCCAAACACGGAATACCTTGCCCGAAAAAAGTGAGGGTTTGCACTATTGTTCAAAAGGGCGAGTCTAAATGAGGTAACAAATTTAAAAAGTCAACTCATGTGTGGATGGGGAAGCTTGTTTTTCCAGCATCAGCTAGTGAAACAAATTATGTCAAAAAGTTTGGTACCTGTGGGCTCGTAATCTTAAGAGCAAGAACACTGATGGCTGGCATGTAGTTTCCATCAAACCGAGCGGCGTTGGTCTCTGCGGCGAGCTGTGCGGAGGCGCCGGGTGCGAGAACGACCATCGTGAAATAATGTCCTCGAAAGTCTGTAAAAATAATCTCGCACCGCCTAAAGATTACAGCGACAGTTTGCTATACTGTAAATGACAACCCGTTCCTGTTACCAATCTTAAAATGGTGCAGGCGAATTATACAGCCCGGTCTAGCTTTTGAGCATACAATTAATATCATGAACTGCGCAAAGGGACCTCTTTTAGATGCGATGTACTTTTCATCTGCCCGTTGGCGGCCGGCCGGTGTTGGCCGCGGGGGTCGACGCCGAGCGCGGCCTTTGAAGACTGCGACACCAGGCGGCAGGGTTTTTGTTTCTAAGACATGCAACCGCGGTTTTTCAAAGTCATTAAACTTTTTGCATTTCTCTGTTCCGACGGAAGTCGAACATTCCCAGACGAACACGAATTGGCCAGGTCAATGCAAATTTGTACCCTATTTGAATCAGCAATCTATCTCCACAAAGTTCTCAACATATTTGTATACCCCGTCCAGAAAATGAACCGGCGAAGCCTCCGAGCACTAACAGTTTGCATAGCGTCCACCAAACCGTTGTGAAATGATAAGCGCCGGCGGTTCATTCGATGCAGTTACTAAACACCCGTCTTTATTTTATTGACCCATGATATTAACCTGCATGCCAGCCAGCCTTTTTGGTGCAAGGGTTGTCTGCAACGCAAGGTAAGTTTGATGGCGGCCGGCAGTTCCGTGTCATGTTTGGGTGATAAGCCGCGGTCGGGTCGCTGCGACGGCCACTGTGTCTGGTCGAGCCGTCGGGTCACTGCGGCGGCCACTGCGTCGGGTCAGATCGTCGGGTCACTGCGACGGTCCCTGGGTCAGGTCGGGCCGTCGGGTCGCTGTGATGGCCACTGTGTCTGGTCGAGCCGTCGGGTCACTGCGGCGGCCACTGGATCGGGTCGGTTCGTCGGGTCACTGTGATGGCCACTGGGGTCAGGTCGGGCCGTCGGGTCGCTGTGATGGCCATCGGAGTCAGGTCGGGTTGCCAGGTCACTGCGCGGTCCGGTGCAACAGTTACTTGGCATGTAACGTTTTCAGTAGTTTTGAGCAATGCGGCGACCTCAGGCTTTTCTCTTGTGCTTAATTGGACTGTTTTTCCCCTGAAGTATATCGCTCTCCTGCCATCTAACGCTGCGTGAGATCCTTACGTATGTCATCACAGCTTCATCCTGGGTTTTGGCAGCGTCCCTTTTTCATGGGGCAAGCAAGGTGCGGTCGTTAGTTATGGGTCGGTTTAGCACGCGCTCTAACGGTCAGTTGAACGTGACGCGCTCCGGTGCGCAGAGGATCAATTCGACCGCCTTGAGATCGCAGCAACTGCATGAACTTAGGGCACAGTCACTATTTTTTTTAGAAAGGGTATATATGGACCTATTCGTATCGAATTTATAGGCCTTTACGTTGTGACTTTCGTTGACATTACATGGGTCAAAATAACCAAAAACCCTAGAGGTTATTTTGATATTTGAATTAACCGTCTGCAGTCAAGTGCTTCCCTTGGCTGCATGTTCCTGAATAGCATACCCATGTCAGCATGCAGCAGTGGTGAAATGCTCCAATATTACAAACTTGACGCGTTGTTCTCGGCCATCAAGCAGTCCACTAAAACGTCCTTAACAGGAACGCCAGCACGCGACTTTCACCTTCCATCGGGTGGGCATGAGTACCACGGCAAGAAAAGTGTCAGTATAATCCAAAGCTTACCTGAGAAATAGGGAAACAATATCCGTAAAGTGGGTGCGCTGTTCCTTTCAGTGCCTTAATTTTTTGCTGGACTCGATCTTTTTTCGCGCCGCTAGTAGCGCGGTGCAGCTTGCTGTTTCTGCAAAGCTCATTCATACTCATCGAATCATCAAATCTGTTATAATGTGGTCATGAAGTCGTATACCGATGCTCCAATCTCGCTTTCATCCCGGGTAGTATTTGACGTCTCGTATTATAGCAATGAAGCTCCGTGAAATAACGCAGAGAGCAAGTATTTCGCGTGCAAGATTTGTCGTTCTGAAACATGATACCAATTCGCCGGATGTTTCTCCAGGTGCAAATGAAGCCTGCTATGATACTCGATGCTTGACGGAAATTGGCAGAAGGTCGCACCGAAACGACAAATGTGCGCACGCATCACAAATACGCTGAATGCAGTATAACCGTAGCATCCACGAAAAGATGCATCAGAATGATAATGGCGTGGCATCGTTCTAGGAAATATGCCTGCATTGGCCAATCCGCGTTGGCACTTAGGTATTATATATCATTATACTCCTGAACCATCATCAAACGTTGCTGATCTCGCTGACGTCAATGTGTCGCACCAGCGTATGGAACTTAGAGGAGAATCAAATTCGTTGTCCTTCCACTAAGATCCGTGCACATTACCTGGCTCGTTACGGAGCAAGTGCGGGAGGCCTGAACATGATACGACGCCCACGGCGGACGGGGCCAGAGGATACGGGGCGATCCGTTCCCCGCAGTTAAGGGTCGTGGGCCGCGGCGAGTCAGCCAGCGCTCGTATTACGCCCGGAGCGCCGCTCGCCGAATAATGACCCGTCTCCGCCACAGCCGTCTCGGATATTATTGTTGGTGATGACTTACATGGGCAGCCCGCACAGCTTTCTGGGACGGACGCAATGCACGTCGTCGTGCGCCCTTTTTGGGAGTGCCGGCGACTGGAGTGGCCGTAATAGCGTTCAGGGGCCACGGTGCAACTGGAGTTTAAGCCCGAGTCCCAACGCAACAGCCTAAGTGGCTAGCCACTCAGTTATTCCGATCATTTCTTTTAGTTTATGTGTATGAGCACAAGGAAGATACTTTTCTCTGTAGAAACGATAACAAAGCTGGCCGTAATGACAAAACAGTAAGAACAAAT
This sequence comes from Pollicipes pollicipes, assembly GCF_011947565.3. Lineage (NCBI taxonomy): Eukaryota > Metazoa > Arthropoda > Thecostraca > Pollicipedomorpha > Pollicipedidae > Pollicipes > Pollicipes pollicipes. Next base: position 26,359,816 of record NW_023596136.1, on the reverse strand, counting down.
GCGCTGAAGTAATCGATACATCATTCTTATTATGCATACGAAAATACATACGCCCTGTGCAATTGCTAGTCAAGCGCTCAATGAAATGGATTGTAAATTTGTCAGGATCAAAATGCCGCATAGTTTGAGCTAGTCCTTTTACCATGGTGTTTCTACCCCCTCCCCCAAACATAAAAGTTGCGACCGTAAATAAATAATATTTCGATCCGGAGGAAAAACGCTTTTTAGCGGGCGCCAGTTGGGTACACATGAGTGCAGGCCAATGTTTGAAAACCGACCTCTGTCGTGCGATTAAAGATATGCATGCTTCTGCGGATATGTGACAGGCTGTATTTGAAATAACCGCAGTTCGACCAGCCGGATGTGCACAGATAAGCCAGTAAAGTGGAGTCCGATAAACAGACAATTTTCCCTAATGCATTGGGAACCGTCGAAAAACCGGCTGAAACATCTGTATGTTTTGCATTTCTAGGCCGTGCCGTGCTTTGGCGCATGCATGCTTGCAGCGCCGTGCTCCGATGGGCTGCCGTGGTACTCATATCATTAACCGATAGGCGGTTGTCTCCATCACTCGCGTCAACGACACTTGAGTTACTGACGTGGAGTCAAGACGTGCGCTTGAGTTGCCGTGGAGTCAAGGTTGGAGATCCTTTGGGGAGGGGGTACGGAAACCCCAGGACCTGGAGATCCCCGGACTCCGGAAAAGCAGAAACCTTGGAGGAAGGGAGGGGGTCCAAGCGGTCCAAGCGCGCTTTGGGAGGGTCTTTTTCGGCCCGGGCAGCTCGAACAAAAATGAATGTACTGAGTGAGAAAGGGTACATTCATTTCTTGTCCAAATGAGAATCTGAAAAGACTTTCTTTGGCAGAAAAAGTCCAGACAGTAGCAAATTACTCGCTCTAGATGCCCTGTAGACCCCACGTGACAACTTCGGCGTTCGGTGGTGTCTTTCTGGCTGCCATCGACACACTGTTTTCATAGCTACTTAGGGCCCCTACTAAGGCCTTTACTACTTAGGCCTTTCAGTCCCTTTAGGACACCAAGAGAACCTCATGACTAACCAAGGGCTATCTGGCCCCTCAGTGACTATCGGTTGCTTAGGGCCCTGGTGTTAGGGCCCTTCTGGGCGCACATGGGCCGTTTTAGTTACTCAGGGCCTTTCAGACCACCGGAGGGCCTCTCGGGCTGATAAGCAGCCATTTTCCAGTGGCGTTCTCTTCTGATCGCTGCTCTATCGCCTGACCGCCCAGGGAGATAGGGACGGAACCCCCAATGTCGGAGGGCATCTTGCGTTGACTGGGGCCTTCTGACAACAGAAGGAATATAAAAGGGCCACAGTGAAGCAATGAAAGGACCCGTGTCAGTCCTCGGGCCCGGCACACAGGGGCCCTCCGCCCATTTCATCTAGGGCACAAATGCATCGAACTGGGGTCTCTGTACCATTTATTGAACCCGCTACGCCAGGGGAGACCTAGATGAGACCAAGCGACGTTTTTCCGTCAGTGAATGGTCCGTGCGTCGATCTCGTCTACCGAGAACCTGTTGACGCACATTGGGAGAGTACGGGCTGTGGGAGCGTCTTCGACGGAGTAAGTGGGATATGCTGCCTAATTCGATCATCAGTGATTAATAGCGAATCCGATAATTTGACCGAGTTTACTTGCCTCCTCCACAGCCCGGGCAAAATTGTGGCTATACCAGTCGCCATGGACTTTTTACGATGCATTGCGTGTGTACAGTGGATGCCTGGCGATATCTTGTGCTTGAGTCTGATTAAATTTGGCATGAACTTGGGTGGGGAACAAGTTATACTCTGACAGGCCGATGCGATGCCAAGGCGTTACAGCCATGACTTGGTGCCGCGCGTCCCTACCATGCGAATCGCTTCCAGCCACGTCGAGACGTATCATCCATTCTGGATCTCGTAGCGCCACTGCTGGTATTGTCAGCGGCAAAGCTGTCTAGATTACTCTCCCAATTATGAGATGCTCGTCCGGGAGCCAAAACTTCCAGCGGAGGCAAGCGTGAGTGCCCCGGTGGCCGCAATCAGCCGCGCCGCACAATAACTGAGTACATGGGCGGGCTGTGATCCAGTCTGCGGGAGATGCATAACTTTGCCATCTTCTCACCTGATCGTGGGCACGCTCGCAACAAACGGGCGTACGAAGGGAAGTTCGGCGGATTTTTAGCACCCCCGGGTAATCCAGTACACCTGCGAAATGCGGTAGCACCGGTGGGTCAGTAATATAAGTTTCTGAGGCCTTGGAAATCTGGAACAGTGCTGCAAAAAGGGGGTAGCATGATTTACAGGGTGCGGCTTGAAGGTAATGATAAGGCGATTTTGGTGCGTCACAATCGGCTGAAGCCGCGAACCGTCTCCGCAATGAATGTCTCTCAGAATGATGCGTCCGGAGTGTCGGTGAAGTTGGGGGCAGCTTATATCCCTGATGAACGTACTGAACCCGCTGAACCGATCAGTCTCGCCGAGGCAGACCAGACCGGGACTTTTCATGAGCCAGGTGAGTCCGTTACTTACGGGGGTCCAGTGTCTGACATGGTTTGTCTCCTAAGTGTCTCATCTGTCCCAGATGATGGAGTGAATGCTGAAGTTTCTGTTACCCCTTGCGAAGTGGTGGAAAATGCATCTGAAGAATTGCGAGCTGTAGCCAGCTTCTCAAAGCAGGATTCGTAGATTTTTGGCGTAAATCGTACATTTTTGGCGTATAGCTGTATAATACAGTTTTTCAAAGCAAAAATATACAACCTACACCTGCAACCTACGACACTCAAAAATGCACAGAAAATGTACAATCTACGACCAGAGTTATTTTTTCTGACATCCGGGTGGAAAATCACACCTTCTCATAGTCTTTAAGACATCCTTACATTGTTTTTTCTTTCATCCTGTCCACCACAAAACAACCAGCCAAAGCAATCAATGATTTCCTGAGAGTGTCATTAACTGTTAATCGTTGTTGTAATTTAGAGCTTAAAGCACATGAGCAAGGCTTTACTTCCCACATTGGATATCGGCAATGTTTGTATCATATGATGCATTCAATGGCCACAATATGATTTTGTACTTCAGATGATCACACAGAAGAGCCACCCCGGGGCCAACCATGGCTTATCCTTACCACTCCAGGGCCAACCATGGCCTATCCTTCACCATATCCTGCTTCCTGCAAAACGTCATCCACAGGAAATAAGATTATCCTTGCTTTCTGCAACTATCATACCATGCATCCTGAATGTCTCATCCTGTCTGTACTTCGCCTGACCTGGACTGCGCATCATAACACAATCCTGAAACCCAAATGAATCCGTTTTAGTTCACGGTGTGACCAGGTATCGTGCCCCATTGTTGTTGATGTTTAGAAAAAGGGCATTGTGTGGCTGCTCTTGGTATTGAGGAAATAATGCTAGACTGGGTTGTATATGCATAAATAGAGGTGATGTGTGCACTGGGCATTGTCTACTTGTTACAAAAAAGCTTGCTTTCATCTATTGCCGGCAAACTGAAACTGCTGCCCCTTTGAAAATTATTGCGCAAGATGTATGCAGCTATGCTATCCAAGTGCAGTCAATTTTAGAGCAAAATTTTGATTTCACGTTTCACTATTTTAGGAACATTTATTGAATAAAAAAATGTTTTCACCCAGGGTGGGCACTGCAAGCAATGATGCTGCCTATACCTCAATGAAAGTGTCTGGAATGCGACTTACATGAACATACATTGTATTATATTCATGACAAGCATTGCGATAGCCACACAAACTTCTCTCAACTGGGATGTGCTTTGATTTTCTTGCAAAGGAAGCTGATGAGGATGATGATGATTTGGGGTTTTAGGGGCATCGACTGCTGTAGGTCATCCTGCGCCCATAACTGTCAATTCATGCAGAACCGTCAATCAGAGAAGTGCATCAATCAGGTCACCTTATAAAGCCTTGATGATCAGACCTGGTATCATGATGAACAGATTACTGGGAAATCTTTAGCACGAATAAACTGGAGCACTTGACCAAACTCGACAGCGTGCGAAGAATCCCCTGAAGTCACATAGCGTGCGACTCTGGACGTGGTGTCCGAAAAACTACGCTCTCGTTGCAGTAAGGTGACGGCAAGCGACCAGTACGTGACGCACGGTCAGCGGGTCAGAGCATCGACTGCAGCATGGTCTGTCGCCAGCCAATAGCAGCTGACGGTGCGTAGCATATGTGTGGCCTATGCGTAACCGGCAAAGGGCAACTTCTTCCACCCTATTGTCCCGAAAACACGACTGTCGTAGTCCAATACGGGGTTTCACGGACTGCAGCTTGTTGGCGCTCAGCGAGTTCCAGTGGAACTGCCATCGTTTCTGCATAAACAACTACACTGCGGGGTACATGTCTTGAGCTGGTGGTGGTGTTATAGGAATTCTAGTCCCTGTCGTGCGCTTTGCTGCCGCGTCAGCAAGATCATTTCCGTTTATCGCCACGTAACTTGGGATCCAGCATAGAACGACTGTTTTTCCTGCTCGATCCAGAGAGCTAAGACGCGATTAAATGCCCTGGACCAATAGATTCGACGGGGAGAGGCCGCCAACAGCCAGGAGGCTGTTCAAGGAATCGGAGGGAATCAAATACAAACTGCTATCGTCCACTTCAATAAAACAGAGAGCTTTGCTGATGGGTATAAGCTTGGAAGTGAAGACCGACGCGTGTGAAGGCAGTGTGAATGACCGTGCTGTGGATCCACACACAAAAGCGCACCCTACACCGGCATCCGTCTTCGAACGTCATCTCCGTCATCCGTCTTCGCAAAGGAAGCTTCTTGGCCAGACAGTTTTTCCTTATCTTTTGGTCTTGGCATGTCCTACCCAAGGCTTCTTGTCTGAAAGACTGAGGCACTCACTATAACCTGCTCACACCTAATTTCTATGCTCTTTCACGCCTTTTTGCAGCTGTTGCATGTTATTTAGGCCTGCCACTTCAGCAATTTGTCTTTCAATGAGCAACAACCCTAAGGTCATTATTATAATCCACGACACAAATGCTTGCGTTGATTGCATTGCCAAATGCATCAAGGACTCATCAAAATCAAGCTCTGTTGTACATTTGTTTTTGGCTTTGAGAAACTCGTGCAAGATTGTTTGCGTATATCTGTGTCGTAGACTGTACATTTTCTGTGTATTCTTTTAGTGTTCGTGGATTGTAGTTTTAAGTTGCATACTTCTGCTTTGAGAAACTGGATTGTACGATTATAAGCCAAAAACATACGAATTACGCCACAAGTCTACGAAGTTCTGTTTGGAGAAACTGGCTATTAATCTGCTGTCAGAAGTCTAATTTATTATATTTTATGCACCAGCTGTCTTTCAAACATTAACATCCACTTGAAATGTTGTAAACTTTAAAGTCGAGAGCTTAGGTTCAAATAGTCTGTCAGGATTTACACCCCTAATTTTACTACGGTGGAAACATTCATGCACAACAATACCAAGCTCCTGTTATGTCCTGTCTGACCAGGTAAATGACATCTCAATAGTTCCCTTGGCTGCTGGACTCCGGTCCGTCAGGAATCACCAATGTCAGGTGCCAGCCAATACTTACCAATGAAATGCCTCCAGTCGCGTGGAGCCGCGGTTCTGGCGTGGCAAGACCGGCTTGAATACAGTCAGGGCTGAAACCTCGGATACTGAGATGCTACCTAACGTGATTTCCCAGGAACTTTAAAGCTTCGTTTAATCCGCGCCTTAGATCAACGCTTCATGCTCCCCAGGCACTTTGGTGAGCGGATATTTACCTAAATATGTGGCATGTTCATACATCTGTCCACTTCGTCTATTATTGATACATGTATGACTCGTGTGTACAAAATAGTATGGGACGAGAATTACCAGGTTCACGTAACCAAGACATCCTGTGGACTTCCTTCTGCTTGGTGAAGGACATAATGAATTCAGGGACAATTTCTTACTAATTTCAAGTCACAGCAAAATAAGCACATGCAGTTCCAACAAACACAAGCCAAAACACCAGGCGTTGTGGCCATTCTGGTTCAGGAGGCGGCGAACTGCACAAGACGCCGTTGGGACGCCGAGCGAGCCGGGCCGGCGCGGGTGGTTCTGCCCTGCACTGGGTACTGCTGACGGATGGCATGCAGAAGCTCAGGGAACGTCGAAACGACTTGTGTTATCGACGGCTATTGGTTACTGAAATGGGCATGCACAAAACAACTCTCAGACCCTCGCTATATTCCTGCGCTGCTTCTTGCAACGCATGTCCAATATCTGAATGGCTAATAACAGGCGAATGAATGACCGGTGTGCCAGAATACCAGATCTGCCAGATCAGCACTTGGTCAGCACTAAGCTAGTTCCAAAAGACGCTCAAAGAAAATCTGGCTAAGTCGTGCCTAGTCGTTTTTGAGCAATAGCCCGGAGCTCTGCGTACAGTGGGTAGTAGTAGTAGTAGTTTGTATAAATCACAAACCAATACTCCTCTCTGTCTGTCTGTCTCTCCCTTTCTCTCTCTCTCTCTCTCTCTCTCTCTCTCTCTCTCTCTCTCTCCTTCTCTCCTCTCTCTCTCTCTCTCCTCTCTCTCTCTCTCTCTCTCTCTCTCTCTCTCTCTCTCTCTCTCTCTCTCTCTCCTCTCTCTCTCTCTCTCTCTCTCTCTCTCTCTCTCTCTCTCTCTCTCTCTCTCTCTCTCTCTCTCTCTCTCTCTCTCTCTCTCTCCCGCTCTCTCTCTCGCTCTCTATTCCACCACTATCCCACGCTGTTACTAACCTGCGGCCATGGCGAGTCAGGCGCATGCATTCCTCCAGGTAGACTGGCAGGAGCTGTCGTGATGCGCCTCTCATCTGCTGCAGCTTGGCCTTCATGGCCGACCAGATGCCCTCCACGACCTTGGTGTTGACGCCTGGAACACGGACATTACTTAGCTGAGTGACATATACGGCATTATAGAATGTGACCATCCACCTGCCTGGTTCCGCCTGGAACACGGACATTACTTAGCTGAGTGACATGTACGGCATTACAGAATGTGACCATCCACCTGCCTGGTTCCGCCTGGAACACGGACATTACTTAGCTGAGTGACATGTACGGCATTATAGAATGTGACCATCCACCTGCCTGGTTACGGATCAGTGGTGACATCGCGGGCCGGTTGAATGGTTCGCACAGACCACGTCCTGGTCAGTACAGCTGTCAGCATGTGGGGCAGCTCTCAGCATTTTCCATTTTTAAGCCGGGATTGAAAGTAGAAGGCAATTGTCTCTATCACCAGCGTATGACACGATAAACACCTACACATCTCCAAGCGAAGATTCATTGCATTCGGCTTCGCTTCGTTACAAAGCAGCTCAGCGCAACTTGGTTGCCCTGTGTGCTGCTCTGCTGTTGCATGTTTACGACGGTGGAGAAGCGGTAGCTAGAGTAGTCCGGCTGCCCTTTGTGTTCTTATGTGGTTTAACAAGGCATTATAAACGGTGTGCATTTTGGGCAGTCACTCGAACTCGCCAGGCGCATAGCGTTTGTGTCGTTGGGGAACTATTTACGGACATGTATTTTGCTGAGTCTTGATATGATTCGGGTGCACGTTAGGCCAAGCAAGCGTAAAATAAGCAGTCAAGTTCTTGTACATTATAACAGAGTGCGCACTTGGGAACATCATGACACCATTCTCTATGAGCGTCAGGAAATCACGCGGACTTCCGACGGTGTCACTGCTCTTGTAGCAAAGCTTACCGTCGGCGCGGACAAACTCCACCGAATGGTTCACGGTGCGGTGGACGAATCCGGCAGCCACCAGCAGGCCGTAGGCGGCCCACTGGTCTGACCAGATCTGTCAACACCAACATAAACATGCAAACGTGGCTCGTTAGTTCTGCAGCGCAGCTTCGACAGGCACTGACCTACGGGTGGGAGGTACGCCGGATCGCGGCCACAACTGTGACGATCTATGATCTGTCCAAACTGGCGACGAAACCACAAACTACCTCATCCGTTTGCCAGGTGATGGTTATGATGGCGATATCACCAGCGATGGGTCTTGAGAATGGTGCATGTGGACGTGTGGATACCACGGACCATCATAAGACGCCGACAGCTGCATCCGTGCGGGCAAATTGCGCGATATTTGGGCGTATTGCCGTCCGTCGGCCGACTTCGTGTATGCAATGCATTCCTCATGCTACCTCATTTCACCATTCACTGCCTTTTGATCAACCTGAACAGGTATTGGAATGATTAAATCGTGACCGGTTACCAGCGTTGTCCACCATCCCGAACGTCCACTACTGCTCAGTGGGCCTGACCCGGTTATTTCGGGCTGGCCTCTGCCTGGCTACTAGACTCTCGTCAATCTGGACGATTATGCTAGGCCCACCGATCAGCACGGGAATGCGGAGTAGGTCCTCACCCATGACGTATGACAGGACACGATGGGCACAGTTATACACACTGAAATAAAGTGTTTTTTGGTCAGGGAGCAATGGTGCGAAATAGCAGTAGTGTTAAGTAATGTGTTCGGGTAGTGTTCAGTAATGTAAAAATGATTGCTCCAACTCCCAAAATACATAAAAAATAATCCCCGGACATACGAATTGTCTGACTGAAGTTATAGGTGGGAGTTCGGGTCCCACGTAAAAAAACAGACTAGACGCCCGCTATTGGCGCGTCGTTTTTGGCTGAAAGGGGTAATGACATGCAATCAGATGAGCGTGGTAAAAGCAGCACATCATCAGGCTTTGCTGAAAATAACTACCCTATACTTCGCGAATAAGCACGGATTAGGCAGAGTTGTCCGACAGGATTAAGCATTTATGGGCGACCCGGAGCACTCTAGGCAGCGCTCATGGTCACCAGTTGTTGCGCACAAATGTCGCCGTGACAGCGTTGGTGTCGAGCAGATAATGGTTGCCCTGCATATATGCGGAGATGGAGGGGTGCAGAGGGGAAGAGGCAGGTGGCCTTGTCGCTGAAAATGTTTCAGCTTGGGATAGATTTTCACCACTTTTGCAATGAACATCATTTGCTGCCCGCAGTGTGTGACGTGCGCGATGCAGCGGCAAGAACAGAATTACTAACAACCACGAAGCCGGAATGCGCTTCGACCGCATCGTTCATAACCAAGCATTCACTCCTTTCTGTACATTATCGTCCCCTCCATGGTCTGAGCGAAACAGTGTGGACTTGTCATGCCGCGACACTTTGTACTAGCCCCGAAACGGGCACATCATTACTCAGTCATGGAGCATGGAAAGTAAAGGGCTGAGTGAAATCCATAACCGGTGAACCGGATGGATCCATTTTTGGTGTTTGTTCGGGCATGAAATGTCGTAAGGAAGCACTAAGCTATGCTTAGTTTTCTGAGCATACAGACACCCACGCAAACCATTTCATTCTGTATGACTGTGACTTGTGATGATTGTGGTTGTGCTTGTGTCATGGTTGCAATATAAAAAGCTACAGTATTGTGAGTGCATAATAAATGATTTACAACTTGACAACAAATCCGATCTGAAAACTGAAACGCCAGCAAAATCGAATCTCCTTCCGCCCGATGCTTCATTGACTTCGTTGCATCTATCAAAATTTGGGACAGGGGCCCAATCCAAACTGCAAGCACGCAAGACTCATAGTTTCTTAACACTGAAATCGAAGGCAAGCTGCGTACAATGGTGCATACATCAAAACTGTAGCAGAGCCTTCATACAGCCACCTATAGCTCACTTTCAGTCCAGTATGGCTACCTCCATATAGTCAGTATATGGGTTGGGTTGTTGTATATATGTTTAGAACTGTTGCGTATGCGTATGCTGTAGGCGGCACTAGAGCAGCGACAACAGGTAGTGCAGCGAAAAGAACTACCGGCAAGTGACGCCGCCTCGCTGCGCGGCCGCTACCATTGAGCTTGAATCACTTTTGAGCTTAGGCTGGGAGTGAAAAATTCCACCACAAAAGACCGCACGGAAGTGAAAAATTCAATTCACGAAAATTGAAAGTTATGAGTTAAAGAGAGGCGCTCCACGACACAAAGTCATACATTTCAAGTCAGCATGGACGTATCATCATAAAAACACAAACACAAAAACTTTTTTTAGTATCTTAGGTCATAAGACTGAAACAGAATACATTACAGAAAAGTAATTTCACAATAATGTGATGATCACCAAAGACTGCACAACACCAATGTTTTTATGCTGCACTTTGCACTTTCCTTCTGCAGGATTTCTTAACACAAAACAAAGCAAAGGAATTCAACAACAAAAAGAACAAACATGAAGCATTCAAACCAAGAAGTGTTGGACTCCCGCACATGAACACATCAGCAAATCAAACAAACAACAGACATACCTCTGGCTCCTGTGAAGACCGGGTCAGGAAATATAAATATTATGTCACTGTTTCTTGCAAAATGCCGATGTTTATTTCCATGAAAATAACCTCAGTTTAACCTGAAGAAACCTTACCTTACCTCATTCCGTCTAACCCGTTTGTATGACAGCAGTATATGTGCGACTGATTCTTGCAAAATACATACTGTCACTTGCCGTGCAATTAACCAACTCAGCCTAACTAAGAGTAGCACATATGTTGAACATTATCTCAACCCACCTCACCTATTTCTTGACAGCAGCAGTTGTGATAATAACATAGTAAGTTTTCTTTGCCAGTTTTCAACTTGTGTTTTGGTTCAATTCAGTTGTCAGTTTGTCAACACTAGGCAAAGTTGGCAACACACAAATCAAAGCTCTCTAAGTCCCTTTGAACAACATATTCTGGTTGTCGTGGCTAGCCTCCTACCAAGGGCAATAGTGGGTATGCTCCACAAACAATATTTCCTTCAAACGTAACATAACTTACAGATGACCACAAAACCTAGTTTTGCTGCGTGCATTTTCAGCTGCAGCACAGACATCCATTTAGGATTAAGTTATTCACATTTAATGACCTTCAAGGTTGAGGTGTTAGCGTCATATTAACAATGGGATGGTCTGAGTATTTGCTGAAAACCATTATCTACCTCATATTGCAATCGCTATGCAACTTATGATATTCCTGTGTTAAAGAATATAGTGCATATCTACAGTACAGTCATTTGTCCGTCAGCAAACCATGGCAACTATGGACGACGTCTTGTTAAAGCAGACATGGGGACCACTTTCAACAAATTTTGAGGCAAGTAATCCAAAAGTCTGGAAGAAATTAATTGCATGTTTTGTGGCACCATAACTTGCCTTATGAGCAAAACTTGATGGACTGAGACAGAAAATGGCCCAGTGTGGTTACATGTGTTGAAGGCAGGAAAGATCAGCAATTACATGTTCTGTGGGAAAAACTTACTGACTTTTCAACGGCAGGCTTTTTTCTGCCTCCAACACAAAAAGTCAGTATCCTTCGCACCGTTTGCTTACAGAGTCATGCAACCCACCTTCAAACTATAGATATCAGTCATGCCCACCAACCTACAAGATTAAACTGCAAAATAAGCAAGAACAGATGGGTGAGAAACTAACTGCGAAGGGGAGAACTTTGCTAACAGCGCTTGTGTATTAACTGCGCCAGGTCTGTCCCAAAGCTATGTACGGTAGAATGAACAACGTGGTGAAGTAGCCAAACTGGAATGGCTTAGATTCATCATTATTGAGCCCACGCCAGGAACCAAAAAAACCGGGCTGATTAGAGGTTTAACAAAGCAAGAATGGCGTTAAAAACAAGTTCCGTGCTTGCAATTGTCCTCTTTTATTCCCTATGAATTCTTGGGTGCATATCTTGGGTGTTGTGTGCTTGGGTGCATATCTTGGGTGCATATCAAACATGTTTGTGCGGCTGGCGAATACATTCAAGTTATGTTTGAAATACGTGCAAGTTTGCAGTCGGAACATTTGGCAGAGAGATTGATCACCGTTGTTAGCCATAGATAGCATTTTTAAGATTGTCGGAAAGGAAAAAAAATGAAGTTATATCACATTTGTATAAAGCCAGTGAAACAAAAGGAATTACTGCGCATAAAGACTTAGAGCTTTATTTTATTATTATCTTTTATACATTTCTGCTCAAACTTTTCAACAAACTCATTTGACTAAAATCCTATGGCAAAGAGTGTTCAAAAAGTGATATTCAGGCATTAGATTTCATTCAGAAGGCATTTCGAGAATTTTTCATTCCTGCCTTTTGGGAGTGGTGCAATTTAGTGGTCAAGTTTCTTCGGGTTGAAGAAATCCGCTGGAGTAAAAGTACCTACCAGTCTTTGCTGGTGTTTGTACCAGGCTTTGCTTTCGCTGGTGTGGTGTTTGGGTGCTGTGACCCCAAAAATTATGGATGCGTGAAAACCTTGCATTTGACACACAGCTGTAGGTTGTGATGCATTTTGTTAACAAACCAAACTTGATATATGCAGCGAATGGAGTCGCTGGGGCTCTCGGGCTTGAGGGTACTTGGTGCCCTAGCTCTGAGTAAACAAAGGCGCGATTTAGATATAGATGAGGCCGAATACAGCCATAGATGTCCAGGTTCTGTGAAGCCTTGTTTACGCTTGATGGGGTCAACTGAGCTCTGTTTTGGATGTACATCTTTAAACCTCTGAATGATAAATATGGACGTGGTATTTGTGGCTAGACAATATCAGGTAGACGTAGAAAATTCGCATCAAATAACATAAAATATGGGGGAGAGGAGTAAAAAATCCTCCTGATAGTGTTGCTTTACATCCGAAGTCGGCAATTCCAGGGCACTGGCCGGTACTGTAGTTTATTGAACGCTGTTGCTCTGGAGGTCAGATGACGTGAAGGACAGCGTTTAAGTACGTGGCGGTATGCGCTGCTAGCACATTTCATCTGATTCAGAATACATTGTGATGATTTAGTACTCGATATGTTAAGTGCTTGGTGCTGATACGTTCGCTGTCCTGTTAAGATGTGTTGCATTGCGGCTCCGAATGATACTATGTTTGCTTCCCGTTGTGAGAGTTTTGTGCTTGTTTCAGAAACAAAAATTTAATGGAAAATACCGAGGTCTCAAAGTCCTTTTTTATCCGCCGTCGGTGACAAGTGCATACCAGAAATCTACTTAAGGTTACACTGCAGCACCCGCTCCGGTCGTGCAACAAACTTATGATCAGTATGTTTCGTGAACATGTGTAGCACATCGTGAACATGAACAATCGGATGGACCATAACTCCGAATATCTGGCTGGAAGATAGAGTAATATCGACTATAGTTTACTGGACCTCTGTAATGGGCATGCTAGTCGGCGTTCGTGGCCATCATGATGCATGCATATGGTTAGAGCGCTCCTAAAAGTACTGTTCTGCAAGCACACAATATGAGGGCTAAGCTTGTTGACAAACCAATATCTGAAAACAAGGACACCGTTCACGCATCGAGCATCAGGCTCACTCAAGCTCATCTCTCCCAAGAAGTTCGTCCAGTCGACCAGCGTCGGCTGGAAGAGACACGACCTCCTCGCGACAGGTGGTGGTGCCTTGGCCGCATCTCAATACAAAGCCAACCCTAGCGCTTTCAGGCAGGCGTGACGCCGTTCAAAAAAGGGGCCTTTCCCTATCGGTAGGGTGCATCGGCACCCTTGGGCGCGGCAACGCAACAGCACCTGTCAGTGCAGCGGGTGGCCCTGCCCTCATCCGTTGCCGCTTGGCATGCGCACAACGGGGGATCTTGGGCCAGGAGACCGATGGCTCCGTGAACGATTGAGATTGGTGAGCAGGATCAGTATCAGGTCAGGCTAGGTAAGGTAAGATCAGGTTAGTATAGGCTTAGGTGTAGTTAAGGCATATTGTAGGTATAGTTTAGGGTTGTTGGGGGCGGTAAGTGCAGCCAATGGGATTGGTGGCGGTCTGCCCCGTTGATTGTTACGCTAAATTAGTTAGGAAATAAAGCATAAGACGAAACTTCATGCAAGTCCGAAACGGTAACAGATCTTGAAAGGTGATATAATTTGTCAGCTCACCATGGACAGTCGTCTCAAAAGCGCCGCCATGATACTCGGTCTGGTGAATTTAAGGCAAGGTGATTTAGGGAGTCTTCAGTCGGAAGTTATTTCGGTTTGTCTTATGTTCTGTGCAGTCTTTGACAAGTGCGGGCTGTTTGGCATGAATCGTCAGCTGAGCACATAGCACACTTTGCATTACCGAAGGCAACTTTACTTCGATGTAGGTGAAACTGAAAAAACACTACGTGCCGAAATTACGGCTACCCATGTAGAAACCATAGAAAGAAGAAGAGAAAAAAATGTAGAAATCATACGAATGTTTCAGGTGCTTATTTATTAATTCAGATCACTGGCTACCACCCAAGCATGAGCGATGAACAATGGTGGGGGGAGGGGGAGGGGGAGGTGGGGGCAGGGAGAACTGCCACACAAATAAAAATAGCTTAACATCAACTCCCCTCTCCCTTCCATCCAACATCTCGACAGAGGCCCCACTGCTACGACCCCCCCCCCCCCCCTGTGCCTTAGCATGCTACAAGCAGCAAGATGTTGACATGTGGGCAGAGCTGTCACACATCCAGCAGCAGCGCATGTATTTATGATTGGAGGCTCACTTGTAACCTATAGCATTTTGCTACATCATGGACAATGTTTCCGGCGAATTTCCTTGACGTCTATGCTTCTGCGTCTTACACGCATGGGGTAGAATTGAAGAACTACATAGGAATCTCGAAGCATGATGAACGCTGCAGGTCCTAATTAATAATCCGTGGTAGCGTTATCTTGACTTCGCCATCAACCAGTTGGGAACAAAACGATATAAGTTAAGCAATGAAGATGCATCCGCCATGAAATTAGGTTTTTGAGGCATTGCAACTTAATAAGAGCGCATTCTGATTTAAAGTACGACAACCCTGTTAAAAAAGCTTAACGATGGGGTGGAATTTTTTAGCGACCCAATTTCTACAACTCCGCATTTATCATTGCGCTTCTTGCCGCACATTTTGTTTATGAGACTCGATGGAGCAAAACTGCTCGCGACAGCGGAGGATTTTCGTGTTTTTGTCTTTCCTCTGACCTTTATAAAACTTGAGGGAAGAAAATCGGAATAGATTCCATCCATTGACAGCATTTTTTGTTATAAAACTGGCCTGTGGTCGTAGGCCTGGTCAATGGAAACATGCACACTTTACGCCTTCGCCGCCGCCAGATAAATCCAGGGGTCTGCAGCAAGGGTCAGCTGCTGGACCCCCATTTATCTTCGCATAGATCAAGCAAGAAAAACGGCAAGTTTAGAGTTATGTCTCATGCATTTCTAAAGCAGTGCCTTCTTCATAAAGTGACGAACATTGACTGAAAGTACCTCGGAATGTGGAAGCGAATCAGTCACGAAGTGCACTGTTATAAGGGTGTTATTTGATCATCTGTCACATCAGGTTGTTGGGTAACTTTGATGTAACCAAAACAGATATCCAATTTTTTCAGATGTGACGTCACTAGCGCGGGGTAACCACGCAAGTTGCGGTACCTGGCAATGGCCCCTTTTTGAAACAGTAGTAGACCGCTATTGCCACGGCCAACTGTTTATGTCAGCCTATGATCACCCATGAAATTTGGAATGATCGGTATTTGGTGGTGCATTGCTGCTCCAAATATTAAGTTCAGACATAGCCGGCGGTTTACATGCTAAGCCGATACATATACAAGGACTGGCCGCGTGTCTACCCAAAAGTCGTAGCTCTACAAGGTATTAGGGCTAAATCTCTAAGGAGGTATAAACATCCAACCATGCTGATTTCCTAATTACGCATAACGACTGTAGGGTTCGTGCAAGGGAAGGAATACGACCGAACAGCGATGATCCTCCCCAACTACTTCCAACTTATTTCTGTTACTCAGATTATCTGCTGGTGGTGTCGCTGTTTTAGCGTGTCACGTAAAAAACGTAACTTAATTAGAGCAGCAATTTGTATATTCCACGCGTCCGGGTAATAAGGGCTTCAACTCACTGGAGCCTCACCTTCACTCTCGTCGCGGTGCCTACATTGCTTTAAGCTTTATTAAATTACAACCAGGTGCTGTCTAAAATTTTATGAAAAAAATACTCAGACTTCCCACACGCAATGTGAGACTGCAAACGATTAGCGACAGCTGACAAGATATTAAACATCATTTAGATTACGCCAAGTCGATATTCAGATACCCGACGAACCGTTTTTCAAAAGGTGGTCTTGTGAGCATGAATTTCCAAACCTCCAAAAATTTGACCCTTCAAGAGGCTATTAGCGTGATCAAATCTGTCAAACTGGAGACCGATACACAAGGCGCCAACGTTCTCAGCCATGAAGTCGGCGTTTGGCATCTTAGCATTCATAGCGTTGGCAACGGATATCAGCGCTCCTTCCACGTGTCTGCACATAGCGCGTCAATCTGCCCATCAATCGGCAGCGCATCAAGACCCCTGGAACTCAGCGGGTTGTATTACATCCATGCGCAATTGGCCAGCGTCACGGGACGCACCTAACGGGTTATATTGGGTTGACGTGACATGGATGCGCATCGATCAGGTGGCAGCAGCGGGAGATTTTACAGCAGATAACATCGCTGTTGCCATATGACATAGCCGAGGCGGACTCTGTCGTCCGAAGCAAAGCTGAAATTATACGTGCTCTTCGAAGTCATCTCGGAGGGTAACAGTGACGGGATGAAGGCCAGCAATGAACCGCTATTGGCCGCTGATCAATACATAATTTAGCTTGTGCCATAGACATTGGGCTATAAAAGTATAATGTGAGTCTGAAGCTTGTTTTCGCTGGGACCTAAAGCGTTGCGATTTGGAAATCACGACGTTCGTATGGGTAGTAACGGACATCAGGCTCGATAAACACCATAATTGAATAAAAACGTGAACTGGGGCCGACAAATCACCAGACGTCCAATTCAAAGCAACCTAGGGCAAAAGGTACAGTACGTACTGCAAAAAAAACGCACATCAGCATTGCACTGTCCGTTAAGGTCACTACCACGGAAACAAACCACTACGTCTTGCATTTCCACGCTTTGAATCAAACGTCCATCATCGAAAATTTACGGAAGTTGTAAACAATGCGCAAATTAGCAGCGACGTGACCTTTCATGCGGATAGATATTGCATTGATGTGGACTCTGACAACTTAATTACATGCAAGAAGTTTAGGGAAAATGTAAGACATGGATGTCGGATTGTCAAACCTTTGAAACGTACCTAAATGGGACTCGTATTTATATTCTGAGAAGGAGAGATAGCAGATAACAATTTGCAAACACCCTGAAGCAAGTTAAAATAAATAGCGCATAAAGGTGAGACAGTAGTAATGACCCTATTTCTAACACACACACAAAAAAACGGAAGAATAAAGAAATAGACTGAGGGATATCTTCCCATTCTTCTGTTGCTGTTTTTTGCGAGAAATAAGGTTATTATCACTGTTTTATCTATGTGTCTGGCAATCCTCGCAAATGCACTTAACAACTTACAAACAAATGACGTGTGCAGAACACCGACGAAGAATGGTGGTTATTTCACCGACCGCCCACGACGAAATTAGGCCTGACTCCTGGTGGAGGGTTTCGCTCTTTGTAAGTCCAACAGCACAAGTCAGCTCCGTATATGACAACGACTTCACGAGTGCATTCTGGGACAGATCGGCACTTAGAGAGGCCAAAAAACACCCCATGCTTCCATGTCGCCGAAGTTATTAGTATCAGGCTGTCTTACTCTCGGGATTTAGCTGTACCATTTTTAGAAAGATCAAAAGCAAAGCCTATTGATTTAGAGCCTCGAGCATTATTAGGAAGCCGGCTAGCATGATTGCATTTGAGAAATAATGTGCAATCAAAGCTATCATAATTGAACAAAACCACAAACCGCTTAAGTTGCAACGATGCCCTGCATCTTTCAGTTTTTCAAAACTGCGATCTCGCGATCTGAAATCACGCTACCTTTCTAACTTTTTGGACATTTAAAATGTGTTTGTCAAAACACAGACATTGACAGCAATCACCTTTCCAACGGAAACGAGCTTGTTAAAAAATCTGAACGGTCAGACCCTCCCAACTGTTGTTACTATGTTGCGTGACGGACATGAACATTGGAATGATTTTTTGTGGAAGCTGTTTTGTATTTTCTCTTCATGATACTTTCAGTCGTGTCTAAAAACCATTGGCTTTTCAACAGAAGAGCAGAACTCTGGTAGTCTATTTAGGATTTTAAAATCACTTAATTATCCTTAAGATTTTGGGGTTACTAAAATGTGCTTAGGAGCTGAGAATCACTTAAATATTTTTTGGATTTTACATTACTTCATATTCACCAACAGAAGCTGCCATTTAATATCATGGGATCTAATATCCCCTACAGATAGCGTGGTAACGTTTTTCATACGGAGTTTAAAGGATTTTTCTTCCGCAATGTTGTGTGTTTTGTTTAGCAGGCCTGTTTGTCCGCAGAGGAGAATTTTGCTTGTATTGAGTGTGGAGTTGTTTTACCCACGATCGTTAACTGCCTCGTCATGGCCGATGTAGAAAATATGGCCTAGCGATGTTTGATAAGTGAAGTATTGCATCATTGTGTAAAAACGTGTATATATATATAGACGTGTGTGTGTGTGTGTGTGTGTGTGTGTGTGTGTGTGTGTGTGTGTGTGGTGTGTGTGTGTGTGTGTGTGTGTGTGTGTGTGTGGTGTGTGTGTGTGTGTGTGTGTGTGTGTGTGTGTGTGTGTGTGTGTGTGTGTGTGTGTGGTGTGTGTGTGTGTGTGTGTGTGTGTGTGTGTGTGTGTGTGTGTGTGTGTGTGTGTGTGTGTGTGTGTGTGTGTGTGTGTGTGTGTGGTGTGTGTGTGTGTGTGTGTGTGTGTGTGTAAGGCATTTTACTGAAAAGCAAACAGCTTTTGTTAAAAAGGCTGGTATTGCTATGGGGAGCAAAATTTAAATACTCCGGACACAACATGCTTTTCCACATTTATGTCCGTCACGCAATTCATGCGGCACAACATTAGGGTGTAAGCTACGCAGGTAACGGTTGGCATATCGCCATGAGCCTTCTGCAACAGCATGCTACAGTCACCTGGCATCAAAGCACCATAGAATGCAACAATTTGATGAAGCAACGGAATGGTCTGTTCATGTGTAAACCAACTAATGCGATATGCAATAAACTAAATCCTTCCCCACGCATTTTGCTTCGGCGTACTCGCTGTCATGTATCACCATTATACTTTTACCATACGTGCCGCCCCGGTGGACAGACGGGTGAACAAGTTGGCAGTGAGAACTTGCAAAAGCCCTCAGCGCTCTTCACCGGGATGCATTTTATAGAGCGCTCGGTGGGCGGTTGGCGACGGTTGCAACCTACTGCTCAGATACCTAGATGGACATGATTCTGCTGACCAGTCCCTCCGATACGTTTTTGAACGTGTTCTCCACGATCAGCATCCGGAGGTCATGGGTGCACTGAAGGGTCTCTTGCACTGTAGCACGTTTAGAGGTGCTGCTGGTGCCGTCGTGCTCCCCCTTGCCATGCAACAGGGCAAGACAATGCCGCTGCTAAGCTCACTGTTAGCGTAGCCCGAAGTCAGCCTCATGGTTGTAAGCATTGTTTCAGTTGTAGTTATTTTGGTGAAGCGCAGCACTGCCATCTCTGAAAAAAAATGATCAAAAATTGGGCACTGGGGCACGACTATCTGGAACAAGCCGTTGCAGAAGCGCACGAACCATTGCGGCAACACCGTTATGTAACACCGCCGCCACACGCCTTTGAAACGTGATATATAAATAAGCAGCTCTAATGGCGCAGCACACAGTGGGCCACGTCTTCCACCACGAATGGGTGACTTTCGGAGAAGTCGCCCCGGACAACGACTTAGTTCTCATTGATGGTAGTTGGAAAAGCACTGTGTCACCTCTGATCTGTGACGTCAGCACTGATATAGTGTAGTTTTTTTTAAAATTTCTGTCACCTGCTAAAAGCTATCCTAATTGAAGGCACTGTCTTTGGCGGCATCTTATGGCTCAACTTGCTCATACAGCGAAACGCCAACGTTTCGACATGCGCTCTACACATGCTCACGGTGCAAGCAATAGCGAGTACCGACCGACACTAAGCTTTGAGTTTCATCTAGCTGGGATGATCTGGTGCAATATGGTGTGGTCTGTTAGAATTTGTTTTCACTTTCGCAATTTTGTCACCAGGTGGCTTGTAAAAGTGCTGATTTTTGTCACCGATCATGTCCGGCAAATC
This sequence comes from Pollicipes pollicipes, assembly GCF_011947565.3. NCBI lineage: Eukaryota > Metazoa > Arthropoda > Thecostraca > Pollicipedomorpha > Pollicipedidae > Pollicipes > Pollicipes pollicipes. The sequence continues at coordinate 26,339,604 of NW_023596136.1, read as the reverse complement.
AGAAGCTTTCTTCACTCCTGGCAGCCACTGTCGAAAATCGATAGAAATGCTTTTAGTTCCAGATTCAAGCGTTATGTACACGTTGCGCAAGTTATCTAAGGTAAGCCTTTTTTAATTCTAGTTTGGTTCCATCTTTTCACCGGACCGCGATACAGTCCATATTGGCCGGATGCATCCGGCTGACTTGACTGGCGCCACTGTCGTCATCCGGACCAAGGGCGCAACCAGTCTTGGTGAAAGTGAGGTGGCATAGGGTTGGCGAAAAACTCCCAGATGGCGAAAAGGGCCAACAAATAAGCCACCGTGTTTGGCCTAGTTGATTTTGGGAGGACTCGATTTTATTCGTTTTGTTATTTTGTTGTTAGCTTTCTGGGCTTAAAAAAGTCAGAAGCCACCGGATGATGCAGTTTCGTTTGTCTTTTGAGGTCAATAAACTGAAGAAACCAGGAAACAGAATCAAAACGTGAAGTGACTGCACGGAATAAACCTCCAATGCTAGTCATTTTACTATGCTTCAGTTGACTCATCCTGAATTTATAACACGCGGGGAGACTTTGTTTTTATTTTTCCTGGGTCTTTATATATATATATATATATATATATATATATATATATATATATATATATGGTATATATATGTATATATATATATATATGTACAACTATATATATATATCTATATCTATATAACTATATATATATATATTTATGTATATGTGTGTGTGTGTGTATATAGCATCTAATAATAGTAGGATATCTACTCACATTTAATGCAGAGACATTGAGCACCGTGAACGCACCTTGTAGATAATGTGAACCACAACTTCGTACCGTTGTGCCCAACCCATGTTCGTCTGGGGGATTTCAACTCCAATTTAGAATTCAGTACTGAAGGAATCGGATAAGATGACTAAGAACATGCGCGCTCGCATGTCACAGAATTAGGGCCCACCGCCCGGCGTTGCAGTCCCCGTAAGCCTACCGGCGTCGGTTCCGCGGCTAACACTAGGTGGCGGGCAACGGATGAGCAAAAACGAAGACGAACCTGGAAAACTACTTGCCAACCATGAGGTCAAAATACTTGGTGGTCGTGGCTTTAAAGCCCACGAGTTGCTTTTGAAAGACTTTCGGAGGCATTATTTCACGACGGTTGTTCTCGCGCGCCCGGCACCTAGTGTTATCTGCGGCGGCCAACGCCACTCGGTTGGCGCAAACTGCAACCTCGGTCAGTAGTGCCCCTCCTTCTAAGCTTGCAAGCACGCAAGTTTTCACAACTATCTGTTGGGGTTCGGGGGTGTACGAACTACGTTGGCCATTTTACGCGCCCAAACCATATATATTGGTAGCCAAACCACGTGGTGGCTTGTAGTCGCGCCAATCTAATGAAAATTCGCCGGCTTCCAATCCCTGATGCGCGACATATGCAAGAGCAAGAACGCGTTGTGATGTTGTGTGCCAGGAACTGCGCTATTTTGGCTTTTAATAGGACGCACGTTTCTTACGCTGCCGGTCCAGTTAGGGCTCGTTGGCTTTCATCGCGAGTTGGCAGAGCGAGACATCCGGAAAGCCCAGTTGCGCTTCGGACAAAGGAGCGGTGAACAGAGTCCATAGGTCTTTGTGGGAATGAGGGCGCTGGCAGAGACCGTGCAACCATAATCGATAACAGCCGCGCGTACCCATTCTCCTCATCGCGTTACAGAGAGACGTCAGTGATGTGAGATGGTAGTGCTGGGGCCAAACCTGGTTGAGCCGCGCCCGGTAGAGGAGGGGGGGGGGGGGGGGGGGGGGCGGGGCGGGAGGGGAGGAAGTTGACTTTCCCCTACCGTTTTAGAGCACAGCTCGAAACCGAACGCTTGCATCAAGACGCACGTTCAGCACCTATTCATCGATCAATTTGGCATCCTCATTTGGCAATAAGGTGTACATTTAAAGTTTTCATCTGCCAAGGTCAATAGCCTTGGTCAGGTCAAAGGTGTCAACCTCTATCAACGTTGACCACGCATAACTTTTTGGGGGTCATTATTTGTCATTGCTCAAGCTTGCTTTTGTGATAGACCGTGATAGTACCTACAGTTTGAATGCTTCTGATCGTTCAAAGAGGCTCAGTGGCTTGAGATCTGGTCATTTTTATACTTTTCTTAAATAATGCAAATGTGTGCACACCTTTGTGTAGTTTTAGTGTTTGTATATGGTGAAAAAGTGTCCATCGAAATCATCCTATGACCACATGGCACATAATATTGGCCCTAGTCATGACCTGTCTCTATGGGCACCTCTCACAAAACACATGCTGAGCTACAAACAGGCAATTACTTTAGGTGATTTTGAGCGCAGAATGCAAATTCTTTACTGAAAACATGATGTGATATAATCAGAATGCATAACAAGGTCACCACAGGTCACGCGATGATACGCAAGCTCTTATAATGTCATCCAAGGTCAGCGGCCCCGTGGTCAGCTGCGCGCATGCCAACGCCATTTGAAGTCTCTTATTTGTTCACCAACTTGTGATAGAGTTTGTAAAGGTAAATCCTGAAAAATAAATGCCGCCAACATGATCTATCACAATATCCTGCACACAATATTTGAGGGCCAGATTGTACCGGTAACGGGCGGCCGGGCGGCAGACTGGCCGGAGCCTTGACCGTGCTTCATGGCTAATGCGAGATAACGCGGCATACTGGGCCAGCGCACAGAACATTGTACTGGTGGCTTAGAAAACCAAAGAGAAACCTCAGAACAGCATTGTGGTGGTGACTTAGATCAGGCTAGCACTTCAGTTTTTTCTCGCGTTTGGATGGGTTGTAAATCTGACCTGAGTTGAACTCAGCTGACCTCTAGGTCACCCTAAACTGGTATTTTTGTGCTTGGAAATTTTTCCACAGCTGCACCTAATTAAAGTAACTTAGTCAGAAGCACATTGTGAAATAAAACAAAACAAGAATATCATTCTCGTAGTCTACCGATAGCCCACTTTTGAGCGGCGACTTGGCCAGGCTCTCGTGGTGGAACGGAAATGGTCGGAATGAACTCACCCATAGTATTAACGCTTAATTCTGTGCACTCAATATCCGTCTATACGTATCAACATATGTGTTAACTGCACCTAGTAGAACGACCGCTTTGAATCTCTCGTGACCTCTGGTAACCATACCCTTGGCCTAAGGTAAAAAAAATGGTGTACATCCTTTATAATTTGACGAGAGCTTAATAGCGGTATTCTCACTTTTCTCGCAGAACGATTGGAGGCTGGAGATCTGATAGGGATGTCAACTTCCCCCTAGCCGGGCACGGTTGTCTCAGACCCCCGGCCAGGCACAAGCTTAGCGCGGCCGTCACAACGGATGCTCTCCTATCCTTAAGTTGTTCGATTTCCAGTCTTATTTTCTTCATAACTCGTACCACTTCCCAAGTTTCTGTATTATATAGGCGAAAAACGTGATTCGTGTCTGAAACTTGCATGAAGCGATCCGTGTTGGTTTAGGGTCTGTTGATGCCAGAAATCGTACTGAGTTACGCCAAATACGAATAGTTTGATGAAAATAGTTTAATGGGCCAAGCACTGCATGGCCAGCAAGGTGGCAGCATTTGTGCAGCGTTTCTACGGCATCATGCATGCCTGGGTGATTTCGCAATATTCTGCACGAGCCTGCACACGTTCGTGGGCGTCAACACAGAAATCAGAGGGCTCTAAGCCATTAAAAAGGCAGGGCTGAAAGCAGGTTTAAATTATCTTTAATTGGCTGCGTCAACTGAAAACCTCATACAAAAAGGACCACTCTCTTTAAGGAGTGTCCTATCCTTGGGGCACATTTCAAACACCATCATCAATCTAGTGAAACCTCAAAACCAATTAAGTTTGATAGCAGTCACTGAAGCTCCATCAAGACATGATGAGGATGTAATTTCTACTTTTCGAGTCCATCTTACGCTGTCAACGCTTTGCAACAACGCAATGCTTCCTCCCAACAGTCGCGACCACTGTCATCATGGCAACCGCCGTGCGCACCTCTACTGGTGCAACCAAAAATTCGTTTGTGATTGGCCCAGCGGGCGGAGAGGGTCTGCTACCGAGAAGCGCACTGGTTGAAGTTTGAACCGGTGTGTCACTATAGACTATGTGATATTTTCATTCCCAAAGTCGAATTACACCTCGAAAAAGTCACTGTGTTTGATGCCATAGAGGAGAAATCAAAACCATGGTATAACGTTTCCCTGAATTCGTGGGACAGTAGCCCCATGCTTGCGTATCTTCTTTTTTTGTCTAAACAGAGCGTTTTAAGTGTTCTCAACATTTAGTACACACACATTTTGACGAATAAGTGTGTCGCAAACATTCAGAACAAGCACATTAAAAAAGCAAGGCAAATGAAATGCATTAGCTTCACCGGGGTGAACAGGAAGTCAAATGGGATTTCTTCCGCAGGAGATGCTACTTCAAATCGAAATTCTGAGATATCCAGAAGGTTTTTGAGAAAACTGGTCAACTGGTCAATTCGTGCGAGCCTGATCGAACAATAGGGGAATGGTACAAAAGGATGGGGCACTCCCTTTAAACCTGAGGTGTCAAATGCAGGACCAAGTGAATAGGCAATTTATGTTAGCCTTAAGGGCATTAAAGTTGGCGTTGGGTTTGCCTCGGTGCGACATTTGAACGTCGTCAGCGTACTCTATGCAACACCATGCAGTTTGTATGAACTTCAGGGTGCTTGGGTAAAGTTCTCCGATGCCTTTTTCAAGCCTGTAGATAACTTGCCTAAACCGACTTTGCTGCGCTCTTGTGCACAGGGCAACATCAGCTCCTTCCTCAAGGAAAGCAAAGCGAGACGACGCTTGTCAACGCGGAACGCCACGCCTCCGTGCTAAACCGGTTTTGGGCGCCCCTGGAACGGAGATGCACCGACACCTTGCAACTGAAGTGGCGCAGCAAGACGGAGCACACCACTCACTTGGCTTGAATGCCATTGAAGTGGCTAGAAGGTCATCTGGACATCGGCTGCATCGCCTGGAGGGGCGCCATCAGTTGGACAGTGAACTCGCCGGACCTTAATCCCATCGACTTCTCCTTACGGGTACATCGTAAGCCATACGTCTACAGACCAACAGCGGAGAGTCGGGATGAGCGCGAGCACAAAGCCAAGAATGCCGATCGCTACATCAAAAGGGAGATGAGTCTTAGAGCTGTGTATGAGGCGGTATGTGCCTGGTGCGAAAAGGAGGATACCTTGGACACAAGCTCCATGTGCCGCGTCGTTGGTATGATGTTGTCATCATAGCCAAAAAAGAAATGCACTTTCACTTCATGGCTTATATATTTGTACCAGTTCGATAGCAATGGGTGATATTTTAGCGTAATACGTGCGGCGTAATTGTGGGCACCCCTGTACTGTGTGATTTGTGAAGCACGGCGCGGCTGTCGAGCGGCATTGCTGACACCGAGTTTAGACATCGAGTTTAGACTTTTAGACTAGGCTTGCATTTAGGTAATTTGAACATACTAGTGACAGGATAAGAGCGCTCACGAGAATACATGTCATCAAGCTCGCCTACAGAACGTGACATGTGGCACACCGCGCTCCACGCCATTTCGTCTGTTGTCGAAAGTCAAAACGTTTTCCGACGGGATGCCGCGCAGTTTGGCAAAACATGCCAGGTGATTTACAGACGGTGAGAAACCTGCTCTTTGGTCGTGGGTTTTTGTCTTGATTTGTTCGGGTTGTCGAAGCCCATTTTCCAACATGTATCCATTTTTTATACCTGAGTAAACGTCACTTGCTGTAAGCAGTGACGCTCACCTGCACAAGTACGATTGCCCATCTTTTCAACCAAGTTTTGTCAGCTCCGTGCAGCTGCCACCCCCATTGTCAAATTCTAGCCCGGTTCCGTCTATTTTGTGACGATTTTGGACAATTACGTTTCCCATATGAATCGGAAGCGTTGAAATTGTGTGGGGAAATATCACGTGATATACGAGCTTGTTTCCTAAGTCTTTATGATTGCGTGGTAAAATATTACCGTATTGCCATTCGCGTCGCTCATAATGCATGGCGCTACAAACAGTAGTTGCGAGGAGGACACGAGGCTGTTGAAGGTGTCAACTGTCGCGCACGCTCGGTCAGTTTGCATAGTTCTTCCTAGTTTAGGCATGCCTCACTGGTCGTATGGCCTTGATTGTCATGATAGCATCCATGTTGGGAAGGTCATCATGGCCGCACCGTCCCTTGGCAACGGCTCTCGAAATATGTGCCGAAGTTTTGTGTCCTTGACAGACGCTGGTGTTCGCGTCCTCCGGCTTTTATAAACATGCTAATCCACTGCCAATGTGTACATGCAGTCAAGGTCAACGTAGGCCAGCCGGGGCTGCCTGCCAAATCGCACGACTGCTATTGGTGTCCAGCGTCCACCCCATGTCTGGAGGACTGGCGACGGAGACATGACCCACGTGACAGCAGGGCAGCCGCACCCTGGCCGAGCCCCCTCCCCCTCCCCCTCCCTGCGCCCGGCCGGGCGACGGCACTGTGTCTTCAAGCTTTGGGGACAGAGCCACCCGCGGCATAGGTCGCCTCCTCCTGACCTCACGTCGCGGTGCAATCATCCAGACCAGAAACTTGAATCCAGCGAAGACATAGCAAGGCCAGAGACAGGCGCACTGAGTGATGGAGCACAAGGAAGATGAACTGGTATTCTTTGTCAACGGAAAGAAGGTGGGTACTCGGCTATTTTTGTCCGTTTTCATCGTTAGATGTACAAATTACACGTCGTTTCTTAGAAACACTCAAGGCCTGGAGCGTCACGGACCATTGCTGCTATCGGTATATGTTTTATTGACCTATGCTGTGGCTTCATTGGTGAAATCCACGTCAAAGCTTGTATACTCTAAAACAGTTTGTCCCTTCATTTGATTGCAGTTTACATGGGTAAAGACTTAATTTTGGTTGCCAAGAAACACACACACCGGGGGAAGGGAGAGCGATAGGGAAGAAAAGGGAGAGAGAGAGGGAGGGAGGAATGGGAGAAAAACAACTTTTAACACAGACTTTTTGACACCGTATCAGAAATAACTACCCTTTAATTTGTAGGGGGTACGCAGGCCTATAGTTTTCAATGGCGGCTTCTTTTGGTGAATGTGAAATGACCCTAAAATGCTATGATCGAGAGAATCGCTGCATGACCCCAATACGGAAAATTGGCAAAATTAAAGGGAGTGTTACTCATAAAGGAATGACCTCGGATGGGCGAAGGGTCTGGGGTAAAGAGAATGTTGTCTCTGCGGTTAGGCCATCCCAAATGACTAATTTTACATGACAGCAGAGGCAGAACATTTGGGAAGCATGTCGTCAAGCTTAAAGGTATATAAAAGGTTCACAGATGATTGTTGGGGAAAGAAAGGGGTAAGTAATTTGCAGCTGGCTCAAAGCTCTTCTATCATTTACACCGACAGAGCAGTACAAAATAGCTATCATTTAGTTTGAGTGCCTCATGAACGGAGGGGAAATATTTGTGATTCAAGAAGACCTTTATTTAAGAAGCAATTGCTGTAAGTCGGAAGCCGTTTCCTTAGAAGAATTTTCTGAGCCCATGAAGTTCGGAAGAAAGGAGTTCATAGCCTGAGCTTCGGAAAGCTCTGCGGTTTCAACAGCCGGTTTCATGCCACCTAGGATAAAAACGTCATTGAGCGAGAAGAAAAGTTCACTTCGAGCCCAGTAAACGCAGGCTTTCTATACACAGATTTTTTGAATTATAAATATCGAAACATATAATTGACGGTACAATGATCTTGGCTCACTATTATGCAGAACGAGCGCAACACGTGTGTGGACGCAAACAAGTCAGCTTGAAAAAAATGCGCGATGTACCCCGTATGAGAAGGAACAGCTACCTTATAATTTGCAGGTGTTACGTATAACCATGATATCAAATCGCGGCTCTTGTGGTAAAAAATGAAGCAATTGTGTTGATCAATGTGGGTAAATTTTTCACTCGTCTTATCGTCCAATATTTTAAAATTGAGTTTCCAAAGGAGCAGGAGGGTGGAAATAGCTCCCGGCAGTTCAATGGTATGCGGGTTCTAAGGCTGCGAGGAAAATGTGAAACATCGGTGTGCAGACAGCCACGTTTACTGGGCGAGGATTGAGCTTTTCTCCTTCCCTCATGACGCCTGTAAGTTATGTGGCGTGAAACCGGCTATTTACAGAGCTTTTCGAAGTTCCAACTAAGAAGTTATTTGTTCCAAACTTAACCGATTCCGATCATTCTTTCAAACAGCTCTCCACTTGCAGTTATGCAATCTTTAAAGGACATGTCTACATTTGACGATAAACGAAGGCGACAAAGCATCTGAAAGAAGTATCTTTAAGCCCTTTAAAACATCATTTTGCACAAATAGGTGGTAGTGCGTGCGTAACGTTTTCAACTGGGCGTTTTTATATCGATAATAAAAACAAACTAGCCTTTACAGCACCGCGAAGTTGTGCTGGAAGTTGGTGGTGGCATTGGAACAGTAAAGATAGAAAATATATCTCTCGCACTGCTATAGCTGTTGATTTATACAAAGGACAACCTTAGAAATATTAACAACAAAAAACACATCCCAGCCTTATCTATGAAAGGCACGAATTCAGTTTCAAAGGCTTTCGAGATCCTTAGATCTCGAGCCCCATTTAGTTCCTTTCCTACTTGGGTTCCAGCTACCACAACTTTGAGCAGAGAGAGAAAGAGAGAGAGAGAGGGGGGGGGGAACAAGCGCGGAAAAGAGCCCGCTTGTCGGGGCGGACTGAGTCTTTTGCTACTCAGCCCCTTCTCTCAACTCATTTTCCGAAACTACGCCCCCGTGCTCAGTCGTTTCCCAGCTTGAGAGCCGGCGATGCATTCACGGTTGTCTGGCTGATCGGACCGGACGGTGACTTCTTGCCTGTGCGTGGTCCGTAATCCACCCGCAGTATGGTAGGCAGTCGTTTGCACAACACCCGTGATGTATCTTTAGGCGGTCATACTTTACTAAACCAATATTTCACCATACCTCCTTGCCACCCTCCCCTCACTTAGGTGCTTCAAACTCACCGAGAGATGGCAGCACGGTGCTTGAAGTGTTCGCTAGGCTAAGTATCGTTATGTACTCCTGTTTTAGCCATATATCCTTTAGTTAAGAAAGCTAATTTGTATTCATATGTTCGGCTATGGTGCTTTTCGTAACTTACCCTATTACAAGTCTTGTCTCCGGAAAAGCTGGGGGGATTTTATAACTCCATGAATTATGTGGCACAAAACGTCTAAGCAACGTCTGCAATATTCGGAAAATCGTGCTCGTATACGCCATTTCTGAATGACTGGACGATAGATTTACTCTTGGCCTTGTACGTCGCGTGACCTGAGGAATGGCACGATTGAATGACGTTGCTATTGCGTCACGCACCGCTGAGCGGGCTTGAGATAGTCTGTTCATCTCGCCTGGTCTTAGTCACATCATCTGGTCGAAACGCTGTGCATTTGGAAGCACTGATCGCAATAGATGTTCCTGGTCGTGACGTCAGTCCACTTACAAAGAGCAGATCAGCCTACCGTAGATTTTTGAGTCTTGGTTGAAACCAAGGCTTCACGAATCTAAGTAAGGCTGCTGCGCTCTTTACACCTGAAATTGACGCCACGGCGAGGAACGTCAGAGCTCAGAGGGTTTCAGAGTTATGCTGGAAGTTATGCACGTTCAAATAACAGGCGGTACGGGGTGAACGACTTTGCCACGCAAGCATTGGTCATATTGTTTATACTCGACGTCTCAAGCTGTGCTTAGGATCACGAGTGAACACGGCTAAGTAAAGTTAAGCAAAACAATACTTTTAAAATCCAGTGTACGGGAATTCATGCCTTATCTGTGTTGATACTGCCACTAAAAATGTGCCAAAGTAATGATTTATCCGAGCGTCCACATCCAGCACACCATATACGTCCCACGCTAGGGGCTGCACTGGACACGCACGGCTGGGTGAGAAGTTGACAGTGTCCAGTCTCGTGCGTTAGGGAGAAAAATTACTTATCACGAACATCAGGAAACATGAGCATTGTACGAGGCTAGCGAACATCTAGAGTTTTCGGGTTTGTGTGCTGTAGGGCCACATACACGACACTGCTTAGGGCTGTCTGGATGGCAAGGTTAACTAGTTTTGATGATCCGTACCAGGCATCAGAACATTAATAAAGCTGCCAGCGGGCATCCGTGTTCATCTCGACGAATCTAAATAACTTTTTGAATAACGCGCGTCCTTGTGTCGTCTTTTTGCATGGTCCCGTGCGCAGGTCAAATGACCTGGCATGTAAAAGTGCAAATTTGACTCGGCGCACGTGCGCACGTGCGCACGTGTCGACGTGTCATGGCGAGTGTCACGCTGGTGGGGTCACTGGGTGGCGCGTGGTGCGTGTTGGAAATTGCATTTTTTGCATTGGTTTAGCGTGGGCGGCGCGAAAAAACGAGTGGGGTCGAAATCGACGAGCGACCCTTCGAAACCGCGGCCGCATCTCGGCAACCGCGGGTTGGAGTGACGCCAAATCAACATGAGACAGAGAGTTAAGCACGGATTCACGTGATGTCGCGCGTGACGCCACACGCGTCATGTGCCACGTGCACGGGGGCAGCAAACACAAGTTTCCCCGTTTTGACCGTTTTAACGTGTTGTGCCAGCGCTTTTATTCGGTACACCTTAATAATATAATGCCGTGAAAGTTGCTGGACGTAATGGGAGCAGCGGCTTATAGCAATGCTTTTGACCGAAATCAGCTAGGTACGTTTTGTCACAGCGAATTCTAATCAGTGGTTCATGCGAATATTGAGAATACCGCGATTTGGAACACCGTGTGCTTCGTGAGAATGTCGGGATCACCGTGACACTCGAGGTGACCAAGCATAAAAATCTGTGCAAAATGAGCTCAAGCCATGGCAAATATGCCGGAATGGAATAGTTGCCATAAGCACAGTCCTCTGTATGCAATACACTCCCGAAAACTAAAATTGACGTCTGGCAATGCTGTCGCGACCCAGTTACGTGAAGAAATGTGTGACAGGTGCGCAGGACGTTTGCATGTGTTCATGTTCCTGCCGAACTTCTACCAGAACAACACTGTTTCCTGCATCTTCGATCGTCCATCACATTCGGACCATCGCTTCTTTTCAGGTTTCAGTTGCGTCACCGGATCCCGAGCGGACGCTGCTCTCCTTCCTAAGGGACAAACGTGAGTGCGGTGTTTGAATGGGCACAGAGGACCGGCGACAACTGGGTGACCGAACGGTAATGACCCAAGCCCAACCCCTGAGCCGGCGATCTGTGTCAACAGGCGACATGCACGCTCACTCGCTCCTCAAATGAGACCGAACGTTCGGTCGGCTGCGAAAAAGTGCCTGTTCTGCCAGCGACGAAATTTGGAACCGTCTTGATCGTTATCTGGAGCCAAACCTTTCAGAACCGTTCCGATTTAACTCTAAATGCGATATGCCACGAAAAGCAAGACAAATGAAATTTTGTGCGGCATGACTATCAAACATCTTCGTTTCATGAGTTCATTTGTACTGAAGTACCGTTTGCTGGTACTGAATGATGGTTGAGACCAAAGTCATAGAATTATAAGAAAAGGCATACTTAGCGTAACCAGCCTAGAGGTATGTAGTTTACCATCTAGTTGGGTGGAGGAGGGGGTCATGACTTCTATCCATGAATATAGTTTCCTATTTTATCTATAGTTTTATCCATTAGTTTTCATTTATCGTAATTTTTGAGTCCCCAAAAACTAATTTTGAGGAGCTTCACCCCTGTCCCCAACTCTGACAAGAAAGTGCGTCAGAGCTCGGGAGAAGACCGTATTCAGAGCATTTCATAGGCAGGATCAGCTATTTTTCTCCCTGCATCCCAGCTCACTCACCCCCACGTATTTTTTCAGAGCTGCGTACATGTAGCCTTAAATTTACCGATAGCATGGTTCTACCAGCACCTGAAAGCAATGTCCCTTTTGTTTTTGTGATGTCATCACACAATCGGCTGGAAGCATTGGCGACCTTTTGGCGACCTTTACTATCTGCGCTTAATAATTACCGGTGCAGAAGTCGCACTTCCTAACATGATCCCAACTGATTAGTGCGAAACTCATCCAAAATTGCTATCAACCGGTTCAAACGACATTTTTCAATACCTCTATCACATTCATTTTGTTTTGTATGCAGTAGGATGACAATAAAAAGCGCTCTGTCACACGCTTGTCCACCGATCAGTAGCCTGAGATTGAGGTGCAACGGGCAGTGTAAGAGGCCTACACCAGAGATGCTCGGCCTCGTACCTCACAGCTGCTGTTCCTTTCAGCAACAGGAAGCCCCGGACGAATCCTTGACATGTGTTGCTCCAACATCCCCCGTCTACTTCTGAAGCTACAGTTCAGCTGTTCACAAACAGTATCCTAGATCGGTACGGTTTTCAACTGTATTACTAGAGGCATCCTCCAAGGTAAACTCACAGAAAAGCCGCACAGCATCTTAAAAACTGAAGATAAGCCACGGTCTCCAAGCCAGTCAGCTTCTCACAACATGAACTGAACACAACCAACGGTAGCTCTCAGCCTTGCGCTGAACGCAGTTCATTACCGCGTGGCGAGCATTCGATCCCATTTGTCTCGAATGGCACGACGCCTTAAAACGTCACATGGATAACTGGTCACGTTCGTCGCAAGATGCTGTGGCCAGTCCACGATTCTTACGGCTAGTAAATAGCTTATTTTTTGTAATAGGTATGTGAAGTGAATCTTGGTTGAAAATCTGTCAAAAGCACTGATCTGACGGCCGCATGAAAAGCGTTGTGTCACCACTGATCTGTGACGTCTGCACTGATATACAGTACTTTACAGTAAATTGCTGTCAACTGCTTAAAACTATTCTCATCAAAGCTACTATGTTTGGCTGCATCTCGTGGCTCAATTTGCTCATGCAGCCAGACGTCAACGTTTCGACATGTGCTCTGCACATGCTCACGCTTCAAGCGTCAGCGAGTACAGACCACTTCTAAGCTTCGAGTTTCGTCTAGCTGGGATGGTCTGTTTTAGTATGGTCTGGTCTGCTGCACTTCTTGCTTCATCATCATCATCATCAAAGCTTCTTGAGAAAATCGCGTGTTCCGTTGCGACGTACGCCTAAAAGCTCCAATTTTGCGAGCTGTAGTTACCCTATTACTTGTTGCTGTGCGCACACCATCATTTCAGATCGACATCCCCATTTGCGAAAGCGTCCGTTTTCGGAGGTTATTGTCCCTTCAGCTCATCAAACCTCATTATACCACGAGCCTATATCATCCGGCAAGAAGTAATGATGTCAAGTTCATATTTCCAAGTAAGTGGGTATGGATTCTAGATGCGACTTTCCGACCCGCCAACCCGCCACATATGACGCACCCAAAGCCCGCGGTTTTTTGGTATAGCTGTAATTCAGTCGCCGGGCTGGAGGGGCAGAGCAAGGCTTTGTAAGGCTTTGCAGCACGCATGCATGCGGACGCAAGAATACTCGAGAAAAAGCCGACCAGGTTAACAAAACAAAATGTATGAACGCAATTTTACGTTTCCTATGCGAGAATGGCGACTTATAAATATTTTTTAACAGACCAGGACAAGCACCCCAGCGACTATGGTCAGTCTGTGATTGCATTATGTGGAACCCAGCATAAGTGGCCTGTAATATTAGTTTAACTTTCTTGAGCACTGCATACACTTAATGGAAAGGCAAACAAGGCCAGCCGAGCACAGGCATATGCACCGATTGTGGTGGTTAGATGGAAGGCACTGTCAGTTTAACCCTCATCCTCTAAACACGTCATAGGTTATATACCTAAGTCAAATGGTATCCAAGTAACCTGTAGTTCCTCCGCCAAAATGGCCCTATAAGGGCCGCTGCCAAAGCATTTGGTTTCAGCACGTGAACTGTGACATGACCGGACAGCACGCAGGCATCCTTACAATGTTAAGCCTTATGTTAAAGCCGATGATAAGAAAATCTCCTATGTGTTAGGTGTCATAGTCTAAAATGAAACGAAACTATATGAAATGCTAATCGTTACACCTGTACATCATCTCACATCACCTTTCGAAAAGACACGCTGCTATAGAGGGATATACGTACTATTGGAAGAGCACAATTATGTAAGTCAGCGACCGTATTTTGTCCGCTAGTAGAATCTATGAGACTAACATTATCAAGCCTGGGATTACATTTTATACCAGTACCACGATTCAGACGTGGATGATTCCGTTTTTAACTAATACCATTAACAGCCATTTATATACATGCCAGCCTCCTTTCGTTAAGTTGCGCCTGCAAGTGTGGGGGGGGGGGGGGAGAAAACCTGATCCAGAAGATCAGAACTTTAAACCAGAAGGATCATCGCTTGGATGACAAGACCGAAATGCAAAACTGAGCCGCTTAGGGTGTGATTTCATCCCAGGCATATCACATGTGTTTTCGTGCGTAGCCAGGCGTAGCTGTCGTCTGGTCCGCCTTGCCACGGACGGCCCCTCACGGTCCAACGAGGCCCAGCGTGTGCCTGCCTCGTCTGTTTATACCCAGCACAAGTAAACAGTCGACCCACATGTGGCGGAGGTCGCCCTAGCTGCGCGGGCCCCTCGTGTTGGACCGCAGCAGGAGCGGCGTCGGGTTTCCGGCGCCCAGGCCGTCTGGTGCGCGGGTGTCATGGCGCCGAAGGCCGCGAAGCTGGGGATGCCTGGCGTCCTGTGCCCTTTTCAAGCTGGCGACGCTTGAGATGGGAGGGCAGCACTGGGTTGACAAGGGCAGCATGCAGCGCACCTGCAATGTTGTCATGGTCAAGGCCACGGCGCCACATTCAATAACATTTTCATAAGAAATGCTCTTTAAAAACTTACGGAGGTCATTTAGCTGGCATGAATTGGATGAACACACTGTAGAGTGCCGTAAACATTAGCGTGAAATGAGGTACTGAATGCATCAGAAGCATGGTGCGACTGGTCTGGATTATTCTAAGAAAAAGTTAAAGGCGCGGGGCGTACCCCCCCCCCCCCTTCCCCCCTCCCCTCCCGCCAGGGTGGTGATGAGTTGAACTGCGTGGAAATGATAATCCGACTTCGCGTAACAGAATCTCAGAACTGCTGAATCCCGACTCGGTGGCTTTTTGAATACCGCAAAATAATCCCGACTGGCCGCGGTGCTCTGGCCATAAGCTATGCGGCACATCCTGCCGATGCTGAGAGGCCCATTCGCCGGGTGCGCGCATGTTACTACGGTTTACACGTGTGTATCAATATCCAACAGTGTCTGCTCTTTTTCAGTGCGTCTGACAGGAACGAAGCTGGTCTGTGGCGAGGGCGGATGTGGAGCCTGCACAGTGATGGTGTCCAAGTATAGACCGGACCTGAAGAGAGTTGTGTATCCTTTCTATGAAAATGCAAGACAGTGCTCGTTCTCACCAGGGTAATAGGTACCGGGTAGAGCGAAGTCCGGTAGAAAAAAACACAGCAGCGTGACGGTAGAAAAGAAACACTAGATTGGCGATGTAGGCTAGATTTCTACTCCATGCTAAATATTTGGCAGCTGATAACTGAAGGTAGCTTGGCGCGGGTGTCACAATAGTGAGGGCATCTTATATGTAACTGAATGTTGTGGCCAGACTTTTTAAACGGAACTCTCAAGGACCTGTACGCGTTGTGATATTGACAGGGTGTATTGGTTGATAGCAAGCAGGTTAGCATATGGTATAGGGATCATGTAGAAATGGTCTAGAATGTCCCGGGTTCAAACACACAGCCTTGCGATTATTTATCCAGCGATACATCGATTATTTGTGCTCTATCCTGTAATAAGTTCACGGCCTACCGCGCCCGAAAACTTTGACCCGGTGCGCCGTGGGAGTTTGGCCTTTTTAGACAAAACATTGTCAATGGATCGGCTCAAGACAATTAAGCTATATTTCGTTCGATGCCAGGTTCGTCAAAATTGGCCTGATAGAATTTGATTCACAGCTCTGTGAAAAACAGGTCTTTAACATGTAAACCCTATGGGCTAGAAGGAAAAGTACGTCATGGAGCGGTTTTCCTACCAACGTATATTTGTGAGGACTGCGTTTTCACGACGGCGTTTTGCTTGAAATGTTTGAAATATCGGAAGTTTTTTTTCTGGACATTTCATAGAAATTAAGGGGCCCTGAGAAGTTTTCAGCAAATAATTCATACAGCACGTGTTGCTCTTCCCTCAGGGTCACCTCCTGTAGCTGTCTACCTCTTGATTCCTCCAATTCAATATTTTTAGCGGAGAAATAATGGTTCAAAGCAGCGCTGAAGACAGACAGTCATGCATTGCTTCCCCATTTTGTTCAGAAAGTCTTAAAATATTTCAGGTAGTAAACGTCCGTGGTAATGGCTAGCAGCTATCGCATTATTAGTGAAAAACATGGATGCATGTTTCAGAGCGCCACCCAGCGCTGCGCATGGCCCGCTTCTCGCGCGCCTGGGACTTAAAGTATGCATAAATATGCCGACTATGAAGCGACATTTCACAGACACCTCCAGAGCAGGCATTGACGTTTTTGCCTGAGTCTGCGGGAAGAAGTTCACACACATCACGTCCACTTGTACCAAATACAAACAGTACCAAAACCCAGCTGCGCGCCAGCCATGTTTTTGTGATCATGCCAACAGGGGCGCGGGAAGTGTGTGTATGTGAGGGGGGGGGGGGGGAGACGGCTCCCACACGCCGGGTGCTTCAGCGCGTCTGCCAAAAAAATCAGCCGAACAGGTGACGCCTCCGCGTCTCATGCACTCTCCCTGTCAGCAAAGCTACCACGGGAGGATTGCCGGGTGATAAAAACGGTATGGACTGGATACACTATTTTTCAGGCCGCCAGCCCGACAATTTCTGACCCGCAAGAACCCGTGGGGTTTTGGCTGCGTGATGGGTTAGGCTTGGCGGGTTCTTGCGAGTCGAAACCTTTAGCGGGCAACATAGTGTATTTTGTGTTATTCCTTAAGTTTTAAAATTGTCCCTTAAAGACACATTTTACTGAAACATTCAAGAATAATGACCCAAATTCTCAAAACCATAGCCAGCTGGTATTGGGCAGCAGTTAGGTGGGTTATTAATATAAATGTAGCTACACACTGCACTTGGTTGTTACATGGTGAGGTTGGGGTGCGTTCAACCCTTCTTGGCTTACGCAAAAGCCACACCTCACAAATCACAATCAATATCTGTGATTAATGAAATGCATAGGAAACTGTGAACCATGTCATTGTGGCGGTGTGGTGCACTCAACCATTGTTGATTGTCACAAAAATCATGCCTTATAAATCACAATCAATATCCACGATCGATGATATGTTAAGGAAACCGTGATCCCTCCATTGTCCTACCTCCACTCACTTGACTCAGCCAGCCGTTACTGGCGTATCAAATGCGCAACAGTTGTCAAAACTGAAAAAGTCGGTGGCATAGAGTTGGTTTGTTTATGTCGGAAGGAGATGGAATTTGTGACCAGAATAACAAGGTTCTTAAACAGTGCGGTTTTTTTCCCCATACCGGAATGTCACCATTTTTCAGCACATTTTTTACGAAAGCCTTTTTTTGATTGATCTGTTCATTTTCTTCCAACCTCTTTATCTGTATGCAGTTTTCTGTGAAAAAAATCATATCAGCGCATGACGTCAATGAGACATTTGATAAATATCGAAAGCTGCAGGCTTTGCAAGCTTTGTAAAATGTTCAAAGATTTTCTGGAAATTATATTTACAACTGTTGTTTGCCTTCATGGAAACTTTTTACAGCATGCAACAATATGTCACGTTTATTTACGGCATTGCTTAATGTCAACGATTTTACTGGAAGGTAAAATATTAATGGACAAAATATTATTGATTTCCTCGCTTTCACGCCGCATCACACAAGCGGGGCGACGGTGGTTGTAGGGTGAAACGTGGATGGTGGTGAGACAGAAATGTGGGTCATCCAAAGCTACCACGTGGTTTTTGTGTGATGTTGTCACATGATGTATCCACTTCAGGGCAGCAAGCACAATATAAGAGGCTGGCTCTGATTCTTCACTGAGAAATATGACATTATAATCCTTCTCACGCAGTTGAATAATGATCGTGCTCTTGTACATTGTGATGAACTGCTACTTTCCGTAAGTTGAAACACCCTGCATCTTTCACTTGTCGGTGCAAAGCTATCAGTTGATGCATGCAATTTTTGAATAAATAGGCTGTGGTCTACTGAGATGAGGTAGAATGATGAAATCTTTTGGAACACCTTGGTGATTTCATTTCCACGCTTCTCCTCATTTGTAGTTGAAAATTGGTGTCACAGTGTTTAAGATACACTTTGGTGTATTGTAAATTTCAT
>NW_023596136.1:26153722-26318722 GCF_011947565.3 Pollicipes pollicipes | reverse complement strand
TAAATAGCAATTACATTGACGGAACACAGTCTTAGCTGTGTTCACCTTCAAGAACGTCAAGAGCTCAGAAAGGTTTAGCTATATGTTTCATTTAAAAAGGAAGATACGTGAATCCAGAAAACACTACCAACCTACGCAGACATTGTCACTAAAACATGTCAAAAAAAATGTATCATTTAACACCCCATATACAGTTACACGTTAAAGGCAAAAAACAACGCGGCCGGCTAGGCCGAAAGTTCGCAAAGTCAGATAAAAATATTAGGGAATCAAATTAGAGAAGAACATTAGATTAGATTAATAATTTCAGATTCAATAAATAGCAGTAGTAGAGAAGAACATTGCACACCGTTTCCGGTCCATACGAACCTTGCCTGAATCTCAGGAACTTGCATAATCTGGAAATGTTGTTAAAGCCAGATCCCATGATGAAGGTTGTCTGTGCATCCTAGGATAAATGTTCCGAATGCGCAGTTATTCCAAGACCTTGAGGTTTTCATTGTCTTGTGGTGTCTTATGGTCTTATGTTGTTGAAATTTGTATTTTAAAATTGGTGTGTGATGCGCCGTATCTCATTGCGTTGTGTCGGTCTACCATGTGATCTACTACTGACATGTACGCTGTCCGTAAACATGCGTCTCCAATGTGTTCACCAAACCGGCCACGAATGTTAAGCTTTGTTTCCCCGACATAAAACATCCCTAGGCAAAGGTTACAGAATATGAACCGCTATTTTAGTAGACAATGGATGGGCCGGATTGTAATGTAGGATAATAAGCTATAACAATGTAGGCTATGAGCTTAAAAAAGTTCTGCGGCATAGCTACCATCGAGTTGCACCACCCAAATAGTGTTGAGGAACTGAATCAACGAGTTCTGTGTGGTGTGCTCCGGTGTGAACGAAATCTGGGACAGTCCTGCTTGATGTTTGCAAAGAAGTCTAGCAGCGAGCTCAACCCGTGGGTCCAGATGCCAAAGATGTCGTGGATGTGACGTAAGTACAATTTTGGTCTTAGACCGCATTTAGCTAGAAAGGATGACTCAACACAGTGCGTCAAGGCTGTCGCTTGCGGCGGCGCACAGCGGTTCCATCGTCGCTCACTTCGTTTGTGTGCACATCGAGTTCCGGAAACGCACCAGATCAGTTTTTATTATATTACTTTTTATTACACTATTTTACTAGATTAGTTGTATTTTTCCTTACTTTTTTCTCTTAACTGCCTGTTACCTTGGCGCAGACGACTACTCTAATCCCAAAAGAACACATGCTATCCGGTTTTTCCTCGATTAGACCTATTACCGAGCATATGCCTTTCTTTGTGGGAGTGTCTCCGTACCTACTTGTAATAGCCATGGCAAACATGATCTTATCTTGGAGAAAGCTTGGTCGGAAACTTGTCCTTCATCCTTCTTAGACACGACTCTGTGTTGGACAGGTGACCAGGAATCAAAGCCAAAATCTGGAATAAAATCCTGCTAGGTCAACTGGCTCTCAGTCAATGCGCATAGTACGATGACCCATTGAAACAATGACATATTGAGGGTGTATTTACTACTCAACGAAATTGTGTTGTCTGGAGCAGTCTTTTCCTGTTAGAAATGTGCCATCAGTTATAAGCGAGCTTACTTCATCACATCTGATGCTTGCTTCAATTCTTCAAATGTGGAGCATTCCCTTTAAGAACGATGTACGCATCTTTTCGGAATTGTGGGGAATTGTTTGATCCAACCGATATGCTGTCTGCTCATGCGGTTTATTCCCCTTCCCTTTTTATCATTGCCCCGCAGTGGCGCCAACGGTGTCCGCACACTGTTTGGCTGGCCTAAGCGTTCGGACAGTTCCGTTTAATTACTTCGCACCCTTCTTTCTCAAAGAGGGCTCCGCAAGCCAGGTATCCGGCGCAGGAGAAGGAAATATGGAGCCCGCACTCGTATCTCGGAGGTCGCTGACTCACATTAACAACTTTGGTCTTAGAATGGTGTAAATCTTGTCGGTTTCACGCATTTTCGTTCATCTGGGAGTGTGGTAGCGAGCTGCCCTAGCGCAATGACGGATGGTACCGCTATATTAGTCCTGATGGAAAAAGTTTGGGGGGAGGGGGCGTTGAGTGACATGGGGACTTTGACGGGTCATTCCAATTTATTGGCGGAGCATGTTTAGATGCATTCAGGTGAGCCAAGGTTTTCCAAATTATACTCCGCAAATGTGTCGAATATGGCGCCCCCGGAGCGGACGCACCGACCAGGTGTGGGGACGGACGAGAATGAAATAGGGGACCCTGGAGTTTCTAGTCACAACAGCTCCTCGCGAGTTAACGAAAGGTGACGAAACAGCACCAAAGAAACTGGGTGTGCACGGCGCTTGGCCGTCAACGCTGCGCGAAAGAAGTTATGTTATGGAGTGTTGCCCACGCAGCGCTGCGTGGGCAACACTGCAGACTGCGGCTTCCGGTCCCCTCGCCTGTGAGAAGTGCAAAGCTGTGTTGAGAGAGGGCCTAGAAGAGACTGCTTCAGTTCATTGGAGATGCCCCATTTATATGCACCGTATGAACGAGGGAAGGCGCGTTTGGCACAGCAATTATGTCGGAGATGGCTCGCTCAGCACGAACGTAAAAACTAGGTGTGGCAATTAAGAAGAGACTGAGTTCAGAAAGCCTAGAGCTGCGACACCATGGCCCCAACGCGACCCATATTAAAGAAAGTGTCGTACCTTTGGGGCATATTTCTAAAACATTGTCTAGGAAAAACTCGGGACCAGTTACGTTTAATAATAGCGCTGGCTGGTGTCAATAAAACACCATCAAAATACAACAAGGATCACACTGTTTTCTTCCTTGGAAGCCTCAGAGTATAGATCTGGTCCGCTACAACTGCAGTAGTCGCGACTACCGTCGTCATGCTGACGGCAGTTGTTTTAACAGTTCGAACTATAATGTGTCGCAGTGCACCACTATAGAGCATGCGATATGTGTTTCCCCAAGTTAAAGTGCGCTTCGAGAAGAGTCACCGCGCTAAACGCCAACAAACGCCGGAAAAACGAAGGCCATAATTTAGCGGTTCGTAAGCTACATGTTATAAAGGCTCATATTTATGTTTTTTTCCTTAGACGAATGTTGTAAAAATTTGTAGCATTTGCTGTCCAAGCCCTTTACGAATGATTGCGTTGCCAACATTGCCGAGCACACACGTTGGAAAAGGCAGGCAAATGAAAAACATTAGTCTCAAAGTGGTGGACAGACTAATGATACATACGGCCTTTTCTTTTCGAAATCGTTTCACACTTAGCGCCGATACACTGCTGCGACGCTTTCACTTTAACGTGAAACCTGTATTACCTACTCGTACCAGCAGCATGTGCTCCTGTTACGAGAACGTACGTAGCGTACTGCATAACAGCAGTACGCTACGATGCATGCTCAGATGAAGAGGTATGAAAATGGCTACATCGCAGCCAAAAGGTCCTTACTCCCTAGCGTTTGGTGGGATCTTTGAGACGACTTCACCGGTTGCTCCCAACTCCTTCTTTTGAAACACTATGTATTGTGATCGGCACATAAACGCAAGTGAGGAGGGATACGTGATACGCCAGCCAAACGTGATATACAGTGCGACTGTGTGCTGCTTGTCACTTCAGGAGCGTCTGGCCAAGTCTCACGGCTCGCAGTGCGGCTTCTGCACCCCCGGCATCGTCATGTCCATGTACACGCTGCTGCGCAACAAACCGCTGCCCGACATGCAAGACATCGAGACCTACATGCAAGGTACGCCGACACTATCAATCGAGCTTTGCATATGTAAATATACGACTTCGGCGCTTACAAACAGTGGCTCAAATTGCGTGTGTATCGTGTATCATTCGTCCTGAAGCACTCAACGGGTTACACAGGCTGGCTCGAAATGCTTGCAATCGCCATACTGCCAGAAATCCCAGAGCACGAATGAGAGCGTCTCCCCTCCTCCAGAGACAGCTGTGGCGCTCATGAAGCCAGCGCCATTGTAATATATCCCATACTACTGTTAGTCCGTGGCAGGATGTGTTGATGGCGAGCTTTTCAAAGAAACAATGTCAGAAAAATGTCATCCAGGGTGTGCCATGCCTTGTGTCCAAATATAGTTTCCGTCTAAACCCTGTCGACGGCTAGTGATGCGTTTTTGTGCAAAGAAGTTTATTAAAGTGTCCGTTTACCTGAACTTGTTCAATGGGATGTTGGCCGGTCGTAGCACCTGTAATATGTTTTTTAGTTAGCAGAGTAAACGAAAAAGTGTTAAAATATTTCCTGGTGGCAAACCAGGTATGTGACATGTGTGTTTTTTTTTGTCACGGCAGGCAATCTGTGCAGATGCACGGGCTACAGAGCGATTTTGGATGGGTTCAAAACGCTCACGAGCGAATTCAAAGGTTGCGGCGCCAAAAACTGCTGCCAACTGAACGGACAAGAGAACGGCTGCGGAGACGCCAGCAGTGGAATGCCAGAGAACGGAGTGTACTTAGAGGAGGAACGGGTTGGAACGGATCTAGTAGACAGTCACAAGTTTTCACCATACGATCCGACCCAAGAGGCTATCTTTCCACCGGAGCTTATGGTAAACTGACACAATCAGTAGTCGGTAGCGCTCGGTAGTACATGATCAGCTATCCTAGATGTATGCAGTGTTGCAATCGCGCACGTAAACGCCCAGCATCTCTTCTGTGTATGGGATTCACAGCCATAAAATAATGCACAAAGACGTTGAGTGCTTGTGACAGTTGGGTCAGTGACCTATCGTGCCTGAAATATGTCGTTGGAAGGCTGAATAGTGCCGTCATTAAATAAAAAAAACTATGCAGACCACAGGAAGACCACACTACAGTGTAATACTAGAACACCTGAAGTTTGTCCGCGTTTTGGCCTGGCACGCTGAAACTAAACCAATGTTATGTCCCTGACCTGACACGAAATGAGCTTCCATTTTTGTTTTAAGTACCAGTGAAATTAATCTCCTAGAATGCAAGGCAAATTTCAGGGTTCTAGTTGAAGCCGTTTTGCGACTTATCGGAGTCACATTAGCTCATCACAGTCATATGAATCGGCAAGAGACGGCTCAGCTTCCTGCGAATGCAAATTACGTGAAATATCAATAACTTGTTGCTCTTTCCAGCTGCAGCCAGAGTGGGCGACCCAGTCTATGCGATTTGTCGGTCCCAGGGTGACCTGGTACAGACCAGCCTCTCTCCAGGAGCTCCTTGACCTCAAGGCCACCCATCCAGAGGCCAAGCTCGTCAACGGCAACACCGAAGTCGGTGAGGAGATGCATTACGAAGGCTGAACTGTAGTGCCGCATGTTCTTAAATTCCGGTTTACAGCACGGCCACAATCATACAAGCATCTTGACGCATTATCCGCGCGCAATGTTGGCAGGGGTGGAGGTCAAGTTCAAGCACTGCGAGTATCCGGTCATCATCAACCCCAGTCAGGTACAGGAGCTGACCTCTGTGACCTGGGACCAGGCGGGCGTGACCTTCGGCGCCGCTTCAACTCTCTCTGACATCGAGCAAGAGCTGCACACAGCTATCAGCCAGCACCCCGGTGCGTTTCACGCGGGATTTTCTGTGTGGCAAGAACTGGTCCTATTCTTGAAACAACATCTGTTCCTGCTCCGAATTTCGCCAACGCTCACGAGTTTATAAAAAGACTAGTTTCACATATACTTCAACATTTTTCAACCATCATATGAGTGGTTTGTTCCTGGCATTCGTCGGTAGTTGTCCGCAACATAACGTTTTGAACTATCGTTCATCGTGTCACAAAAAGCTGAACCTTATTTACGTGAGTGGCGTTTGTACTGTCTTCTTCAGGACGATGCAGCTCGTTATGTCATAACAGCTAGTTTCGCAAGAATGTTGCAAATTTCAGAGTCGTGGTAACAATGGTTCAGTTATGGTATTCATATATAGGTGTGTTTGGAAGGCTGTCGTGAGACACTTTAAGCTTCCAGATGTAGCAGATTTCCTAAACGCTTCTGCACATCATAATTGTGTATCTGATATGTATACATGCATGCATATGCATATATACATATACATATACCTGTGTATATATATACACATACATATGCACATACATTTACCTGTATATATATATATATATATGTGTGTATATATATATATATATATATATACATATATATGTTTGTATATACAGGATAGGCAGGACGCTAACGCGCTACCTGCATATTCCTAGCAGAAGAACGCTGCAAACAATAAAGCACCCCATTGGATAGCGGTCGGCTCAAAATCAGATTTGGTTGGGTGCCTAATATCTAAGCTGTCTTACGTTCATTTGACAAGTGCGTGATTAAAGTCTTGCGTACTAAGTCTTTCCTAATTCATTTTGGCTTACCTTTGCCGGAGTATATATCAAGGGTACAACAATCCTGCGAAGTTTTGACTTTAGCGTGTGCACTGCGTAACGATTATGTGCAATCGTGCTGTTTTCATGGTGTTATTTTTGCTGCATGCCTTGAAGACCGAAGATCAAAAACGCAAAAGCGACAAATTTTCAGTTAATAAAAATTTGTTTGGACTGGAAAGCCATTTTATGCCGTCCAAGACAAAAAAGTAGAAAGAGAATAATGTGCTGCGAACCTGTTTCCGTTTCTGTTTCTGTTTCGAACCTGTTTCTATGAAATCTGTTTATGTTGTAGAACGATAATCATCTAAGAATATCTTGTTGCGTTCTACAAACATGTAGAACGCAACAAAATATGCATAAAAGGACATTTATATTATCGGTAAGCCCTTTCAAGGTAAAGAGAAGATGTTGCTGTCGTGTCATTAATATACTCCCAAGAGCAAGGTGATAACGCAGTGATTGCGAACCTCAGCACACATATACTATTAATGGTTTCTTTAAATATGTCAGAGTTTCGAATAAATGTGCATCATGAAAGATGAAAGAATGCAATATGTCATGACTTAGGCTGCTTTTCGATGGAAGGGTATTTGGCAGAGCGTGTCTATGATCTTATGTATGTAACTTAACGTTTCGGAGTGGTAAAAATACATGTAAAAAACTTGAACACGCGCCCGGGTGGCCGGCTAGATACCCTTCGCTCGCGTGGGGGTCAATTTGGTCTCCCCCCTGAGATCTCGGGAACTAAGAAAGCTACAGACCCCAAATTTACAGGGTGTCTTGATCTGTACGTGAACTCACTTATGTCAATGTTTGAGCTTCCTTGGTCATGACCTTCGGGTTCAATAAGGTCAAACAAGGTCATAGTCGAGGTTGGTTTCCGAAGTGTCCCCAGAACCTAGGCAACTGTTTCTAAGCAAAGTTCACAATCCTATTTGAGGTCAGTGACCTTGTTTGACCTTTTGAAGGTCATGGTGACCAAAATCATACAAGACTAATCCGAGATTTGCATTTTAATAATTGACAAAGATTACGCCAGGCGATATGTTCCTATAACAAAATGTCGACCCGGGTCATCTTAGATCAATGACCTGTTCTGATCTCTAAGAAGTCGATGGAAGATGTATAATGCGGTTCCTGTTCTCAATACATTCGAATCGAGCACCAGAAACTATCCCATACAGCAAGCCCCAGAGTAATAAACCAGGTTGGTTTTGACATTGGCCTGACCTTCATACCTTACCTTAGGTCAACGTTATTTGCTCATTCAATATTTTTGGTGCCTGAGAAAGCATCTCAGAGATGTGTGGCTTCGTGTAATACTCTGTTGTTGCATCAGATTGAACGATTCCCTGGAAATTGCCTTCGATAAAACCATCGCCTGACTTTGACCTGCCGTGGGTCAGCGACCTTACAAGGTACATTTAATTTGTTTTATGTTAAGCGATCCGCTATCTAATTGTCTACAGCTATGCAAAATTTGGCGCGGCTACACTGCGCCGTTCGGAAACTATTCTGGAAAAACCTTCGGGGGGTGGGGTTCAATTTGACCCCCACCCGAGCACGTGTTAAGGCTCACTGAAATTATCTGATTGTTATCTGGTCTGATATCTGAATGATCTGGTGAGCGCAGCGTAAAATCCTGCTGTACAAATTTGGGTGATAAGTGGGAGCATATACGCAGTTTATTTTTGCGGTTAAAAATTTGAGCTGCATATTTAGTGGGCAGGGATGCTGGAGTTGTGCAACCACGCGTTCATTATCCCTGGATGATATGTGTTCTCCGTCCTGCAGATTGGAAGACTCGAGTGTTCTCTGCGATCACGGAGATGCTACGCTGGTTCGCTGGAACTCAGATTCGCAACGTATCCGTGAGTAAACTGTTACTCCTGTGACACAGCTGTTCTCACAAATGCAGCGAAGCCGGTACAGAGCCAGCTGTGTAGCCACAAAAATTGGGACAGTGCGCCTAACACGAACGTGAACTCTGTCCAGCATCACGACCAGCTATGCATTGTGCTGATCGTTTTCGTGTAGCGTCAAGATCAGACAACTTATAAAAGGCGTGCTGTTTATCACCGTTTTCGAACAACACCCATCTGTTTTCTAAACATTACAGCTCACCAATTTTGCAATTTAAAAGTAACTTTTACAAAATGCAAAACGAAGACAGCACGCACGCACCTGACGTGACGCACCTGATAACTAAACCTGTATGCCACAAAAAAACATATTTTGTTCAAAACCAGACACTCCATACAACCGCATAAATCATACTAACAAAGTAGAGCAGCCGCCCCCAAAAAGGGTCAAAATTATTCCATGAAAGCCTGAAATGAAGCTATTGCGCCCTCGTCTTGAATCGTGGAGTATTTTGATAGTCCGTTGTTTTGTGAATGCCTGGGAGTGAAACTCGGTCAAGTTAGTTTCACACATCACGTATTTGTCAAAGAGCGACGAAGACAAATGTGTTTCGAGACATGACATGCTTCAACTGAAGAGCGTCGCGCTGGCTGCACACTATGATATCCGGGAGTGTAGTTAAGTATGTAACATCTACCCGGACGGAAACAAAAACATGTGGAATTAAATACATTGGTCCATACATCAGTCATCTCGTATCAAACTTTTTGAATGGAGTGCTATGTGACCTGAAATCTCTAGAAACACAGTCAGCACCCATCACTCGCTGACAATGGAGGTTCAGGGTCTATCCGAGTTTGTCGGCATTTGCTACTTCTTGGATAAGCCGCATTGCCCTTACAGTGCACTACGGTGTTCTTCATTTATGTCATACTAAAGCGCCAGAACAGGCCAGTGCATGACGTAACTAATATTCACCATTCATGTTTTGCTTTGCGATGCAGGCGATCGGTGGCAACATCATGACCGGCAGCCCGATATCGGACCTGGTGCCCTTGCTGATGTCAGCCGACAGTCAGCTGACCCTGGTGACGTCATCAGGAAAGAGAAGGACGGTCCCTATTCGTGGCTTCTACACGAGCTACCGGAGGAACGTGGCCCAGCCGGACGAGGTTCTGCTGTCTGTGACCGTGCCTTTCACAGCAGAGGTGAGCCAATGACAGATCCTGATGTAACACTACGCGTATGACGTCGACATCACACATCACAGTGCGACACTTCTCGCCCTTCCGGGCATGAGTGAGTGTAGCGTTCGACGCACGTAAGTTTGGCTTCTCGGCAGTTTTATGTTAACGGCGAACATATGTGAAACATGACGTCCACACGTACCTATGGAAACTAAGGGAAATTGTACAGTGCAAGTTGAGCACTAGAGAAGCAGCTGCAGTCTGCTTTGCGAGATAAAGTGGCATATTGCCACACAATGCTTAAAGTCTTTGGTTTGTGACCACCGGCCATCATACTGCACGGCTGTGTTAGGGTGCAGGACTTAAAGAAATATTGCCTAAACACTGAATGCGGTGCTTGACGTCTAGAGACTGTCATAACAAAGTCTATGTGATCAAAAACATAGTTCGCGTGACATCGACATGTGGTTTGTGCTTGTGAAATAGTGCTAGAAGTAGCCTTTCGCCAACGCCAATGTTGCCCGGGTGCATCATGCTGGCGCATTGTCTTCCTCCCGCCAATTAGCGCTGCACGCGATCCATTGCGGTCTTCAGTGGATGGTCGGCATCAGTTTTTATGACTATGTGACTTTTGAGGTGAATACTTACGTTAGGGAGCTCGTATATACCGCATTCAAGCTTATAAAACTGCAATGTTCTAGGCTCTTAGGTTTGTGTATACGTGGAGCACTTTTTTCCTCCTTTTTTTGTTTGTTCAAAGTATCAAACAAATGTGAAATAACCCCATGCTTTGCAGTCCAATGTTTGCGTTATCACGTTGCATGTCGTTAAGTGCAAGAGCATTATTTGCCGTTATTTGAATTACATGTTTGAGAAGTTGGTACTAGCTGTTCGTCGACAAGGGCGTTTAAAGAAACTCGTTGCACGTCATGACAAATTGTGCAATTCATCATCCTGTTTTTTTTCAGAATGAGTTCTTCATGGGCTACAAGCAGGCACATCGCAGAGATGACGACATTGCCATCGTCAACGCGGGCATATTTGTGCGCATGCGCGGAGAGACGGTCGAAACGTTCCGCGCAACCTACGGAGGAATGGCGCCGACTGCCGCGTCGGCCACGAAGACCGAACAGGCCTTGATTGGCAGGTGTGTTGGTAAATGCAGGGCAAGTACCAAGAAATCTGGCCACGCGCATGCACATGATCATAGCGTACGTAGCTACTTGAAGCAGTTATATACGAATGGGGTGATTTTTATCCCGGGATTCTTCCTTTTTGCTGTTCATTACAAAATTATGGACGTGGACGTGAGCGAACATTTCACCGTGTTGGGCGTTCAGCAACGGGCAAACAGGCGGGAAATAGCAGCATATGGCTTAGAATGTGCGTGCGACCTTACCACCAGTGGCGTCTCTAACCGACGCTAACATTCTCTCTGTCACATTTTGATATAACGGACGCTATCTGCAATAGGCTGTTCAAAGGGCCGTTTTGTTAGTTTCATCTGACATGCGTAAATACTCCAGGCAATGGACCGCGCACCTCCCTATGAACACTGTTGCTGAATGCGTTATGTTTTCGACAACTATCGCCTGTGCAGCATATTTCTGGTATAAATATGATGCAATGTATATTTTATATTTTTTTTCTTTAATATCCCCTCGAGTCACGTTTGACATTATGTTAAAGAAAAAGAGCATAAACATGTTGATTTGATATTTATATCCTTGCTCACCTTTGTATTTTTTTCAAGTACCGTGGACTGGCGGTGCTTTATTGCTTGCAGCGTTTTTCTGCTAGTAATATGCACGTAGCGCGTTAGCGTCCTGCCTACCATATATATATATATATATATATATATATATATATATATATATATATATATATATATATATATATATATATATATATATGTTAGATACATAACTATGATGCGCCGAAGCGTTTGGGAGGTCTGCTACGTCTGGAATGTTTCACGGTGACATTTGTGTCCCATGCATGACTTACTTTTCGATCAGAAAGCCGTCTTGGATCTCGATTTGAGCGCACTCCGGCATGTAATTCACGTCACTCACTTGCTCAGGACGCCAACTGTTTTCACGGGAATTAGACACGCGATAGACGCGTCCACATAGTGGCACGCATGTTATGATCGTCATCCTCCCACACATAAACCAGTTGATTATGGTGCGAAGATAATCAGACAAATATTGTCGTACTTGCTGTAACACGCTTAGTTCTGCGCAGTGGTGTACGCTGTGCCCAAACAAGATGATGCCAGTGCGATTTACTTTTTACTAGACATCATTTGGAATTGTCACTGTTTTTTCTACAAATGTTAGACAGCAGTGAAACTTCTTAGAGTCGTGTGACACAGTACTGGCCTTTCCACGAATGAGGGGTGGGATATACTTTCTACAAGATGCCATTTGCAATTGCCACTATTTTCTCGACATAGATAAGACAGTAGCGGAGCTTCTTATGACCATGTGACGCAGCACTGACCTTTCAGCGAGTGAGCTCACCTGCTAGTTAAACAAAGTACGCTTAACTGAATAGAAAAGAACACTTTAGGATTATACAACAATAACCAAGACGCGCTTCGTTCACTGCGCTTCAGCAAACCGTACACTCTTTGAATAGGCGTTGCCATGTGACGACAGAACCTAGGACGAATCACAATAGTGGACAGTAGTGGAACTTCTTAGGGTTATGTGACGCGGCACTGACCTTTCGGCGAGTGAGCTGACATACTAGTTATACGAAGCACGCTCAAGCGAGTAGAAAAGAACGCCATAGGATTATACAACAACAACCAAAACGCGCTTCGTTCACTGCGCCTCAGCAAATCGTTCACTCCCTGAATAGGCGTTGCGCACGTGACGGCAGGACCTGGGACGAATCGCTGCTGAACAGCGCCATTGACCTCTTGCTGGAGGATCTTCCGCTGGACGCCAGCGCTCCGGGAGGCATGGTCGAGTACCGGCGGACGCTCACCATCAGCTTCTTCTTCAAGTTCTTCCTGCAGACGACTGCCTGGCTGACGGGGAAGCTGGACAAGGAGAACGCCTCCGTGCTGGAGACGTTCCACAGGCCGGCACCGGCCTCCTCTCAGCTCTTCCAAGTGGTTGGTTATTTATACGTTGCAGGTGGGAATGCTGTCGGATGCAAAACTGTCTTTGTTTTTTTTTTACTATACGGAAATTAAACGGCGCACAGGTTTGGCACTTCAACGAAATAGGCTGGACTCAGTGTAAATTGCACCAAACCTTCATGGGGGCATTCTGCATTACAATAGTACCATAATTATCCGTTATATAAATGGGGTACGCTAATATTGGCTATGGTATTTTTGGTTGTTAAAGGCCTATTCAAATTAGATGGATCAGACAGCTTTTAGCAAGGTTTTATTTGGTCTCACTCGTCATCATACGTTGAAACACCATGTATGACATCAGCCCTCGGCTGGGTGACGACACATTGTTATGGCATTTAGCAAGCCCATTGCCTGAAGGTCTTCGTATGTTGTGTGGGATGTGAGGGGACTACTAAATCAGAGTTGAAACACAATTGAAATCATATGATTTAACCTGCTGTGACCCGCGTGCTGAGGGCGCCTCTTCATGACCTCTGCGTTCATGGAAATATATATACATATATATATATATATATATATATATATATATATATATATATATATATATATATACACAATCTAAGGAATAAGCTATGCGCTTATCGAAATAGCCGAGACCAAGGACGAGCCATCAAATTATTACAATACATAAGGGTGCGGAGTAATCCTAGAAAACCTTCGTGGTCGCTCCCGCAGGTCCCCAAGAACCAGCCGGTGCATGACCTGGTGGGTCGGCCAGTCACGCACGTCTCAGCGCTCAAACAGGTCACGGGCGAGGCCCAGTACTGCGATGACATTCCCTCCCTGGAGGACGAGCTGCACGCGGGACTGGTGCTCTCGTGTCGCGCCCATGCTCGCATCATCAGCGTGGACGCGGACAAGGCACTGCGAGAGCCCGGGGCCACTCACTTCATCAGCGCCAAGGACCTGGAGCCAGAGAAGAACAGGTGAACTATCTCTCTGATATTACTGATAGTAATGCTATTGAATGGAGCTTTGAGAGCATACCTGAGCTGCAGCATGGTGTTGCAGCTCTGTGTGCCGATGTGCACCCGTATTCAACGGCGTCACCTGTATTATAGCCGTATTGGTAAAGCTATGACCCAAGTTCATGCTTTAACCACACAAGTCTAGCGGCAGTTGCATAAACTCACTTTACTTGATAACCTTACCAGCATGGCAAATCTAAACCTAGGAATGATATCGTAATTTAATTGCACGCTTTACGCTTTGGTTAGGGGTTTGTGCTTACAACTTAAGGTTGAATCAAATAATGTCGCCTGCGACGCAGTTTGTGTGACCATTGCCTCTGTAATTCTTTGACTACACACTCTGGGGCGAAAATCACGATGGGCATGGGCTGAACTGGTTAAGAACATCTTAAAGTTTCTGGAAGCAAATTCAAAAACATGCCAATTTGATTGAAAAGATTGCATTATCTTCTATTGGATGCTCTAACTCAAAGTGAGATCTCAATACATTATTTATCATTAGATACTGTATTTGAAAGTCATATTTCACAGTGAGTAACAAAGGTACGAATCCATTGAGATGAAAAACCTCAAGCTCCCATTCCAGGACAGGACCAGCGTTCCTAGACGAAGAAGTTTTCCGTGCCGAGAAGGTGACCTCCATGGGTCAGATAATCGGCATCGTTCTGGCGTGTGATCGCGCCACTGCCCAGCGTGCTGCCAGAAAGGTCAAGGTCACATACGAGGAGTTACATCCTATCATCACTATTGAGGTAAGGTAGAGGTGTAAATGGGTGCCGGGGGTACAGTTTTTTTGGTTTGCTAGGTTGGATCATGACGACATAGACAGCCGGCAAATGTTGTAATCCAGTCTGCCATAGTCTGCCAATCGCTCTGCCATTACGTCATCAGGAGCTGAAAGCGGACCTAACAAAATCCGTAAGCATAATGGTCATTTAATGTTCATATTTGCAAACGTTTAAATGTGCGATAACGTTCATACAAATTATATATACATATATATATATATATATATATATATATATATATATAAATGAATTGTTACATGTTCAATAAAGTATGATCTTGTTTGTTGCCAGTTAGCCGCAATTTTATCAAATTGTGCATCTTTACAAACATGTCTTTAAATATATGTGAAGCATATCAAGTCAAAGTACTGTGATCAAAGTGTGTGCTTAGAAAACAAAGGCTGAACGTTTTTAAGTCAAAAAAGCTTGGCAACATAATCCTTTGTGAAAGTGTCTGAACGCTATGAGCGCGATGTGGTCAAGGCCTCAAAGGGATTTCAGATTTTAAGATACCGAAGCAAACATTAGATATGATTAAATAAACCCACTTGTGACTGCTGGTTTGCTTTTAAGTGTTAAAGAAAGTATTCCACAATTGTATGGGACATTTAATTAAGTGAGACGTTTTGAATATCATTTACTGCAGTTAACACCCCTATCCTTCTTAGGGCCTAAAACTCCCTAGTTTCTGATCCATGCGCCCGCGAAGATGTGCAGACTATGTTGTGCAGACTATTTCAACTAATCAGGCATGCATGATGCGATAGCAACGTCCTTCAAATTTGCCACTCCATGGCCAATGTGATGTTGACAAGAACGATATTATCGTCGAGCCATTCAGAGCTGGTGTCCATCAGTACCATTTCATTTTCAAAGATAGTGGATATCAGTTGGCTCTCATTCAGGGCAAGCTTGAAAGCTTCAATCATGAATCACGTTATGTGTTACATAAGATAAGAAGATAGACATAGTTGCTAGTCATTATGGGAAGCAGATTTCTACTCAAATACCCTGAGAATTGTCTAGTAACCCACATATAAACTTCTTGAACTCACGGATACTTATGCAAGACCACCACGAGAAAGGGCGAAAACACGAGCACATAACGGTATTTAACTCTGCGAACACTTCGATTACCGTCAATGTGTGATGCTATGCTATTTTTGGCGAGTAAAATGCTAAATATCAGTGCTAGGGTTCCAATTTTGCTCGGCTAGTTTGACAACACCTCATCGTGATACAAACGCTTTTTGGCGCAATGAAAAAATGACGCATGGAGAAGCATATTTCCCAAATATATAAATGTGTTGTTTGGGGGTAATGTTTTCATTTTTAAGGATGTCAATAGGTATGGGCAGGCTTATTTCATATCTGGTGCAGGCTTTAATATCTTCAAAGGTGGAGCATTCCCTTCATGGACGGATCGAAACAACCAACATATTTCAACAAACAAACAACAAATTTCACTAATTAGTTATATGTGCTAAATGCAATACCGTTTCATTGCGTCACGAAACGCATGTACGACATCACAGTGTCTATTCGACTGGCCGTTCGAAATTACCACCGTAGTGAACAGGCTGACTCACTTGAAGTACTTCAACTTGTCGAGAGGTGTCGTGCCAGTTTTTGCGCGCTTGCCGAACCCAAATGTAGTTATGTACGCGTGTTTTCATTATTTCTTGTGGTCCTCTTGTATCTTTTCCGAAATTCGACGCTGTTGATTTGCATTCCCATGCTGGGCCATGGCACTATTCGTAGCATTCGTCATGATAGGAGGGGGAGGGGGGACTAGCCCTAAGCTTTTGAAGGATGCAGCGCCCAAATGCTCAATAGCCTATGGGGTTTCTTTTGCGCGTGTTTTATCAGTACAAACGTGTTCCTAGCTTTTGTCATTTCGGAAAAGCGGCGGTTTTTAAGAAACACTCCACTGCAATCTACGACTGGCGTGGGCGCCAACCGACGATACCACGGAGCTCGCGCGGCGAGCCGACATTCTTATGTCAATGATATCTCATCTTATCTTACATCCTATGTCAAAGAGGATGTTCCACATTTGAAGATATTGAGATAAGCATCAGGTATGATGGGAAAAAGCGTACTTGTAACTATTGATAGGCCTTCAAGCTTTAAAAAACACTCAAATTAGTTACTCAATTAGTTACAAATTACAAATTAGTTACACTCAATTAGTCAAATTTCCAAGTTTGTAAAAATGCGCCCCACTACGTCATTGTTTGATGGCGTCATAGAATTGTTTTGTAACGACAGCAATACCTGGCAGCATCTGGCAACCTGACCTAAAGAATGCCTCAAAACGCACGAAAGCTGACGCCAACAAGCCATTCCCGTCGCGGCCGCTGTGTTGGGCGGGGATTAATGAATGGCTTGTTTGTGGATTTTTTGTCTTGGTACCTGTCGTGAGAGAAGCTTTGGTGGGCTGTTTGACATAGGCAACGTAGCGATCGCCAGCGTTTAGGGCAGGTTATTAATATCAAAACGCGATATGCTGTGAAGGCTGATGAATCCCGCACCGAAACCTGCCAAGGACTGTTGAAAATGTGAATGCTGTATTGTCGACTTAGAGTAGTCAACCAATGTGATACATTGTCTAGTGGCACGGGTGAACAGTGTCATTGCGACACTATGTCAGTGCTAAACTGCGGCATGGCATAATGAACAATGATATGGCTTTTGTGTTGTAATCCCCGCTGCATTCATAATCAATTCAATCATGAAAAGATGGGTGAAGCATGCATTCTTGTATTAACTGTGCATCTGACATATGACTGACCAAAAACACATGATCAAATGTAAAAATCACGTTCAGCAAAGCGCACAGCCAATAAGTGACATCACTTGCTCAGCCGGTTTTGAAAATCCAAAAACATGGGTGACAAAGACGCAAACACGCCTTCCGCTTTCATAGCCATGCAGCATGTTGCAGTCAGCGGG
This sequence comes from Pollicipes pollicipes, assembly GCF_011947565.3. NCBI lineage: Eukaryota > Metazoa > Arthropoda > Thecostraca > Pollicipedomorpha > Pollicipedidae > Pollicipes > Pollicipes pollicipes. Next base: position 26,301,409 of record NW_023596136.1, on the reverse strand, counting down.
CTGCTTCACTCAAAAGTGTTGTTCGTGCGAGAAATAACGCATGTATAACAAGAAAATATTATATGTGAAATGGCACTGCAAACCTGCTGACCTTGTACAACTATGGAGACATGACAAGTGTATGTAGTTATGGTTAGATCGGTAAAATGCAGGGAAGTGGTGAGGCTGCTGATGCACACAAGTATCATGGTAAAAATATCATTAAGTGTTATCCAAGGAACCAACAGCAATACTTCTCCACCTTTCGCAGCACCCAGCATCTCACAAGTTGCAGTGACTATGCCATTGATTACTCACAAGTGATGCCCGCCTACATACAAAATTCAGAATTCCTAAGGAAATGCCAATTCTGCAAAGCTGTATCTTTTGAGCGTATACCAAGCATGTGCATTAATGAGCTGCGCAGACCAGCCCCTACTGCCAAAATGAATTGCAAATATAATGGCATGCAATGGATTGATTACATGCTGTAATGCTTCAGTAGGCTCAAAATGTGGGTGGATCATAATGAAGTAACAAATTGCCTATGTACTCTTCTGCAACATAGGTGCTGATGTATACTTCAGTTCACGAGCATCACCACCTTGTCCTGTTTACACAGAAACATGAAAATAGAGGCAGGTATCAATGCACCACATTTTATTGGGAGTAGTAGACTTAAAAAATGTCAAAACAATGCTACCTCTCAGAAGTGCAAACCTCGCACGCACACTCCCCATCCCATCAAGATCAATACAAGTCACTGGCACGCACCACCAGTGATCACACCTATTTCAAGCCCCTGATTCACACTCGTTTGTAAAATAAGTGTGATTCCACATTTGCACAGCTCACAGGACTATCAGATTTCAGGTTTTCTCACAATTTACGCACAGGTTTCTGGTCATAACGCCGCATTTCACCGTCAGCTCCTTCCCCAACAAAGTCCCAAGGGGGTTCATGGTAATGCAGGTCATGAGGTTGTCCTTGAAAGCCACAATTGTTTTGCTCAGGATTTAAATTTCTCGTGCGAGATATATAAATGTTCAGCCATACATACATACATATATATATATATATATATATATATATATACCCTAATGTTTGTCTAATTTAATTATGCCTAGGTAACCCATAAACCCGTGCAAGATTCTTTGTTCCGGTGCACACGGTGTCAGCCGAGCTGTCCGTAAGAAATACGTGAGTAGAAAAAACCAGCATGAGAAAAAGAGAGTTCCCGTCGCGTCGTATTTTCTGCAGACAGTGGCGTTCTTTCTTTATAACTTTGGCCCGTGGCCTCGATATAAGGAAAAAACGCCCCGTTGACGAGGAGTGCCACACAACCCAGAAGTGCTCACGCTTACGTCCGCGACACGCATTCAGCAGCGAAATGTTGTCAACAGCCAATCACCTTCCGCGGACTGCATCATGTGTGCCGCATCATCGCTTTTGTGAACGTATCAGCGACCATGCTGTTTTTGACCATAAGCAGAAACAGCCTGTAATATTACCGCGATCGTATGACGTTTCTATGACATCATCATTGCGGAGGTGGCTTTGGAATAGTCCCTCAATAAACCTTGTGCCTCTTTTGCGAGCGTATGGCTCAGGAACCAGATGGTTTGGGATCGTAAAGAGGGCATAATCGTGAGCTGCATCAAAAAGTCCTGAAGATGGCCTTTTCAGTTCAAAATCCCATATAAAAATGGAATATTCCGTTTAACAATGTACGCCTAAAACGCACACATATGCAGGACTGCACTCAGAATTGAACAAAAAACATGCCTTTCATTAAAGTCAAGTGTTGCCCGAAGGTGTTGCCGTGAGGCCTCAAAGTTATGATGTTTTAGAACTGAAAAATGTGATTTTCTGGAAAATTCGACCCGTGACGCTCCATAATGGGGTCAACTGTTACTACTAACTGCGAGAGCTCGTTGATGCCAATCCCCTAATGTTTTCTACTGAGCTCTATCTTCATTCGTTGGGAAACGCAAGGGGAATGTCGCCAGAACCCCCCTCCCCCTGCACCCCATCAGTCCTCGTGCCAAAAAACGGCGAATTAGGGCGATGTTTAGGTTCGTTGTTTCCGTCATAAATTGTACCGCTGCCAATTTTTTTGTACGATATAGCCCAAAAATGTTATTCTTATTCGAGCCTTGTTCTAAACGTTTAAAATTGGTTGAGAGCCAGCTGATGACCGTTGATGCATGACATTGTGCTGACGTACGGCAGAGCCAAAAGCTCCACTAGCGTCTGGGAAACCAGAGGTACGGGGTTCGATTCCCCGCGGTGCCCGCCCTTCCTGCCGGGGCGAGAGGCAGGCGAAGCCATATAGACTGAGCAGCTGGGTGCGTCGTAAAGCCCAATGGCAACAAAACGCTAAATGACAGGTGCTTTTTGTCTTGGCCTTGAGCACAGGATGACCGATGAGGTGACAGCATTCGTGTCACATTTCTTCGATGCTATGTTTGCCTGGTTGACCTTAGAATAGTCCGCACGAAACATTGGCATAAATTACTGGGTGTTCAACTCACAAACCTGAGATTTTTAAATCATAGAAAGGGAAGGGCTGTGCACTGGACGGAATAATCCTCAAAATGACTGTATCAATTAAACTCCCCCTACAAATTTGGAACACTCCAACAAGTCACGCAGTTCGCCGTTGTTGTACGTGGGAGTCCTTGTGCGTTGAACAGGAACGATATCGCCAACTTCTGGTAAATGACGGATACAGCAACCGAGATGGCTGAACAGAATCTAAAAAGGAGAGACATGATAGCATGATATGATAAATGATAGCATGATATGGTAGCGTATTTGCCCTAGAACCTCACAGTAGTCATAACGTTTGTAACCTGAAAAGCTATCTGAATGCCTCCTGAAGAAGACATGCCACTTCATCAGGGTTATGGGACGTGTGTGATTTTGTGTGGTTCCGGTACTTTGTCATATAAGGACAACAATACCACTCTGACGTAAGCTGACAATAAACGCTTTCCCAATCGATTACAATAATAACACTTTTGGTGAAAGCCCTCATGTTTTTTTATCGCTGAACAGAGCAGAACACACTCAGTAAAAGTCCTGTACCTGGTTTTCCCCACTCAGGACGCCCTTCGCGAGGAGTCGTTCTTCGCGCCGCAGCAGCAGTACGAGCATGGGGACGTGGATGCGGCCATCACTGCCTCCCCGCACGTCGTCGAGGGCTCCGTGCGGATGGGAGGCCAAGAGCACTTCTACCTCGAGCCCGTCGGCTGCATCGCTGTCCCCAAGGAAGACAACGAGATGGAGGTGTTCGCGTCAACTCAGTGCCCCGCAGGAACTCAGGTACTGCTGGAGAGGAGCAGCACGATCCTAGGAGGTGGGACCTGTTTGTGGATCAAGCCTGTAATGCTTCGTCTCTTTGGCAGATGAGTGATGGGTGATACGTGCATATGCACACGTAGTGGCACAATGCGCCTGCATGGGTCCCGGCAGTGTAGTGATAAAGTCACGGACCTGGGAAACCAGAGCTACGGGGCGTGCCTCCCCGCGGCTTCCGCCCTTCCTGTCAGGGTGAGAGGTAGGCGACGCCGTATACTCTTAGCAGCTGAGCGCGTTGGGAGGCCTCAATGAAGATGAATGCACCAGCGTACGAATGTGGCAGCCCGAACCGGTCGTGGTGGCAGCGCCATGGCCCTCGTGCCTGTTATGGCTATCCTTGGGTCTACAAAATTACGTAAGCGTTTGCGAGGAACATTATTCGCATAGAAAAGACAGTACCCATAACCTTATTGTCGGTGTGCCACATTGATAAACCCCACGCACAGTAATACTTGGTGCTATGCGATAACAGCGAGTGGAGAAGTATATATGGTAATCAAACGTGCGATAATACCAGCGATTTCGAAAACGTGACGCTAACACACACGCGGCTCAACGTGTAACTTTATTTCTCCTCAGATGAACATAGCCCGTGCCCTCGGCGTTCCCGCCAATCGCATCGTCTGCAAGGCGAAGCGCCTGGGCGGCGGCTTCGGTGGGAAAGAGAGTCGCACCTTCTGCCTGTCGACGGCGGTGGCCGTGGCTGCGAACAGGTCAGGTGAAGCGGTAGCGGATGGCTCAACTGTCACAGCGGCCACTCGCAGAGCGTTCGTGCGAAGCATCCCTGACGTACTTGTGGAGCCGCGTGGAGGACGTCGAATGGAAGGGCCGGCCTCGTTCACCTGCGGAGTGGCCAGTACCCCCTCCCCCCTTCCCACCATGGTCGCTTGCCGGAACTCGACTTTTCTCCTTGCAGCGGCCGGCTTTGACACAGTAGTTGGCTGGAGCTCTCCTGTGATGAACTGAAGCTCGATAATGTTTTTTTTTTGTACTCATTGAGTTCTCATGGCCCTGTAATAACGGGCTGAGTGGCAGGATTTAAAAGAAAACATACTTGAATGGAATGGCTCTGCTGGCAACATATGCATTTTACTCCATTGATTGGGGATCACTCCTGCTGCACATTGCGTCCAGGTACTCGCTACACTGACGTTAATGGGGTCATGTTGCCTGAATGACGTCATACTGTTGCCAACGAACAAAGAAAAGCTGTATGTTTTTAGCCCCCGAAGGTCACATTCAAATTTATGTTTAAAAGTCGGTAAGGATCAGTTTGGTGTGCATTCAACTGCGATGTGAATTGATGTGCATCCCTGCCTCTCCCGTCTCCCAGACTGACATAACCTGTGCCATGTACCTAACAACAATATTAACACAATTTTGTTTGGCCAGTGTCCAGTTATCAGGGCGACAAATGAGTTGTAGGGGAAGGGGTGGGGGGGGGGGGGATGTCACAACCCACCACCAACATACCCAAAAGCAAGTTTATTCCCGGATTTGGCTCGCTATTTTCTCAAACTGGGATGAGGCTAGAGCTCAATTTGTTGGGGGTTTGGAACCGCCTTCCCCCACGACTAAATAGGAAACTACAACTACATCCATCTCTTGAAATGAAGAGAACTACCTTCTTAGCAGTGGTGGTAAATGAAACTTGGTATGTCTTGTGCTGTGCCCGGTGTCAGCTGTGACTCCCACACTTGGATATGGTTTTCTGCACATAATAATTGTGTAATTACAGAGCAATTACATAGCTAGTGCCTGCCACTCTGGCCAGGCCATTGATGCTTCTTAACATCTGATCGGCACCAATGGCATGCCCCAAGTACTCCACATGGGGAACGGGTCAGCGTGTAATTCTTCCAAACCAGGTTTTGTTGTCTCCAGTGTTGCACTTACCAATGCTTGTTTTCACCATGTAGCGCAATGGAAACACTAAGGCCTTGCGGTTCAGTTCTTTGGCAATGATTTGGTTATTTTGGGTCCCAGGACGATTTGGTCTCTGGTGGGTCATTGTCCCTCCATCTATTCCAATGATCATCATGATACTTACTCGCATTCAAGTAGCATTCATTTGATATTTCCAGAACGCTCGTAAAATAATCGTCTTGACATATTGCATATTTATGTGTAGCATTCATGATTTTCAGGCTTATTAAGGCAATCGGCGTGGGAATAATGTGGCTGGGGGGGGGGGGGGGGGGGCTCGAAAGTGGTATTAGAAGTGTCTGGTCTTATGTTTGTTTTCTGAAAAATGTTGCTTTGCTTCTATGGGCATTGACTGGAAGGAAATGTCTTAACCGAACCAAACTGAATGACAACATTCCGGAGTTGTGTACTCTGACGCGCATTTCGTAAGCGCCCTATAGCTTGGCATGCAATTCATGCCACCTCAAATACATGTCATGACATCCACGGCACCCGGTGGGCGCAATCGCAATCCACCTTTCCCAGGCGGTGTCCGGTGACGTCACGGTTCCCGCGGCCTATACCCAGTGACGTCACGGTTTTGTCCCGCTGGCGACAGGTCGGGCCGTCCGGTGCGGGCCATCTTGGAGAGGGACGAGGACATGGCGTCCACCGGCACCCGACACCCATTCCTGGGCCGCTACCGGGCCGGCGTCACCCGGCAGGGCAAAGTGAACGGAGTCGAAATGTGGCTCTTCGCTAATGGCGGCTACAGCGCCGACTTGTCCGTGGGGGTGAGTTTAAATTGCAATGGCACTGTTTCAACGTGCAACGATTCTGCAGAGCGCTGCAGGTTGTGAAACGGAGCCAATAAGGAGTGACCCTGGGTCAGCATGGTATGAACGTTACACATTGAGCGCGTCGACCCAGGAATGAGAAGTTAGACATTTATTAGAAGGAGCAAATTACAAACATCATTACCATTACCACGCTCATTGGCTCGGCCAAGAGTGCGCGGGCGTGTCTGAGCAGTGTCAGAAAGGCTGCGAATAGTTAAAGGGAGTGTGCCACCTTTTTGTACTTTTCACTTATTGCTAGATCAGGCGCGAGTGTTACATTCAAATTACATTTGGTCGGCAATGCCAGTTTTTTAAAATTCGTCTGAATAGCTCGAAATTTTTATTTGGAGTGCTTGCTCCGACTGGAGAAATGTCATTGGGTCTCATCTCATGTCCCTTTTCGAAGCGCGCATCAGTATCACATGGTCTGTTGTGGTGTACTTGCTCAAACGTAAACCAAATGTCAGTACGCTTCTCTGTAAATTGCTTTCGACCCCCGCTGCTCCAATCACAAACCACAATCAAATCACACACCAATCACAAATCACGAACTTGGATCGACATGATTTCTACCATTAGAAATGGAACTTCTAAGCTCACAGGTCGGCAATGCGCGGGTTAAACCGGCGCAAAACTGGCTTCTTTCGTCCCTAACAGATGACGATGCCTTTCGCAGATTCTGTCATCGTCATTTTGACGGCAGCCGTAACAGTGCCAGTTGTCGCGGAATAGGGCTACACTCTGCGGTGCCAATATAGAAGTGTAGTTCTGTGACCAACCGTTTGCGTCGTAGTTTGGACGAAAAAATAAGTGACATAAATCTCCTCATTTTATGTTGGTGGTGCTGCGGTGCACTGCCCTGTACTATTAATAGGCGTTACTGGTCCTGAGCTTTCACCAAACCACGTTTTTTTAAATGCCTAAAAGGTGAGCTACTGCCCCGCAACCGTTACAGGGAGTGGCCCTCTGCGACACTCCCTTCAACGGTTGTGGCCGATAAATCCATAAGAGTACAGCTTGATTAGCCGCTTAACGTTGCGGCATTCGTCCGAATAGTTCTTGTAATAGTGAGTTAAGTTATTTTAACCCACTTTGATTGATGAAATTTTGAATGCTTCTGATGTCCCCATGTGAGCGACGGGTCGATTGTTGTATGCTGAGATTTAATGCCAGACGGTATTCCGAAGGACTATTAGATTGATCAGCGCAGTTAGTTTGCCTGCCCTTGCTGATCAGACCCTGTTCCTCACCGGTTTTCTTCATACAATACAGATTTTAGCAGGATCCCAACCAGCGTGAGACCATTTTTCGAATCACTTCGATATCGCGCCAATGTGCAGGTGATATCTCGAGCGACGACCAGCTGCGACAACGCGTACTGTTTGCCGACGTTCCGGATCGACGGCAAAATCTGCTTCACCAACACACCCTCCAACACGGCCTTCCGCGGCTTCGGCGGGCCGCAGGGCTGCTTTCTGGCGGAGACCATGATGGATGACATTGCAAACCAACTACACCTGGATCCCATTGAGGTATCTGCATCGAAAATAAGTTGGTTGGCTGTTGAGCGCGTGAGGTGGGAGCTCGAAAGAGCGGCGGCATGATATGCTCTCGCTGAAAGCTTAGCGGACCGTTGCACTGTCGTGGATTCATTCTACGTATGATAAATGTTTGTTGTCTGTTGTTTGGATACGCCGCAAAATGTTCAGGGTGGTGGAAAGCTACTCGCTCGCATATTCATACAAACCTACACACACACACACACACACGCACACAGACATATATATATATATATATATATATATATATATATATATACATGCGTACATATATACATACATGGGTATATATTCATACTTGTATATATGTATGTATAAGTGTATATGTGCATGCATGCATACATACATGCATACATACACACATACACCAATAAATAGAGACATATATATATATATATATATATATATATATATACATGCGTACATATATACATACATGGGTATATATTCATACTTGTATATATGTATGTATAAGTGTATATGTGCATGCATGCATACATACATGCATACATACACACATACACCAATAAATAGAGACATATATATATATATATATATATATATATATATATATATATATATATACGTGTATATGATATGTATTTATTCATTTATTTATGTATGTATTGCGCTGGACGTATGCAGGAAGACACAACGCTTATCATCTTGCGTGCTGTGTCTGTGTGCGGCTCCCATGCCGTTCGCCGTTCCATCGGCTGGCCGTCTGTGGGGGGGGGGGGGGGGATTAAAGCTGTTTGCAAGTATTTCATAGGTTCTGCTTGTTATTTTTCATGAATCGTCGAAAGCCATCACACGTGACTACAACTAGTCCCCCCGAAAAGTTGAAATATTTTTATAAAAATTACTGCAATAAACGAATCGTTTTTAGCAAAAGTGGTGGGTGTAGTACCGGACAGACAAAATCTCAAACAATGCTGAAATAAAATTGCTGAAACGGGCTGAAATGAAAAAAAATGCCTTGAACAATCTTAACATTGGGCCCTGTTGGTGTGCTATTTTGTGCGCTGATATTTCCAATCGGAACCATTTCTCAGCGTTTTATGTGAGAAGTCACGCATTCTGGGAAAGTCTTATATCTCGGTGTCGCTAGGATGCTGGGCACAGGGCCAAACAGGCCTTCCTATTGCAGTGAGACGACTGATCCGTTAATGCGTAGAGACTTTGTATGCGAGCGGTCCATTGGACGATCTGACTTATGTCTGGAGGGTCCTAACGGTTTTTTCACAACGTTTTAATGATCCCATACCAACTACCAGTTTGGCACCCCCTTGCCTTTCTTTTTCTGCAGCCTCCCAACATGGCTTTGTTTGGTGTCGTGCGCCTTTTCGTGCCGTAGGCCATCGCTGACAATCCCCCTTCCCTCAGCTCTCACCACTGCACATGTGTTGGGCCGTCGTCGGCAGGTCCGCAGGCTGAACATGTACCACGAGGCCGAGCTCAGCATCACCAGGCAGCCTGTCCTCCACGTCACGCTGGAACGCTGCCTGGACGAGTGCATCCGGAGGTCGGAATACCAGCAGGCGAAAGAAGAGGTTGAAAAGTTCAACAGGTCGGCAGGGCGATCCGCATCAGTCGCTCTTATGCTAGGTGCATGCAACGTCCGGCGTGTAAACGAGACTTAGCTTGTAGGCCGGATGGTACTCGTGATTATGTTAAGAATGCTAACCAAAAGTTCTCCTGGGCATTGCTCTTTGCACAGTCATAGATACCTGAACTAATTGACAAAATTTTGGCAGAAGTTGTCGTTAACGCTTGTTTTGCCTTCAGGTCCTTTGAACTGCTTCAAACATGCATTTTTCCAGCCTGTCTGTCATATTGATTGATCCGGCACGTCACCTTCGTTCCGTAGCTCGAACCGCTGGAAGAAGCGAGGTCTTGCCGTGATTCCAAACAAGTACGGGATCGCCTTCGGCCTGGAGTTCTTGAACCAGGGTGGTGCGCTGGTGCACATCTACAGAGACGGCTCTGTTCTAGTCACCATTGGTGGCGTTGAGATCGGGCAGGGGCTCTACACAAAGTGCTACCAGGTAAACCAGCCGGCCTAGCATTTGGTTTCGTTGCTGCAGATGTGAGGACGTTCGGAATACAGCCGTCTGCTGCCTACATAGCACCGATTTGCTATAAGACGCCCAATCCGTAATCCGCCTCCCATTTCCTTCCCTTCACGCTGCCCTATTTCAGAGTGCCGCATCCTGATCAGCTTTGTTCCTGGCGGTCCCTTCTAATACATCTGAAAGGTGAAAGCTGTTTATGCGGAGCCCCGTCGTGATGCCGTATACAAGAAGCCCATGCAAATCTGACAGCTCATCGCATGGTGTTAAACAGAGTGGCCCGCGGATTCGTAGTCTGGTGAAGAGTGTCTACCCTAGTGAGACGTCAGAGGATAAGGCCTCCAGCGCTACGTTGTGGTGTTCCAGACGGTGACTCGCGCTTTGGGAGTTCCGGTGGAGAGTGTCTACATCAGTGAGACGTCAACGGATAAGGTGCCCAACGCGGTGCCGACGGCAGCGTCCATGAGCACAGACTTGTACTGCGCTGCCGTATTGGTAAGGGTGGACTTATCCTTGTTGTTCTTCTAGGGACTGCGTGCACTCTCACAATTACAAATGCACTGTGCTGGCCGGGTCGCCGTTCGCAGGCAGCGCTTGGAAAGACGTGTACTGCGTTTACGACGGCTGTAAATGTCTGCACGTGCACCGTTGTGTGGTGTTGTGCTTTCGTTGCCACTCGATGCGACTTGTGCATTCATCAAGCCATCCGCGCACGAAAGGGTAGGTCTGTATTTCTGGTTTCTACGGAAACAAAGTATGACCTTAGGTAGTGAAGCATGTTGCGATGGCCTCGGACGTGTTCGATGGTGCCCATAATTTCTGACATTCTCACTCTTGCATTTTTGTATTGCATTTTGCATTACCCCTATTCTCACTCTTTTGCATTACCCACATTATCGTTTTTGCATAACCCTGCAATCCTTAGAAATCCATTCTGCGTGCCGAATAACAGATGCATATTGATTTCACCCGTAACGCGACCTTGTCTTACACGCGCCACCTAAGCGGCTCACCAGCCTTTCTTCGCGGGTGAAGCACTGTAAGGTATCGCATGGGACTATGGATCGAACGGAGCCCGTTTTCAGGACGCCTGCGAGCAGCTGCGCCAGCGTCTGGCTCCGTTCCGCCAAGCCAGCCCACAGGCCGCCTTCCAGCACTGGGTCAACGCTGCCTACATGCAGCGAGTTAGCCTCTCCGCCTGCGGGTTTGAAAAGTACGCGCGTTCGCCAGCCATTATGCTAAAAGCCTAAATGTAGAATTTCTGACAGACAGATGTACGGAAATGTTCGCCAGTTTGTTCGATATAACTATCCACCATTTTTATACTTATCATATCATCATATTTAGCTAATTAGTGAAGATATATAATATGGGATATAATGTATACATCTGACATTTTGTAGAAAGTTACTTGAAGCTAACGTGGTTTCAAAAATAAATGCTTAAATTGTATTTGCTAGGCTTGCTGCCCAGTTGCTGTCGTCACTCCAGTTCCGCTCCCTGTCAATGGGTGCAGTAATTTGGCAGTTCAGCGTAAGTCACGTTCTGTTCCGATTGATATCGTGGTTATTTACAGAACACGAGGCTTGACGTACAACCCAGAATCGAAGACTGGTGCTATGTTCGCCTACTACGTGTACGGAGCCGCATGTTCGGTGGTGGAGATCGACTGTCTCACTGGAGATCATCAGGCAAGAATGTATTTCATTTTGCGACGGCCTTGGTCATGTGAACAGATTTTTCGGCCTCCCATTGCTGATGAGAGACTTTACTATTACAGCGTCGTGTCATCTTGCGAATGCTGTATGGCGCAACAAAGGCACGCTTTAGCCATCGTTATGCCCTTTATCAAGATACACCTCCGCATTTATCGAAAAGGGTCCGATTGTTTTCACTTTTTACGGCATGCGGGTGCGTTGCGAGCTCGATTTCCATTTTGTGTTTACTTTGTTTGAGATCACCAGCGTGGCAAAAGAAACATTTTGCTGAACTTGGCTGAGGCGTTTGTTGTGTTTGAGATAGCCAGCGTGGCAAAGGAAACATTTTGCTGACCTTGACTGAGGCTTGTATTTAACATCGATCCACTTGTTGATTGGCTCTTGCGGGGTCCTTACCATAACGTCCACAGTTCACACTGCCCACAGTTCATAATGTCCACAGTTTACAACGTCCACAGTTCTTAATGTCCACAGCCCATAATGTGCTCAAAATAGTGTCTCCTGTGTCCGCAACCGAACGGTGCCTCGCCTTTATGGTTGAGAACAGTTTGTTCTCACCCAGCCATTACTCTCTCAATCAGCGAAATGCATGTGTTATTTTCAATGGACGTTTATTTTCGCACGGAGCTCTTCCTGGTAGCTTGTAGGCACTGAAGGTGCGTGCCTCCCCCCCCCCCCCTCTGGTAGTTCCGAGGAGCCCCTTGCGACCGACGATTAAGGGCACGAAAGTCTAGTCGGAGGTGGTATTAGCGATCCCGGCCCTACCACCACCGTGTGCCGGTCCCGTGTGCCGGACCCTCAAATGTCAGTCAGAGGGCCTCTGCGCCAGTCAGGACACCTTCAGTCGATGATGGTTTCCATGCGGTCAGGCACCACCAGTACCAAACAGTGGGCTCCAGTATCAGCAAACAGCCCTGAGTCGGCCGGAAGCAGTGTTCGAGGAAACTTGAAGAGGGGCCCGAAGGGCCCTCCGGGACTGACGATCAAGAGCTCGATTTTATGGCTGAAGGGCCCGAACGGCTGGCTGTGGGTCATATTAAGTTTACCGGCCCGTGGGAGCCCTCGGTGTCTTACAGTATATCCTCTGTCTGCAAGGGATCTCGAGACATGCGAAGAAATATTTCCTGAACAAGCACATGGAAAAGACCCAGAATGATACAGGGCATCTTGCGCTTATCGGGGTCATCAGTGAGGGAAAGGAGACATGAGCGCTTAAGATGAGGATCCACAACATACATTGGAAGGTCCAGGGTAAGGGGTGTGAGTCAGGGCCCCCAGTACGGAATGGGGGGTTTCTGCACCCCAGGCCAACTAAGATCTAGTTCAGCCGAACTGGGACATCTGTGCCAATCTTTGGACCGGCGATAAGTGATCCTGTTGCGTCAGTTTGGGGCTAACTGCCCGGTTAGAGAGCCTTCCTCAACAGGCAGGGGGCCAATGTATGATGCATCGTTTTAAGGCCTTCTGGATCAGTCAGGAGACCCCGCCCCGTGTCGTGGAATAGCAGTCGGTGCGCATCCCGCGGTGGGATGGAATGGTCCTTGAACTAAACTTGCGAGCGTGCATGGTCCATAAGTCTGAATTTGCGAGCGCGCATATTCAGCATGGTTGCCCTTTTTTGAGTAACGGATTTCACTAAAGCCTGAACATTCCCAGACGAGCATGGGTTGGGTATGTTTATTCCAAGTTTTGACACCATTTGGATCTACAACCAACGCTAAAGGAGTCTGCAGTATCTCTGTAGAACCCATAAAAATATATAGCACAACTTTGAGTTCTGTTTAGAAAAATTCCACTTAACCATTGTGAAATGAATAACACCGGAAGTATACAACATGCAGTCATTACACGACCGTTTCGTTCAGGTAACTGACCTCAAAATGCAAACAGTGTGTGCCACCTTCCGCTGTCTGCTCTGACTTCTGTTCCAAGCAAAGAAGTTGAAAATCAAGTTGTAACGGAGAAATCGTGTCCCCTTGAAATTAAATGGGTCATATCGGTGATTTCTGGTTCGGGGTGAAGGGCTTTCACCATCAGCGACCTTTGTGAACCCTGCGCACCCACCTCTTACCAATGCGTTGGATGCGCCTCTACTCCTCTCCTCAAGCTCAGGAGCCATTCCCGCAAATGTACGCAGATAGTTGCGTTTCCATCGCTAAATTGCAACGCTGCTTCTAAGGGGCACCTAAAAATCGTGTCTTGCTCAAAGCAAAAGAGTAGATCATCTCATACAAAGGCGCCAGATATCGATCCAGCTGTAAGCAGGTACAGACACCGGACCTGGGTTTTAACCTGTTCATAGAGCTGTTTCTCTCAGTACCAGGATAGCTCGATGGGCTGGGTTGGGCGAGGACAGATAGTACCTATTGTTGCCATTGTTTGTATTGCTGCAACCAATGGTGGTAACGCGCGTCTTAAGTATGTCCATGAGGAGGAGTCAGCATAGGAGCAGGGCGTGTGAAACAGCAATAGCCAATCGAGTGTGGATGTAGGGATAAGCGGACCGATTACACAATGCCGACCCTGTCAATCACTATGACAGTGGTTGTTGTGCAACATTCTCGTATTTTTCGGGGTTCCATTCTGTTCCAACCACGTGCTGCATCAGCCATGCTCAACATCTGTGCTCCCGTAGCTTCACCTTCCCTAGTCGCACCGCACACATGATAGAGCAATGATGACTCGGGCCTTCCCCTGCTGTTCAAGCAGTTACATAACAACGCATGTTGCGCCGGACTCCACGCCACCGTGCCCTCGTTTTGTACATCATCTTCACCCTGTAATGTCTGCCACGTGGCTGCTCATGCACACCCGCGGCACGATTGTTGGTTTCATGCAAGGTGGGGCTTATTCCTGTAGAGCAGGTTTGCATCTGTCATGTGCGGAGCCGGCTTTATTTTGGTCGGTTTTGCTTCAGGTCCGGTATTAAGGGTCTACCTCTTTCCAGTCGGTTCTGTTCAGAGTCTGGTTGCGGGAGGCTGCGGAAGATTCACTTCGCAATGGTGCTGGACTATTTACCAAATTGGAGAGAATCACGTCGCGGTGTTTAGCAGCACCGTGACGTGATCTCCCACAAAGGCGAAGCTTCTCACGCTGCCGGACGGAGGCAGAACCATTTGTGGACGTAATGAATGGTGGACATAACGAACTGTGCACATCATGATGGTTCATTTCTCCTGCGACGTTGAAAGGGAGTTGCGACGCATTGACATTGGAGACCTGGCGTTTGGAGGGTGTCATTTGCATGTTGCAATGCGACGCCCAGCTGCAAAATAATGCCACGTGTAGGATTTTCGCGTGGCTAACCCGCTGAACGCCGTCGTTAAACGTGATCGTGCCTGTGTCAAGTCCCATGCCTAACTCAGAACCCCGCTCATCCTCAGGTTCTGCGGGCAGACATAGTGATGGACATCGGCGAATCGCTGAACCCGGCCATCGACATTGGTCAGATAGAGGGCGCATTCATGCAGGGATACGGTCTGTTCTGCATGGAGCGACTGAAGTACTCGCCGAAGGGGTTCAACTACACCCGCGGACCGGGCGCCTACAAAATACCAGGTCAATGAAAGAAGTCACCGGCTTTGAGCGATGTTCATTTAGTTTTTTTCTGTGCCTATATGTGGCAATTTTCAGTTTCATGTGATGTATGGCATGCATACTGGCATTCTCCTTACTTGCGGATGCGTGAGATTTTCCAGTGCATTAGCATATCAAAGTTCTACAAGCGAAATGAAACTAGTTTGCAAAGGCATGCTAAGTTGGTCATTTTCCTGTGTTTTATCATAACTCTATTGTTTTAAGTTGTGTAAAGTGGTCTTTGATACTTGGGTGGCGATTTGGTTTCTTTTCAGTTGTGAGGCTTTCAGACATGTGCTTTCGACTGCTCCGAGTTTTCCCAAATGTTGTCATCAACACAATGAGGCGAATTTGTTTTGATCTCGACTGGATTGCACGTCTCTGCTGCGACACGGGTTGAAAGAACATTGATTTAAGGAGAAATGTAATTGCCGAGGATGCTATCACAAGAACCATGCCATTTCTATGAAATGAAACACTTCAATCAAGAAAATCAAATAAATCGGCATCAGAAATTTTAAGACAACAATAAAGTGAATAACTATTTCTCGGACTTTGGTTCCAGATGTTGGGTAAAGTCTGCGCGCGGTTTTGTCATCATTGCAGTAACATGCAGTGTCCGTAATCTAGAACTCAGTGTCTAGTCTTTTCCATTTCCCATTCCGTTCTCATCGATTAGATCTGGGACCGATCCAAACGATGAGAACGGAATGAACATGTAGAGAGCTCTGATTGCATATTTTCGAAACGCGTTTGACTTACACATGTTATGTCCCGAATGGCGGTACTCGTTCATTGAATAAAAGTGATTCATAATACTGAGGCGAGAGATTTTGCGTGCGTGTGAAGTTGTGTTTGGACAAGGGGGGAGGGGGAACTTACAACCCATGGCTTGAGACCGACATGTCGCTCATGTTGGCTTCTTTTGTGTTCAAAGTTAAATTGTAGTTTCATATGGCATTGTTCATGCTGGCTTATTTCACGTGTCCTTCACATTCCTTCGTAGAAATTGTCTGCACTTTCTCGTCATAGCATTGTTTTCTTGTCTGTTGTTCGATTTTCTTATTTTATTATTTACGAAGTGAGTCGTTTTACCTTAGCCTCTGAGGAGTTAAGTACGCCAGTCGTGTACCAGCTGCTGCATACTCCCTACCGGTGAGGGACTGGAACCCGGGGGCAATGCGCGAAGGAGTCAATTTTAGAAAACTTAGGGACAAGGGCTAAAAATTAAAGATGTTTATTTCAGAGGGCAGTCAAGCTGTCCCAAACTTTTGAGCGATAATTTCGACATTGGAACGTTCCACGAATTCCGATATTAGGCCTATTATTCAAATGCTTTTCTTCGAATATTCTTTCCTTTATGCTATGCTCTTGATCTTGACCTCGCTGCCGCCGACGCTCTCCGCAGGGTTCGGCGATATCCCACTGCAGCTGAACGTGTCACTGCTGAGAGGCACCTCCAACCCGCGCGCCGTCTACTCGTCCAAGGCGGTGGGCGAGCCGCCTCTGTTCTGCGCCGCCTCGGTCTTCTTCGCCATCAAGGAGGCGATCAGAGCGGCTCGGCGCCAGCAGGGCGTGGAGAAGCCGTTCGACCTGCACAGCCCCGCCACCCCCGACCGCATCCGGATGGCATGTCAGGACACGCTCACCGACAAGGTAAGGCGGGGCGGGCGACACCGGCTGGTCATGAATCGGTAGGCTTTCGGGTTTGACAAACGGGATTATTCCATGCAGACATGGTTCGCTGGACTCCTCTAGATAGCCTACTTTACTCTAGTTGGCGTAGAGCAGTTTGTCGAGTTTTGACAAACCAGCTTCTTTCATGCATCCATGGATAGCTTGACTCTTCTAGATAGGCTACTTGACGCGAGTTGACGTGAACGTCTTGGGAGTTTTTTTATGTTGCATTGAGCATTGACCTAAATATGTGCTGTGCAGCCCACAACACAAATAGCCACCACGGATACCAGGAAATCGCCACGATACCTTGCATGGCAAAGAAGTCACAACGTGGAAAAATGTGCTTGACAGAAGAATTGGATCGGGATCAAACATGGTTCAGATTAGATTCTGAAGACTGAAAGACTGAAAGACTGAAATTCTGAAAGTCTGAAGATTGCAAAGACTGAAAGATTGGTGTGACTGATTCGATTGGTTGATAGTGATAAATCGGTGCCTAGCTCGACCTCTTTTAAGGGGTTGCAACTATTCACAAAGTTCTTGTCCCCTGGTATTCCTAAAGAAAGGAGGAAGTTTTGATCCCAACGGCAGGTTTTCAAACCCAACTTTCATGCTGACCAACAGATACATCTGCACTTTTGCAGTGGGGACTTCGGTTTACTGAGCCATGTTGTTGTAGCATGGATATTGGGTTGCAACGCCCGAACGCAGTAGGTTGCCGGCTTCGCATAGATTGCACATCGAGACTAAGCCCTCTGGAAGCATGGCGCCGTGGAGCGCGGACAGCTGGCAGAAAAATGGTCTGAAGCGGGACACGCCGCAACGTTCAGTGTTTTAACCAATGATCATCAGATGGCAGACCCAGTTTCTTTAAGCACGAGGAGCATATGTAAACTCGTTCGATTGTAGCAGGCCGTGTAGAAGTACGGTGACGCGAGCTGTTCAGTTCTCCAACGTTTGATGTCGTAGGGTTGTTGATGATTTCGTTAAATAATGTGCGTTTCCTTTGATTCGTCAATCGCAAATGACGGCTTCACTTTGTTTCAACTTGACCTGTGGTCAGCCCGGTGTGTCTTTGTTTCAGCTGCCTCCCAGTCCTGCACCTGGGAGCTTCGTGCCCTGGATGGTTGACCTTTGAGGTTCTTCTGATGCTGGCGGTGGACGCGCGTCTCTAAAACTGACTGCAGAATATTCATCGCTCTGGGGATGTTTGATTGATGAGTTGTGACTTCCACCTGTTATTTCATGATTTGACGTGGCACAAAGCAGGCGAAAAGGGGCGTAGATTACTCATGGCTGATGTGGTGTTCGTTGCGATGCTGAAATGCTGATAATCTTGTGTGAGTGGCGTGATCCACGATCAAAATGGCTCCCATGTTCTTCACTATGGATGAAATGTCCGGTCATGTAAGCCGAAATAGGCTCAGTCACTTTTTTGGCTCGGTGCATTTAGCTCCGCTTATATTTTTTATGCCGGAAGTGGGATATGGATGTGCTTTGTGATGCAATAGTCTTATCATATCATGCAGTGAATTAATTGCAAATTGTTGTACAGGTTACCTCTAGACATGTCTATCTGCTCATGGTAACCTAAGCAAAGCTCCGGTCCTTGTGTCACGATTCTTAAAGTCTAGAATAAAATGCGACGATATATGCTTACATCGATGCAATTTAGCTAAACAACCTTTTAGGCGTGCATTCAAAATCGGGTGCTGGTATCGCAAACTGGAATCAAGCGTGTTCGCCCCAAATTCGTTAATACACATGTACATGTTATTGTGTGCGCTGTGTGTGAGGCCTCCGCGCTCTCCATTTGCATCCAGACCCTTCTGTTGGCATCACGGCAACACTTCACCGTACGCGTGGACCGCGCTGTCAATTTTGCAGCCCGCTTTAGCTGGTCACGAGGCATTAGAACACCTCCCTAGATTTTCACCCCCGCTTCAAAAGCTCCCGGAATGACTCTAACGACCACCATGACTGTCGCCCTCCCTACATACCAGCAATGTTCCGTTCGACATCCAAAACAGCATACGCCAGCGTCTTCGGTCGACAGTTCCGGTCGCCCTGTCATCTAGCGACTGCATTTTCAAGCTCAGCTTTGGCAATCTCTCGCAAGTATCCAGGATGCCTTTGCCAAATGTCCGGACACAAAGCCAGATTGAAATAAAACGAACAAAAAAGTCGAACGATTAAGGGCGAAGTCAGAACACCAGACAAGACAAACAATCGACAGGGATAAAACCAGAAACAGAAAAGGCAAAATGGTCAAAAAGTCAAATAAGGCATCGCGAGTCATCAGGTATAAAAGTTGAGTAGAGAAAAATGGGAAAGACATTTCTGTCGTAATGTCCTCCACTGACAGACATGAAAGTCGGTAGGGGTAGACGGGGACTTAGGAAAGTGTGAATTCAGTAGACAAAAAGTTCAAAATGATAAGTTCTGACAGGATCACGCTGAAAAAGTTAAAAGGCAACCAAGGCAAGCATATGCAGCTGATGGGCTGGCTTTGCTCCAGAGAGTAAATAATACACAAGTTTAACACGCGTCCGGGTGGCCACTTGGACACCCTTCGTTCGGGTGGGGGGTGGGGGATCAATTTTACCCTCCCCCTGAGATCTCAGGAACTAAGAGAGCTAGAGACACCAATTTCACGGGGTGTGCTGGCCTGTACGTGAACTCATTCAGGTCAAAGTTTGAGGTCCCTATGTCATCACCTTCGAGTCAAATAAAGTCAAATAATGACAACTCCAGGATAGTCTCTAAAGTGCCCCCAGAACCTAGACACCCGTTCTAAGCAAAAGTCAATATGCTCAGTTAAGGCCAGTGACTTTGTTTGACCTTTTGAACGCCATGGGACTCAAAATCTTATGATGCTGCCTTGAGTTTGCATTTGAATAATTGACAAAGACTACGTTAGGCAGTATTTTCCTAAAAAGAAAACGTTTACGTGGTTCATTTTAGGTCAGTGACCTATTCTGAGATTTAAGAAGCCGATGGAAGATGTGTAATGTGGTTCCTGTTATCAAATAAATTATAAATGTGCCCCATAAACTGCCGTATAAAACAAGCATTGGAGTTGGTTTGACCTTGGCTGGTTTTGACCTTGGTTTGATCTTCATACCTGACCCTAGGTCAATTAAATTTGTTCAGCTGTTGTGTTGCCTAAGAAAGTGTTTCAGAGATGTATGGCTTCGTCTGACACTCCGTTGTTGCGTCAGACAGAACGATTCCCTAGAAATCAACTTCGCTGAATCCATGACATGGCCTTGACACGTCGTAGATCAGCGACCTGGCAAAGTAAATGTAATTTTGTGATACCAAACGATAAGCTATTTAAGTCTTTAGAGCTACGCAAAATTTAGCGTGACTTCGCCCCGCCGTTCGAAAACTATTCCGAAAAACCTTCGGCGGAGCCAGTTCCTGTTTCCGGAACCAGGAAGAAGCCAGGAGCAAGTTTGTAATAAGACCATATACCTGCCAAGACCCAGAATGCAGCGCTCCAAGATTTCGCCGGATTGATTTCAGGAACCAGTGGGTATTCATACAGTACACTTACGTTATGCATGCTTCACCGGTCAGAATTGCTGGTGGTTTTTTGGTGCACTTTCGATGGACATTTTATTTTTGCGACGGCACGCCTTTAATGTTTAATAACCGTGGATAACAGTGATAAATAATGTCATCACTGGTCGATGCTCGAAATCCATTTTACTTCCAATGGCTGCCTTTAATGGTAGATAACTGGCAAGCTGGTGGTTAGGAATGAGCCAATGAGAAACGGTAGCTGGGATTTGGGGTTTTCTGGCCTTTGCCAGTGGGAATGTGAAGCTGAAGTGTGGTTGAGAAGAACCAGTGTGAACCATGAGCCAGAGCCTGGTCTTTGCAAATAAGCCAAAGGGAGCCTTGAAAAAGGACCTGGTGTCTCAGTCTGTGGTAAAAGAGGGAATGATTTCCAGGGTATGAATAGAAGCTAGCGCAGGTCGGTCACTTGAGTTCACTTCGTCATTGACTTACGACCTAGGCTCCGCCCATTGAGGTGGAGTCACAGATAACGTCAGTCAAGAGCGTTCTTAGTTCCACATGACGCCAGTGGCATCGCCGTATCCAGCCCATGGCGACATAAAGCGCGCAGGGATGGCGCACTTGAATGTTATTCGAATGAACAGTTGGTGGCAATTTCTGTGGCTAAATACATCATTGTCTATCACACTATCCACACGATATCGAGGTCTGCCTGTTTGCCGGACGTACAAGATCGCCAGCGGCACATCGACCGTCGCTAAGCGTTGGTGCATCAACAGTGGCAGCTTGCTTGCATACAAACGCGCTTACCTTGGCTCTCGGCCGAGCATAGGGAATGGGCTTAGGCTGTGACGTCATGTATAATAAATGGGCTGATCCCGAAGCAGGAAACATGCTACCGTTTGCCAACGAAGAACTGTCCTCAGACAGCCTTACGACGCGTGTGCGGTTCGGTGGTGACGAATTGAAGGCTGGCGCCCTGCCAGGAGCGTCTGTCGGATGAGCTCGCGCGGACTCGGAGTGGAGGAAACAGGGATGCGAGGAAGCGGGGATGGTTGGATCTGCGATTATGTCCGAGGACAGTCGCTGACATTTCCTGTAATGCCAGGCGCCAAATTTTGCCGACTTCCAATTAAATTTGTCATGTCTTGTTTTTGTTCCTCGCATTGTTTCCAACCTGACTGTCATCCCTTTTTCTAGAGCACGGTAAAACATAGGTCTTCACTGGGCATAACTTAAGGTACAGGTATGCAATTTGTGAAATTCAAGGGCAATACCTCATTAGCAAAGTCCCGTTAATGTTGGGTTTTTTCTCAAATCGTCTGCAACGTTTCGCAGGTTTGGCGAGGGGCGCCATCTGTGTATCGAGCGCTTCAGCCCAGCTCCTTTCCACAGCGGCAGTAATCGTCGCCAATACGCTACTGCGCAGCGCGCCATCGATTTCCGATGCGACCTTGCCAGTGCCGCTGCCTCCTCTCGCTGCGCCGCCGCCGTCGACGCGTGCAGGCGAGCCTCCGTCCGCCGTCGGCGCGGGGGCTCGCCTGCGCCTGCCGCGCCCCCGTCCCCACCCCCTCGCTGCTCCCGGGGCCTGCGCCGCGTGACGTCATAGCCCGGCTGCCGTTGAAGGTCGTCGAGTCGGCGCGCGTGCGGAGGCTCAGGCCGGTTCGCGGTTGGCGGAGCTTGGGCGCGGGCTGAGGTCGCTGGGGGATCGGCACGTTCCGTACCAGCGCGGCAGAGCGGCTCAGGCGCACACGCAGCGGTCCGACGGTGTTACGTGGACGGCCTGATTCGATACAGGTATGTTAGTCCGTCAGAACGAGGGTGGCTGGTGAGACTCGGTTTGAGATGTTTTCGTGAAATTGGAGAGGGCACTTGGCTGAATTGATCCGTGTTATGTGTTTGCGTCAACTCTGCCCCGCTGACGTCAGTTGCCTGATAATTTCTGCTCCGGTTCTAATTCCTCCTTCCCGGACCCAATTCCATAATCAGGTAAAATTTGGGACACTTAAGCTAATTTGCGGTACTTGCAGCAATTGCGGTATAGGAAGCAATTGGAAGTAGATCTTTCAGTGCTGTTTCATATTGATTTCCTCCACAATTATACTCACACAACTAACTTCTATTTTTTATAACAGACACTCCTATATATCTAATAATGTGTTACGAGACACCGGGCGGTATTCGAGGACGCTATTTTGTGCTATGGCGAACGTATGTAGTTGAAACTCGTCAGTGCAAGGATCAACGTGGATTCATGGTGCTTGGATGAGAGTTAAGTTGCAAATACTATGCCGATTGATTAAAAATAAAACGCTCAAAAGTTATCCATTTTCATCGCCTCAGAGAGAGCGAAGGCCCTTGCGACCGCGGGTGAGTTAGAGGGCATTTTAGTCTGTTACACACTGATGGTTCCAAAACGTCGTAGTTATTACCGGATGATTCTGACAGATGATAGCTTGCCACCTGAAGAACGATAATGGGTATGCCTGACTATTTTAACCGTTCTTGAACATCGGGATATTGCATTCCTTGGTTTTTCAATCACTTGCATTTCATTTGGATCTGGGCGTCGGTCGGGCTAGGTCAGGTCAGGTCAGGTCAGGTCAGTGTCAGGGTCAGGCCAGACCCCGCTAAGGCGTCACCCCGCAGGTCAACTGTAAATCTGTCCTTCCGCGACGACGACCAGCTTCTCGTAGCCCGCCTCATCTGAGGTGCAAGTGGACTATGCTCCTGATCCCACCCCCCTCTCGCGGCCGGCTCCCCCGGCTGGTCAATCACTGCTGCGCCGAGGCTTAAAAGAGCATGCCCTAATGTCTGACACGGCTGCGGTCCGCTGTCAGCTGTTCTTTGGGGCGTGGTTCAGAGTTCAGCAATCGCCTCGAGATCAAAAGCTGCACCGCCTCACGCGTCACGGGGCGGCGCGCGCTAAGTAAACCGGCTACACAGAAGCGGACTACGGCCTTGCACTCTGTCACTCTGCCACTCTGCCACTCTGCCACTCTGTCTGTCACCCACTTCTCTGAGGTTTGGAAATGTCTGCTGCGTGAAGGACAACAGCCATCCGCCATATCGCCATAGCAGTTCACGAAAACCCTTATATCGTGTTAAAGTACATCTTAATACGGTGAACTGCATCACCCCCCGGTCGATGCTCTCCCCGCCCCTCCCCCTCGCCATCCCCGCCGCTGCGCGCTGTTACTAGGCAGAGAGGGACCTGACCGCGGCTTCACCGCTCACGCTCGTGTGGGTGCACTGCAAGAGCAACCCTGCAAGATAACAGGTCTGGTCTCCCTGCACTTGTCACCAGGAATGTCTTCCTGCTCCATCTTCTGCAAGACAATCAAGGACGACATGTTAGAAAGCAGGGTCTTGCTTTTTATCCGCTGCTCGATGTGCTGTGTTGTTGCGGTGTGGTTGTGCAGTAGACTGTTTAGTTGCCTTTTGGACACTCTGGGAGCGGTCTGGCTGCAAAAGTCGAGGGCAGAGCTGATTCTGTTGTGGTGAGGGCCATCGGGTTTTTTTCAGAACATTGCCGCTGAAGTGCTGCAGTTGACGCTGTTTAGAATGTGGTTCACTGGAAAACTTCCCATATTAGAATGTGACCAGACAAAATGCGTAGACATAGGCTGCGTGTCTGAAGAATTATCAGCATAGCCGTGGTTACGTCGACACTGTGGAATGCGCTTCGTGGAATTTCTGGGGCTACGCACGTCGCCAAAAATACGCTGCCCATCTGCCAGCATAGTTTTTGCTTTGTGTTTTGCTCTCCGGTAAAAAAGGCAACTCGAGAGCCTGTGCTGTGCCCAGTACTCCCCAGTTACCCGTGCGGTAACCGCGTGGTGACGTCAAACAAACTGGCTGGCAGCCGACCGACGTGGACAATGATAGCGCAAAACATTTCACTACTCCTTCCAGATGCGCACCAGAGTAAAACACATCTATCGGTCGATGTAAGCGTGGCCACTCGCGATTTTGGTGGCTTCATGCACAACCGACATCCTGTTATTCATGAGCCCCTGGCGTTCCCACGGGTGATCCGGCGTGACCGGGCTCACTCACCTCCCTGACGTTCCTGCCGAGCTCTCGGGCCCGACCTTGGTCTCACCACCGTCGCCAGTCTCCTCGCGACATCACCGGGTCAAGGTCAGAACGGCGTTCAGGCGAGGTCATCTCACATGGCATCCTGAAACGGCGGCACTTGTTGCTTTTCGTCGTGAACGTCGTTCTTGTGAGCGTCTCACCATAGCGTGTACATTACATGAGCTTCAGTCAGCTCGGTGCACACATAGTTGAATTTTGGTTGAACAAGGTGTGTGCGATGTTGACTTTTGAATTCTGAAGTACGTGGCCTGGTTAACCCATTTGCCGGCCTTGGGCGATACGGTACCACAGGGTCTTCGTTATTTCCTGTCTTTTCTGTTGCAGAATCGTTATCCTATGCGATCGCATCAGTAACTGATGAATTCGGTTTCAACTTTATGTCGTAGTCTGGGAACCCTAGTGTGTCGTAAAGCGCCAATAACAACAATCCATGAGTGAACAAAAGCGTTATGCAAATACACAATTAGCCAGTATAGACATAATATTAGTGCACACAATATAGCTTCGTAGTGAGTGCAATCAACTTAAAAGATATTATGCGAAGGCTTCCTCATTCTCTTCTGAAGAATTCCCGGGTGTTTTCATGGAGCAAGCTGTGTACCATTACTGAATCCTCGAACCCTCCTCAGTCCCCACTGCGACATCCCTTTGGTGCAGCCCGTGGGAAGGGCACCACCCCAACCTCGAGCTCGGCCAAACACGCTCGGATTACGATCTCTGAAAGAGAACCCTCCCTTTCTCCCTTTCTCCCGGCGGCGCCTTCCGGGATCGCCGTTCTGAACAACACAAACAGCTGGCGTTGCCCCGGGCCCTTGGCGCTCACACGCGATTGGTGGGCCCGCCGGGCGGCATCGGACGCCACCAATCCGACGGCTGGAGACCGCGGCTGGAGAGCGGGCCCTGCGCGGGCGGCACGGAATCACCGCCACCCCGGCCCGGCGCCTGCACTCGTGCTCGGGAGACACAGCTGTGACGACACGTGCGTCTAATTTACCGCGAGGCGGGTGGGTGTCCGGTCCGTAGCGGTCGGCGGACCTTGCGACGGTGGTATCTAGCGCTGCCACTAAGCCATCGTGACGATTTTGAGCTCTCACGGCGCGGTGAGATTACTGCGCCGCAGTCGAAGGGGACCTCCTCGCTGCGTTGTTATCACCCGAACCCCTTCGTTGTGATCCACCGAACCGGTCTCTCGCGACCCGGGTCACCTTGACTCGTATTCATTATGCATATCCATGTCCACACTATCTTTTATTCATAGGCGACGGCGCGCCATCGCCTTCGTGACCAGCACACATTCCCAGCAAGCACCCCTTTTTCTCGTGGTTGACCTATCAGCATACTCTTGTTAAGGTTTGTTTGAGGCAGCACCCCAAACGGTGAGATCTAGCGTGCTGGCATCCGACCCTCTTGTCCTCTTTTCTTGCTTCATCCTTAATCCTCACGACATTCCTCTTATCCGAGGCAGGCAGTATGCGCCAGCCACTACGGGGCTGATAGGCCTTCTGGGAAGTGGGGAATCCCGACTGGGCACCCAGCGCAGACCCGAGGGGTTCCTGCGCGGGTTTAAGCGCGGTGGTCGCTGCCCCCCTAAGCGCATATAGTCCTGCCCTGCCGCTATCCATTCCCCCTCAACCCACAGCCGTGAACTCATCATTTTGGGTGGAAAGAGCTCTAATCCAAACATCCAAACCCAGCGTGCTGAAGTTCGCTGACTGATGACCGTGCAATTCCAGGGGTGTTGGCGGATCGCGCGCCTGCTTCAAGATGAAGCCGCTGACGTTCTGCCGCCTGCTGAGCACCTCGGCCTCGCGGCGGGCCGTGCTCCGCTCTCACTCAGCCGACATCGAGACGGCCAGCAAGCCGCTGTTCGAGATGGTCTGGGAGCGCCGGCTGCGTTGGGGAAACCACCCGGCTTACGTGAGTAATCCGGCGTTCCTGAGTGATTCCGCTGCGCTCGGGAACTACCCGGCTTAGGCAAGTGTCCTGGTGACGCGGTTACTAACCGGCTTACGTGAGTGTCCCGGCTGCGCTGGGGACACCCCCAGCTTACATGAGTACTCCGGCGACCCCCTGAGAAAACCTCCCGGCTTACACGTGTGCCACGGCGACGCTGATGCCTCCCGGCTTACTCGAGTATTCCCGCTGCGCTTGGGAACCTCCCGGTTTTTTGTGAGTACCCCAGCGACCGTACGGAAACCTCCCGGCTTACATGAGTGGTAAGACGACGCAGTCACGCAGCGTGATCGGTACAGTCTTGTTGAATGTGTCTTCATATGGCGCGTAGCGCCGTGTTATTGTTTTAATTAATCGGACAAGCTAATTGCTGGTGGCGTGGTCGATACAGTCTTGTTGAAAGTGTCCGCATTTGGCGCGTAGCGCCGTGTTATCGTTTTAAGTAATCGCACAAGCTAATTGCTGGTGTGGAGCTGCGGTCAAAGTCCTCGCCGATCTGGGCGCAAAATTACGCCAGAAGTCGGCGCGCTCTAAAACCCCAATCATCATCATCATCGCCGATCGCAGCCTGGTGTGTGGACATTGATCCACCCACCCAGCCACCCAGCTGCTTGAAATGATTAGAGCTATTAGACAATTTCGCATGAGTCTGCGAATAAACCGCGCCGAGTATTTTCAACGCGCCATTTAAAGCCACGGGGGGAGGGGTGAGGGGTGGATCAAGGGATGCGAAACGCTGTCGCTGCCTTGATTTTAGCACACGGCATCCTTACGCTCTCAGATATAGGTCATTTTGCTATGCTTAATGCGGCTTGATCAACTTAATAACCACTATGAAGCTAAAAACGATCCTCTTTTTGCAACAGCACTTGGCTATTTCACAAAGTTGGATTAAAATGAGATTTGTAAAGGGGTGTGGCACACGTCCGTTGGGCATCGACGTGGAGCATGTGCGTTGAAGGCTGTCGCTGACTGTGGGGAGTATTTTGCAGCCACCTAAACCAAAACACGTGCTTTTTAGGTTGGTTATGCTGAGATGAGCGATAGCTCCGCTCATAACTGTTTTCTTGTTTTTTCTGTCGTTTTTCAAGTCCCGTACGGAATGTTGCATGTATCCGCAGGATCTCCCGACGGAAGCTGCCACACAAGATTTATTGCTACCTGAATGGAGGCGAGTTCTGGCGGTTTTA
The DNA here is from genome assembly GCF_011947565.3 of Pollicipes pollicipes. Taxonomy (NCBI): domain Eukaryota; kingdom Metazoa; phylum Arthropoda; class Thecostraca; order Pollicipedomorpha; family Pollicipedidae; genus Pollicipes; species Pollicipes pollicipes. The sequence continues at coordinate 26,273,949 of NW_023596136.1, read as the reverse complement.
ATTTTCTGCCGGACGGTGGGACCGAAATATCCCCCCGCGCACACACACGCGCGCGCTTCCACATAGTTTCCCTCGCCTGTGAGCTGTACAGTGGTAGCGCTCTCACCCCTCTGAAGTCCGTGATTGACACTGGAAACGCTCGCCGACTTCTCTGTCGAGCGCGGCCCGCTGTTGGACTCTGAGGTGATGCCTCGAGCGCGCGCATTGTTGCCAGCCAGCCGATCGCAGTGACCCTGATTGCGGTCCACAGTTCATTCTGGAGTGTGCTCTGGCATATTAATGTCTTCGGTGCTTTACTGCGGTTCGCAGAGTGTAATTTTCCGCTGATGTGTTATGCAGGATTAACGGTTGATTTTAATCAAACCAGCGAAGGTTTGACCGGAGCTGCTGGCCATCTGCAGTAATTTAATCAGTCGAGTGTGATGCACTGAGCACCGTGGAGTGCGGATGTCAGCCGCAAATAAACAGTAACGGATATGGCCCCCCCGGGGTCGGGAATTTAGCAGCACTGATTACACGTGTCAGAGGCAGTTTATCATGGAACTGCTGATGCCGGTTCTCATGATAACCGTTTCTCTCGTCGCGTGTTGTAACGCACGATTGAGGAACGCTGCACCAGCGAGTTTTATGTCGGAAGTCAAGTCACAGTAGCTATTGTCGTTGCTAGACCGAGCGGTCCTTTTACAGGGACACAAAACTCTACCTTTCGCCTTACAGCTTGATACTTAATGCAAACAAGAAAGGTACTGAGCTTGCGTTTTTCGGTGTTGTGAGATAAGGCAGACAACACACAACCATTGCTTACCTGACAGCATCGCTTAACCAGTATCATCTGGTGCAGTTATGGTCGGTTATTGTCAGCATAACAACCTCAGACGTATTAATAACGCTCGTTGCTTCTCTCTTACACTTACATGGCGCCTGTTTTGCGGTTGGTTTTAAGGGTGTCCGGTGGCCTGCTGCTCTCTGCCTCCCCTGTTTTCTTGCTGCGTCCTTCCCCTGATCTCTGAGTTGCAAGAGGCGTGCGCCTGGCCCTCGCGGAGATGGAGGCCCCTGCTCGCGCTGGTGACCCTTGCCCGCGATGGCCGCTCCTGCCCACGCGAGTGGCCCGTGTGCCGGCGTACCGTGCTGGCACACGTGTGGTATTCGGAGGCGATGGACTTTGGTCGAGCTACGCCAGACAGCCGCCTCCGAAATATGGAACAAGTGGGACGACTGTGAGGCCCCGGAGGGTGGTGACGCGACCTTTGCACTCTGCCGGGAGACCGGAGAGTTGTCATTCGATCGGACTGATATCGCCCCTAACATTTGCGTCAGCGCGGTTGCTAATGATGCGAAAGAGGAGACTTGCGAAGATGTGGCGAGGATTTTTGCTGTGATCATGGGAGTTTTTCAACGTAGTGAGATATAGATATTATTCAAGGTGAAACATTCAATCGTAAAACACGCACGGTGTTTCCAATCTGTACGAAACTTTGCAACAAGCTTAAAGACGTATCAGCAAGGTTGGCGGAATGGAAAAAAACGTCTGTTGGCCGTATCGGTATCGATTGAAAAGTTTGCCTTGAATGTCAATCATTTCACTTGGTGTGTTCGACTGAGACAGCTCCCAGAATTGATTATAACTATGTTTAACGTCCAGCAGCTTTGCCTCACGAGATGATTCATGATACATGCCACATTTAAGGGAGTGGTCCACACTCAACAGAGTTTTGAACTGAAATAGCCATCTTAAAGACCTTCCGGTGCTGTTCACAATTCTGCCCTTCTTAAGACCTAAATCCCCTTAGTTTCTGAGCCACATGCCCGAAAAAGGGGAAAGATATATCGGGGGAGTCTTTTGAAGTCACCTTGGCATTGATGTTACCATAACTTCATTCAAATCCTGTCATTCCATAAGCCATGCGGCGATCAAGGCCAAAAACATAGTTGTCGAGGCTTTCATATCTGGCGTTCGTGAGTGCGATTTCAAGATATAACGGCCGTCCAATGGCCCTCAATGAATGGTGTGCAAGGTGCGATGACGTAATGGAACCACGACGCATTGGGGAGCATACTTACTGAGCATTGTGCTGTACAGAGCAGTCTTTTCCACTTAAAAAGTATACCAATGGGTAAGTGAGCTTGTTTCATCATATCGATGCTCACTTCCATACTTTCAAGTGTGAAACATTCCCTTTAACCAGTGTACCGGTCCGCATGTCGGTGTGTTTAACTTACGCACGTATAGGTGTGTTGTGGTCTAAGCCACCCGTACTGTTTATGTTTTTTTCGCAGTTCTTTCTTTGTCTGCTATCATCGTATTCTGTCCCCAGACCAGAGCTGGTTTCTGCTTATCAGCGCGCCCTAGACGCGAAACAGGACGCGTCCAAACCCGTCCTTCCACTCTGTCCCCAGATATGTGGCATCACCGACAAGACACTGACCTACAACGAAACGTACCGCAACGTGCTGCGCTTCTCCGACGCGCTGCACCAGAGGGGCTACCGTCACGGCGACGTGGTGGCCGCCTGTCTGCCCAACTGTATAGAGATGCCGACTGTCGTGCACGCCTGCTCCGCGCAGGGTATCGCCACCACCACCCTGAACCCGCTGTCCACCGAAGGTGAGGTCCAGATGCTGTTCGCATCACGCTGCTGTGGGCGGACACTGTACTGGATGTGAGGCTGAGATGGCGGGGCCGCCGGTGTACTATAAACACGAGCTAGGCTGGCTGCGGGGGTGCGATGGCGTCTCGGTTGTGTGCCTGGGTCCTCACTCCGCGTCCCGACGGCGACGCTGGGATCCGGCGGCGACGTTGGGAGCCGACGGCGACGCTGGGATCCGACGGCGACGCTGGGATCCGACGGCGACGCTGGGATCAGACGGCGACGCTGGGATCAGACGGCGACGCTGTGATCCTACGGCGACGCTGGGATCGGACGGCGACGTTGGGATCAGACGGCGACGCTGGGATCAGACGGCGACCCTGGGATGGTTTCTAGACGTATTTTTTTCATTTTGTCGTGAGCGTAGACCGCATCCTACGCTTTTGTTAAAAAACAGAATTTCAAAAGAGACATAGTTGTCAGGTGTCGATTGCGAAGCAGCGTGGAGAACAGTCCTTCAACATCTGACGTCCAGCCGGCGTGAGGTCCGATTTCTATCGCCATTCTGGTGTATATCACGTCAATATCAGAAGCCTGTCACTGGTGTCAGCACATGACCGATATCGCCAAGCGTCTGTAGCTCCTCTTACAAAGCCACGTGGCCGGGAACATCCGTGTATTGACGCCGTGTTCATTTTGTGTACGGCAGACTAAACAGAAGAATTTCAGGCCTTTTGCGATCCATGAACACAAAGGTATGCTGTATATCTTGAGAAGGGGACCACAAATTGGTGATCGTACCGCCACATGACTTTCTGATTTACAATGATCAATTCTATCTTAAGTTAAGTATGACTTTTACCTGAAGTCAAGTCAAGTCAATTTATTAAGGAACCACTCCAACTGTTGGCTTAGTATTCGATCCCGGCTTTATCACATGGCTCGAAAGTGAAATACATCCTACGCAAGAAAACGAACCAGGAATGACCGCAAAAAGTAAACGAACAAAAAATAAAATCACGAAAATCAAAACACACCGCGCGGTACAGCACTACGTCATACACTGACCCAGAGCTAGAGACTGCTTTGATCAAGTTATTTTCATGTTCTCATACGTCGGCAAACCGCACCGCACCGACCGGCCGCCGAGCTTGCTGCGATGCTGTCCTCCGAGGGTCCCTTTCGCGGCCAGTCTGCTCCGCCCGGCGACGGGCCGTGGCGGCGTAGATCGGACCGCGTCCTCCACCTCGGCAGCCGCCGGCGGAACCGGTTCACCACCGGACGATTCCGTGCATAAACAGGTGGGCAGGGCGCGTCGCCCAGCGACCGTGGAGCTGGCGCCCCAGCCAGCCAGGTCGGCTGCTATGCCCGGGGGCGTTGCGGTCGGCGTCAGAAGCCTTAGAAGGTGTGCGATAAGCACCCGGGCCGGTGTGCGCGCTGGCGGACGGGTGCACGTCGGACGCCGCCCACCAATAAGCGAACGGAAGGTGACAGGCGTCCTCTAACGGGAAGCGGCTGTGTTATTGGCGTGACCTTGAGCAGCCCGAAAAAGCGTGTCTCGCGGCTCCGCTCGCCTACTGGCGCTGCCAAGCGCGCCGTCGGCCATTCGCACATTTCAGGAAACGTTAGCCAAACGGTGTGCGGCGAGCGATCGGGACACGATGTCGCGTGACGTTGAAGCGCTCGATCAACGTCAGACCCCGACACGTGCCCTCAGCGCATCTCCGGCGCCCATACCCGCCCCCCCCCCCCCCCCCGCTCCCCCACATACATCCACTGAGTTTGACAGCGCGGCGCCTGACAGCGGCGCTGAGGCCGCGCCACGCGACACCTCCGGCGCCAGGGGCGTAGGAACGCCACAAAAAATGTGCGGACGGCAGCCCCCCCGAAGGTTGTGTCCGTGCGCCACGACGTGGCCTACGCTACACGTATGCGAGGAAGTGGGCAGACCAGCCGTTTTCTCTCCGGTCCCACGTCAGTGCCCGTCGCCAGTTTTATTTAGGAGACGGCAAAAAAGGCGGTCGGCCGCGGTAGCAGTAGGTGCTATTTGGGTCACACCTCGACCGCTTGAGCCGACTGGGCGCCCGCTGGCGCACGGCCAGCTCGCCTGCTCGCGGGTGGCCATGACCGTTCGCCGCGTGGCCGGCGGGGGGGGGGGGGGCATCCAGTGGACGTCATGAACCTCGGTGTCGTCCGCTTGTGTCATCCGGTACAAGGAACACCGCTCGGCTAAGAGCCTCGCCGAGAGCGCTCACGCCTTTACGATGGAGCGTGTTTGGCGGTTGAGGACCGCCACCTGACCGGGCGCCGATGGTTCGGTGTGCGCAGCTGGCCGGGTGGCGGGCGTCACCCAGCCACGTGGCGCGGCTCTTTCTCGGCCACCGATGGTGAGCGACTCACACTATCGCTGGCTCCCACGGATGTGACCTAGTTCAGTGGCAGGCGGGGCTCGCATGGGCGGCAGCCGAGCGGGGTCAAAGGTCGCGAGGAGCCACTCAGGGAAACAGGCGTTGACGAATCGGTATCAGGAGTGGGAGCGTGGCGAGATGGTCGCCACGGACAAGTTGGGAATTGTGAAAAGTGATTTTGATGGCAACTTTTTCAGGGTGTGAAAAAGGATTGTTGTAACTCGTAGCAAGCTTCTCCACGCATCATCCTTCTGCCGTTTTCTTCTAATCATGCCGCGTTCTCTCTAACTCTGCTGGTTTGACAAAAAGATGCGAGGTTTTCTCCCTTGGTGTTATATAATATTCGCCCTTGCCCAGATAGGAGACGGGGGGGGGGGGGGGGGGGTGCTCTGCGGCTTCTCTTGAGTGCGTTCTGAGGATATATCTCCGGCATGTCGGGTCACCGCGTCATTATTTTCCGTTGTCCCTGGGGCATTCATTGCGCGTGTTTGGCGGCAACAACTTGTCTCCAGCCTCTAGTACTCCTGGTTTCCGAGTGTCGACGATTTTTAGGAGTGCTGTACGGCGATCCCCTGCCGGCGCGGGCGGCAAACCGCGAATCTGCCGACCGCGCGCGGGGCCGGGACGACGCTTCTTGTAACTGAGGCGTAAGGTTTGTGTACCATAAGTAGGTGCTAAAAACTTGCAGAACTACATTGGCATATGCTCGGAATTAAACACGAAACAGTCTGTGTGGGTCTTATGTTGCTAGGTCGTACGGTTCCGCAAATATTCGCATGTAATGCTGGAATAGTCCGATTTGCACACAAAAATAATGCTAGAGATGCTAGATCAGGCATCTGGTCCGAATCAGGTGAGGTCTAGTGAGTCATTTATTGCATTGAAAACTTAGGATGCATTACCAATCGCGATATCTCTTTGAAAAAGCTATGACGTTTTTTTCTGCGAGGCTCTGGCTTTCTTAATTTGGAAACGACAGAGGGTCACATCCACCTCACTTTCGCGTTATGTGTGTGTTATGTGTGTATATGTGCGGTGAAAACGGCGAATCATGGCGGAGGTTAAGTGAAAGAACGCCGAAAGCAGAGATGTGACAGCCGTACCAGGGGTAGCTTTCCACTCGGAAGGGGTAGCTTCAGCCCAGCCCCCCTCCCGCTCATTGGATCCAAGACCCCCAACTTTGAGAGGAAAGTGGACCAAAGCGCGGAGAAACCCAACTGTTAGCGCATTTTGGAAGGCAGGTTATGTCATTTTTATTGCCCCCCTCCCCTAACTCATCTTGCGAAACTGCGCCCTTGGGTCGGCCACACGGCCAAAAACTTGTGTCGGTTTGTTTGTAACACTTTCGCATGAAAGTGCTTAGTTTTGGCTGATTCATGCGTGACTGTTGAATAATAAACCTTGAAACATGGACCTCGGAAACTTGCATTTGCATCTTCATCAAGTTTAGAACACGTTACGTTTCTACTGGAGTGTCTAGGTCGTGCAGCTACAGAGCTACACACTGGCATGCACAAAGGACTGATCACGAAAGCAGATCTCAAGGTTCATTGCACCTTGCGAACTTTACCAGTGCATGTTTGTCGTACGACAACAGATACTGAAGGGATTGGGCGTAGGTGTGTCCGTATGGTATCTTCCAAGTGGCGCTGCCGCATATTCTGCGACAATGCTGAATGCACGGAATCAGAAATGGCAATACGCAGGCAGCGCGTGTAAAATCCACCAGCCCCATTTTCGGTTCACACATCGGTTGCAGTAGTAATGCTTATACCTGCTTGCTGTTTTGTTTCTTGTGTGGCAAATAAGCCGTTCACAATCACCTGTCCTTAACCCTCGCCCTTATGGCGGGGGGGGGGGGAAGGGAGGGAGAATGCAACCCCCAACTCGATCTATAGCCACCCCCAAAGTTTCAGCAGCCTATGGGGAATGCATTGTACGCGTTTTGACACCAAAACTTTGTGATCTTCGAGCACTGGCGGTTGTTTGGGAACACTGCGCGGCGGTGGACATCCCGCCTGGAGACAGACGGCCACCGGCGAATCCGCTGATCGCGCGCGGCAGGCCGACACTGCCACATTAACGGGGTACTACTTGATGTATATGCGCTCAGAACCCACATGAATGCAGTTCGTTGTGCTCATAAATGGACAGGGAGCACGTCTGTGTAAGTTGCATGCTGCTCTGTGGTATGGTTTCGCTCGTACTGGCACGTAAAGCTGAAATGGAAGAATTTAGAAGTAACTGATCATAATAATAAATCAGAAGAAAAATCCTTGGACTTGGAAAAATAGAGCCCGTTATTGAGCAGCATAGCGCTCATTATCAACTGCGAGATCTCGTTGGGACCAATCCACTTTTTACGTGAGGTTCTGTCTTTGTCGGCGGGAAACGACAGGGTCCTCTACCATTCCCCATCCTGTTGGCGTCATTAAAAAGTCGTAGCAGGGCGAAGGTGAGTGCAATTTTTACCACTGCGAGTGAAACGTGAACTGATTGCAATGGGCCTACGCGTTCGAGGAAGTTCGTATGACGCATTGGCAAAGCGCTCTCCCATGCCATCCACGAGTAGGCATATCACCAGATTAGCGTTGCGTCGGCGCAGATCACTGTTTGAACACGTCCTTGTTATACAAATGCATGTCATGCCCATCTCAATCCCTCAGCTGTAAGTGCGCACCTTAAGCTGATATCATCTCCGCGAGTGGTCGGACGTGATATCAGAGCCGATCCTGAAACCCGTATCATAAGCCTGCCAGATACTGCAGGAGTTGATCGCCAGGATTTGTTTCCTGCTGTACATACAAAGCCACTGGTCATGAATCGACGCCCTTGAGCTATGGCTATCTGCTATACCTCTACGCAAGTGTTTTCTTTGTTCCGCAGCAGCTTATTTGCACCTGTCGCATTGTGTCTAGGTTGCCTATGACACCATCGGTCAGCATCACACAATGCCCTCGCAAGAATATGCGATATTTCATTCAGGTTGTATAGTGCTTGGGTATGATTACGCTTTTGTGGGGATAATGTGGTATTATAATAATTTGCCTTGCATCGCCATGCATCACGCCACACCAAATGCGTCACGTCAATTGTTTGGTGTTACGTTTCAGCAAACCATTACACCGCTGCATCGTACATTGGCCACTGACGTCTGGCGATTTCACTATTTTGAAGATTGTAATATTTCTGGAGGATTTTACTGTTTCTGGAGGATTAGGATACTGGCCTGGCGTGTGGCCCCTCGCTTGAACGCGTCCAATAATTGATCCCTCGGGCGGCCTGATGCCCACGCTGATGTCCAGCTGGTACGGCCGGGTGTCGCCTGGAGCTTGCTGACTACACGAATGCGAGTCGAGGCGAATTATTTTTATTTGTCCCTATCTCACCTCGTTTCTAGGAATCCTCGACTAGGTCGGTCACGGCGAGGAGACGAGTCATCCATGTAAAAACCAAAGGATTAAAACACTGTGGGAAAACACTATGGTAAAGTCACGGAATGTGATCTGAGGATTGGGGATGCAAAAGTGGGGCTTACAGTCGACTGAGATTAAGGCACCTGGCTGCTATGATGTGGCATTCTTGTTTAGCTCTAAACCCTCAACATCCGCGTCCCTACACTTCGCAGTTGCCTGAAATAGTAGCGGTTTGACAGCTGACGGCACCAAGTTTACAGCGCAACAATATTGACGCTCTTGGCTGGTATCCAGTGCCTGTGCCCCTCCAGGTCCCGTGGCCGTGGCGCTGGCGCGCGTCTGCGTCACGCCTTATTAGCTGTCACCGTCTGACGCCCCACCCCTCTCCGCAGATGACATGACCCGCCAACTCGAGATATCAGGAGCGCGGGCCGTGGTGGCGCACCCGCTCCTACTGCCCGTGGCTCGCGCCGCCGCCGCCAGGGTGCCGGCCGTGCGCGAGGTGATTGCCACGGGCGACGACGGGCCACCAGAGGGCGTGCTCAGCTTCAACGAGCTGCTGCGCCTCGGCCGAGAGGTCACACCCACCCTCGACATCGACATGAAGAACGACCCGGTGCTGCTGCTCTTCTCCAGCGGCACCACAGGGCTGCCCAAGGGCGTGGTGCAGACCAACTACTGTCTGGGCTCCAACCTGCTGCAGGTCATCTCGGAAGATTTCCACTGGGAGGAGCCGGGTACGTGCGAGGGGGACCGGTTCCCGCCCGCGGCACTGGCATCGCGCGCACACTGAGGTCGGCATCCTTTGTGGTCATGGATCCCGCTGGCGGTGCGTAGCAAGATTTCGGATTCCGTGCGTCAACGTCAGTCACGGTGGTGACGCACGAGATCCGAGCCGTGAAGCCAAGTTTTTGACCTGGGCGAGGGGCGTCATAAGTTGCTCTTAATGTTTCCTGTGGCGTCAAACGGCGTTGCGTGGGGGTCAGAACCTGCGCTGCGCCTCTGCCGAAACTATCAACGTTTTGGGACATAACGCGTAACCGTGATGCATGGGGGAAGTGTCGTACTCCAACGGGCCCCAATTTCTGCAGGCAAGGAGCGCTTCCTAGCCGTGCTGCCGATGTTCCACACGTTCGGCATGTTCTTGTACACGTTCAAGTCGCTGCTGGTGGGAGCGCCCACCGTGCTGCTGCCCCGGTTCGCCCCGGAGCTGTTCTTGGACGCCATCCGCAAGTACAAGGTCAGCTGATGCAGGACGGCGGCCGACGGGCGAGGTAGCGGGCTATGCGGGCTCTGTCATCGTATGCGGATGCTGCCGTGCCGTAGGCTTAGGTGCACGCAATGGCCGACGGCTTCACCAATCGCCATGCATGTTATGTGTTGCATTGCATTGCAGTGCGCTGTTGTGTGCACAATGACATCATATTGTTGCATTTCGAGTTTTTTCTGTCTAAGTTACAGGCGACTTAGTGCCACTAAACTAGGCGCGTCGCCTATGCTATGCCGCTTAGCTAAGGTAGCGTTTCTGTTCCCGCCAAGCCGTGTATGTCCAGCGCAGCAGCTGGTAACCAGCGGCGCGACCATTACTCAGCTGAACAGGGGGCGAAATCGGGTCGTAGGTGCTCGTTTGGCCAAGAGAGTCCTTTTCTCCACGCTATAAGGACACTTTTCGATTTTCTTTTTACCACCTCCCACTTTTTTGTATTCGGCTTTTTGGATTCCAAGAATTGCTTCAAGTATGACCCTATTATGATGCCTGTCAGTCCGTTTTTATAGGTTTTCAAGGCATTAAAAGCGTCCTAAACGGCTGAAAAAGGCTGGGTCATCGCCCCCAGGAACCCCACCACCACTTCAGGAGTGGACGTGGCTCCAAAAGACCCCCTCCCCCTCCCCCCCGCCTATGGCTGCGACTCTGTTGCTGACCGCTCCATCCGGGCACGGCTCGCGGTCTGACATCGGGCGCCGTTCCGCCGACAGCCGACGGCCCTGCACCTGGTGCCGCCGCTCATCACGTTCCTGGCCAACAGTCCGGACGTGGACCACACCACGCTCGACTCGCTCAAGGTGCTCTTCTGCGGCGCGGCGCCGCTCGGCGAGACGCTCATCAAGCGCACCTACGACAAGACCCAGGGCAAATTCCTGTTCATTGAAGGTGAGGCGCGCACCAGACGCTGTGCGATGGGCCTGGATGCGTCAACGACTCCACGTCAGGCTGCGTGCGAATGTCTTGATCTTGATGTCTTGTGTCTTGTCTTGATGTCTTGATGTGCCTTGATCCTGCCCGTCGAAGGAAGTCCACCCTCTTGCCGGCCGACTCGCTTGGTACGATGTTGAGTAATGAAGCCAGCCCCTGGGCGTGGTGAAGTTCGAACGGTCCGTAGACGGATACCCGGCCCTGTCAGACCCCCGCACACCAGGCAGGGGTCTCCCCCGCCAGGCGGGTTTCGCGGACATTGTTTATCCTGAGTGGCCGCACTGCAGCTGGGAGAGCTGGGAGCTGACAGAAAGCTTGCATGGAGTCTGCAGCTGGGAAGAGCGCCGGCCTCCCGCGTCGCGTCGCCTATATGTTGTCTGTGTGAATCGATTGAAGCGGTCGCTTGGCGTTCAAGTACAGCTTCTACGGCGGCGTGGTACGAGACCTTGTCGCCGTTAACACTGGCCTGGTCCGGCGCCCAATGCAGAGCCGCCGACGGACCCAGATCGGTCAGGGCGTGCAGCAGCCCGTGCTGTTGGTATTCCCGCCGCCTCAATGCGTTAGAACAGTCGGGAACTGTCCGCGTTGCGCGGCGCCGTGATTAGCGGCTTGGCGTCGCTTTCCGGCAGGGTACGGCATGACGGAGACGTCACCGGTGGTCAGCATGAGCTCCCGCCAGATGGGCACCGTGCACGGATCGTGCGGCGTGCTGTTGCCCAACACTGAGCTCAAGTGCGTCTCGGTCGAAGATGGACGCGAGCTGGAGCAGGGAGAGCGCGGGGAGCTGTGCGTCCGGGGGCCACAGGTGAGAGGGAGGAGGGAGGGCCGGGGTAAGAGGCGAAGTGGAGGAACTAGAACAAGTGCCAGGATATTTTGTTCCCACGCTTGCAGGCCAAGCAATGCCGAACCTTGATGTGCAAAAAACGTTTACTGACGTCACAGTTCGTGTCCGCAGGTGATGAAGGGGTACTACAGGAACCCTGAGGCGACGGCGGCCACGATCGACGCCGACGGCTGGCTTCACACCGGTGACGTCGGCTACTATGACGAACAGGGCGCCATCTACATCGTCGACCGCGTCAAGGAGCTGATCAAATATAAGGGATTCCAGGCAAGTGGCCAGCAGGTCCTAATTACTGCCGGATCGTTATTGGTGCCTCTCCTATAGATATGCCGTGTGCTACCGTTTTCGGCGAGCGGGCGACGTTTCGTGGCCTCTGGACGTCTACGGCACTGCGACGTCTCCGCCTAACCGAACAGCGCAGCTTCTGACCGTCTGACTGTCGGATCTCCTCGGGTCTCCCGTGTGTTGACGCCATGTCACGGTCCGGGGCGCGTGCCGCAGGTGGCGCCGGCCGTCCTGGAGGACCTGCTCCGCCAGCACGACTGCGTGGCCGACGCGGCTGTGGTCGGCGTGCCAGACGAGGAGGCGGGCGAGCTGCCGCGCGCCTACATCGTGCTCCGCCGGTCGGGCGTGGCCGAAGACGAGCTGGCCGCATTCGTAAACGGCCAGGTCAGCCCGCACTACCAGCTGCGTGGCGGCGTCCGCGTGGTGGACTCCATTCCGAAGAACGCCGCCGGCAAGACGCTGCGTCGCCAGCTGCGAGACATGGCCGAGCGGGAGATGGCCGAAGCGGAGCCTGCCGACGCGGCCGCTAGAGGGGAGGCCGGGCGCGAGTAGGCGGCCGGAGTGGAGGAGGCGGCGCAGGTAACGCTGGATGCCGGACGCAGCGCAACGGCGACACAGGGGACGCGAAAGGGGTGTTGAAGGTGTCCTGAGAAGTCCGGAAGCGCACGCTGACGTTTCTGGGCTACTTCCAGCTCACATGGGCTGTGCAATGGACAGTGTGCTGCGACTGCACAAGTCTGCTCGCGTAGATTGCCTGTGGTCTGCCCGCTTACGGAGCAGTCGACTGTCGCAGCACCACTAGCCCAACCCTCCGCAGGATCTGAATCGGGCTAGAGGTTCTTGAAGCGACCATCCCGTGTTGGCGATGGGTTGACTGTGTCAGGGCTCAGCTCCTGTGGAGGCATCTGCCGGTGACCGGCATCAGGAGGGGCGGCGGCGTGCCGCACCTTGCCACGCCTCTGAAGCATCTCCTGCCGTCGTTTCTGCCATGGCAGGGTAGGTAGCCGTTAGCCGTGGTAAGTCGACCTGCCTTCTTGTGGGGTTGACGGATTCACGCGCGGCGTACCAAGTTTGGCGATGTATAGGTCTGACTGAGGCGGTTGTTTAAAAACTTTGCTGACGAAACTATGAGAATATGTCATATGACATATGAGCTGAAAGGTTCTTATGCTCGGTTAACGACCTTCAGTACACAAGAGGTACTGGTTAAATGAGGTAGTGCTGCATAACGCGCCAACGTCCATACACTGCAGCGTTCACACGCCATGTACATATACTAAGTCAAAACTACTCGGTAACACCACGTTAGCATAAAGCACTGCAACGTTGTTTACTCATTACCTCCTGGTATATCGAAGTCATTAACTCAACATAAGAACTTAGATTTAACAATGCTGTGGAGGAGCTGAAGGTCATTCGGTATTAAATCAATATTGTTTTCTGACTAGACTTCACTTTCCGTCATAGTTTGATTGTGAGCGTGTTTACTGGTGTTTTGTGTGACTAAGTGCAAGCTTGACCTACGCGGCGCCCATGATCAGTACCACAAGTTATACGTTTGGCGTCCGGTACCATTCATTCTAACACGGCACCATGGCACCATTTGGTACCACCACTGCGTCTTTCGACGCAGTCGAAAGCAATGCATCATATATTTTCTGAACCGCCAGAAATCGCCGAACGTATCCATCGACTAGAAAATTTAACTAATGTCCTCTTCAAGGAAGCCATTTTAATCGGACAGATCGCGTGAATCTAAAATGTAAAAGTGCCAGAGGAGCACTTCAGTAAGGTGCAATGCTATCGTAACGATTGATGTACATGACGTAGGTAAGGAATCATTGTCAAAAGAATGGCATCTGTGTACATGCTAGATTCGTCGCTGGAGAAGTATCCAGGCAATGCAAGTTCCAATGCAAGTGTCTATCGGTGGCAAAGGTGGCGGCATAATGTACGTTACACGTGTTACGTACAATAGTATGTATGAGCGCTTGGTTAAAAAATAATTTACTGTTATACTAGTGCTATTCTGTTAATGTGTACCCAGCACTGGCAATGTTTTAGTGTCTTGTTTTGAAGCAGGGTTTTATGGCGGTAGGTTGAACATTCGTATGCAACCGACACACCAATCTGCAGTCTTAGTCGGAAGTTTTACGTTTCCCAGCTGCTTAGTGAGCATATCGGTTCTGAAAATCACCTCTGAATGTTCATAACCTTTCCCGGCATACAGGCATGGTACAAACTATGGGTGGCCTGATTGCGGCTGTTTGTTGGGGCGCAACTGTCAGATCCATCCGCAGTTGACGTGCATAACGAAATACACATCAAAAGCTTATTGATGAACTCGTCGCACTACGTTCAGCATGCTGATGAGAACGAATGTGTTGCACGCAAGGGCAGAAATACCGCAGTTTCGTCCGGCAAACCTGCCTGCTATGTTGTGTTCGGGATCAGCGTTCAGTTCAAACCAGCTATGGTTCACGATCCTGTCAGTTGTTGAGCTCGTTGAGCAAAGCATTGTTTCTTGCCACGTGCTGATTGGATGTCTGTTCAAATATAAAAAACGAACGCATGGAGACTGCGCAGCAAACGTTCTTTTTGTTCTGAACTCGCCGCTCTAAATGTGACGTAGATTGATGGGAGGCTGCTGTGGGTGTATCAGGATAAAGTTTTTGTACAAATAAACAAGTTGTTTAAAGCAACGTCTGTATCGATATCGAACAGCCAGTATGCACAGAAATGAAAGCAGATGCGGAAATATTCGTACCATTCCGAGCACACGCTGATTAACAGCGCCTAATCGTGTCAAGATTAGACCATGTCAAGTTTGTTTTTGCATTAACATGATAGCAAAAAGACGGTTTCATGACATATCATGAGCCATTAGGGAGGAAACTACGGGTATCCCACGGTAGAAGACAGCCAGTTCAGGGATCAGCTCCGCATCTTGAAGAGGGACACCCCGGAACAGGCCGCCTGGGGTTCAGCTGTGGCGGATGAGCCGTCACTCTCAGTGAGCGCTGTGGAGCTGCCTCACACTCTAACGCTGCCCCTCACCGTCACCACATAGAGACTGTGGGAGAGCACAACCTCCCAGACACGCTGTACCCCTGGGGTGCCGGGGCATGGTGCAGTGGAATGCAAGCTGCGGCGTTCGCGCCTGTGCAGGAATTTCAGCCATCCCGAAGCATTGCCTCGCGGACCCTGTTTTGACGACCGCCCCCGGTTCTCTGGCTGACCGATCTTTCCCCCTGACTAAGGTACAGAAGGTGGTTCAAGAGCGGCCGCTGGCTCAACTGGACAAACTCCCGGCTCGTCATCTGAGCCCATCCCCCCCCCCCCCCCCGCCTACGAGCTTCCGAAGGTTTACAAACTGAACCTGTTCACGGGGATCACGCGGGTGGCCTCCACAGTGGTGTCGCCGTTTTCATGGACCCGGGTGAACCTCGCTCTCGAGTCTTCCGAGCAAGGTGCCTGCGGGGAGTCCCGGGGAGGCGGACCCCGCAGCTTCCGACACGGACCAGGAACAGGTGCAAGTCTTTCGCACGGGGGTGGTGTCCGCCGCGGCGTGCCTTCTGAGGTTCGGGTACTCAGTAGGGAGCCAAGTGACGGACCAAATAATCCGTCGTGTCAACGCCAATTACACCGCCATTGACCTGAAAGTCCCAGATTGGAGCGAGTATCGGGGGAGATCGGAGGAGCTAGCGGAAGCGATGGCGGACATTCAGGGGAAGTGGTGGCGCTGAACGGACGAGTGGTGGCCATCGACCGGGAAGGGGTCAACCCAGAGCGGTTGAAGGAGTCCGAGCTTGCCGACGCCATAGCGGACCCCAGACTACAGAAGTTGCCGGCCGTCTTCCGCGTGCTCAAAGTCCAGATGCTTCCGGTCTTTCACGGATCCAGAGAACCTCCATCCGATGAGCCTAGCAAGTGGTTGGGCCCCCTCAGGCGAACAGCCTGAACCGGCCAGGCATCCAGGCATAGGTCGAGCACTTGAAGGATATCTCGAATTAGAAGGGCGCCCCATCTGAGCCTGGTGGTCAAAACCCCCGAAAGCCATCAGCAGGTCAATTCCCTCTTCTGGCCCACCTCGAAGCTTAATATCATGGACGCCGTCTCGCGTATGAGGACGAAAAGAAGGCCCTCCCAAGGGTCCAACCCAAAAGGAGGACCGTCCTCGCAGGAACGCGAGACTGTGGTCCTCAGGAGGAACTTTGATGAGTGTCTCTGGAGCCGAGAGCAGATCGGCCGGGACCATGCCGAGAAGAAGGCTCGGTACCTCCTCCTGGCAGCTATGGAGCTCCGGAAACGGTGGAGCAGAGCCTGGGAGGACGCACCCGAGCAGCTGGACCTAATCCAAAACCGGGGACAGCGGGCAGCCAAGCGGAACGAACCGGTCAACCTCCGGCAGGCCTTCAACCAGGTGGCGTCTGAGAGTAGTGGTACGGCAGAGATCTCCTCAGCCAGACCGGGCTGAGGGGCATCGCTGAGCTGCGGCAGTTGTGAGAAAGCTGTATCGCCCGCATCAGCCGCCTGCAGCGAAAGGGAGCGTGGTCCAAGTACTAGTGAAGGCTTAAGAAAAAAATCGGTAATTGGATTTGCACGACTAATTTGACCTGGCACGACACACACTGTCCTTTACGCAGGCCCAGCAACTGGTAGAGAAAACGGCGTGACATCATGGCAGAGACACAAACTATCGGCAAAATAAGCTCAACCTTGACATTTACTCTCTAAAAACACCCGCACAAGTGACTGTAGCACTCAATCTTTTAACCTATCTCCACCAGTGTGGATACCGACAATGCGCCTTCGTAATAAGCACACAAGCACATAGCGCACACACTCGCGCCGCCCCAAGCTTCATCTCCTGAAACTATGTCCAGCACTCCCACTGATGAGAGAGACAATGTCTTCAATATCCGTGTGGTCGGCTCGCGCCCGGTTTTCGCAACTCGGCTAAATCAGCCGCCGCCACCGCCAGCGAACCTCAGCTGCATTTTGGCTCGCCAGCAAACAGCCCGGCACTGGACGCGGTGCTCGATAATGGGTCCCTGGGCCGGCCGCTAATGCCGATGGGGCGCGCGTAACTGGTTTATTTGCGCAGGCAGTGAAAGCGCACAGTGCCTCTCCCGGGAACGCCGGGGTTTTGCCATTGAAGCTCAGACAGACCGATCAAAAGAGCTTCCTCCTCGCACTGTTGCATGCACTTTTCGTGCAGGCACGCGCGACGCCATCTGTGTGCTAGAACGTTCATAGTGCTAGAACGTTCATGACATCCGTGCATCCGGGCTATTGGTGATTCCCAGGTGATCTGACATCGTCCGACAGTCCAGTCGGTATCCGAGTCTGATGCCATCACAGCTTCTCTTTCCCATTAGCATCTTCATCGACGCTGTCCGCGAGGTTTTTCCCAGGACGTCACAGTCGTTATATGCTTATATGTAACCCAATAAGGTGGTTATGAAGAACGCGATATAAAATAAATGCACGGGACAAGCTATTAGCGTGGATATTGGAACCTGCACCTGGATTGCGCCAAGCATCAGGAAGCAAGTCATGATTACATTTAAGTCTAAAACAGGTGATCATTGCTGCAAAGTACACCTCACTTCAAAAATGGCCTCGATCATCAGTGTGCACAGAACACATGTTTAAGTAGTCCGGGGCTGGGTTCGAATAGCCGTTTTACTCTGCTACCAGCGGCTGGCGACGAGCTGGACCAATCGCAAACGCCGATTTTGGAGGCGATGTTTTGGGGCTGGGTGTACACATAATACGCACTTCTGTTGACATGTTCGCCTCTGGATGTTGCAGAAACAAAACGACTTGAACGAAGAGCTGTTTACTATTCCACATTGAGACTCAGCGCGCCCTGTGCTTTAAAAAAAATATTGTTGTGCGGCAAAAGCACAGAGAGGATATCGAGGTCAACTTTACTCAGCTTTGTAACTTTGGAAAACAAGGATTTTATGCCAGTTTGTCACGGTGAGCTACAAACGTGCAGGGCCATGTGCAGTACCTTCCCATCCATCGTTAAACTGCGGCTAGACAGCTTCGAAAGCAACTTGTGTTCGACCGCGCAAGCTACTCCCAGGAATAACCGTGACGTCACTCATGTTGACTGCGTCACACCTTGCGTTCAGAACGGCAAAGAGCGCACTTCCCGGACAGGGCTTCGGCCAATTAGCTGCATGCTTACTGGGAAAACAAGCTTGGAGAATTATTTAAAAACAATGACTGAAGAAACTGTTTGGCCGCAGGTGGGCGCTATCGAGACATCTTGATTCAACATGAAATGTTTTGGATTAACGATGGGCCAATCGATATGGAAGAATATTTTTGATTATCTTGACAATCCTCAATGGAACATCCGAGATCCGAAGAAAAAATTTATGCACTGACTTGGTGTTCCAAGTAATCATCCCGCAATCTCGGTACGTATGTGTATCAGTGAGACGTCGGCCCAAAATACTGCATTCTTTCTTTAATATCCAATCATCTGAAAATCACTCGCCGCAGCGTGCCGACGCCATCCTGCTGTTCGGCCATCTTCTGAAAATCCATCGCTTTGGTCGTCCGTTATTCTGGCCACGCAACGCTTGCAATGCATCGATTCCCGTCCAGCCGTCCCTTACCATCCTCCATCAACCATAAACCACCCATTTCAACCCCACCTCCTCCGACAAAGGCTCGGCCCATCGCGACATGCTGCTAACAGCCGGCTGTCACCGGCCGTTCCCTTCAGCGGCTCGGCCGGGCGGAAACGTGGCCCGCGAGTCGTCACGCTGCCGGCGCGCGTCCGTCACACCTGTCACGTGACTCCGGCCACGCTCGTCACGACCGAGGACGGGGCCGGTCCCCGGGGCGCAGCTGTTTGCGCGGCGCCGCCGGCCGGCTTCCCGGGTCACCGAGGGACGCCCCCACAGTCGGCTGACGAATGGCCTACTGAGGCTTGTGACGGCCCCGTCATGCGGACGCGCCGACAAGTCGACGATCGCGTGCCAGATAGCGCGCCGCCGACTTGTTTTGAAGAATGGCTGTGGTGCGGCTTACTGATTTCACGGGGCTGTGGACGCTCGCCATGCTTTGCGATTCCGTGGAGCTTTTGTTGGTTGGCTCCGACCGGTGTTCTCTTTGTGCTCGCATTGATGAAATGGGCTATCAATCTGAACCTTATATATTCGTTTATGGTAGACCCGGCAGTCATGTCGACATTTTTACCGCGCCCGACTAGCTGGAGAGTGTTTCTTCTCAAACCGATATACGTGGTAGGGGAATTAAATGGGCTTACAAATTCCTAATTAAATAGTGAACCCAAAAGATATTGTAAGCACGTAGATTTCATCAACATGGAATATACGTTATAAGACCTTTCCGTTCGTCATCTTCACCGCCCGAGAAAGACAGATTGATCAGACTTCCCACGGTTCAACGATGCAGAATAGTTCAGTCTGACAGCTAATCACCGCCAGGCTAACATATGTAGAAGCGCACGTTAGTTTCTATTTTCCAACAGCGTACCCAAAATGTAAACGCAGGCATGCACGCATACAACACAAACCAATGGTGCGACGCAAAGACTAGACATTAATGACTGATGTAAATGCTGCTAATTACAGAGCTCGGGATTGTGAAACACTGTATTATTCAAAATGGAGCGGCCAGTATATTGCCGGCGACCACAACATGGCTTATGATCACGTTAATGAAGCAATATTTCACGGCCTGTCAGCTGGTATTTCCAAAATGAACTGACCGAATGCACAGCAAGCATGAAGCTCCTGCATGCAATGAGCCGCAGAACAAGCGGTTCCCAAAAGAGCGTTAAGAGGTACGTTTCTTGTCTTTGGTCTTGCATGTCTTGCACGAGTTGACAGCGATTCGGTCCGTAAAAGAGCTTTAACAAAAGCGCATTTCTAGCATTTCCTCGTGCATGTCTTTTGTATGTATGTACATACATATATATATATATATATATATATATATATATATATATATATATATATATATATATATATTTATAATGCATGTCTATGACAGCTAATAAATGTCTATAACAGCTTCGGAATCCGCACAGATCGCTACTGTTCTCGAAGGATGAAACTCTTGTTGAACACGTCGCAATGTAATACAAAAAACGAATGGCTTCGCTTAGAGGCATTAAGGGTTAACCGACAATTTTTCGAGCAATGCCCGTAACAATATGATGCATTTCCAATTTGGTGGCCTCTCTGGAAGGCGCCAGTATGAGCCAAAACGCCCATTCAAATTTTCGGTAATCAAATGGTTGGGCGTTTCTCAAACAAAAACTGTGGTACGTGCGCATTTCCGGATCTTAAAAACATAAACATCACTTATCGCGAGGTTAACTGCCACGGTGAAAATAAGCCAGTTGGTACGAAAGCACGCAAAACAACATGAAAAGACAACTGCGGTAGCCAGCGGTGCGAGACGCGGCCTGGGAGTTTAGCCTCTCCTATGCGGTTGCGTGAATTCAGAGTGATGTATTGTGGAAGTGAATGCCAGGTGGCTTCAATTCTGTCGCGCCTTCGTACGCACCTCCGTGTACCCCAAGCGTCGGAGAGGTGGGGGCATAGCGTGCGCGTTCACCTCAAGCCACGAAATTGGAGTTGCGCTGAGTACTCCCCGCGCATGGCGCAAAAACAGACCTTGAATGGTGAACGCGAGGCTAGGGAGCGCGTTTCCGCCCTTCCAAACATAAATAAGGCAGCCAGCCGCAGCCTTATTCTGCGATGCAATGAACAGAGGATTCAGATGGACAGACGTATGGAGGACGGCACCGTGCCGTGGCCAGTGGAGTACCTAAAGGAGTTCAGTTATCTTAGACAATTGGAGCGAAGGGCAAACGAAAGGCGGATGATGTTCATATAGGTGAAGCAAAATGTCGGGAGCACCACGCACATTTTTGCTAAAAAATGACGGCAAATTGGGAGTGGGGGACTGTGACCCATCACGCTCTGACCACCACCCCAACTTGTTGGGGGCCGCCTGGAGACGTGGCAGATGGTAATCACATTGGACGTCTGGGCACCAAATTGCTCAATTGTCTGTAAAAACCGCGTACGAAACGTCCAGTAGTAATGTGTGAAATCAATCGTGCACGATGCAGTTTAAAAAAGGTCCGTGATATGCAGCTGCCTTGTGGGACTCCGTTCTCTAGGCGTTGCCAGGCACGGGAGATCTGCGTTTGACGGGAAAGGGTATTATCACAGACCGGAAGCCCATGAAATGATGTGCCAAATGGCCTTTAAACCCTAGCTGATTAATCTTAGAGATCTGCGCAAGTTAAAGACCACGTCATAGGCATGCATAATGTCAAGGAACACACCGGTTGCGTGATGTTTTTGTTTAAAAAAGGAGCGTCGAGCGCAAATTTTCAGCGGCATGATACGGTATGCCGCAGCTTGATTGAATCGAAATCCACTGTTTTGTGAGAGAGGCATAATGTATCTGGTGAGAACCGTTATCTCCGAAGAAACGATGGCTAATGCGGCCATCGCCTGGCGGCTCATGACACAGTGTCAGTCATAAGCAGGCCGACTGTTGCTGCCATGAAATGATACAGCTGTCCCGAGCCATGGCGATACAATATATGCTGTGCAGCCTGACAACAGAGCATTTTGCCATCCTCGTGATCCGTCACCCCTTGGACGTGCTTCCCTTTCGGTCGGTTCAGGCCGGATCACCTTGGTGCCGATGTTTCACACCGGACCAGCACAACCACCGCAGCAGTGCTAGTCCCGGTCACTCGGTCGCAACCAGCCGGTTGACAGCACGGGCACTCAGGCGCAGGTGATCATGTTTGCGTCGCGCTGCATGGGGGTTCAGGTTGTCATCTGATGAAAACAGGACAGCTACTGCCATCTTTGGCGTCGCAGAAGGTAGTGACGAGCGCGACAAAAATACGAAACTGATCTGTTTTTCTGCAATCCAAATTATGCAGTCACCATTTCGCCACAGTACTAGGCTTTCTCCTGCACAGCCACACGTTTCATTTCTGGCATGATCGATTTTAGGAATCGTGGTCGACTCCAAACAAGTCCATCACAGCCCGTCGAGATCCTGTCATGTAGCATGAATGCTGCCTGTCGCAGTCATCCTCACTGCTGAAGCAAACATGCCACGGGCACCTGAACAGAAATGGCCGCTGGTTTGGCCCCTCTGCACCCGGCCACCGACCACCCCGGCCCAGTGACTGACGGCCACCCGGCCGGCGGAATGGCCGTGGGCGGGTGACAGTACGAGGTGCCAGGTGTGACTCCGGGGAATGAGCAACTGAGGCGAGTTTGCATCGCCTCCGGGACAGGGATGATCGGAGCCAGACGCTCCCGAGGTGGCAGGACTGGTAGTTGTTCAGCGAAGTTCTTTTAGTTGATTATGCCGATGTTGATCGCGTTATAAAATTATTGCTTTATTTTTTATAATGTCGATGAGTCCTTACATGTACCACACACGGGGAAAGCGGTGCGTGCATTTTCTGATCCCCAATCGAATCGGCGCAGTCGTTCCAAACGCCCCTCATTTTCCACAAAAACGGGTACCCAGAACGCCGGATTAATCCGCCGCTTGTACGCCACGCTTTTGATTCAAAACAGAGGCATACGCACATGGTGGCTCACCAGCGGCTTGTCATCCCCCTCTTATCAAATTTATGTTATGTATAAATATGTACACAACTAAATGATGGCATCTAATGTTTCGGACACAGTTGCGAGTTGTGACCCCTAACCCGTTTGATTATCCCTTAAGACCCCAGCGTGTGAAGGGTTCACTAGGCACGTGTCCATGGGCTGAAAGGAAAATGCACATGGAAAGACGTGACATGTAAGGTCTCTTGCAACCTTTGCCCAGGGGTACTGCATGATCGTCGAACGCAAAAGTAGCGTTCGCAACTAGTTTTATGAACACAGCACATGCTTACGGATAGCGTGCACACCAATAGGTGAACACATGGCAGCCTGATACACGCCAATAGGTGAACACATAGCAGCCTGATACACACCAATAGGTGAACACATAGCAGCCTGATACACACCAACAGATGGACACATTAGCCTGATACAAGGCAATGGATCGAAGTGCAGCAAATGCCAACCGTACAGTAAAAACTTAGCTACAGCAAACACCGACTCGGATCTCAGCATATCAAAATCGTTGCACAGACCTAATCTTCTCCCGATAACAAAGAACAAAATCCTTGTCAGCAATCCTGACACCGATCTTACCATCTTACCTGCCTGAATTTACCTACAAATGAGATTCTTAGACCGACAGAACTTGTCCATTCTAAATGTTGCTAGTTGGGAACTTCCTGCAAGCTTGTTTGGCAGCCCGTTCCAATGATTTGCTGCCCTTTGACTAAATGACTGCCTCTTCATAGTTCTACTCCTATCTTTTGCTCACTGAAACTTGTCTCCTCTAAGCCTCAATCTAATTTTTAGCGCTCTTCGAAGACGTAAGTTTCCTACTATTTTCATAATCCTGACTAGCCTCTATCAGATCCCCTCTAAGTCTACGATATTTCAGTGAATGCAAATCCAAGTCCTTAAGCCTATCCTTACATGCTAAGCTGCCAATCCCATCTGCCATGGTAGTTGCTTCTTGCTGTACTCTCTCTAGCCTATCTACATCTTTTTGGAAGCATGGAGACCAAGCCTGTGCACAAAACTCTGTGGTGTGGCCTGACATAAGCTGAGTATACTTTTTGAAAACATACCTACTCATGTCACAGACATTCCCGTTAATAAGTCCCAGCATCCGAAGTACTTTGCTCCTAGTAGCCCCACATTGCTTTCCAAATCTTCCTCGATTTGCTCTAACTTTCGGCCGCCCACTTCATAGCTAGTGTTTGCACTTCCAGAACTACCCAAATGCATCACCTTACAGATATCACAATTAATAAAACACACCTGCCGCAGAGAAGCCCAGTTCACTAGTTTCTCTAAGTCAAGTTTTACCTGGTCTGTATCTTTTGACACCCTCTATCAATTTACTATCGTCAGCAATTTTAGGCACCTTGCTTTCTAATCATCTGAATATTAGCCACAAAGGCAAAAAGGAGCAAATGGCCCATTACCGACTCCTGCGGAACCCCACTCTCTACCAGCTGTTACTGAGATTTAATACCAATGAGCACTAGTTCGTTTCCTGCCTTGCAGCCAAGCCCCTACCCAGCAAATAATTTTTTCCTCAGTGCCATGTTATTTTAACTGACTGAAGAGACGATGGTGTAGCACCTTATCAAACGCCTTACAAAAATCTAGATAAAACAACATCTGAACTGTCTATCTACCTGTCCAGTGACATGCTCCATAAACTTCAGAGCATTTGTCAGACATGCAAGAAAGAAAATCATGTCGACTATTATATATCAGCTGATGCCTATCTAAGTGTAATTGAACACTAGCCTTAATGAATTCCTCTAAAATGTTACATACTAATCAGGTAAGACTGACAAACCTATGGTTGCATGACACTTTTTTGTCCCCTTCTTAAATATCGGTACTGTGGTACTGTATTGGCATTGCGCCAGTCCTCGGGTACGTCTAAAAAACGCAATGACCTTTTAAATATTAGCATACTTTCTCGTATGCTAATATTTAAAATTGTAAAAATTGTAAAAATTGTAAAAAAAATTGTAAAAAAGGCTACAGAATCAGCGCATTCGTTCAGCACTCTGCGATACATTAGATCAGGTCCGGCCACCTCATTGGCCTTGATTTTATTCAAGGTATCCCTTAACATAGCTTCGGTCAACGTCCAAACTACAAGACCGCCCTCTGTCAGATTCTGCCTATTGCCCGGGAGATCACACACAGGTTTTACAGGTCTCTAGGATTGACTTTTACATTTACGGACTTTTACAGGTCTCTAGGGTTGAGAAACCTGTCACACTCTTCCACAAACATAACGCCAAGCTTGTCACAATGTTTTTCTACTTTGCCGTTGGTCAGCCCGCGCCCTGAAACTTCTTTCTACTATCTTCCTGAGCACGCAAGCAATAGTGATGTCTTGGGACCTGGTGTGCCAACACTTCAGGAAAATGTTCTGCATTTTCTCGGCACACTTTTCCCATATTCGTTATTCCTATATATATATATATACATATATATATATATATATATATATATATATGTTTGCTATATGTACTAAGTATTTATGGATGTATGCTACATATATACATATAGGGGGAGGCTCGGAAGCGTTGGGAGTTGATGAATTTGTGACGAATAATGTTCACACAAGGTTTATTAGTACTTTTAATGTTGGATGTTTTTTAATGTAATCGTATGTTTTAGGTGGACCGTCAGCATAGTTATCCGCGACAAAAGTGTGATGGTGAAAGGGATGTTTCTACCCGAGGAAAACTTGGGAATGCCTTTTTCATTTAACGATAAATCGACGAGAGGATGACACGGATAAATTTCAAATTTCCTTCACTTCAACGTTGACAAAAACATGAAAAAGGATAACTTTACGGCCAAAACATGATTCTGCGAGCTTTAAGGCCCTACGACGTACCGATAAAAAGTGGGAGCGGATGAAAATATGCGATGACATCACGAACCCATTTTTCAACTTGCTGTAGCAAAAACAGTTTGCAAGGAACAAAGTATGGGAAAAGTGCATCAGCGAGCTATATGTCGATGCCTTTTTTCAGAAAACGGGGTAATGTAACGTAGGCCATTTACATGCTCTCTAGTGACCTAGTTTGGTCTATCATATCATTTTCTTAGAAAATCCTTGCAGCGTCCGATTTTCGTTCAACCGATGACATCGAAGACCAAATTACCGCCGCCCAGACTAAGCAAGAAATTGGTGAGATCCCCTCCAGACCAGTCGCCTCAGCTTCGAGTATTGGCAGAGCACGCTCGGCAGCGTGTCATGAGATGGCCAGCCGGCGTCAGGCGTCCGGGCGCGGTCAGCACGCTCCGTCGGAAACCGAGTGGGACCTTCAAACCATTTGCTTCAATCATAAAGCCAGTCACTTAGGCATGGTTCTGGAACTTCAAAACAATGCCTGAACGACCAGTGCGTCGTAATCGGCCTTACGCACCTGTTGCCACTCACGAGTCGCGTAGGTGACAACGTCGTATGGTCGAGTCCGCGCAGCACACTGGCAGCCATTTCAAAGTTAAGCCAAAGCTCAACATGAGTAGACACAAACAACTGGTCTGAGTTACATTATTTTGTCCAATCTGACCTTGAGCCGGAGCAAAAACACTGTGCTGGCCCGGCATGCCTGGAACCTCGCCAGTTATTCGATACATCAGGTATCTAATTTGACGCCGGCTCCGAATAAACCAGCTCGGGGATTGCAGCTTTGTTGCTTTTAGCAAGTCCCTCCAGGGATCGCTTCAACCAAAACATCAGTTGAAATTATTCCAAACAGAACATACAAAATTGTTTGCACGGCGTGGCGATATCGCGACGAGTGTGGTGCGAACCATTTGTCATAATCACAAACAGATTTGCTAACTTGGTGAAGAGTTCCCAGGCCAAACTCAGTGCATTCGCATAGCCATTTCACTTGAAGCCGAAAGCAACAGGCAGGAGTTTGCGCAAAATCACCGGGGAAGAGCTCTCCCAAATGGCGTGGTTTACACTGGGGACAGATCGCAGATTGCTGGAAAACAGTCACCCGCAGCTTCGAATATTGATGCAATCCAGTCACCGAGTGGGTATGCCGGAGCCACACAATCTGTGGAGTCCGGGTCAACAGCAGGATCCATGTCAGTTATGGCAGTGTGAGCCCGCATCGCGAGATCATAATCTCGCGATTCACGCTTGATTCATGATCCATGATTCTCGCAATCATGATTCCAAGGTGTGGCTTGGAACAGTTCCACACAATGGTGGCTACGGTGGAAAAACCCTCGATCCGCTCATGTGAGCGCAATTGTATTTTTGTCCATGCAAATGCTCAACAGGCGAGATGAGCGTGCTCCCGCATCCGCCGCCTGTCTCCGCATCTTAATCAGGTACAAAACTGATAGTGGTGGAATTTGTACGCGTGTTTTCGTACAGAAGAACTCAACACAAGTCCTACACATATGTCGAGTTTATTTGCCAGATTGACACCCGCACCATACTCGTGAATGAAGTGCCGATGAAAAAAGTGCGAAGGGAGCTGGGTGCCGTCACGAAAGGCGTGACAGAACATTTGTCCATTGGCCAACTGACTTTTGGCTATTTCATCGCACAAGGAGAAATTCATGACTACCGTCGAGCGAGAAGCGATATATTCGGCAAACTTTTCTCAGTAGAACAAGTTAAAAATGGGGCTCGTGATGTTATCGTACGTTTTTATCTGCTCCTGCAGTCCGGTTCTAAAACTTGCAGAATCGTGTTTTGATCGTATAATGACCGTATAAACCCGTTTTGACAATATTTGAAATGAGCACCGTGTTCAAATACAGTAATCCACTGTTGATTTGTCGAGGAATGACCCTGTTCCGATTGCAAGGTGAGAAATTGCATGCAATAATCTCAGGTTATTTTGAAAAGAACCGCTGGATCCAGGGCACGCAAGGGGAAAATATGATATTATCTGCTACGTCTAGTGTTTCATATTACTGAAAGCATGTTGCTACATTCCTCAAAGCCAGTGCCCCTGATACGGAATAATGGATCAAGGCGGAAAAACGTGAAAGAAATGTATTTTTTTTAAAGTCACGAAGGAACAGTTCCAAATCAAGGAGCGATGGTAACTACCTTGTGAATGGCAGTTTTCGATTTTTAAAGAACAAACGCCTGAAAGTGCCTGGATCGTCAAGATGCGGATCAGTGTGCCAGGTGATCGCGAAAGCCTATCCTGTGTTATTTCAAAAGGAGTGCTAGTTTGTATACCATGTCATACGCCTTCCTGATGTCCAAAAATCCTGCTGCAGCCGTTTTTACGATAGATTACAGCACTTAAATTTTAAAAAGCTTTTTGAACGTTTCTTTGAAGTTCTGTTGTATACTAGGCACGCACATGTTCCATACGCGTGCATGTTATGTATGTTTATAATGCATATACATTATACATACATATATATATATATATATATATATGTATGTATATATATATATATATATATATATATATATATATATATATATATATATATACATATGGGTGAACCAGGTCTATTCAGTTCAGATTCAGCTTGTATCAACCGGATTGTTCCACCTTTGAGGCATATTTTAAAAACATACTCGATTGACACCTCGTGGCTAGTTGCGCCTAACGATAGCACTGGGTTCTTCCCCACAGCACCACGAAACGGCAATAGCGATATCAAGCGTTAATATTTTCGAGTCCAAACTTCGCTGCGAAGGCTTTGCAACACTACCCTTGTTCCTTGCAAATGCGACCACCGTCGTCACGACAACCACCGTACGCACCTCTACTGGTGCAACTAAAAGAACGTTGGTGAGTGGCCCAGCGAGCAAGGGATTATTACCGAGCTGTTGGTTGGTGGAAGTTTGAACTGGTGCGTCAGGTGGATCATGCGATACTCTCATGTCCAAAGCCAAAGACAAACCCCGAAAACAGATGTTGTGCCTAACGCCATGGGGGAGAAATCAAAGTCAAAGTGTAACGTTTCATTGAATTCGCGGGAGTTCGCATACCTTCCGTCTAGTGTTTCAAATCTTGCTGGTGTTAGGTCTGTGCCACGCTCCGCCACCTCTGTCCGCCGGCGTCCTTCCGCACACTTCCGCTCAGGCCAGAGTCTACTTTCCCCGCGAGCCAGCCGGCCACCGCACAGGTCAACGCCCCAGGCGGCCGGCCGCTCGGGCGGGTCCAAGGGCGGCAGAGTTGGGGTGCACTGGCACGACGAAGCCCGCACCCCACATTCCCCCCCCCCCCCTACAAGAGACTCGCAACGAAGCCAAAGCAAAACAAACAAAACAAAAAAAGATCACTTTGTTCAATGTACCACAATCTGAACTGCGCTTTCTCCACGCACTTCCGTTTTATCTCTTAAGCTCAGCTCAGGGGACAGGCGCCGGAGCTGCACCAGCCACGGGGGAGGGCGCCCGATCACCTGGAGGCACCCCTCACAGGTGAGGTAGGCACCGTCTCCCCCCCCCCCCCCCCAAGTAGCTCCGCTCCGGGGTGAGCCAATGGCGCCATCTACCCCGGTCATCCCGCCACCCCATCACGGTCAGCGACCGCCCGACGGAGAAGAAGCTCAATCGAGGTCCAGATGGCGACGCCAGCTGGCGGTCGAGTCTGAGCGCCGCCATCTCCTCCCACGCCACCGTCGCGTCGACCCGGGGGGGTGGCACGGGCCCCAGAACGACGATGTGATGCCTTTGAGCGGTCTCCGACACCGCTGCCCTGACCAGGTTCATCGGGGCCGCGCTGATCTTGTTCCGGGCGTAGATGTCATTCTGGCCAGGCTAGAAAACGACCGGTCCGGTCGGAACCCCCGCTTCGATGAGGCCTCCTCCCACAGGTCCACGGTCCCCTGCAGGAGGCCGGCCTGGCGTGTCCAGGTGTTGCCGCCTGCGGCCACGTTCATGGCCCTGGCGGTCCCAAACAACCCCCTGGCGTGAGAATCGCCGATGATCAGGTGGAGCCCGTTCACGGGTATGGCCTTTGTTGCATGGTCCGGGGTAAGGCTGTCCACCAGCGGCCGAGGCCGTTCGAGCGATACCAGGCCCCGAGCCGGCGGCGGGCCGTGCACCAGCGCCGCAGCCGGGCCGGGACCCGACGAGCCGCCTCTGTCCAGCTGGCGGTCCAGGTGACACATCCGTCTCTCCAGACTGGTCAGCCTCTCCTTCAGCGACTGGTCCTCCGGGACTGAAGGAACGTCGGCCGCTGCTTCCAGGAGCGTCTCGAGCTGGACGATACGGACGAACAGCTGACGCGTCCTCTCCACCCAGGCCGCTCGGTCGCCGCCGATCAGCTCCAAGTTGGTGTCGATCTCCCCATGTAAGACGTGGTGCTCTCTGTATAGGTAAGTTCTACTGACCACGCCGATGTCAGGTCTGGTCTGGAGGTCTGTGCCGCGCTCCGCCACCTACGTCCGCCGGCGTCCTTCCGCACACGTCCGGCTCTCAGGCCGGAGTCTGCCTTCCCACGAGCCGGCCGGCCGCCGCACAGGTCAACGGCCCAGGCGGCCGGCCGCACGGGCGTGTCCAGAGGTGCCAAAGTTGGGTTGCACTGGCACTGCGCACGGGCGGGCCCAGGCCGGCCAGCACCTCCCCCCCCCCCCCCCCGAAAAAACCGCACTCCGCACCAGCATCTATTGCACAAACATTTCGACACAGTGTGTTACAAACGTTATACAACACACACGTTTGAAAAAGCATAGCAAATGAAATGCATTACTTTAAAAGTGGTGGACATTGAGTCCAAAAGGATTTTTCCCGCAGGGCCGGCCACTTCAAATCGAAATCCTGAACTATTTAGAATGGTTTCGAAACAAACTGGCATTACTGATCAAATCGTGCGGGTCTGGTGTAACAATAAAAGGGGAGTACAAAAAGATGAGATGCTATCATTTGAAGAGACCCTCCATATAGCCTTTTCTTTAGACCATGCCTTCAGTTCACCAAACGAATGGGAAAATACTAAGCATGACAATCAGCAATGTGAATCGGTCTGTGGCGTTAGATACTGGCTGCGCCATTGTTTGTTACATTGATTCTGTGTGGAGTAAGGCGGGATTCAAGGATCACTTATCTTGGATCATGTGGGAGCATATCAACCCTTTAAGCCCTGTATGTAGTGTAAGCATGCTCTGTACGAATCGTAAGCAAGCTCTGTGGGTGCTGCATGGCTATGAATAGGGACGTTACAGTGATAAAATGTTCCTGCTTGAGGCTGGCTAACCACAATTTAATCAAATTGTGCGTCTTTACTGACATGACATGTACGTCATTTATAAGCGTCTTTGTGAACACTTTGCGAGCACGAGCGCATGAACACATATTTTTTGCCATCCCGGGCCAGACCGGATTGGACCCAGAATTTTCAAAAACCCGCATTAGCGGGTGGATTGGGCTCTGGACAGCCGCACCGGATTGGACAGGATCCTAAATACTCAGTCCCTGAAGTGCTTAATTACAGCGCTATTTTTCGACGTCGGCAAAGCGTATGACTTGGCACACGAACCTATGCCATTGTCAAATTACACAAGATGGGTTTTGGCAATAAGCTGGCACATTATCTGATGGGATTCTTGACGGTTCGCGCTCTTTTCAGGTGCGTTGTCGTTCTTCTGTTCACATCTATACACTTTTGTAAAACCGCCTTCCACGTGGTAGTTGCGCATGCCGCCTGTCACCAAATCCCTTGAATACACTCATTGCTGATGGTTTTGAAGCTTTTTGCAGAGGTTCCTTATCCTTCGTTGCAAATGATAGATGGTGATTGGTGAACAATCACAGAGGCCGAAGAATCGGCCGAAGTTCAACCCATTAAATCATCCATACCGCACAGCACTGGCAATTGGCATGAAGAATGGCCCAACATTGCTGCTATAATTCTAGTACGACCCATTACACCTTGCATAACGAATGGCTCCAACAGAAAGAACAGATAAGAGGAAAAAGCATTAGCCGAGGTTTTCATCAGTCACAACAAATCACTATTCAGTTTAAGTTTTGCACCGCGCTGAGTTTTACGGAGGCAAATTTTGCAGAATCTAAGGAATTGAGTGACATCGATCAAGAACAATCTGAGTGACCAGAACAGTGCATTTCTTCAATTCCAACTGATGTTGTTCAGAACGGCTCTATAAAATGATATGCACACCAAACATGTCTCGCATGGAATAGAATGAAGCAAAGAGAGAGAGAGCACAAACGAGAGCAAAAAAATGTTAAGGAAATCAAGCTTTCTGGACGTCTCATCGGCAAATTTGCTCACCAAACTCCATCAGGTAAAATTTCAGGTCCCACGGTTTGCTTTTTGGGAAAAGTGTAATTTAAAGTCTTCCGAGTCTTAAACTAACAAATCGGCAGTGTTCTTATCACGAAGCCACAAAAAGATCTTCAACACGACTGCTTTCCGTTTACCGGCGTGATTTGCTCCGATGGCACAGAAGGTCCAATGTTCACGTTCCGTTTTCTTTTTCTGAATTACAAAAAGCGATGTCGTGAGTGAGTGAGTGAGTCGATGAATGGGTGGTGGGAGAGAGCACACATATAAGTGCATGGGTGCGTAAGCCGTGTTTCAGGGAACCCTCAGCTTGGTGTCATGTATCCGTGCTAGAAGGTAAGGACTTAACCAATGCAATGATTAGAGCTTTTCACAGATTGAATCTTTAGAGGCTGGTCCGGTTCTGTCCGGCTAGTCCAGATCCATTCCGCCCACCAATCCTCTTTTTCCAGATTTCTCAAACCAATTCGATCCAGGCCGGCTTGCTGGAAGCATATTGGTGACATTAATTCGTGCTAATTCGCTTCCACATTATTGAAAAACATCGTTTGACACCACATTTGGCTCACTGCTGGACTTTCACACGCTATCGGGTGGACGGGCGTCAACTTCCCCCTCAAACTTTTTTCAGAATGGTATCCCAAAGGCGCGACGTAACGGCGCCAAATCTTGCATGGCTGTAGGCAGTTAACTAGCAAATCGTGTGGTATCATAAATTTAAATGTATCTTGTAAGTTCGCTGACCTACAGCAGGTTAAAATCAGGCCATGGATTCAAGCGAAGGCAGTTTCTAGGGAATCACCCAATCTGATGACAAGGGAGATTTAGACGAAACCATACATCTTTGAGATTGTTTTAGGCAGCTCAAAAACTGAATGAACAAATTCCATTCACCCAGGGTCGAGAAAAAGGCAAGACCAAGATGGAAACCTACCTGTTTTATTACTCTATAGCTTGCTGTACGGGATAGTTTCTGGCACTCATTTCGAATTGGCTGATAACAGGAACCGCATGATACGTCTTCCATGCACCTCTTAAAGGTCAGCATAATTCACTGACCGAAAATGACCCAGATCAGCATTTTTAAAGAAAAAATACTGCCTAGCGTAATTGTTTACGCTTTTTCGAACGGAAACTCGACGCAGTCTTCTCTGATTTCAGTCACCATGACCTCCGAAAGGTCAAACAAGGTTACTGATCTTAATTGAGCACCAGTGACCGTTTGCTCAAAACAGGTATCTTAGTTCTAGGGCACTTTTGACACCGATCTGGGGTTTGACCTTATTTGACCTCATTTGACCCGGATGTCATGGCCCAGGAGCCCCAGATTTCGACATAAGTTAACATACAGGCCAACGCACCCTGTAAATTTGGTATTGCTAGTTCTCATGGTTTCTGATATCCCGGGTGGGGGGGGGGGGGGGGCGAACTGACCCCTCACCCAGACGAAGAGCATTCGAACGGCCGTCGGAGCGCTTGTTAACTAAGCATTTGAGGCATCGGTTTGTGAACATCTCTATTTGACCATTTTATGTTCGATCCGTGTGAGCTGACAAATGTTAAAACCCATTTCAGTCCTAGTCTGTGCTTTGTTGAAAATTTTTGATCCGCTCCAACCCGAACTGCGGCTGAACTCACAACTCGCGGACTTGCCCAGTACGTCAAACAATCTAGGACTGATATTATTGATAACCTAGCTCTACTTTTATCTGTGCGAGTTGTCGATGCCCTTCGGCTTAGCATTTGTGTTTCGGGCAACTTGTCTTCCAAACGCCGGTCGAGAAGGCCACCCACGCTATTCTTCGAATAGAAACAAATGCGTCTGCAGTAACTCAAAGTGACATGAGCGCATTGCGTCACTCGGAGAACATCCTTGGTTTTAGTCGGAATCCCTGTGTGTTTCCGCTTTCAATCGATTCATAGCCAACCCCAGTGGTGGGTCTCACAGCGGAACCCGTCACAGTGATGGATGGTGGCCCAGCCTAGTAATGGTGATAAACTGCAATTGGTCACCTAAGTGATACATAGCCTGCCATGTTTCGTTGTTTATTACCGGGATGAGCACAGTCTGAGGCTCCATGGAACTGAGTTTCTCTGGAATCTCCAGCTATGTAATCAGGCTGACGGTGTACGTACAACGGGGTGCACAGCCATGCATACGTTGTGTGTAAAAAAACGTCCAAAATGCGCCTGCTCAGCACTGCATTTTTGGACCGTTAGACAAAAGACATTGTCACCCCTCCCCCCCCCCCCCCGTCACCAGATCGCCACCAACTGTCGAACTTCAGTCAAACTGTCCGAAATGCAGAAGTCACAACCCGTGAGACAGATGTTTATCAGACAGAACCCCCCCCCTCCCCCCCCCTACCTGTCAGCGAGATGCACAGCTGCTCATTCGACCGAACTTTGTGAGACTAAGTTTGTACAAGTAAAAAAGTCTGCCAGTTATTTTAGTTCGTGAGCCTGCTGGTCACGTATGAAGGAAGCCTGCTGCTTAGAAAATCTCGAGGCAATCTCCGCAAGGGGAGGAAACAACCGTCCGTCATGAAGAAGTTAACAGACAGAACCAGCCTCCACCTGTCATATGCATTCCCCACGCCCTCCACCTGTCATATGCAAACCCCACACCCTCCACTTGTCTTATGCAATCCCCACACCCATCACCCAAAGCTTCCAGATAGGACCACATCAGACATATCAGACAATCTGCCATCACTGATCAAATGACAATTGCTTCTGTCCGCGGGTCAGATGTAGATTCGTCTTCCGCAAGTCCATTCTGGACGCAAGATCGCGTCTACCAGCTGCTGCTTTCCGAATGGTTGTTGTAACCAGGTACACTGGGCAGCTGGCACAGAGGCTTGACGTCGCTTCCGAGAGCGTGCTGAAAACATGTTTTCACTGGATTTGGCTGTAATGATGCCGATTGATTTCAGTTCTTCGCTTACATCCAATCAGCTTGTCTCTGGACGTTTGTGTCGTTGCCATCACCAGACAACATCTCTACTATCTGGAACATGCCTTTAATTTCTTAAAAATTATCCCTCTGCTCTGGTCGCCTTTAACTTTCGAAGGAGCCTTTCCTGAAATGCATACAAAAAGCACGTAGCAGCGCCTCGGCCGATGCCGCTACAGAATGAGGATGGTGTTGTTGCCTAACATAATCTATAAGAGCCGTGACAACTCAGGACGTTCCATCAAAGTGATCGGAATTCTGAGTTTCAGAGACGAGTTTCATACGCCCTCCTCGCCCGACGCTCTCCTCGACCAAACCATCTTTAGGTGCACAGCGGCACAGCATCACTCAGGCGTAGGGACAGCAGAGACATCTGGCAGTCAATTTGGAAACGATGGAGCCGGCTGATTTATTATGCCCGCCTTGGATTTCGCAAACAAGTCCGGGCGGCCCCGAGAGAAATAATCGCGTTAGATTGGGCTGCTTTCATCTCGTGGATGTCATATTTTAACACGCTTCATTGCGTACTCCATTATGTGGCAACACCTCTGCGAAGCTGACTTCGTTTTCCAAAGTCGCATATTAAATCTCGGATGCGAAGAAACTTTCGGCATATCAGGAAACACTGCGACAATAAATTACGAGCGTGCTTGGCATTTTTGCTATCAATACTGGGTCACGTCAAGATTTCAGAGGTAAAGAATATTAATGTTCGTAGGCCAGTTTTATAAAACATTACCGTCAACGGATGGATTTTTCAGATTTTCCTCCTCCGAGTTTTATAACGCCCGGAGCAAAAAAATTATACTCTATGAAAATCTCCTGCTGTCGCGAGTGATTTTCCTCAATCGAGTTTTATAAACAAAATGTGGAGCGAGAAACGCAATGGCAAATGCGTGGTTGTGGTATAAAACGAGCAGATAAAAAATATCGCCTCATTGCTGCGTTTTTAAACAGGACCGACGTACTAACCTAGTGCAATTTATCACGTAGCGTTGTTCCAAGGCAGGTTCAGTTTTGAAGGCACTCATGACCAAATGAAAGCAGCTCGACCAGAAACCGTTCAGAGGGCATAAAGATGCCTGAGAAATGCATGTAAGTAAACATAAGTATGAGGAGCATATTAATAGCAGGATTTGCGAATATAACATTAGATATGAGGAAGGTTTGTTGCGTGATGCTTGACACGTAGCCTGCACCGAAGTCGGTAAAGTCCAGTGGCGATTCGGGTACGTGCCTCCAAACCTTTGTTTCGGCGGGTTCGAAAGGAAGGGGAAGAAGGTGACCCAAAACGAAGCCGATTAAAATGAGGCTGATAACAGGATAATACCAAAATGTGCATGCGTGATATTTGTGAATGGAAGGGAACAGGCTAAACCATCTATAAGCACACTAAGAGCAAGCACGGAGCCCATCAAAATATTTCCTTGCAGCCCATTTGACTCAGGGATCGCTTTCAACTTGCATAGCACTGTAAGATATGTGTACATTCATGCGAGATACAAAACAGTTTCACAGAACTTTTCACTTACAGGGAGGCCGGGTCTGGTTAGCCACCGGGTGTTTTCTAGGAGGAACAGGAGCCTCGTGCCCTTTTTAAGGTTCGCGTCCACGTTAAGGCGCCTCAGCAACTTTTTGAAACGCCTGAAAATAGGCATATCAAAAACACGAGGCGTCCTTGCAAATGACGTTGGAAGTGTTTTGCATGTGTGGCATGCTAAACTGAGGTTTATTGAGTACCCTTGGGCTGCCCTTCATTGCAAAACATCAGGGGTGTCTCTGGATGACTTATGATAGAAGAAGCGAATAATTGTAGCTGTTTTGCGCTCAAAAATTCCTCGTGATCTGTAACCAAGGCCAGACATTAGATCCCCTTGGGCGCGTGTGCTCGGGCTCCACGGAATGTGTCAAGTGACACAGATATAGCAGTAAAACTGGGTGTTTGTGTTCGAGCCTTAAAGGCGTCCGGCCCGGGATAGTGGCGGACATCTGGTGCCTCCGTCCCCAAAGAAGGGCACCGAAAGCAGTTGGGAGTGGGGGAACGCTCCACTCAAAGTTATTCTGCGACAACACATAAAGCTGAGCGAATAAGAGGGGATATTCACATATGCTATCCACAGACCCTAGACTTCTGCCAAAAAACATCTGTGTGCGCAAGGTAGCGGGTTATTCTGCGCAAATTGTTAGACACAAATAATTTTTTACAGGAGGTAATAACAAAGTTTACTTCTCTGATGATCTCGATGTTGAGCGAAACTTTATGTCGGCTGGGTTTTCGGTGGTCTCGAGAAACAAATTAAAGGTGCATTTTGACGAGGGAATAATTTTTCGTCAGCTTGGTGATGGGATGAAGAAAGCAAATAAAACGTCATTATCGTCCGGAAAACATGACAAATAGCGGCACCAAATGTTCAATGTCGAAAAAGTTGCCGCTTCAGTTCCCTCGTCTCTTGCCGTTCTTTTATTAAATACCTTCATGTCTCGCATAATAGTGAAATATCCTGTATTTTCAGATAAATTACTTAAAACCAAATCCCCAGTGCATGCGTGTGCCACGCAACGTACGGAAGCATTCCTTTCTATAGTGCTGATAGAGTAGGCTAAGGAACGGAAACTCACGCACTGTCTCGATCAGACTTAACGAATCTGTATTAAAGGGAGTGCTCCATATTTATCTGATGTTTTGAACTGAAATAGCCATCTTAAACACCATTCAGTGCAATTCGCAGTCATGCCCTTTTTAATGCCTAAAATGCTCTTTATTTTGAGTCTGACACCCGCGAACTTGCGCAGATTATTTCGCAGAGGCCTATCACCCGTGCATGCATGATAACATATAGACGTCGTACGGTGCAAGCTATACAAGATTGTTCGATATCGGATGTCCGATTGATCGGTATCTAGACAACACAACTGACAAATTGGGTTGTCTAGAACAGTCTTTTCCACTTGAAGGTACACCGATAGATTCAAGTGAGCTCATTTAATCAGATCTGCTATCTGCTTCAATATCTCCAAACCTGGCACATTTCCTTCAACCCTCGCCCCGATAGTGGGGGAGGGGCTAGATGCTCCCCACTAAGGTTTTTTCTGGAGATACCTCTCCGGCAGGTCATGCATCGCGTCAAAATTTGCGGTGCCCTATGGGTTCCCATTACGCGTGTTTTGGCGCCCAAAAACGTGTTTCCAGCTTCTGTGGATGCGGAGAAGCAGCGTTTTTTTCGAAACACTGCACAGCGATCTCCGACCGGCGAGGGCGGGCCGCAGCGAGCGGTTCCACGGCCCTCCCTCCCCCCCCCCCCCCCTCCCCTGCTCCCGGCCGTGGCCCGCGTGACCACGTCGGGCCGCTGTTGCTTCGACGGAGCTGTGCATAGAAAACGGTCGCTTGAAACACATAAAGCTACACACCATTGTCTCGGAACTGAGCCAGAAACGCGTCTGTTTAGATTTTGTGCCTCTGCAAGGCGAGGTATCGTAACATGAAAATGTAAAGCTGAAAAAGTTAGATTTCCAGGGAAGCTTGACCTCTGGCTTGGAATAATTGGATGATTATTAATCTAGCAAGATAAAGAGGGTGGCCATTCGTAAGACCACGCTGGAGTCCATTCGCAAGACTGTGTTTCTTAGTTTGAAAAATGACACGGGACTCACGTGCCCCTCCCCTACCAGTCCGAATCTATCGGTGCATCAGAACGTGGTAATACAACGTAGTGCAACTGTCTTGTGTGGGTGGTAAGTCATGTCAGTATTATAATTATATATATATATATATTATATATATACATATATATATATATATATATATATATATATATATATATATATTTGTGCGTATGTATGTATGTATGTATGTATGCATGCATGTACGTATGCGTGCGTGCGTGCATGGGTGCGTGCGTGCTTGTCAGTGTATGTATTTATTCAGCTCTTTCATGGCAAGGTAGTTTGCGGAAACGCTATCAATGCATATGGAGACAATATGATAAAAAGTTCGCTTTATATTCCACAAGTCATAGTGGCATGATTCGCCTGTAAACCAGCAACTGCACAACACCGAAGTTAGCGTCCGACGCGTGTTTTCAGGCCCCCTGGAGACACCCGATGATTTCCACAAAAACACACGGGTTCTCCACATGGATATAGACCACCTGCAAGAGGCCGGCGTCGATACCACCGTCCGGATGCCAGGGCTTTCCTTTCCACAGGCGAACAACAAAGCCGTTACACTCATGCCGATTCAGAGTTGGGAGCACAGAAAGCGAAAACATGTACAGCGCTTGGCCGGGTGGCGAGTCTATTTTTCCAACGGCGAGAATGGCGGTCTCAATGGGCGGCGCGTGCGTCTCTGCCCGTGCCCCAGGGCGGCGTCTGCTGATCTGTATTCCCGGGCCACCGCCCGCCGGCCGCCAGTTAACCCCCCGTAATTGAACTTGAGGAACGGAGCAGCAGAAGTCAAAAACACGCGGACGCGTTCCGGAAGGCGTTCACGGCCTTCCTGCCGGGGACGCGTCCAGCAGGCGGCGGTCGGGAAGAAAACGCACGCGGACGGGATGCCGAGGCCATCCCTCGTCTCGCGTGAGGCGCAGCTCTCCCCTCCGCGGCCACTCCAGACGGCGAGGGAAAAAGAAGTAATGGTTCGTTAGGTCCGAGTCGGCGACAGCACGCCCGCAGACAGGTCGTGGCCTCTCTGCCGACGGATCTGACGGAGACCTGCAGTGGGTAGCGCTCGAGCACCGGGGCCTGGAGCAACCAATTACGCGAGACAAAGCCGGCCGACCGGCTCGTCTCGGAGCAAGTGGGAGCCTCAACAGCTGAAGATGAATATTTTAGACCGGTCGAGGGCCGTGGATTTCGCCAGGCATGCCGGTGAGACGATGCTGCCGGCTCCACTGAAGAACGGTGGGCGCGCGTGTGGCGTAGATCGCTTGTGTCCCAGGTGTGTCACTTCCGCAACGTTCCCTGCGGTCGCCTTGACATTGAAGCTGTTCGTGTTTCTTCGAAGACTGTGCGAAATAGCGTTCGTATTTCAACTGATCCGGGAAAAATAAACCGTCAAACCGGGCTTCGGTTCTCCAGACGACGTACACACAGTCCTCAATGGCGTCCTCTGTAGCAATTTCGGAGGGTTTTTGTCTTGTTATTGCCTAACGTGCCATGGCCACATCATACATGCGGCTTAAGCTACGTTACAGGGGCCCTTAAAAGCTGGTCACCTCTAATCGTATGCCAGCTTACATTACATGAGTAGTGTGCCGCATCTTTGTCTGAATTAATGCTGAGATGTAAGAACGATTTGTTTTCTTGCTATACAGAACATGTTTTGTACATGCTGTTCGTCAGGGTATTGCCACGGTTGGCCCGATATCCCAGTTTCTTTTAGGCCAGTTTTGTGAAGTACTACGTGCCTTGTACAGTGGCAGTGTTAGAAAATGTTTGCAGGGCGCGTGAGGGCCTCTCCGAGTTAAAGAGAGTGTTCCGTATTTGTGTGGAGTTCCGAACTGAAATAAACATTTTGAAGATCATTCGGTGCAGTTCATAACCCCGCCCTTCTTAAAACCTTAACCCGTCTAGTTTCTGAACTGCACGCTCGCGAAGATGTGCAGACTATCTCTCGAGGAGGCCATTTCAAGGTCACCCAGACATTCACGATGCTATAGTGGCCTCATTAAAACCTCGTTTTTGCATAAGTAATGCAGCGATCAAGGCAAATAACTGCCCAGTCGTCTTTATATGGCGTTCGCGCGCACGATTTCCAGATATAACGGTCGTCAACTGGCTGCCGATCTATGTTGTACAAGATGCGATAGCGTTATCAAGCTTCCACTCAAAAGTCCATCAATAGTTATAAGTGGGCTTATTTCACGGCATCTAATGCTTGCTTCAATACCCACAAAAGCTCAACGGTGTCTTTAAATATAGGACCCAGTGACGAAGGGTGCATGAGAAAGGCGTCAAAACACATCTCATTTCGCGAAACGGTTCACAAGTAGCCATTCGGTGAGCGATGACCGATAATATTGCGCTTAATGTCGCACGAATCGTGTAAAATGTCTTGGGTACGTCACGTGTTTTTTTCCACCAAAATGACTTACGCACGGAAGATGTTTGGT
Source organism: Pollicipes pollicipes (assembly GCF_011947565.3). NCBI lineage: Eukaryota > Metazoa > Arthropoda > Thecostraca > Pollicipedomorpha > Pollicipedidae > Pollicipes > Pollicipes pollicipes. The sequence continues at coordinate 26,233,245 of NW_023596136.1, read as the reverse complement.
ATGTGAACGTTTGAAAATATGACGAACGGGTAGGCGTGAAGCTTTTTCATTTTGGTTTTCAGATATACTTGAGTACATATTATGCTTTGAGACTTATGTTATGGGGAAGATGACGCGAGTGGCGCAGTCACAAATTACGATACACCTTGCTGGTATATTTCGAGGCGGTGCGGGAAAGTGCCAGGTACGCTTGTCATGCACCACCATGGTGTCGAAAATGTGTATCGCAGTCCGTAACTCAATCGCACGCGTTATGTGGCTTTTACATTTTCCATTGTTTGCCATATACAGAAACGATTGGGTGACCAAAAATGATGGTGAATGGTGAAATGATGATAGGCTAGACAGCAAAACTAAAATGACAAGTGATGGATCACTTTCAATTTCAAATCAAGCATCACTTCTATTTTGTTGGGCAGAAGCAAACTATGAGTTATGCGTTCAGTCACATGTAGTGGCCATGCACTTCGAAAGATCGTTGCCGAGCGGGATAAACGTTTTCTGTTGCCGCAAATGCTGGGCACGAGGTCGCATATGGACACTACACGTACCGTGCAGTCATCATTGGATGCCTAGAAGCACCGTTGCCTTACATGTAGTTATAAACGTCAAATCTAAAAATGTATTTTCTTGTTATTTGGGTAGCCCTAGGTGGAAAAGGCAGTTTTTATCTGTGCTGGATCATGCAGTCACGTATTTTGAGTCGTCATATGTCATCTGTAGAATTCATTGGTGAAGGAGGGGCATGGGGTTCATGCCCCCCTCCCCCCCCTTCTTCAAGGCGGGGGAGCAATGCTAACTGCTTTCCCCCTCCAGTTTTCCGATTTAATTTACGTTCAGCTTACTTTTGTACCACCTTAAACATGCATGCCCATTTACTTAATTTGCCAGCCATCTTCCCTAAATCGCACTGGACAGAAGTGCTTATGTAGTAAATGGCAGCTTCTTATCCTACCATGTACGACAGATGTAGAGGACAGATGACAGATGACCGACAGATGTAGGCATGCAACTTGTTCAAGCGAAGTTCGTACCTTCGTGCTGCATACAACAGCGGATCAAGTTGGCTGTGCTGAATGAGGGGCAAATGAAACCCGGTGAACCAACTCATGCCAAACGCAGGCAGTTTCCCGAAAGTGCAATTTGTGCAGTGTTGTGGCGTAGGGGAAGATAATCCGGGAATACATACCCTAGCAGGCGTCCCATCCGCATCATGCGCAAATAGGCAGTGATTCTGAGATATAAACGTGCAACAAAGCAGTCCTACGATCAGTTCGCAGTCTGTCATGTGGGTTATAGCCGGTGCTGGGCAGTGGCCGTCGATGGCGAATGGCCGATGGCCGATGGCCGATGGCCGATGGCGGAAGTAGCATGACTCAGACAAGCAATATCTGAAAGAAAGGTCTCCATTCTGTGACTTGGTTTATACAGGAGAAAAGTGGGTTCATGGCGTTGGTCACATTATTTTGGACAGGTGCTATTCATAGTTCAGAATTTGTCTATCTAAAATACTACGACGAAACTTTACCGTTTGTAAAGAAATCGGCGAAATCCAGGCCAGTGAAAACTGGTGCGGTATGGGCCATGGATTCAAATTCGAAATTCTGACCGGCCTGTGCCCAGACCGTATTTTGGCATGTAAGTTGTGGGGGTGTGTGCCTGCCCAATGACCCAAAATGTCTGCCCGCTCGTGGATTCTCGCCTCCCCACGGGAACAATGCTGCAGCAGACGACGTATTTTAAGAAGCTGTGTAGAATTACCGAGTGGTATAGATGAGTCGAGCATGGGAAAATTGTGTACCAGTAGAAAACCGGTGTAGGTGTCGGGCATACCAACCAAGACATTTACGGGGCATAGAATCGGGTATACCAACCAAGACATTTACATAGCCTCAAAATATGCTACATGAATCAAGAGTGTACAAAGCCTTTATCCCTTCCACCACCACCACCACCACCCCTTCCCCGGTCGCCGGGTTTGCCTTCCAGGCAAAATTTCTTAAGTATGCTCTAAACCTGCCCCCAATTTTGAAACGTTATTACGCCAATAGAAGTAGTCCAGTACGTTTTATATGCTTTTGACATTAATCTAGCTCAGAGATGTGTAATCCATTCCCCATCTTACCGTACTGTCTTTAAAACCCGGCGCAGGTGGCAACTGACGATACCGAGGAAAACGTGGGGGCCGACATCGTTACACTAGCGGAGTCAAATATATCATAAGATATCGTAAGATGTATCATAAGATGACATATATCATAAGATGTGCGCGGAGCACATACATCTACACACCACTGTACTCATAATCAAACAACGAACATGTCTGTTTCATTGTGGTGTCGCTAACAGGCATGAACTCGGGCGTGTGGACATGTAAAGCTGAAAACTGCGATTTTCTGGAAAATATAATTTAGATTTGGCATAATGTAATCAATCATTGACATAGGAACATAAAACCTTTTATGAATCGCTACATCGCATTAAGAAAGATTCATTGGTATTTTCCGCTAAAGTCTTCCTTTCCTAGCTTAGGAACGGCAGGGGGTCGCATCGATCTTTCCCTTCTCCCTCATTCCGCGTTATGAAAGACGGCGAATCATGGAGAGCGTTAGCATCTGAAAGACCGGTCAATTATTCTGGAATTTTCTTTTCAGCCCCGAAACATCAAAAGCCCGGTTTCTGCATTTGTGTACAAGCTACGAGCAGCGATCCCTTGGTTTCAAAAAGCATTCCGGATAAAGCAGCCGCTGTAGGGTTTACCGGTCGCTGTTTTCCACGCCTTTCAGGAGACGTAACGCCTGAACGCCGGGGAATACCTTAGCCAAAGCTCCTCAGCTCACAGCCTGACGGGATACGGGCTCAGCGCAGCGAGCACAATCGATGGACCGTAAAAGCGGCAAATACATTTAAGCAACTAGCTCAGGGGCGCAGTGTGGACGCCTTTCGGAGGTACAAGTGGTGCATTCCTTGGATATGAAAAAGCGTGGCATATGTCCGGTATATTACCGATCGGAAATGCTGAAAAGCCGAGCACATGTAACTGTCTCCCTCTAAACAGACCCTATCGTCATGTACAAGTACACGTCGGGCATCAAACCCAGACAACCTTCCATGAACTGAATGTCCTGCTCGCTCCTGCTTCGCCAGCCAGCTGATGAGTGGCTGAGTATTGACCACGTCAGCCAATACCAGGTAACAACGGCTCGAGTCCCGGTGCCGGCCGTCGCCTTGCGATTCTGATCCTTTAGCTGAAGTGCCCCCGGTGTGCGCGTTGGGCAGCGGGGAGTTCCCAAGGGGAGCACCAACATCGAATAGGCCGAGGCGCTCCCATCACTGGGAGTGTTTCCGGGGATTGAAGCCAGGATCCTCGGGCGTCGGTCGGCCGGAGGAAATCGAGGCGAAACAGACCAGGCAGGCCCGGTCTTCAACACGGGATGGATACAGGGAGAACGAATGGCAGATAACCAAACTGCATGGAGGAGTATCATTCATGATTGTCGTGACGAAGATAACGCTGTGAGGTAACTGGACTGGATTCACCCTTGCCATTAGATGGAAGTTCGAGCAATGGCTACAAAGTATATGAACCAATGCGGCAACATGTGAAATGGTATATTTGGTACCCTGTACAAGGTCAGTTGTAATACTTCACGACATTCAATGGTTTACACATGGCTTGCTGCAATCACGCACTGCCTGAAAAATACCAGTTGCCAGTTCCATGGGTGGAGCTCTCCAGGGATTGAATAAATGCGATCCAGCAAAATCAGCGTGGCATTCTTTGCTCACGTCCAATCAACAATTTTTTTTGCCATTGCGAAGTGAAATTCAGATCAATTTATCAAAGGAAAATGGTTCCCAGCATCATCTTTGCAGATTCAAAAACAGCAGTCGGTTTGGCCTTGCATGCATTCGGAATATTCCTTATTTTTAAATTGAATGCACTTTTCAGTCATTTCCATCCCGTTTGTGATGGTCATGTTTTCGAGCCAACCCAGCCGCATTCAGTGAATGCTAGTTTTCCGAATCAAATTTAGTTTAATTCACGGATTCAACCCAAAACCCACGAATTGATCCAATCCATGAAGAGCTCTAGCACCGAACGGCCATGAAAAAAATTGACGGGTGCAGACAACACATGGTATAATGGTGACAGAATAGACCTCAGGATATGTCGAATAAGCTGCTCACGCATACATAACGCTGCAAGCAGCAGGCTAATAAGATATGTGCTGAAAACCATAGTGTACTGTTGAGTCGGCATCAAGCTATACGCACACTGATTAAGTCGAATAACAAGCATGTTCAGATAAAACCCGCAATGGGAATGGGTGGCATGGCGTTGTTCTTCCAAACCGTGAACGGACTTGCAGAGCACAGGAACCCAATTAGGTTCACCAATCACTCATCGCGCCCGGAGATGCGTTGGTCGCTGGCTCTGGTTATCCAGTGGTCGTTATCCATATCACCCGACCACTAATGCCGGCCGCCGGCCGTGGCGTGGACCGGTGCCGGTCAGCAGGTTCCGGCTGTTCGACCGGGGCACGGGAGACCACGCTGTTCATCCGGACCACAGGGGTCCGCGCCCGCTTGGCCGGGATACCACAGGGCGATGGGGATCCTAGCCGGGTCAGTACAGATCCGCAGCCCTGCCAGCCGGGTCAGTGCAGGTCCACAGCCCCTCCAGCTGGGTAAGCACAGGTCCGCAGCCCTGCCAGCCGGGCCAGTACAGCTCCACCGTCCCGCCAGCCACCCGGCTGGCGGGACGGTGGAGCACAATCTTCAAGTCACGCACTGCTTTAGGGGCTCCTTTCAGCACAGGTCCACAGCCCTGCCAGCTGGTTCAGCACAGGTCCACAGCCCTGCCAGCTGAGTCAGCACAGGTCCCCAGCACTGCCAGCTGAGTCAGTACAGGTCCCCAGCACTGCCAGCTGAGTCAGCACAGGTCCCCAGCACCGCCAGCTGAGTCAGCACAGGTCCCCAGCACCGCCAGCTGAGTCAGCACAGGCCCCCAGTTTCGTGCGCCGGCCATCGTCGGTCTGCGGGTGGCGGGTCCCGCGTGCTGGCGCCGTCCACGCCGGGTCCGGTGTGCCGGCGCCGTCCACGGCGGTCGTCGGTTACGCCTCACGCGTACCGCCCAGCAGCGTGCGTGACAGCAGCGTCACGCAGAGGCCGGCGGCCAGCAGCCGGGCGAGGGCGCGGCACGCGCACCCTGCGGAGAGGAAGCACTCGGGCTGGGCGCGCTGACACGGCCGGCCGGCCGGCGGCAATTAACGAGACGGCCGCGCGCACGCGGACTTAATTAAACAGCCCGAAACGCGAACAGCTGAACAAATGACCGGAGCGAAACGCCGGACACTCGGGCGCCGCATACTTTGGAAACTTGTTCGGGGCGGGGCCATTTTTCACTGGGACACTGCGCTGCTGGGTGGTGTGGAATTGAAGAGCGGAATTGGACACTGCGGGGTAAGTGGAGGGACTGAGTAAGTATTTGAGGACAGACGCGAAGCAAGATGGCCATCATGGAACCTCGCTACTCGAACTTCAAGAAGAGGTCAGAAAGGGATAAAAATGGAAAAGAGGCATCTCGGTTGGAGGAGAAGAGTGCATCATCACCAAGACATTCATTGATTTTGTTTGGAACGGAAGCCGCAGATGGCTGTCAGTGTTCCCAAGGTGTTTGCGGGATGCAGTCACATCGATCACACCATAGGAAAACATCCAAAATTTAAAGCACTTGCTATAGGACTCGGGTATCGGTTTACAACGCTAAAATCAAAATCGGCAGACAGTTCACGAAGACGCGAAAGAGGGTCCGGTCCTAGGAGGGTGCTACATGCCAAATGAGGATTGAGGACCGGCGATAACAGCCGGGGCTCCTTTCATACACAAGACGCCCCCTTTGTAAGGCACGCCCTAATCAACCACCGTTCACATTTCAGTCACGTTCCTTCCAGATATTTCTTTGCGAGGTTCATAATGCAGGGAGTAGCGAACGAAGCGGAATGGAACCTTATAAATGATTGAGTCTTTCTGGCAGTGTCAGTTCTTCGAAAGAACTTACAAACCAACGGCCAAAAGTTATTTTCAGGCCCTTGAGTTTCTTTGGCACGGTGAAAAAATATGGCACACTGTTTGCTCATTTCATGATCAACAAAACAATGGAGTTGGTACAGACGTGGTGGACATAACATTACTCACCTGCACTGGCTGCTCGAAGCCCTCCTGTGGGAAAACAGTTCAGATTTAGAAGTTGCCAGAAGCATATGTGGACAGATGCCATTCAGGAGAAACGTTAATGCATGTGCTGTCACGTTCGAATTGAAATGGCATAGTTATAATGTTATTTATCATCGAAATTGTCAGTTTATCAGTCTGTAACAAAACGACCGACTGTAGTACTATAAACCCAGTGACAAGCGTGTCATGTTTTCCAGCTGTTGGAATAGTATGGTGTAATGACAAAATGAGTCAACGACAATTTTAGTTTTACTCTTGGCCCCAATAACGCAGATGACAGCGCTAAATAAGGCCAAACCCGTTTCATCACGGATGGTGCAGACAAGTTCAAAACTTAAACAGCATGAAAATAGCATATGTCTGACATTTTTGTAGAGATCTTCTTCCAACCAAAAGGATTTCAACTTCTTTTCTTTCGGAGACTACGCCACAAAAGAAGTGACTTGAGCATTGTGATACCAGCCAGCCGCTGTCACAGAGAAAAGGAACTCTTGGAAAGACGGCGACACAGCACCTTTTGTCCCAGTGCAGGTTTGGGATCCATAACCGATCCGCACCAGTCCGCGATACCCGCACTTATATTCAGACCACATATTACAGATTTCCTGTAGACAAATGCTGCGCTCGCCGCCAGCTAAAGTTCCGCCGGTCATAAAATGAAGAGGAGGACACGGCCAACAAACGGCATTTGTTAGCTCACGTTCTATTTCGGTCGTAGAGACAATTAATTTCCTAAAACCGGACCATTCCATTTAGGGTACGACCAGATTCACGATGGAAGTGCTGTACTAAAGTTCAAACGGCTGCTCTAAAAATTACACTCTTGGACGTCCCATTTTCACGAAGTGACATCGCTGGCGAGCGATTTTGTGACCCAACAGCTATCGTATTTTACGGACTCAATATACCATGCCAAGGACGGGAGCAACTTATCTTAACAACCCGCCTCCATGTAAGCAATGTGATCTCAGCCGCCACAACATGGGCCATGGATGTGAACGACAGAGCCTAAGTCAAATGTCATGTTCAAACGTTTGATATCTCTTCAGTGGCTCCCTATGCACGGAACCTAACAATATGTGGTCGATACCCACAGGTGATACCCACTGTCTCCTAGAGCTGACTGTTCACGGGAGCTTTCCCAGAGCTGTCGAAAAAAACAACACTGCACGTGCAGCACATATCTCCACCATTCGACGAGGCTCAAAATTTGTGAACGCAGGAATCCACAGCCGCACTCTCCTGAGCGGGCACGCAATGATCTCTGTGAGTGCAGGCCACGCCAAGCACGCCTGCGTGCCTCATGGATCGGGCAGCAAGGAGAGCACGCAGGTCGGAGTCGCGATGGCATCCACCGGCAGATGGCTGTCGTATCACTTGGTCTGGATCGGCTGGAGCTTTGGGTCGTATACACGGATTCAGATTGGGACGACCATTCTGGCTCTCGAAGCGACGGATGTGCGCCTATTTCGCCGCGCGCTCGACACTTTGGAATGCAGTTTGGCGCCATCAAGTTTACCCGCTTTTAGTGGAACAGGCGCTGTAAACGCCGGGAGGATCCGGCCGCACCGGCTCATCGGTCTCTGATGGACGCGATGAAAACAGACAAATGCGAGTGATAAAGTGCGATGCAAGAGACCAATCGCGACGGGAGGCAATTGCAGACATGTTGCAAACCAGCGAGCATGCACACACCCTGCGCGGTCCAACAATGATGCTTAGGAAATCATTGCGTGATAGTGTTTTTGCTTATTTCAAACATAAGGGCTTTCTTTTAGAACAAAACAACAGGCTAGATATGGCACAAGTTGTAAGGCGTGGAGACCCAGCACAGGGCCTGACTGCATGCCGACCGTCTGACCCCAGGAACAGTGAAACCTTTAGCTCTCCCTCTGTGACCTACTAGAAACACCACCGGACTCCTAAAAGTTCGGATGAACGCGGGCACTCGGAGGACAGTTGAGCAGGTCGGCTCTCTTTCAGACTCAGCTGCGCTGGTCACGACGGCAGCTCGAGCTGAACGGTCCTGGGCTGACGCTCTCCAGTCGAGCTCGCCCGGTCGAAATGCCAGCTCGCCCGGTCGAAATGCCAGCTCGCCCGGTCGAAATGCCAGCTCGCCCGGTCCAAGTGCCAGCTCGCCCGTAGGACCTGCCAGCTCGTCCGGTAGACCTTCCAGCTCGTCCGGCGGACCTCCCAGCCCGCCCAGTGGACCTCCCAACTCGCCCGTTGGGCCTCCCAGCTCGCCCGTAGGACCTGCCAGCTCGTCCGGTGGACCTGACAGCTCGCCCGGTCGAAGTGCCAGCTCGCTCGTAGGACCTCCCAGCTCGCCCGTAGGACCTCCCAGCTCGCCCGTAGGACCTGCCGGCTCCTCGGAGGACCTTCCAGCTCGCCTAGTAGACCCCTCCCAGCTCGTCCGGTGGACCTTCCAGCTCGCCCATAGAGCCTCCCAGCTCGCTCAGTGGACCTGCCAGCTCGCCCGGCCGACCCACCAACTCGCCCGACGGACCTTCCAGCTCGCCCGGCGAACCTTCCAGCTTGCCCAGGGGACCTACCAGCTCGCCCGGCGGACCTGCCGGCTCCCCCGCGGACCTGCCGGCTCCCCCGGAGGAGCTTCCAGCTCGCCCGGGGGACCTGCCAGCTCGCCCAGAGGACATGCCGGCTCCCCGCGGACCTGCCAGCTCCTCGGAGGAGTGGGCTCGGACAGGTCTGAAGCGCCCGCGCTGCCGATGACTGATGACCCCTCCCGTGTGACACCGGCACGCCGGAGGGGCACAATGGAGCTCCAAGCCGCGCCGTCCCCGCCGGTCGTTAGCGGACACAAAAGAGGAGTGTCCCCCACTAAATGCTAATCGTCCGACGGCGGTTTATAACACGGGTTTATGGCCGCCGGCGGTGCTTTGCCGCCGAGACCACTGGCGGGCGAGGTTTTGCGGGGCGTTGTTAGCGGCGCGAAATGGCACTGGCGCGTGCATTTCAAGAGATTGGTTTTAACCAGATTGGGTTCGTCAAGCTCGAGGTCGGCGTATACGGTTCGGAGATGCGACTGTTGCACCACACAAAACACCATTTTGACTTGATGGGAAAGTCAGCTTAGCTAGCTCGTTGCATTTCGTTCTCCTGGCTTTCTTCCCTCGGTCAAGTTTCCTTCAAAAACGGCTTCTTTGTCCAACTTTCAACGGTCCCTTACGTTTCTTCTCGCCCTTAAGCGCAATCCAATATTCAAATGAAGGCGGCAGCTAAATCGCGCACTCAGTGCAAACGCACGGGGCGACACCGAAGCGGAAATCTCCCGACCAAAGGGCCGGGTTCGGACAGCGTTTGCGGCCGTGGGGAGGGGCGGGCCGCGTGACAGCATCCCAACATTGGCCGCGTCAACCGCACAGCGGAATAGAAACGCGCAAATTTGGGAGCCGAAGCGAGAAACGGAACGGAGTTATCAGAATAAATCCGCGGCGGCGATTATCCAGCTGCCCTCGGACTTACCTCGCACGTTGGAGGGGCCGGATATGACAATGGTCGGCGGGCCGGCCGACATCGCGCGCCCTGAAATTTAATTGGCTTGGTGAGAGCTGCCGCTAAGAGGATTTTACTCAGCCGGAAACTTAAATGGAACGTCAAGATTTGGGCCGCGCGGAGCCATTGCGGTAGCTCTAGAAGTCGACAACAGTTTATTTTGGCATTTCAGGAAAGCGGAGAGAGTCCCCTGTCGCCACAACTGCTGGGACGTTTATATGAATTAAGCTCATTTATTTACTACAGGAAAGTGAAGGGCGTCTCCTTCGCGACAACTGTTGAGATGTATATATGAATTCAATTTAGTTCTGTACTTGATGTAAGAAAGGAGGGTGTTCAGCATCTGGCTGCCCGGCGTTATGAGTTAGAAGCTCTTATGGAGAGCTCGTGACCCTCAGCATGCCCCAGGAGATACTGGTTAAACGATGTTGTAGTGTTAAACAACGCTTATATTGATAACACTCAATGTTTTTACCTGCGGTGATCGTCGAGAGCCATGTTCCGAGCTGTGTTAACTCTTGAGGATGCGGACAGTTTGAATTACTGAGTTCCATCAACACGAATTATATTTAGCATAACAGCGCCATACCTCCTGGTATATTTGTGGTGTTTTGACTATGGATAGAAACTTTCAACTAACAATACATATATCTATGCTGCGCTTTGCAGCCGCTTAAGCGTCTGGGCATTGCAAGATGGTAGCGATTAAGTCTTTGCTACCTTCTGAGAACTTGACACCAGCCACCGCACGTCATTTTACGGAGCATGAGCAGCTATGGTGGCCACATTAGGGCCTTAAGTCCAGCCGCAGCCCCGGACTTATGGCAGAATTTGTCATACCTGGCGAGTAGGAGATCTCCCTTTTCTCCACATAATTCGTGTCAGCGACCCGCATGACACACTCGAAAACGGTGTGGTCACGCAGGAATTCGTCACGGGTCACCCAGAAGGCGGTGACGTCATATAGCCCGTCGCGCCAGCTGACGTATTTGTGCAATCCCTCGATCGGCACCCTGCGGAACAGACAACATAGCTGAGCAGCATACGGATGACACGACGGACACCGGACGTTTGAGCAGCTTGCTCAGCATCCCACACGCTTACTCGGCGGAGGATCTCGCATGTACCCCTCTCATCTCAGGCGCGTCCCGCGCAGTACCTCATCATCCTCGCATGCCGCACGCTAAAAAGCCGATTTCCGTATGGTTTTTAAGAAAATGACATACGCTCTGGGGGACAGAGCAGTGAGCGAGTTACCCACTCAGCTAATGACATCCTCCGCTCGGAGGCACCATGAAAAACGACCAATCACCGAGCTATGCGTTGGTCAAACATTTGGCGACAGCGGCAGAGGGGGAGGGGGGGGGGGGGGGGGAGGGCAAAGAACAGACGACCGCTCTACTCCAGCAAAATCCATCATTAACATTATGTAACGTTTTATGAAAAAGAGGAAGGTACAAATCGCATCATCCGGAGGGAGCTTGTCCACAGCTACTCGGTCTTGATGCTTCTGTCGCAGAGACGCACTCAACGAATGATAAAATTATTTCGAGCTGCAAAATCGCTTCCCACATTGTGGGAGGATGTATTGATGGGCAACATTCCATGCATAAGAACTGCACCGCTGCTGTTAGGTTATAGTTCTGAACTACATCTTAGCGTAAACCAAAGCAGGGCGGGTGTATAATCTGTGCCCATCGTGGCCGCCGATTAAAGAATCAAGTATGAAGTTGAATGGAAAATATCGAAGACAGTCACAGCAAACCAACACATGGACCAGCTCAACATAGCAGTTGCTTATTGCAACTTCAACAGAAACGGCTCAACATCAAACTGAGGTGGCATCTAACCCTAAAATATTGACTGTATATATAAATATATATATATATATATATATATATATATATATATATATATATATATATATATATGGTGGCAATATTCGACTTAGAAATTGATGTAACACCAAAACGCCATGGCACATGAGCACAGGGTATTGACAAGCATTGGAATAAATAAAGAGAATATCCAAGATACCGGTCAAAAAAGACTAAATGTCCAGGCCAATACCACAGACAAGCACAAGGGGATTAAGAACAAAATAGAAATGATAAAGTGAAATAAAAATGGGTGTAGTGCATAAATAAAGCTTTATAGTGGCACATTTGTAAATCAGTAATACAAATCGCCGACTTAAGAAACTTCAACTGTCATAGTGTAAATAGCCGACAGCAGTCTATCATGAAACAATCATGGGGGGGTATAACCAAAAGTTAAAAAAGCGGCGAAAAAAAAGCGTTGTCAGAATTGTGTCAGGCTAAAGAGCCAAATGTAAAAGTACCATCACGTTTGCTGGCGACACACAGCTTGGGTTCAAGGTTAATAAAGCCAAAGCAAAAGCCAATGCAATGTGTTTCTTCATGGCGTAATCTTACACAATCTGATCAATCTATTCTTATATGACCCAATTTTCCTATTGCCAATATGAAACCAGTTGGCTCCATCTTCCAAAGCCTTTGGTATTTATTTTCATGATTTGTATTGTCGCTCCATATGATTTAATCTCATCCCCTTTGTACTTAACACCGTCAGAATTTTGCACTTCCATTGCTTAACTCTTCGACGCGTTTTTCTAGTCGATCTTTCGACTGAGACCAGTTCGCTCCGACATTATCCCAATGAACCACTCAACATTGGGCACCATGCTGCGAAAGCATGGCCGTTCCGCCCGCCCCGCCGCCCGCTGCTGTCTCGGGGGCGGTGGGGGGGGGGGGGGGGAGGGCGGCAGGCAATCGGGCCGCCGGCGTCGGCTGGTCTGTCGGCGGCGGCGGCTCGTCAATACCCGTCAGCTGGGGCGGCCCGAGACGCGTCACTCACATGGTACGCGTGTTGGCGCCGCCGTACAGCTCCAGCCGCGGCTCCGGGTACATGCCCGTCACGTGGCACGTGATGTTCACCATGTGAAACCCGGTCTGCACTTCTGATATGGACATCTCCTTCGGTGACGCTGCAAGAACGAGGCAATTCTTCTGTGATCAGCCCTGGGAAGTCCGGTATAACTCGGCCATGAAATCTAACGATTTTACTCAATAACGGCAGGCAGGAGGCCTTGCACAAGCGTTGCACGAATCCAGCTATGCCAAGTGCACAATAACAGATGGTGGCAAGCTGTTGTCATCTATGTGCCCTGTGTGTATGTGTGTGTGTGTGTGTGTGTGTGTGTGTGTGTGTGTGTGTGTGTGTGTGTGTGTGTGTGTGTGTGTGTGTGTGTGTGTGTGTGTGTGTGTGTGTGTGTGTGTGTGTGTGTGTGTGTGTGTGTGTGTGTGTGTGTGTGTGTGTGTGTGTGTGTGTGTGTGTGTGTGTGTGTGTGTGTGTGTGTGTGTGTGTGTGTGTGTGTGTGTGTGTGTGTGTGTGTGTGTGTGTGTGTGTGTGTGTGTGTGCCAGTCGCGGTCAGTCATATTATATGGGTCACACCAGGTCACCATCAAGGGCCATTTTAGGTCAAGTGTGAATTGCCGAACCAGACAACGTTGCCACGCATTTGTAATACATAAGTCGGTATCGCTGACCTTACGCTAAACTAAAGATGTCTGCAAGTGAAATGGGCGGGCCGAAAAATCGTGTTTGATGAGGCCATTTTGTCATTACCTGAGCTGAACCTGACCTGGTCTTACCTAACCCCTTATCTTTGTTATCATCATGATGTGGGTCTGTAGCACCAGATCGTGTTCGTTTGCATGGTGCCGATTTCAAGCCTATACGGCCATTATTGTGCGAGCCAGAGGGTCGTGAACTCACTTCAAAATCTTTGTGATTTTAAAGCATATTGCATGACTTGTGACGTCATCAGTTTGGTGACATACATCAACTTGACAGGTCCTGAGCAAGAGTGAATGGAGCTATCGATTGCAGTTTGATTGGCCTGTTTTTGATCCGATGATAAGATATTGAGACACGCGGGGCACGTGTTTATGTAATGTTGTCATGTTCGCGTCGTGTGACGTCATCAGTCTGGTGACAGGCACCAACTTGACAACTCCTGAGCAACAATGAAAGAGCTATCGATTGCAGTTTGATTGGCTTGTTTTTGATCCGACGATGAGGTGCTGATACACAAGGTGCACGTATTTGACACAACTGATGGTAGCGGATAGCGGAATATCTCGCGGCAGTGGCTGATTAATTGCAAGCCAAAACGCAAATGACTGTTTACACGGGCTTTCTGAATATGCGATACCAATAACTTCATATGAACCACCCTGTGAGAGAGAAGCAGCTGGGTTTCTGAGAGAGAGAGAGAAAGAGAGAGAGAGAGAGAGAGAGAGAGAGAGAGAGAGAGAGAGAGAGAGAGAGAGAGAGAGAGAGAGAGAGAGAGAGAGAGAGAGAGAGAGAGAGAGAGAGAGAGAGAGAGAGAGAGAGACCACTGGTGGAAAGACACGAAATGATCAGGGTCGTATGAAACAGCATGGATGAGCATTTCATTCACGCCCAACAGTATTCAATATTATTATGCTTACAGTGCCCATATAAGCATTGGTTACGTTGGTGCAGAATAGACAGTAAAAGTTAACATCAGCACCCATCGCAATGCATGCTCGGAAACCAGGTCATGGCGAGTTGGATCCATCAATCCACAGCTTCTTTAGAACATTTTGAGCTTTAGAAGAACAGTTTATTTGGAAGAAGCAACGTGCTCTCTTAAGTCGATTGCTCGCATTGTAACTTCATCAACCAACTGAAAGCGAAATGGTGCATCTGGTATAAACAGTACGTGTCCAAGCTTTTGCGAATGGAGTGATGCAATATCTTCACTTGACGTTGGCATAGGAGTGGCTAAAACGGTTTGGATTTAAGTACGCATGAGACCAAGTAAGATTGCAGCAGAACTTGCTGGGTTGGAGCACGGCCGGACGAACCGCGCATCTCTTTGCAGAATATCAGCGAGCGCTCCGCCGCCGATACCAGCACGAATGAAGACCTAAACTCCGGCGTGGCTATAACAACACGGCTGGAGTTCTGCGCATCAAGCACACATTCCCGTCGCGCAAGCGCATCCCAAGCAAGACCGACACCAGCGCTACGCCGACAAGCCCGCCACTCACTGTAGACGACGAGCCGCTTCTGCCGCGTGACGTCACGACGTGTGGAGGTCACCTTGCAGAGGTACCTGCCGCTCAGCTCGACGGTCGGCCGGAGAATCTGCAGCGCCCGGAAGCGCTCGTTGGCCGTCTCAGAGGCGGTGAAGCTGAGGTTGAGACGGTGCCGCAGCGGGCCGAGCGCCTGCGGAGGCTGCCCGTTGATCCACTGGAAGACCAGCTTGTACTCGCCGCGGATGTGGAACCACTTGACGTGTAGCAGCACGTCGCCCGGCGGCAGCGTGTAGGCGCAATCGAGCACCACGGATGCGTTGGTGCCGTTGCGCACCACGATTGGCGGGTCGGCCGGTGGCAGGTAGTCGGTGCCGCCTGTAACGCCAGCCGTTGTGAGGAGGCGACCGGCAGGCTGAGGCGGTCGTCAACAGGGCTACAACGCGCTCCGCTAGGCAATGAAACTGCGCTGAGCCCGAACGGCCGGAAAGTACTGAAGCCGGCTCGTGGGCCTCAGGAAACTGCCTTCTCTCCTGCATCCGCTTGACGGTCACTGAAGGCTGGAGAGTGACTCTCTCCCCAAAAACAATGCGTAAGCAATTTCTGAACTTAAAGTAGAACGCTGGCCTAACGCCGGCCAATACATATGGTATCTTTTCCTACTGAACTTACGAAAGGAAGTAGTCTCAATGGCACCCTTTGAAATTCCTCGAGATAGAAGTTGAAGCGTTACCCTACCGTCACGAGGTTGTCAATACCTTACGCCAACTTAATTTTCCACGGATTCTCAACATTTACTACGCGTCATGCGAAGGTCGCTGGCCCAGACAGCTATATTTAGGGCATCAAGATCCAAGGCGTGGTCCAACGCAGAATATCCTTGAAGTGATGGCTTCCAATGTGGTAATTCCTTCTTCTAGCCGGCTTTTCTCGGCTCAACAGTATTAGTTCCTGGCATGCAAATGACATTTTAATGGCATCATGAGGTAACGACCCATTCCGACATTTTGCTTTCTCCTACAGAATAGCTTGCTTGGTTTTATCTGCTTTTTTAAACTGGACAGCATTTATCTCTATGTTGAATGCGTTCCTTTTGCCGTAGAATGTCATCAGAGGTTATTGAGTTACTTTGTCGCCCTTACTTCTCGTAATGCATCTTCTGGGCACAACATTTGCCGGCCTTGTTTTCATGGCTTAGCAGCGCCACTCTCACCTACAGTTACTCTTACAGGTCAAGTCGTTATCATAGGGCAGAGACCTAATAGAGCGATCAGAACTCCATTGGTTTAATGTAGGACTCCTGCGAAACAAATCTGCTAAATGTTTGGGTATTGAGGCATCGAGGTCGGTTTGAGATCAAGCCTGAAAACAGTGATCAATGAGCTATGTGACCTTGACAATAACCTTATATATATATATATATATATATATATAAGGTTATTGTCATATATATATATATATATATATAAGGTTATATATATATATATATATATATTTATTTATTTATTTATTTATATAATCTGTACACACGCTGCAAATAACCGCGAGGGTTATTTGTCCGCATTTCATTTGTTCTTTTGCTGCATTACGTCCTGTGGTTGCACTGGGAAGGACGGAGTGGGGGGGGGGGAGCGCATACCGGGTCCCGTCAGCTGTGAGCTAGCGCAGGGACAATCTTGGCCAGTGTTAGTGCTTCACTGCTCTTCTGTCAGGCCTGGGATGCTGGTTATGTAATGCACGATGTGCTGTAGTTGCAGCCCATTTAATTGTTTTGAACGAAACATCCGCTGACTGAAAGCCTATCGCAAAAGTACAAATCTGAACAAGACAACGAGATTTGTGTTACAGGATTACCGAACTCGCTTTGAAAACAAACGTTAGTGTTAATAACTTTTTATCGCTAGACCTCAGTTTTGGCTCTCGGATATTTCCCATACAACGTGGCATGTGTTAAAATCCATTGGCGAAGCTTTGCATTTCAAACCCAGGTGTGGCGAGAGACAATCGCTCTTTAAACGTTTCGGTGATTACCGTGCTAGCAGCTTGGTTTCACACCTTGAGTGCACCTGTCATTGAGCAATATACCTGCTGATGTTGGTGCCAACAAACATAAATATGAACATATATTGTGCATGAAATGGCCATTGACCACCGATTATTTCCACTAAAAAAGCATGCGTATTTATCGCCGACAGAGTGCCGTTATCAACAGCTGTCTTGTTAACGACTCACAGCATATAATCAATTGGGTTTTTATTTGAGACAGTTCCAAATGCATGTCTGTTTAAGTGCTCCTGCATGGCAGGTCTGTAAATATACGATGTTCATAATGGCACCAGCGACCTTTATCTGTGGCAATAAATCATGAAATAATTTCGATGCATGCCTGTTACTATTTGGAAATGTCGATGAATTCAAGCATATAATAAATCGTGCTCACTATACCATAGAGCTAGAGCTAAAAGTCATCGATGTGTGTGTGTGTGTGTGTGTGTGTGTGTGTGTGTGTGGTGTGTGTGTGTGTGTGTGTGTGTGTGTGTGTGTGTGTGTGTGTGTGTGTGTGTGTGGTGTGTGTGTGTGTGTGTGTGTGTTGTGTGTGTGTGTGTGTGTGTGTGTGTGTGTGGGTGTGTGTGCGTGTGTGTGTGTGTGTGTGTGTGTGAGAGAGAGAGAGAGAGAGAGAGAGAGAGAGAGAGAGAGAGAGAGAGAGAGAGAGAGAGAGAGAGAGAGAGAGAGAGAGAGAGAGAGAGAGAGAGAGAGAGAGAGAGAGAGAGGGAGAGAGAGAGAGAGTTTTCCGTATTTTAAAAGACGGGATGGTTTGAGACCTGGCTCGACGGATCTGCTCATTGTCATAACATAACGAAATGCTGCTCAAAATGTCACTTACTTACCGATAATGGTACCAATAATCGGACTGGTAACCCCCATCAGTACGGCAGCGAAGGCTGTACTTCTGTCCGTTCCCCCAGGCCTTGAATGTCCTACTGAGTTTGAGAGAGCTTTTCAACGGCTACAATAGCCTTAAAAGCTTTGCAAAGAACTCGTTAGCTTGAATGACCTCCTGCGGCCTTTTGTCCAACACTGCAAAATGGATAGTTCGCAACTGACCTGAGGGAAGCACCGCCCTCTCAAGCCCGCGGGACTGTGTCTCAGGCAACAAAAGTTGAGCTGAAGTCGAACGGGGTAAATAATAGTGGACTTTGATGCATTCCGACGCAGAACAGCAATGCCACAATCACATGCAGAACGCGGCGGGCGGCATGCTCTTACTGAACCATCCATTGTGAAGGTCGTGACTGCCAGGGACCACTCAATATTGGAGACCACGTCAATTTATGCCGACACACGCGCGGCCGAGATGATTAATTCAAAACGTCATTGGCCGAATGACGCGGCTCGGCCGGGTCTGGAATTTATAACGAGGTAAGTTCGCCACGCCCGGGTGATGAGACATCAATACGCGGCGTCCATCTCCAAGCGGCAGCGCCCGTTCGCGCCAGCACTTGACGCCACCCGGTCTGGACAATATGTGCGACAGATAGATCGGACGACCGAGCTGCGCCCGATGACCGGCACGTGCGGGAGATCACCCCGGCCGTCCGGCGCGCCCCTGCGCGCTCGCCGCGTCTAGCGAACCCCGCCGTGGTGGTGAACCGAAGCCTCCCACCCAGGCTGAGTGGCTAGGGTGCAGGCTTGGTGGTGCATGCTGTCTGACGCTGAGCTGGTTTAAAGTTGGTAGCTGGCCAGCGTCCAGGGGACGATGCGTCTGACGTGAGGGACATGAGGCACCCCGGAAATATGTCGGTTGTCCGTTCGACCCGGTTCCGTTCGGAATTCGAGTTCGATTTACACAGTCTCTCGCGCGGCCCGCCTTTGTACAGGCACTTGTGTGCTGGAGTGTCATGTTCTCCTGAAAGCCCCCGGTGTCAAAGAATCATAAGGCGGTTCGGATTTCAACGGTATCTGTCGCGAAAACTTTTACGTTGGACTTTTGGATGTTCATGAGTGCGACAGTAGGAATCAGACAACCGTGAACGGTGCTGTCATCCATGCAAACTAAAGGATTCGTTCACACAAACGTCTTTTTTACGTGCACCGGCGCGCATACGTCTCACCAAGCTTTAGATCGGACATCTGCCTGCGCTAAGCTTCTGTTAAGTGTCGTAACACATTTCGACGGCTAGCACCTCGGCTATTGGGTTTGATTTGGATTGGAGCCTTTTCGGTCAGTAAGGACCATTTCAGGAGAATGGAAAAAAGTGGGGCAAAGCTTCATGCACTGGGGTGCCCATCCGCCGAGACCGAGCGCACATATGGACCCTTTTACAGGGCATTCACTCAGACGGGCCACACACCAGGGGACACAGCCCACTCATGACTGGCGCACATAGCTTGCCTGGGCAAACGGGACGTTCCGAGGATCCAAGATAAGGTGAGAATGAGAAAAAAGGCCGGATGGAGCAGGTGAACCACCGCTGCACACAGGCTCAGTTTTCTTCCACCACCGCCCTGTCGGGTCACGCCAGTCATTCTTTTAGAGGCGAGAAGCCCAGGGAGTTTTGGTCGCGTGTCCGAAAGCTGGCCGGCCACTTAGTTTTAGTGATATTTGTAGACGATTAGCGGTTGTCCATCGATTACAGCTGTCTTATATGCCTGAATATTTAAGACTACTTAAATAGACATTCAGACGTCGGGTGTGACATTGCAGCGAGCAAGCCTCTTTGGTCCTTAGTTTGAGCATCCAGTCATAAACTACATATCACATATCAGATCATCTACGGCCCTATCTCTCGGCACCGCGACATAAGTGCGTCAACAAATCGTGCCAGCATATGACGTCACAATTCTGAACGATCGCCTTCAGGGTGGGAAGAAACATTACAAAAATAGACAGGGAAGTTGACACGAATAGGAATGTTCATAAGCTCCTTAATCAGTGCCACACGGTCACAAGAATTCGACTGCATTTTCCACCCGCATAGCATATTTTCCACATGCACAGCTGTTAATGACGTTGCCCAGCCCCATTAATCATTTCAGTCGTCCCCCCCCCTTCAGGCAAATTAAAATAGATGCAATTGAAATAGCATACTGATGTAGAGGAAATGCTGACGTCGGACTATGAGGGAGATAAGGTCATGTCAGTGACCTTAACCCGACAAACAGACCACGTCCGCAGCCGCACGTGGTCAGCACGTGGTCGACGTTTGGCCTAACATACATTAATTGTAAACACTGTGACACAAATTATGTGATTGCTACAAAACAACGGTGCAGTCACGTGACCAAAACTCACGGGTTGCCCGGGGTCTGCAGTACGGGTTGGTTGCTTAATCAAGCATCCATGAAGCAACGAAAACCTACGTGCGGTGTATATTTCTAGCAGTTGCTCTTTCGTTGAGGGCAGCAAAGGTACCGGAGTCATGAATAGCACGAAAATTCTCAGGTAGATTTTGGTCACAAGGAGCTACCCTGCACATCGACGTAGTTTTCGTGGCCCCATCTCGCTTATTTTATGTCCCATCGTGCAATGTGTGTCATACCTGGTCTCAGAAATGTGCCATTGGCCGTCTCGCACCTTGGAGCTTGGGCCGGTCGGTGTTTAGTTCGCTTCGTAATTTGTAGACGATGCACTGACATCATTGACATGCCGTTATGACTTTGTGGTCTCTGACTGAAACCATATGGCAGGAATCCTTAAACACGTCCTCAATCAATCACACCTCTTATTTGGTCAGCCCAGTCCAAACAAGTGCGTTTCTACCACATCAAAAACCACGTCCGCACGGCGATTGGTGCGCCTCCAAGCTTTAAACAACGTATGATATTGCGAATATTAATAAGCAACAATGTATTTGTGTGCATAGAACAATTTTGCATCGAATCGTAGCCAAAATACTCTGACCTTATCATGGGTGCATGTCAAGCTTGATCCAAGCAGGTTTTAGCCGCTTTTCTAAAAGACGCAGCACGGGGAGAGCGATCGCCGATGTCCTACTGGTGCCCCAAAACCGAGGTGGTAGCTGCGTTCCTGATCTATTCTTCAGCCCATGTTGTTGTTCGAAAACTCACACCCTCGAAGTGAGTGCGTCAGCTTTCCAACTCAGCGACGGCTGCGGGCGCTGACATATTGTGGCCAAGGAATGCATGCTTAGCCAGCCTGGCAACATGTGTCTTGGAATGCCCCTCCGACAGGGGCGAACTTATTGCAAAAGTTCACAGCGTACGACACTTTTAACAAAAGATCGCAAAGGAAGGTGTTGAAAAGCACATTTAAAGACAGGGGGAAATGAAATATGCTGGTCGTATGGACGTGACCGCTAATTAACCCTCGAGCAGAGCTTAGGCCATCCATTGATCTGAACAACGCACATCGGGACGGGGTAGGCAATAAATCCGACATATGAACACGTGAGCTAAAGACAAAGAAGACGAGAGACGTCAAGACAAATCACCTATTAATTTTTTTTTAAAAAATGCAAAGTAAGATCACAAATTAACCCAATCAATTTAACAACTCGTTTACCTGTTGAAACCGATTTCTTGAATGGTCGGTACATAATGCATAATCTGGTCATTGACCTGGCTAGTCGAGCAGACACTTTAAAGACGGGCGCAACTAGAGACACAACATCTATATTATATGGAAAGCGTTCATTCCAGCAGGGCGTAGCAAAACCGCCTACCATTACGGCTTTGGTCGGCACAATCTCTCCGTCTCTGCCAGGCGTCAATGGGGTTCCCGAGGCAGCTGAACCGGGCCGCGATGTGAGCCGAGATACCATCGATCCAGAAGATTTTAGTTCAGCGTGTGTATTCGGAATGGAGCCTTAGCTGCTGATGGATATCAGGTGTGACTTACAACAGCCGCCACTATAATCAACGGGTTTAATTGCACGTCGGACGCCCAAGCCGAAAGCCAATGTATGTGAACCGCAAATGCCTCGACACGCCCGACATCACTCCAGGCAGGGAACGAACGTTGATGGACGAATTAAATTGAAAATGATGCTGTCATCACAGTCTTTACTGGTGGCAGGAAGGCCGAAATTTTCGAGACAGCTCATCTAAATTTGGCATGTTTGGCAACACGCATGTAGAAACGTAGCGTTGCACTCTTATCGAGCAGACGTTACACATGAGGGTAATTTTTCGTCCCCGTCGGAAGCCGCAGCAAATGCATTCAAGAAAACTGATATATGACATTGCACAGTTACGGCCGGGGCCAGGATCCGGGGAAACTTAGCCATTTCGAAAAAGACTGTTAATCCGAGAGATCAGGCGTAGCAGCACTAGCGCGGCACGGTAGTGCAGACTGTTGCCTTCCATACTGTAACGTGCCGCACCGTGGTCCACGAGGACGTTGAGTCCTCTGAGTGGCGATAATTGGGTTTGGGAGCAGACTGACTTGCCAATGAGCATGAATCTTTGCTCAGTTCGTTGGCCCCCGATGAATAGTTTTGGAGATACCGAACGCTGACGAACTGTCGCCAGACGGTGTGGAAATCGTTTCATGTTCATATTTAACGAACTTCCGCGGTATATTAGGAAGGCAACATTTTTGTAAGCCGTTCTTCCCCAAAAATACTTGTTTCAAGACCACAGGCACAAATCTGTAACCCGGGCTATATTCTCCACGAAAATTTGTGCCCTCGATGAACCACATTGGACACATTGTCTCGCTCGTCTGTGGCCGCCGACATCTCTGTTCTTTGTTTATCCCGCCACATTGTATCAGGCTCAGTATACTCCACCCGGGTTATCGAGATCAGCAGTCAGCTTTGACACGTTTTATTAATATTTTCCGCAATGTCAAAATATTAGGTTTCCATATCCATCAAAACAGGTCAAATTTCGTAAAACTCCAATACAAGAAAACACACTCGATCCCGCAGTTTGCACGCCAAGACCACAACGACATCATAGCACGGCTGTTAAAGAATCGTACTACTTTTACTGAATGCTGCACGGTGGTCGATCAGTGGTTGCAACAATGTCGGTCGGCTACTCAAAGCGCGACTGGCTGGGGTCGGCCCGAGCCGGGCTGGAACGCTAAAGCCACACATTCCCGGTGAGTTGACATTACAGTTCCACCACCCGCCCTGCTGGCGCTCGTACGAATTCATCCTAGTTTTCTCCGCCGGCAAAGCTGGCTATGCTTCTTATTTACCGGAGTTCTAAAAGCTAATGCCGCGGCTGACGACCGCCGCAGGAAATAAGCTCGCCTTGTGGCAAATCGGCGCCTGGCCCGCCAGGGAGGCACGGTGAGCCGTACGTCCATTACACGGGGCGGCGGCCCCTCGCCACCTCCTTCCCTCTGTTGCGCTAATATGCCGCGTAAGCCACGCTCCCTGCGCCGCTCAATGTTTATTCACACCATTAATTCCCGTCTGGCTGGTCTGCCAGACGCGAGAGAGACGCCGCTGCGGAAAACACCAACCACGCGCTGCCACCGGGCAGCGGCGTCACCAGCCGCCGCTGCCCCCGGGGCATTCGCCGCTAAACGGCGCCGCCGGGCGGCGCGCGCGACCCGCCGTAATGCCGACCGTCTATTATTCATCGATGGCGGAGCGGCCCGCCGGCGGGGCCGAGTGACAGCGGCTGGGGCAGCGCCTCCCGCCGCAGCGCAATACCCGCCGGCTGCCGCGGCCCTGCCCGCCGGCTCCCCACGGAATGACAGGACAATTGGCCATTATCGGCGTCGCATGATGAGTGAAACGGCGACCTGCGCCGTAAATATGTTGCAATTGTGCTCTGATAGTGGGCTGAGTGGTACCGCCGGCGCAGGCTGGCCGATGCGGCCCGCAGCGGCCGTGCCCTTTGTGTAATGACGGGCATTTACGCCGCAGGGTTATGGATGCATGTGTCCCCATGCAGACGGTGGTGCTGCAGCCGATACGGTTGTAATGAAACTGCAAACAGTCCGCACCTGCATACGACCGGGCGGGCGTCGTTGTCATTTGCAAAAGCAGCACTGTGGTGTTTGTCGCTTGACGATGCTGCGCATATTGATCACGTCAACATTTCAAGGACCGCAAACAAGGCTTTCCGGAAAAAATAATTTGGTCGTTGCAGCGAATGGAGGCTGACCATGCGTCAGAGCGCACTTGGCTACATGAAGGCGGCTTCGACGTAAGTGCGGTGGGGATGGGAGTGAGGATGGGGATTGCCTCCAGCAGTGCTATTGTATCAAGGTATCTCAGCAGCATGCATTTTTTCAAAAGGAATACAATCGGAGACTCGCTACATGTCCGATCGCTGACAGCCGCGAGCCAAACATGCCAGAGCCAGGTAGCAGCCCGCAGTCAAGGCAATCCGCCTGGTTGCCAAGGCAGCCGTTCGACGCCTGGTGGTCTTTCCGTTCATTTGTTCGATGCCATCTTCCAGAGCTTTAGTGATGCTGTCCAAGTGTTGTAAATTGAGTTGAGCTGTCGGGGGACAGAGACCCACAGAGGCGTACTATGCCTGCGAGCCCGCCGGATCGGGTTCACGCGTCACGTCTCCGAATATTTTAACCCTTGTTTGCATCAGGGAAGTGCCCAGTTGGAGAATCCGCCTGGGAAGGTCGTCTTTGACATGCCTCCAACGGCTGACTTTTCCACAATGCCGACTACGCTGTTCGGGCTAGGCACCTGATGTCGTGCATGGCAGCTATATCTCCGTTTTTGGTGTCCCGGAAGGTTCAAAACATTTTTGGCCTCCCTTCGCGACCATAGGGGTTAATTTTTTGGGCCAAATGGCACCCAGACAAAGGGATTGCAAAGGAGCTTATCCCAAATGCACGATTATAAAAAGATCCTGAAGGGTCAATATATAATGGCATGTAACAAGGCCAAGTGCACCCTAAGAAAGCACCTCATAGAGATTTGCGGTGCCTGCAACCGAGCACAGGATTTTAGGTGTATAGATGTGTTAAGGGAAGGTGTTGTTTTATATATATATATATATATATATATATATATATATATATATTCCGACAGGAAGCAAGAATCGGGTTTTGAGTAAAAAGCTGGACTTGCATAAAGTGAATTTCGTGGCATTATTCACCTTGAAAAATAGACAACACAACATTTATCGTCCAGTAGCGTTTTGAGTATTTTCATTGGCATCAAGAAAGTAGCAAAACATACTAAAATATAATACGCATAACACACACATTGGCAATTCTTGGTTTACAAGCAAAACTTCGGCTCTCCACAAAACGTGTGATAACCGTCGCAAAGGAGGCACCGCCCGGCACCAAACGGCAAATGAGGCGGCAGTGCCCCAGCGGGGCTCGACCCCACGGCACGCAATCCCCCGACACGACCAAGGCAGGTCGATCAGCCCCGGTGAAGACTGCGGCATGATCAACTAGTTTGCACATGATGACAACATTCTTTAGCCACACACTGTCGGCACCACCAGCGATTCCCACTTTCCGCCGCGGACGAAATACTACTGATTTCAGGTCTGGTGCTTCTGCGAAAGCAAAACTTCACGCCGTGATGACGTCACGCTAGGAAGGGGACCGTCTGGAGTTATTGCAAGTTCCGATTAGTTTAAAGAGACCTTGGTTCCTGCTCCACTGAATTCCTGGAGAACGAAAAGGCGTAGTTGACTAAACTGCAAGAATTGCTGAAAATGAGGCGGCTCGCAGCTGGCATAAAACCAACCACAGTTTGACGTCACAGGCCATGGTCCCATAATGTCCGAAAACTTCCGGTGCTGGAAATAGGCAAGGTGGGGGCGGTCTTTGTGGCTTTCTTTTCCTTAAAAATATCTCCGATTTGACTATCACGTTGTGAGTAAAGGACAGGTCACAAATCAATCAGGTTGAAAACTGCACCGCGATACATGAACTTCAAAACTTTACGAGTAAATTGTACCGATCGGCTTACAGGTCAGCATGTGTACACATGTCAGGCTCCTTGCAATTATATAATATATATATATATATATATATGTATATAATGTTTATAGACATCCCAGCTTTGAAGCCTTGCGAGCATGTTGCCTTCTCTAAAGGATTTGAGCGGCCAGAGTGAGGCTGGTTATCTCTATGCATGTAGGTAAAGAAAGGTTTGGAACGGGGCATGTGCATGTGGGACATCATCCTTCTCGTGCTTTCGTCACCCAAACACTGAATTGCTTCAGGTTCTCGTTGTTTTGGTCGCGATTTATAAGACCTTGCTTAATAATTTCATTTTTCCTGCATATTCTTCCAGAAAGCAGAGAGGTATGACGTGTGTTTATTTCATTTGGGGCTCCGTCATTCAATGCCTTTTATATACATACACCTATGAATCTGTACCTACGCACATGATGTGCATACTAGACATCATTGTTTAGCTTATTTGAAACCACGGACTTCCGCATGATTTTGTTCTTATATCGCGCATTGCTTCAACCCACTACGTTTCTGAAACAGGATAGACAATTCCTGAACATTGGAGAGCGGGAAATCCAGGCAATGGACGCTGGATCTTAAGCCCATGACGTGTGCTTGCCATTGCATCCTACATGCTCAGATTATGTTCAATGCAAGAAGGGTGGCTTTATTCGTGTACTCGATACAGCAGGGCGATGTGGAGCATGCTACCACATAATGCAAGATGTGTGGCACTGGGTTGCACCAGCTGAAAACTCAATTATTCAAGATGAGCTGCTAACTTTACACGCATTAAGTGTTAAACTTTCTCTCGATAAGCAGCTGAGAAGTCAAGGGAGCTTATTTGTACACAGCCTGGTGTAATGTATGTACTGGTATCGCAAATCTTAAAAGTTCCTGTCCCACATTTCCCAGATGGGGTCCGCTTGTAACTAGTTACATTATTTTGTTTCGAGGGCAACATGTAATACTTCGTAAAATGAAGCCGGAAATATAAATGGCAGCGAAATACGGCTGCATGCAGCGTGGATTGTAATTCTTTCCATCATAGCATGTCATAATGTGCACTATTTTCAAACTTGCCGCTTGTTAGTCCAGTCCACTTGTCATATACCGCTCCATAATATAAGGGCGGGTGACTTTTGAGTCCCAATCCTTTTGAAATTAACCGTGACTCATTCACTACCCAAAAACCACAACCGGCCACCTTACAAGATGCAGGAACTTTCCCCACGGCCATGTCTTCCACGCCGGTCGCCCGCTAAGGTACGAGTCTGGCGAGCTTCGAAAGCATTGTCCGTATGGAGAGGCTCGCCACGACCCGGGTGCCCAATCGCCTTAGGTCACCTCCACAACCAAGCTCACCCCAGCTGGCTAGCGAACGCGTCCACCCCGCCCCAGCAAGGTCACAAAGGTCACCGAGCGGACAGGCGGCAGAAACTCGTGAGGCTTCCGACAGCCGTAACCAAGTCAGTCGCTGTCACCGCCTTCAACACCACTCAGCCACCGACGGCGCCCTTTAAACAGCTCTCCCACGCGCTTGGCCGGCGAAGCGCCCGGCCAAATGCCACCGCCGTGTCGGCGTTACTGTTGCCGTGGGATGTCCGTCGGCCGCCACGTCGCCCGTAACGCTGCCGCCGACGCCATCGGGGCTCGCGAGGTGTCCGGCGGCGGCGGTCGCCATAAGTCGGCGGGGCGCCGCTATCCGGCTGACCGGCCGGCCGGGCCATGAGGCCCGACGCCTGCGGCGCCGCCCGGCGGGTCAGCGCTCCGATAAGCACCGGCCGGACGTCGAGTAACTCTCCGGGCGCGCCCGCCGCCGCCGCCGCGCCCGTAAAGTGCTCCGGCTTTACGACGCTCGTATTTCGGGCCGGGTTAGGACGCCGGCGGTGGCCTCAAGACGTGCCCGCCATGGCTCAGCTTCGACGCGCGGGTGATGACGGATGTCCCGCGCGCCGGCTGGCCGACGTCGCCGGCTTCGGGGCGGACTGCACGCTTATTGGTGCCGCACGAGTGCGCTCATGCAGCCAACAATACGGCCCCCAAGTGCGGCTCGAACTCCGATGGCCTGTACGGCCGACCTGTTCGTTGTCGGAGCTTTGCGAGCGGGCCGGTGTGTCCGCATTGCAAATCTTAAGTACGATCGTGGCCGGACAAAGACTGCATCCTCGTTGCGTGGTCACCGGGTTGCCCTCTTAGGCAGCGAGGAATATGAATGTGGCCTAACCAGGCGGCACTGGCACGCACTCAAATGTAACATCACACAAATGTGCCGACGGATTTATGTTGCAGCCATGCCAAAGGGCGATACACTCGTCCTTATATAATATGCATACACATCGCGCCAATAGTCATCCACTACCGAGTTTCGGCCAGATGCATTTGCAGATTACAAGTGGCACACAGCCCAATAACTTGTATTCCATCCACGAACACGAACCACAGTAATGCATACGTGTACGTTGGGCACGGACAATACGTGCTTTGCGGTATGACAACTAATTAGTTTAGGGCACGCTGGATTGCGGTTGCGGCCCCGTCGCAAATTACTGCTTTAACCCACACACACCTCAACGTCGTTATGCACGTTCATATCGACGGGCGCATTATTTACGCTGACGCGCGCCATTCGAAATTATGACCCTCTTATGTGGCCGCCACTAAAAGCCATTTCATAACCCATCTCGTAAAATATTCCCCAGTGATCGGGCCAAACGAATCCATGCAATTCTGGCGGCTTCAGCGGCTTCGGTAGCTGTGCCCGCGCCTGATCGGACCTGACACCGTGAAGGGAGTAGCCTCAGCGCCTCGCAGGCGAGGCTAGACTGACGCCGTGAAGGGAGTGACCTCAGCGCCTTGCAGGCGAGGCTAGACTGACGCCGTGAAGGGGGTAACCTCACCGCCTTGCAGGCGAAGCTAGACTGACACCGTGAAGGGAGTAACCTCACCGCCTTGCAGGCGAGGCTAGACTGACGCCGTGAAGGGAGTAACCTCACCGCCTTGCAGGCGAGGCTAGACTGACGCCGTGAAGGGAGTGACCTCAGCGCCTTGCGAGCGAGGCTAGACTGACACCATGAAGGGAGTAGCCTCACCGCCTTGCAGGCGAGCCTAGACTGACGACCAACCCCTTCAGGGCTTTCGCAGCTCGGTTCGGCTGTTGATCCGAGTGCTGAGTGGAGCACAGCGTGTGCCGACAACAGCTGATCTGTTGTTAGCATAGCGCGAAGCGTGCGCTAATGACCCTGTACCGCATGCGGTTGCGATTCTCGCGCCGTGTCCCCACGACGAACGCCCGCGCTCGGCAGGTGAGCCGAGTCGGGCTTTCGTCGGGCCCATGCGCAGCCGCGGGCTTTCGGCTGCGTTCGGGAGGCAGCCACGCCCGGTAGAGACAAATTACGATCTAATTTTCAGCCTGGCCGCGACAAATGTGGCCCCAGCGTGGGACCGTTCGGGCGCGGACGAGGGAAATGAGAGGCGATTGTCATAGTTCAGCGGGACGATGATGGTGCGATCTCGCGCCACGAGCGCGCCGGCGCGGCCGCCGATGGCAGGCGGAAGGGAGCTTCACGACGGCGGGAGACGCCTCGGGAAAGAGTGGGAGGGGCACCCAGGAGGTGCTGGCTGACGTCACTGCCATGGCAGAAGATGGTCCGCTTCGAGTGTGCCGTAAAATGCATATGCGGCATGTATCTAGGCGACGCGACAGGATGTTCGCTGTCAGGAGATGCGAGATGAGATGAAGTGTCGGCTCAGCACACGCGACGCACATATTTACATGGGGCAGAATTTTGTGTGGGCGAGATGGCACGTGTGCGTGCCACCTCGCCCACACAAAATTTGTCCGGCCGTTTTAGATAGAACAATGATGTAACGAGGAAAGTGGCGGAGCTGAACGTAACCTTGTCTAAGCTATCATTTGACGGGTCATTGGCCAACTAGGCCTGAAAGGGGTCTGGAAGCAAACCTCGCATTTAATTTCGAACTCATCCACACCCCCTTTCAGCAGATGCAGGCATACACAATATCTAAACATCATGCATATGCATATCAAAAAATGCCAAGGCGAGATGGGAGCAGGCATTTATTGTGCCGTCTGCCTGGGCTGATCGATCTTGCATATGGTAGCCCAGCTTCGCATCACTGGACACTTACTCTGAAAAATACGGCATTCTGCGCTCCGCAGGGAAAAATTCATCACACGGCTTTCAGAGCATACTACAATTGATAAAAAGTAAGAATCGTACCGATAACCAGTTACTCAAGACATCGGCCAACTAATCACTCCTCAAAAATGAATGAGCTTACAGACCCTTTTTAGCCATGCCAATATGAAGCTTGTCAAAATCAAACTGTAAAGTGAATTGTTCTATGTATGGAAACGGGCGGCGAAACGAAACTTCTGTAATGGGCCTCTCAGCGATGCCAGTGCCTTGTAATTTTCAACACCGCCGTGTTAGATTATCTTAGGCCTTCTTAGGTCATGTTCAAGACGAAGGTGATGCTTTAATTCTATATACAAACCAGAACCGTCAATGTCTATTTTTCAAAGGCAATCTTTTGAAAATGCAGAAAAGAAAAAGTCGTATGTTCCTAATAAATCTTATCACCTCACACGCACACAACTGCACTCTGAAAACGCTTTGGATACAGTTTATATCGTGTCCTACTCGCGAAACCCCTAGAAGGATATCAGAGTCCCATGGCCGTGAGTGGTCCAGAACTAACTAACTTAGCTTAGCTAACCCCCGCTGGAAACGAGGGTTAGCGGTCTGGCCCGGCCCGAACCAAACGGGCCTGATTCAACGACCATGGCCAGGTTATGCAGGCGAAGGTATTTACCACAGGCGTGTCCAGTGTTCAGCAACGGAAAGCAACGCTGTTGAAATGCTGGTCAGTTTCATTATCTATCAGTTCCATGCGCTTTGAGGTCAAGAAAGCTTGCCTTGCAATGTTGTTGCAAGAGCGTTGACGCAATACGCATCCAGCACGGGATGTTGTCATTCGTTTAAGGAGCTTTCCCCGACCTGTTCGCCTGCCAGATGAGTGTACCCATGTTCGCAAGAGAGTTCTGGTCCAATTGCATTGTCGTTTCATTGGTTTGCGCATGTAGATTTTGTTTCTTTTCCGTTTCTTAGGAACGACATGTTACCAATAGGTTTTACCTATACTGCAGATGCCACCTTAAAAATGGTTACAATACTAAGCAGACCTGCTATGTACGGCTTGTAATGAGTTATTCGCCTCCCATTCTCCTTTTAAGCATATTTTAAAAAAAGGTATTAATTTTACGGAAGGCTTGAGACGAGGCATTGGGGTATCACGGATGCAATACTTGTTCTGACCATCGTTCTCACCTGGTATATTAGATACACAGCCTCGTCACACCAAGCCCTTCTCGCTTAGCTCAGTTAGTAGAACACTGGACTCACAATCAAGAAACCTTGCTTGGAATCCCAGTAATTGCAAGGAGAGAATTCAGTTTGTGATGCGTACATGGCTGATGGCCAAGCATTATTCAGTCCTTTTTAAGACCCCGATGCACCTGGCGACGACTGGGAACGTCGCTGGTTGAAGCGTTCTGTAACTGACACAGCAGACGGGAGGGGCAGTCTGAACAGCTATCCCATCCTTGAGCAGGTAATCA
The DNA here is from genome assembly GCF_011947565.3 of Pollicipes pollicipes. Classification (NCBI taxonomy): domain Eukaryota; kingdom Metazoa; phylum Arthropoda; class Thecostraca; order Pollicipedomorpha; family Pollicipedidae; genus Pollicipes; species Pollicipes pollicipes. The sequence continues at coordinate 26,201,894 of NW_023596136.1, read as the reverse complement.
GCTGTATTGCATCAGACAGGAGGATATAGACACAGAAGGCACGGAACCCCGAATTTGAATGACTTGGTCACAGAAACAAGAAAATACCAAATCTGCAGCAAATGAAATGGTGGCCATAAACATACATGTGTTGAACGACCAAGCAAGAAAATGCATCCTTTGGCATATCAAAACCTTACCTAGGCCCATCACATGAGACACACGAAGTGTCGTTTGGTAGTTCAGTTAGTGGCGGAAAATAAATAAGCTCTCACATCACACTACCACGCCACGTAAAAAAAGAACATCAGCAGCCCCAATCCATCATGATCACCTGACGTAATCATGGCGTACCGCTCCGAGTCTAACGAGCTAGCTAACCACGTGACCAGGCTGCGGCCGGCACGAGCGCGGCGGCCCGCCAGTATGGCCATCGGTCTGCGATTACAGGTGAGCTAACACGCCAGCCGTGTTAGCTGACCGGTCACGCGACCTGCGACCCGGCGCCGGCGCTAGCACCAGCACTCGGCCACCGGCCGCCGGTCCTCGGCCGCCGGCCACCGGCACCGGCACCGACACCGGACACCGGCACTGACAGCGGCGCGGCGGCCGGGCGGACGGCTCACGCCAGTGACGCTCCCAGACCGCGCCTGAGCGAACGGTCCCCTGCGTGCGTGTGAGTGTGCGTGTGGGTGGGCATGGGCGAGGGCGAGGGCGAGGGCGTGTGCACATGCGTGAGCGTGTGCGTGTGCGTGTGCGCTGTGCGCGTGCGCGTGCGTGCGTGTGTGCGTGTGTGTGTGTGTGTGTGTGTGTGTGTGTGTGTGTGTGTGTGTGTGTGTGTGTGTGTGTGTGTGTGTCTGTGACGAACATCGGACACACCACTGCCCGAGGCTGTCCGCGCAGCCGTCCGCTGAGAGGAGGTTGACCCGGGGGCCGAAGTTTGCCGCGGTTGTCGGAGACAAGGAGCAAGTAGCACCGACCAGCTGCGGTGTTGAGACGCGCCTGGAGCGTCGCTCCGATTTACTAGCAGCTGACCGACGCACTTCCATCCGACAACCACGCTTCCCGTAGTGTTGTGCGTTGTCGCCGAGCACGTGACAGCAGAGGGTCGGCCTTGTGTGGAGACGACGCCCGGGGTTCGGGTCGCGGCAAACATCACGCTGCTGTCGCGAAATCGTCAGCCCGGTATCATCGAGGGACCGATGCGCCGAGTCCAATGAGGTACGATCAGCTTCCCACCGAATGGTTTTGATTAAAGTCTGATGCAACCCGTACCTCGGGGATGTGACACCACTTGTGGCTGATGAGCGACTGTGCGACCGGGCTAGATTAATTCAGATTTCGGCGCATGCCAATGCATCGTAATATACATGCTCCCTTGCGACGCATGAAATTGGCTCCTTTCAAGATGAAATTATTCATTGCAGCATCACGTTCTTCCACGTTTCATGCAGGGCAACGCTCAAGCTTTTAAGATTGGGCACTACTCTGGAGAAAATGCGGCACCATTTTTTCTTTCCTTGGCACAAAGCTAGAGCACCCAGTGAAATGATACCATTTCCTGTAGCGAATGCCAGATTTCTCATGCCGCAATGTCTACGAAAGTTATTATGAAGGACATTTAAGCGTATGCTCACACCTTTTCTTATCATACTCACCCACCCAATCGAGGAAACACAGGTGAAATACATTCAAACATTCCCATGTAAGATGTGGTGGGATGCTTGCACTCCGGTGCCAGGCAATTGCATACCCGTGCGGGCTTGTTAATGCTGCTTGCCGTTAAGCACTAACATATCACATCAATGCATCTAGCCTTCAGATTGCGTGATAGCATAACAAAGGCAAGTCGAGCTTAGCCACCATGAGCAATTCAAACCCAGATCCTGCAACCAGGAAATATGTGCAGCGGTCCTTATCTAGGAAAGATCGGAACGTTTGAAGTTAATCATGAGCCAGATTGAGATCTTCGATCTTTCAGCCTCACCGGTGCTAAAGGCCTTGGACTAGACGATGGTCAGCTGTTGGTGACGTTATGAGCCTACAGAAGTACGCAAGTTTATATTTTTAGATGATGTGTTTCCACAAAAACTCCATTGAATAGCTGAACCGCTAGTCCCCACTGTATTGAATTCAGTAGAAATATTGAAAAACTCAACTTCAAAGCACGAAGTGACAAAAAGAGTGCGTTGAGCGGACAACCTTAAAACATGGCTATGGGACACTGAAAAGTGTCATGCTTTGCCACTTTATTTTACCAAGGGTATGCTGTCATTACGCAAGCACATATGTTTGCGTGAGGTCATCCACCTCGCGCAAACTAACAACCAGACATATTACCCCGTTACACTCACGAACGCGATTACAACGACCTAGCTTTTCTCATAATTTGCTGTTCACTCGCATGACAGTTTGCCGGGCCGATCGATCAACAGCAGTAAAAATATTACCTGGTTGCTGTGCCCGCACTCAGTTTGGCCTCATTTATGAATCACGTTTTCATTCACCACTATATGTCACGTGTGGTGAGGTCATCGTTAGTGCACGAGAACATCGCGCGTTTCACATTAACTTGCCTTCATTATTAACAGTGTTCTTATTGTTCCGTGATGGCACCCGTGCTCCTGAGCATATTTGGTAAAATTTGTAAGTGTGCCTATAATATACCCTCACTTATTTTACAGCTTGCGTGGCTTGTCCCTCCTGTTGGCGTTGTACTCGTGGATTTACGTGGCCCATGAAGCACTGGCTGTTCGGACAGCACGGTGACAGGCGCTTCTACATATTTGTTTTATTTATTTATTTACGTGTTCAGTTATCTTTTGATTAGTGAATGTTCGACATTATGAGTTCAAATTCTTCGTGTTGAGTTAGCGACCGCCAATACATCAGGACAGCTAGAAATCCTTGCATCTTCAAGAGTCTTAATCATGAGCAGGGCTTGAAATATTGAAAGCTGTGCATGCAATCTTTGATTGGGATTACATCGTCGTTAAACCAGTGCCGCCTGGTATATTGGAGATCGCGAACTCAACATAAGAGCTTTCAACTCACAATGCCGACAAACCATAAGCTGAAGGCCGCCCTGTCTTATATTAAGAATGTTCGGCTCACCTAGGGAGTGTAGCTAGGGTTACCAACCGTACTTAGCGGAAGGTCTCACTGATGTCCAGGTCGGCTTTAAAGGTCGTTTCTGTTTTAGGGAGGGAGTTTCTAAAGAGGTCAGGTTTTCTTTGACCTTTGAGCATCATATACCTACATGCATTCAGAACCAATGCACAGCTTGTGATCAGAGTCTTCAAGCATAATCATGTGTGAGTAGATCCTCGAGTTCCTGCGACACGCCAAAGCCCGAGTAGATCTGAACGACGAAGCCCCGGTGAATATTCCCGGCCCGACCACCGCCAGTTCATTAATCCTTTCGTCCGTCTCTTCTAGTCCTTGGACATGCCTACCTCCCGCTTCAGTGTGCTAACGGGTATCGATGGGTTACGCATGAATAAGTAACAACGACCATCTTCCCGCTGCATTTTAGGATGGCTCTGGATGTGAGCTCGATAATAAATCGTACCCATGCATCAGCTGCTTTGCAATGATGAAGCCCGGACCCAATTTGATCAAAGTTCGCCGTAATTTATTGCTACGAAACTGAATCATCCAAAAAATGGTTGCGAGTTTTACTCCACACACAAACAAGTGCAAACTATTTCCGAAGAAAATAGAACATCTATTGCTTTCACAGCACACGCAAAGGTAAAACGTAGCTGTTTTGAAGCGGGTTAAGCCTAACGACCGCTTGGCACTAACATTCGGGGTTATTCAATGACGATGTTTTAACATTATTTATCATTGTTCCACTCTTCCTCCAAGCAGAAGTGTTGAGCCTTAGTATCTGAGTTTCGTTCAGGGTATATTTCAAGATCAGACCAAGGACGGGGTTGGTAAAGGCTTTCTCTGGAAAGCTGATTTGCTGAAATAAAAATTCATCTTTATCAAATGGTTTGCCTGTTCATGCCGTAGACTACTGGAATTGACTTATCGCTTTGTATGTACGCGCTACGGCCATCTGTTGACTGCCTTTTAGTTGCGATGTATTCTTGCGTGTATAATCCAGTTCTTCACCCAATTTTAGTTCCAGCACTGCATCTATGTCATGCTGTTCTGACAGCCCTTATAGTCATGTGCGTTTAAGCACTGTGTCTTCTCACCGGTGACGTCAAACCATTGCTGCGCTCAGCGTTGAGGATATTTAAAACCAAATAATGAAGCAGTGGATGCTTCAACTAACCACTTCCATCAGTCACCATACGAAGTACGAAATTTCGTTTGCGCCGAACTTCGCGTTTAAGGTCAAAACATCAAATTACCTGCACTGAGAAGCGTCCTCCCTCTCTCTCGCTCTCTCCATTTTTCCTGCCAAGGTCGTCGGCATCACCGCCGTAGGCATCACCTCAGTGGTGTCGGCGGTGTTTTTGCGACCTGAGTCGAGCCATTTTTCAGATAGTTAAGACATATGTGAACATAACTCACATTTCTAGGAAGAAAAAACACCGTTGTCGGAAACGTCTATCTGGGACAGCGTTGAAAGTTTCCTCGAGAGTAAAGACATACAAGGCATCATAATATAATCGCGTGATTAATTGTGAAAATATTTCGCTCACGTGACGCTACTGTTGCGATATGAGCTGTGCATGATACGTGTTCAAACTAGGACCTGGCAAAAAGCAAGCCTTTCTCTAGCGTATATGTCAGTAAGGATACACATAACAAGAATACCGGAATTATCAAAGTCCGATCAGCATGGCGGCGTCTCGACTCACCTGCGGCGGCCAGGAGCGTCAACGTCAGCAGCAGCATCAGCAGTGACGTCCAGAGGCGGTCTCTAAGGCTGCCGCCGTGGCACATGGTCCCTGGGGGGTGTCGCCGGCTCCTGGCAGTCTCGACACGTCCGCGCCGGCCTCAGCGTCGGCCGGCGGGTCGGCCTGGCAAGCCTCGCGCGCTGGCCCGCCGGGGGAGGCGCGGCGACGGGCGAGAGTGGGGGACGATTCCGGCTCTGGGGCGGAGGACACGGTGGACTCAGGGGATGGGGATGACTGGGCGGAGAGATGCCAGCGCTGAGGGATGCCTGCGCCAGGAACGGACGGGGAGATGCGAACGCCGCAGGACTGGAGATGCCTGGACGAATACGGGACGCGGGCGCCTCAGACAAGAATAAGGATCGGCGCTGGCCTGTAGAACAAACAGCGGAACGTCAGAACGCCGCGCCAACCGTGGCATACGACGGCCCCAGCACAGACGGAGAGACACCACCACCTCGGGGCAAACAGCTGGACACCACACCCTCGAAGCCACTGATGGGGCGCGGGCGCCTGGCGGAGCGTCGGCGGCGTCCGACCACCCCAGGCCGCAGCCGCACCTGAGCTGGCGTCGTTTTCGACGGCCGGCCGGGCGGCGCCGACGCGCGTCGGCGTCGGCGGGGGGCGTCGCCAGCGCAGTCCGATACACTGACAGATGGCCCGATGGGGTCTGCGGCGCGCGCGTGCTGCGGCTTGCAATTGCGTGTGTCAGGCTCGGCCGCGGAGGGTCGCAGTCTGACCGTGTCCCTGTTGTTTGGGTGTTGCTGCGGCCGCAGGTGGCGTGGAGAGGTGCGGTGCGAGAGGGTACGGTCGAACCGCGGTCACACACCGGGTTTTATTTATGGCGTGATTACCTGGCTCGTGTCGGGAATCTATTGGGTGAATATTTCGTGGGAACGAAGTATGGATGGGTGAAAGCTGTTGCGCGGTGGAATTAGCTCGATATTGAGGAAATCGCATAATTATGCATCGTTCAACTGGCAATTCAGGGAGGGAATGACAAAACCCGGGCACGAATACAACCAAACGTGATGGCACAGGAGCCGGCAGAGTTATTTCTGTGTCTTTAAAATAGGGCACCAAGTGGTCGTAAGTTTCCCCAGAGCATTTTGCATGGCAAGACGTCAGCGGCACCGCTTGGCCGATGTCAACCGTGGATTTTCAAGGTTTCTCCGTTCCATTAGGAGAATGAATACGCAAAGTGGGGGTCGTTTCGTAGATGGGGGCAATACGTGGCCTATGGCGGGGCGGCGGTGGTTAGCCGACAGACGTTGCTTAGATGACGGTAATATATTTGAAAGAAAGCACTCTGGGTCTACAAGCTATGGCGACTAGCGACATGGGCCATAACTGACTACAATATACGAACCTAGCGTATTGGGTATATTGTAGACTAGTTTTCCAATTCAGAACGACGTTACCTCTAATTTTATACTTTTAACCCTAGAAAGGTATATATATTTTAGTTGTTACCTGCTTTAGCTCGAAGACTGCCAGCCGAGGGATGACGATGACACCGGCCTCGGCTGACAGCTCTGGGCTGTATGGCTACTCGGTCAGCTGTTCGGTGAGGTCGGCCGGCGCTCAGTCGCAGCCCTACCTGCTCAGTCCAAGCACCGCCTGGTCAATCCCAGCCCCGCCTGGTCGTTCGGAGCCCTGTCTGGTCGGTCGGACCGCTGCCTGGTCGGTCCCAGCCCTGTCTGGTCGGTCGGAGCCCTGTCTGGTCGGTCGGACCGCTGCCTGGTCGGCCGCAGTCCTGCCTGGTAAGTCGGAGCCCCGCCTAGTCGATCCCAGCCCCGCCTGGTCAATCCCAGCCCTGCCTGGTCGGTCCCAGCCCTGCCTGGTTGGTCGGAGCCCTGTCTGAGTCCTTTGTGAGCCTAGTCGGTCCTAACCACGCTTGGTCGGTCGGAGCCCTGTCTGGTCGGTCGGAGCCCTGTCTGGTCGGTCGGACCGCTGCCTGGTCGGTCGCAGTCCTGCCTGGTCGGCCGGAGCCCCGTCTGGTCGGTAGGATCCCTGCCTGGTCAACCCCGGTTGTGCATCGTCGTCTGGTGCGAGAGCAAGATGAGGGGTTTCTTCCATGGAGCGGATGCTTATGCTGTCCCTCTGAAGTTGTCTCCCACTGATGAGTCAGTGACCTTCACGGGTACGATTCCCTGCATCCAGTCCATCCGCCATCTATGGGACTGTGTCCATACCCAGCCACTATCCATTCCAAATCAGTTGTCACCACTCGTTGGCATTTTTTCTAGCAAGCATATTCTACACTTTTGATACGTTTGGGGAAAGTCTTGACTCAAGCTTCCTTTTCGGCACTGATAATTAGAACAATAGTATGAACGAAGCTGCTTATGACTAAAAGAGTGCAAGCAGTAACATATCGTAGCATTTGTTGAGGTATATACTCGATATTTCGCGGGAGTCTTACCGATACGAGTACATATATCACTAATTTCCCAAAATATGGGCCCAATTCAACTCATTACCCATTATATGTAACTGCCCGAAAGCTTACCCAGTCCGTGAAATACTTTATCTATCACCCTCATATTTTCGTTCATTCTCGGCACGCGTATTACACCACACCAGATTCAAATTAGGGCCCCAATTGTGACGTGTGGCGTGATTTGGTTACGACGTGTGTTGTGATTTGATTGGCTGCACCTGCTTGTGACGCGTGTGACGCGCATAGAATCATCCTCCACCCCGGAGAGTGTGTCAGAGAAGCTGTCGGTAGCGGCCCGCGGAGACGGTCGCGCGTCGCTGGGTGCTGGCGGGCGCTAGAGGCCGCGCACCACGGCGGTCAGGGACACCGTTTAGTCAGTCAGACGGCTCTGAGATTTTAGGCGTCTTGAGTGGTGCAGTCGTGCCGATCCGTGCCGATGGTATGCACATTTGGTGAGATATCTCTTCGTAAAAGCCGAAAGCCGCGAAACCAAGGTCCACCCGACTAGCACCAGACCCTGACATCAACTGAAGGGTTTGAAAGACAACGGGGACGTCGACATTCCTAGAAGCTGTCGTCTCTGGCATTTCCAACCAGAGATGAAGTTTGTATTCTCCGAAAATACCAATTATATGTCAAGAGAAAGGCATATGAAAGTAAGACAACGAAAGCGCAAGTTTACCCGATAAGCGTATCCATCTGCATGCTGGTGCAAGGGTGCGAATATTATCATATTCACCGCGATAAGCATGTGAAACGACGTGGTGAGATGACAAATTTCGCAATCAACAAACTGAACCGGCGCCTGCTTTTGCGCTATGAAATAAAGATGGATGCTCTCTTGTGAAAGCAATTGGCGAGTAAGGTTGGACCGCGCGATATAGTTCTTGATGAGTAATCTGCTAATACCACCTGCTCAGGTTAGAAAACTGACGAATGTGTTTTAAATACAGAGTGGTATCATGAAGCAATCCACCCAGGAATAATATGTTTAGAAAGCAGAAATACACAACACAAAATGCATGAAATAATAAGTTATAGGAATTGCCACTAATTTTCAACCTTTTGATCCACAACACTTTACACACACACACACACACACACACACACACACACACACACACACACACACACACACACACACACACACACACACACACACACACACACCACACACACACCACACACACACACACACACACACACACACACACCCACACACACACACACACACACAACACAGCACACACACACAACACACACACACACACCACACAAGACACACACACACACACAGGCACACACACACACACACACCACACCACACACACAAACACACACACACACACACACAACACACACACCACACACACACACACACACACAACCACAGACATCACAGCACACCCACACACACACAATCACACCACACACACACACACACCCACACACACACACACACACACACACACACACACACACACACACACACACACACACATCACACACACCACAGAACACAACACCCCACACACACACACAACACACATACACACACACCACACACACACACAGCACACACATCACACACACACCACACCCACAACACACCACAACAACAGACACACACACCTTACGCCTCCAGAGCTGCAGTCATTGCCCCAGCCCGGGCGGATAGCTTTGCCCACACCGGCGCTCGATATCGCGATGCATGTTTTCCAGACTGCTACGGCCGGCTCGTCTCCCGGGCCTCATGTTTGATGATCATAGAGATAAATGGCCCCGAAAAACACATCACGTAAGCAAGATCCATCACTTGACGTCGATACAACGGGCTCTTGACGAGGCGCAGCGGTGTGCTTCGGGAAGTGTCGGACTCTTTGGACGAGCCTCCTGAAGTGTCGGACGCTTTGGACGAGCGCCGGTCTGGCCTGGGCATGGAAATCGTGTGCCGCCAATAGTGCGAAGCTGCAGTCTTGTCTCGCACTTCTTGCAGACGCATAATGGCGCTAAGGCGTTCTAATAAGCCGCCCTCCATTATTCATGCAACGGTTATTGTGTTACATCACATTAAGACCGCTGATTTAATATTGACGGCGCGATGGGGGCTGCGGCAGACGCAGCAATAGTTGACGACATTTCCAGCCATACGAGACACAGGAGACTTTTTTGCTTCTCAAGACAGCGTACGTCTGAGGATGCCGAATCTCTGAGCCCGAAATCCCTCGGGTCTGACGCACTGATTGCAGCTAGGTCGTCTCCAATCTGAAGCAGCCGTCCCACGTCAGAGCTCCATTTAAGACCACCAATTTCGCCATCATTCTGTTTTTCCCCTCGGATTTTTCCTCTTAAGAATGCATAACAATGGCTCTTGTTGCGTCGTCTTCTAAATTATTCGCCTCGACGTGCTGTCAGCGTCAGTGCCTCAGATATTCGCCGAGCAGGGGCGCGGGGAGGGGTATCCGCCGCGTGAGGTGGAGCAGCGAGGAGGGGGACAGCCAGCCCACGGTGGTGCGGTGGCGCGCGATTGCCCATTGCATGGCTGTGGAACGGGCAGCGAAGGCACAGGTGGGACCACCACTGGTGGGGTGGTAGGCTGACGGTATGAGCTACCAGTGGGACGGGCCGTCGGTGGGATGGGCCGCTGATGGGATGGGCCGTCGGTGGGATTGGCCGTCGGTGGAATGGGTCGCTAGTGGGATTGGCCGCCAATGGGATGGGCTGCCGATGGAATAGGTCGCCGGTGGGATAGGCCCCGGTGGGATGGGCCGCCGGTGGGACGGGCCATAGCTGGAATAAGCCACCGATGTTCCGGTCAGTCGCTCGTGCGGCGGCTAATGTGATGGCCACGTTCGTCCGCCGGTGCGCCGGTGTCCTGATCAGCCGGTGGGAGGGCCGCCACCGGTGGGACGGGCCGCCCGGACGCTGAGCTTGTTTCCGGTGGCCGGCAGCAGCCCGCCTCAGCACGGCCGGACCATTACGGCCCGGATAAAGACGCCTCCCGCGGGTGGCCATAATCGGCCGGGGATCCTCGCTCCCGACGCGCCAGGTATAACTCTCAATTAGGGTCGGATCCGCACACAGAGCTCGCTGTGTACACGCTGCCGCTGGGTCCGCGCAGGCGCGCACGCGAGGTTCGCTGTGCTCGTAGTTTGTACACGTTGGGGTGCGTTGTGGGTATGTGCGCGTTTTCACGCCAGTGTCGCGGTGCAGGGGCTCAGTCGAGAGCTCGGGCCGCTGTTCAGCATTCCGCTTTCCTTGCCGCCCTCTCACGGCTTCAGGAGGGGTGTATATTCTTTAAGTAGCCTTGCATAGACTACCGCGATGGTACAGTGTGCAATGCCGAGGATGTCACTTAGAGTGCTCAGACAGCGCGGCGTCCACGCCACATCGCCGGAGAGCGTGATTTGCCGCAACCAGTTAGCTGTTCTCATTTTGTTTGTTCGGCTGGTGGACATGCGCCATAAAACCACAAGCAAACTTTGTCTGCAAACGACAACAGCCTAGCTCTCCACATCTGCCAGTATCTTCCCCTATGACCTGAGTCGGACAACACCTCACAGTTCAAGCCAAAGAAAAAACACTTTGGTGGCACAGCAAGATGATCGAAATGGTTCGGTATGCGATCAAGATGTCAGTAAATGTCGTTGCGCACTTGACTCATTATCTCACTCTTCCGTAGCTTACATGCAACGACGTGATGCCACTAAGTGCAAAACTTTGTAGTTCGGCTTTTCTCGATGGCTGGCAGCCACGCGAGCAGCGGGGTATGGATTTTTCGTCGACAGTGATGGCTGCGCATCATTTGAGAACATTCGGACGCATTAGCTGGCTTTCCGCTCCATTGGACTGTGCATTTTCGCTGAGGCTCGCATTTGAGGACTGGGGATGTAACAAACCGAGGCTGTATCCCATAATGGTGTAATGGTTTAAGCGCTTTAGACAAGTTTCACCTACATAACCTCACAGGCACATTTCACAATCTCACATACACATCTCACAACCCCACATGCATATGTCACAATCTCACATACACGTCTCACAATCTTGTATACATATCCGGCAACCTCACATACAAAGCTCACAATCTCATATTTCACATATCCCTGCCCATCAGCGCACAAGACCGGGTTATTAGAAGTGCAGCACGTTCACCAAATTCCTCTCTCAGCGACAGATACTGGCCTGTACTTTTATCTGCATTGCAGGGCAGGCGTGGAAGAAAGCAGCACCTACACAACAAAGCGCATGGCGCACGGTCAATCTATAAAAATAAAACATTTTGTAATAGCGCCTCGAAGTTATCAGAGCTCTTGTTTCCATTCACCAATCTTGCAGACAAACCCCGCCAAGTTGTCTATATGTTTCTATATATATATATATATATATATATATATATATTATATATATATAGTTTATATATATACATATATATATATATATATATATATAAAGTTCAAGCATGCATATCATGGATCAAGCGGAGTGAGTGGTTTCATTCACGTATTGCAGTGTTTTAAATGCAGTGTTCCTTCAATGTTCCTCAGGCCTTAAACTGAGCTTATGACTTTATATCTACCACGTCGTAAACACACCAAACAGATTACATTTTCCTTTTGGGATTCAGTCGCAGCTTCTATTTTACACACCGCAGGCGTCAGACACTCCTGCGTCTTAGCATTCCTCTACAAAACAGACGCTCGTTGGCTGAATGAAATCTCAATGATCGAATGGAGTCTCTAATTATAATTCGAAGATCATGAATGTGGACAAATCCTGTCAGTGCCAGGAAAGCCTAATCCCTGCATAGTCCTCAAACGATTTTGTTGAGCTGTTGCTTGATACAGGTTGTTTTCACGACAAAGTCCGTGCCAACAAGGGAACAAGAATGATTATCAATTGAGTCGTGGGTTTCACTAGTGTAAAACCCAACACGAGTCCTTCAAAACCCTTCACGAATCATTCCAAACCGTACACGAATCCTTCAAAATCCTACACAAATCATCTAAACCCCTGCAGGGCGCTGTTTGGTCCTTCTGTGGCCCCTCATGGATCGTCCATAAAATTTCATAAGCACTCTACGAAATCGTTCTCTTTTTCACGTAATAAAGGATGCATACTTTGCTCTGTTCTACACCGTGTATTTATGTAAGTTGTTGAGTGCATGTGCGATAAACTTGATGGATGTAGATGAGACAGTATTAAAAGCCTTATTCCTCGCATAATTCAGAGGAGAATGGAGAGATAGACGTGATATTTTGGATACATGCCTTTATCGAAACGAATATCAGTAGTGCCGAATCATATATGTCGAATAGTATCGAATATCACTACTGATATTCGTTTCGAAAAAGACATACGGCCAAATATCACATCTCTCTCCCTATTTCCTGTCTATTCTACGAGGAATAAGGCTATTAACGCTGTCTCACCGTTTATTTATCATTAAGCATAAGATGACTTACGAGACCGTCATCAATGGCGGGGAGGGGGCAGAGGCGAGGTAGGATGGAGCCAGATGTAACGGTGTAGGCCAGCGTTTTCAAACTACGTCCAGCCATCCGTCGCTAGTCGGCAACTGACATTGTCAGTACTTATCGCCCGGTTCACTGACACACCAGTGTCCTATTACGCTCGCGCCCGGTGCGCTGGCTCCCTCCGTACGCCGGGGCACAACACGTTCCGTTTTACGGAGCCCGGTGAATTCCATTTCATCAGCTGGCGCCGATGGCGGCCGCGTCCCTCGAGACGCCTTAAACCATCGCAATCGTAATATATTACGCTAATGAGACTCGCGAGCCGCAACTGCACGTGCAGACTGGGCGCAAATGGCGGCGCACTCCTTGGCCGGTATGGTGAGACGGCTGTCGGCGGTGGGCCTCGATGGCAAGCTGGGGTGGATTGCTCGTCCAAGCGGGCACTTTGGACGGTGGCAGATGCGATATCGGTGAGCAGTGACCTCACATAAATTGTCAGATGCGGTTATCGCGGTCATCTAGAGGGACATCACTCGTGGAGTTGAATGGGCATTGCACGAAAGTTGTCATTTTATTGGCCTATTGCACTCCGGGGGTACTACTGATGGCGATACAGCTTGCGCAAGCTTTAAGCCAGTTATACATATTTGATTCATGTAATAAATGAGATGCATCAGTTTGTCGACAAAAGGGGTTTTGCCCTTGCATGAACTAAGCGATGGTTTTTTCCATGAAGGCATCAAGTTCATACCAAAAGAAAAACTATGCAAGGGTTATACTGATTTGCCAAAATTTCCTTCCCGCCTGGCCAACAGTTGTTCTCTGATAAAGTGCTAGATTCGGGTGTTACATTTTATCAAACTCATGGCGCAAGAATTCGTGGGTACCGCACATCGACCTATTCTGGCATGTTATCCAGTAGCCGTATATAGGACAGTCAGACTGCTGTACCCTTGGCTTGGGTAAAAGGGCTGAGGGATTTAGTTTTCATGGCTCACTTGGCTCGAGCCACGAAAAGGTCCAGGAAAACCACAAACCATCTCGGCTTTTTTGTTCAAAATATCCATGACAAAAAAAAACGCTATATACGTACATGTTGTGTCCTTCGAATGAAAAACCCGATGTTTGGGACAGAGGCGACTACTTTTTCCTTGTCGACTACTGAGCCAAAGGTAACAATAATGATGAAATCGTCGGAAATCGAAATAATGCACATGGCGTATAAACGCCTGTGTTTAAAGCAGATACCGGGGGATGTAAATTTGACCTGTAAGAAAAATGGCCGCCAAAACATTTAGCATTGTCGGAAGAGAGATTGGGAATATATCGTCTGCGGTGTGTGGTTATCAGTTATACTACATTGCAGGCTCTGCGACATCGAGTGACGAATAGATGCATGTACCAAATATTCGATTTTTTGCGACCGTCATGTTTTTGCGACCGTTTGCGACCGTTTTTGCGATCAGGTGGACAGTATACAATATTATTCATACAAATGCAACGAGACTGCAAGGCTTTGGAGGGATGTTACGCGTCAAGTGAACGGAACGTTGGGTAAGTGGCATCGCTGCTACACGCTGGAATGTGAGTTCTTGCAGCAGTATGTCAGTTTTCTGTAAAAAAGGGCACAGGGTACCGATACTGTGAACTGTGTGGAGATACTCTGTTCTTTGCTGGCGAATGGGGATTTCGATGCACGGCTCAGTCAGGATGGAAGCTTGTCCGTCGCTGGGTGACCACGCATGGTGCGTTGTGTTTGTGGTGCGTCCGCAGACCACATGGCTTCGCCATTTTTATGCAAACATGAACTGTAAACTGAACCGTGACCTTGAGACCTTTCTTTCGACGTTGAAGAAAACAATGTATGCCGGTTGGTATGAATCGCACGCTCGAGTTATTCTCTTGCGCTGTCCGTACTCTATTGCTCAAAAGACTTCTGCCTCGTTGGTCAGCGTTTTGTGCTCTGGTATCACGGTTCATGCGATAAGCCTGTCAGGTTATGGGGTCAGCTTATGAAAGTCACACCTGAAAGCAATATAAAATGTCTAAGGTGGTCTTTCTGGAAGGAGTCGCCGCCGACTCGGGTGTGATGCTCTCGTGCCTCCTGTTTCCTCCCTTCTTGCCATTTAAATAATTTAAGATGCTAGAGCACCTGCTTCGTGCACATCGCTCTTGGGTGCCACCGCGGATTTTTCGACAAATGAATGTATCCACTTGGACGGTTTATTGTATGGTTACATGAAGGAGGACGTTCCGCCGACATAGTAAGACTCTCCGCCAACATGGTAAGGCTCTCCGCCGACATGGTAAGACTCTCCGCCAACATGGTAAGGCTCTCCGCCGACATGGTAAGGCTCTCCGCCCGACATGGGGCCGACATGGCAGACTCTCCGCCGACATGGTAGGGCTCTCCGCCCGACATGGGCAAGACACTCCGCCGACATGGTAAGGGCCTCTCTCCGCCGACATGGCAAGGACTCCTCCGCCGACCTGGTAAAGGCCCTCTCCGCCGGACATGGCAAGACTCTCCGAGCCGGACATGGCAAGATTCTCCGCCGACCTAGGAAAGACATTTCGACATATTTCCTGACGGGATGGCGTTGGTCCGGCGCGGGTGAGCGTTGCGTTTTTCTCAAAAGAATACATGCGGGCAGTGGGGGGGGGGGCCAGGCGTAACCGAGAGATGCTTTTCCAATAGTCAGCTAACAAATGTACTATGTTGTTGCTCCTGTGTGGGAAGGGGGTCATGGTTTTATATTTTGATACTAAGAGTTGAACAACCTGGACATGTTGCAGCTTGGTGTGAAAGTTAAATGCGCGGCAGTTTCCCATGTTCCTTCTCCAGTACCTCAAAATTGATGAAGGGCGATTGCCGTAGTGCTTCCCTATCCAACAAGATTATTGGAGTGGAAAATTGCACCCCATAAGTGGTCCGTAAACAATGAGCGAAGCAAAAGATGACAGTCAGGTATATGTGAGTACGACGACGGCGTTATCCGGAATGGGGTCATTCATGTGAGGATGCAAACTCGACATGATGTGCGATTTAGTATACAGTTTGGCTTATCGATTATAAGCTAGAAACCGACTAGCCTATGGGCCTATTATCTTTGAGCCCAGGCCTACAACCTTATGGGATTCCGGGGTGGCATATTGTTGCGTTATACAGGTAGCTGAAAATGGAAAGTTATTCCATTCGCTGTTTGCAACACAAACACATGTGTTTTAGAGTCCTCTCCGTACGTCTTCTTTCTTGCCCTGTGTAGATAAGTGTTGAGAATGTGCCAGCATAGGGCGTGTGCATGTATGTTGTATTCCGCTTCTGTTGGCTTCTGTGAACCGCAGAAAAAATGCGAGACAGATTAGAGCAGCCGTGATCTGCGGCGCGTTGATCTGTCTCGCATGAATGCTTCGAACATATGAAACGGCTTGCAGCAATAAAAACAGGTGATAAATGAGCTTATGCTGTTGCGGTGTAAAAGGGATACAGCGGTATTTGTGGGAATGGCTTACATCAATGATATGCATGCCGAGAATGCACATCAGGGCATGCTGCAAAGCAGGCCAACGCATTATGGGTGGCAACAGCACGGCGTTCTCGATGGCAGCCCGCTTTGCGTCGTTCGCTACACAGGTGACCATGCAGGGTGCTCGGCAGGGGAGGGGGAGGGGGGGGGGCAGTCACTGCCGGTCGATGCAAACACCTTAATAACAAAGGATAGCTAGCGCATCGGCGGGCTCGTCTTAGCAAACGGCTAGGCATGTGCGCTTAGAGGAAATCTAAATTAATTAAAGTCAGTTGTTAACCATGAATATTTTCTCGTGGCGCTTCCGTTTGACCACTGCCCAAGTGAAGCCAGGTACACCGGCTGCTGCTGACGTGGAGCCAGGGTACAACCGGCTGCACTGCTGCTCACGTGGAGCCAGGTACACCACCGGCTGCCGCTCACGTGGAGCCAGGTACACCGGCTGCTGCTCACGTGGAGCAGGTACACCGGCTGCTGCTCACGGGGAGCCAGGTAACACCGGCTGCTGCTCACGTGGAGCCAGGTACACGGCTGCTGCTGACGTGGAGCCAGGTACACCGCTGCTGTTGACGTGGAGCCAGATGCACCGGCTGCTGCTGACGTGGAGCCAGGTACACCGGCTGCTGCTGACGTGGAGCCAGGTACACCGGCTGCTGCTGACGTGGAGCCAGATACACCGGCTGCCTGCTGACGTGGAGCCAGGTACACCGGCTTCTGTTCACACGAAGTCAATCACGCTCGCTGCTGGCCGAGTGGAGCCAGGCACACTCGCTGTTGTCGTAAGGAGTTGGGTGCGCCGGCTGCAGGAAACACCCTGCTCCTCACGCGTGGGCACGGTTTATTTCATGCGGTGACAGCGCTGACTCCATCACAGAAATCCCATGGCGAAAGGTAAGCGCAGTAAAAGGTGCCACCGAGGATTTCCTCTTACGAAAAAATCAGTTTTGAAGTATCTAGGGTCAGTGTAATTTGTGATGAAGCTCACGCTAATAATGATGGCATATCATGTTAGGTTAATCTCGTCGGGACAATCCCAGCGCTACTGAGAGTATCAACTGAGTCAAGAAAAACAACATGGACGTACGAAGTTCAAAACGTGCATTCCTGGAAACGATGGCGAATCCACGCATGTTTCGGATCGTCTACCACGCAGACTTTTCCCCTGAGCCGGCTAGTTAGCGAGCAATGAACACGAATTATGCGATATTAGCGTCATTCGCTTGAGCGTGGACTGTTTGCTGCAAGAAGCAACGTGGTCTGACAGTTACGACACGGCAAAGCTTAGTTATGTACATTCGCCTGTGTCACTCTACACCCAACGTTTTGATGCTGGCGGCGGGAAGCGCTCACGTCTTGCTTAGCCTGGCATGTGCCATGCTGAGATGACTGAATTAAAGCTCCTCTCACGTATGCCATTGCCAACATCTTCAGCCCAGAGCTCATCTCAGCCTGTTTTGCATATTTTAATAAACGCTGCTTCATCTCAGTAGTGCCGTGAAAAGGCTGTTATCCTGGCATATCCTGGCAAAGCAGTAAATTGCATAGTGAACATGAAAGTTTATTATTTGACTTGTCCCTTCGGCGCAATAGAAAAATGTGCTCGCAAGATATGTGAAAACTTCTGGTCATCGCTCTATGAATACTTGTGTGCAGTACCTGAAGCCGCTTGCCATTTATACGGGCATTCAGAAACGAGAGCTCACATTTAGCAAGCGACTAAAGAACAAAGGGTATGTGACTCATGGCAGTCATAATCAGCCAAGTTTAATGTCGCTCCACCTGGTCATTATTCATACAGCTCTTTGTGTCCCACAACTCCTAACGACTGTCTCTGTAAAGAGGTGCATGTGCATTAGGGAGTGTGCCATTAGCCAACACATTAGCTTCATTTTCACTGCACACCACGACACAAGCTGTTCAAGTTGTGTCGCATGTCAACCAAACTTGCACACTCTAATTACCATTTACATATTGAGAACTTGTATCTGGGTGATCAAGCCAATTATCGGTAGTTGCAAGAAGTGAAGCGAACGTGAAAACCCAGCGCAAGTACACAAATAATGCTATCGATAACAAAATGAAAAATAAAAAGTGGAGCTGAAAAGTGAGCGTACCCGTCGTGTATTTTTTCGTTGCCACGGTAAGAGTGCTTTTTATGCCATTACTGGCTGCATGTGGCCGGTGTTCGGCGATAACTGCTTGAGAATTGTTCTGTTGTTCCAAAAAATGATTTTCACCCAACAAATACAAAAGCTTTTCGCGTCCTACCAGGAGAGCTCCTGAGTGGATCCCAAGAAAGATTCTGTCCTCGCTCCTACGCGAAGCTCTTGCGCGATTTGGGTTTCATTTCAAGGTTATCTCACCTTTGGAATGGCTGTGTAACCATTAATGAGCGCCTTTTTATGCAAAGGTTTATGGATAACAAATAAGCATGCCTATGGCATGGCATGCCATAAGCATGCCATGCCATGCCTCGGTCGGCATTAGACATCAAAACATTGTCGAAAATATGGAATGCTCTTTCAGTGTTCCTGTTCGCAGTAAGCAATGGTACCGATGTACTGTTTCTGTTTCACTGTTGGGAGATCTATATGTGCCTTGATATTTCTTGTCGCATAGCAAGTATAGCCACGCATCCATTCAGCCAGCATATGATGCATTTCCCGTCAATTTGCTGCTGATGTTTAGTTGGAGAAGTGCAATTACGAGTGTAAATTGCTACGGATGGTCCGCCCTCTTTTTGCTGCATTGATTTTCATTGTTTTACCACCTTTGCAAGTTTTGAGTGCCTCATATTTTGCGAGCGATTCACAGTGATTGTTCACTTTATGTGAGTGTACTAAGGAAAGCCTATGTCTGAAATACGTAACACATTTCATTGGACTAGTTCATTACCTCATGAACGAAAGGTTCTTCTTGTTTTTCTCTACATACGGCGTCATGTTGCTCATCGCTTTACGCCACTCGAAATTCGTTTCGATGTGCTTTATGGTCGTGATCGTACCCGTCGTGTATTTTTTCGTTGCCACGGTAATGATTTGTTGCAAGCCAGCTTTCATTGAGCAATCAACATGTTCTTCGTTGCTTTGGCGTACCTGGTTTCTGAGAAAATGTTTGTATTGCTACGTTCTTTGACTTGTTGTATTTCATTTAGTTTCATTCATTTCATTAAAACTAGCTGTAGCGCAACGGCTCGAAATTTTGAGTCACTTCACCGATTTGCATATTGCGAAGACTTATGGAACTAGACCTAAGTTAGGTTGTGCGAAAACTACTACATGGACAGAAAGTCTAATTTGTTATGACAAATGTACATCGAAAATACTAGCACAGGTTCGCGAAAGTTGGTCTGCGACAATCAAAATCGCAAATCATTAGAATTTGTGGATTTCTTCAACTGAAATCTTCTGTTTGCGGCACTGGAGGCAATTCCACACTAGAGTCAACTTTTGAATAGCGTTTGTTGCCCCGCCAACGTATGCAGGCCGCCCAGACTTCCTCATATTCATATTTTCTTTCCATATAACCAATCAACAAATACCGCAACTCCACTATCCCTATAACGCAAAAAAGTGAACCATTTCTGCGGCAGGCAAGCACCCGATGGCTTGGAAATCAGGGGGCGCGTCGACTGTACCGGTCACGTCGATAGTCGCGATCGCAGACGATCGCAGGCATCGTGACCTCATGCTCTGGCGACCGTCTTTCATTCGCTGCGGCAATGTGTGTGATGTTACTACGAATGAACAGATTAGACACCGATCTGTATGAGAGTGCTTTGAAGTCAGTGTATGTACGCTCTTGGTTTTTAATCGTACCTCATTTCGAGCCAAACAAATCTGAAGAAGACAGCATACACAAGCGCGCAGTGACCAGCGACCAGCAGCAGCAGTGACTACATGCACATCAAGCCATGTTCACACAAGAAGGCCGAACTAGTGGTGCCAGACGCGACCACAGAACTTCAAATGTCTTGGTTGCAGGAGGGACGGCACGCGCATGTAGCCGCCTGGGCTGGTCCGCGAACTGGTCCTTGGTCCGATGGTGGACAGACCGACCGGTTCGGTCCGCCGGCGGACCGCAGTGGACCACCGGTGGACCGCGTTCGGGACCGCGGCTATCAGGCCGGCTGGTCGAGTGGCGATCTGCCTGCGGAGGGTTACGGTCAGCTGATCGTTGTGACGGATTTCTTAAGCTAGTGTTAACACGCCGATCGTCTGCACAGAACGCCCGTATTGCCATAGTCAAGATACGTGTTTACATCATAGACCAGATGCCACCAAAGAACATGTCTACACGGATATAACGCGCTCTGTTCCATCCATCCACTTGCCTCCCACCCGCCTGCCACTTCCAAAAAATTGTTATTCTGAGCCATGAAAGAATTGAAGGACGTAATAGCACCGGGCTCACTAGTCTACTTGCATACCCAAAACGTTAGGTGGGTGTAGACAAACAAAATAATCGCGAACAGTGCTTTGCGTTGATTATAAAAAACAGGACCTGTGCATTTCACAAGCTACCCCACGCGTGTCCAAACCCATACATTTCATGCATAGGCGTAGGAACAAGGTGAGAGGCAGGGAAGGGGGCAGCTGCTCTCAACTTTCTTATTAGAAGGGAATTTCCCTTTAACACGCGCCCGGGTGGCCGGCTGGATACCCTTCGCTCGGGTGGGGGTCAATTTGACCCCACTGAGATCTCGGGAACTAAGAAATCTAGAGACATTAAATTTAAATTTACAGGGTGTATTGACCTGTACGTGAACTCACTTAGGTCGAAGTTTCAGATTCCTAGGTTATGGCCTTCGGGTCAAAAAGGTCAAACAAGGTCAAGCTCCAGGTTGGTCTTTGGAAACCAGCCTGGGCAACCAGAACCTAGGCAATTGTTTCTAAGCGAAAGGTCAAAAGGCCATTCGGGATCAGTGGCCTTGTTTGACATTTTGAAGGTCATGGTGACCAAAATAATACGAGACTGCTCTGAGTTTTGCATTTGAATAAGCGACAAAGATTAGGCTAGGCAGTATGCTCCTAAAAAAAAATGTTGACCCGGATCATCTTAGGTCAATGACCTGCTCTGACCTCTAAGAAGTCAATGGAATATGCATAATGCGGTTCCTGCTGTCAATAAATTAGAAATGAGCACCAGAAACTATCCAATACATCAAGTTCTAGAGTAACAAAACAGGCTGGTTTTGACCTTGGTGTGACCTTCATACCTGACCTTAGAGCAATGTAATTTTCTCATTTAACTGTTGTTTTGCCTAAGTAAGCATCTCAGAGATGTATGGCTTCGTCTAACACTCCGTTGTTGGAACAGATTGAAGGATTCCCTAGAAATTGCCTTCCCTGAAACCATGGCCTGAGTTTGACCTGCCATAGGTCAGCAACCTTACAAGATATATCTAAATTTTTGATGCTGAACAATCCGCCATTCAATTGTCTACAGCTATGCAAAATTTAGCGCGTCTACACCGCGCCATTCGGAAACTATTCCGCCAAAACCTATGGGTGGTCAATTTGACCCCCACCCCACTCGAGAGCGTTAATTAAACAGAGAAGCCACATAAAACAAATGGAGCAATGCCGCTGTAAGCTGTGTTTGACTGCGTGGGTATTTTTTTACCCACGCAGGGTACATTTCACCATGGGCGATAGATACCGTGGGTGCGAAGTGGAGCTGATCCTCACAGTGCAAGTCACAATGTAGACAGTTTGCGGAACGTATGATACGCCTCCTGCACATTTTTAGTTTGATTCAGCGGACAGGAGTCCCAGTGAAACGTCCCACAGCTGAACTGATTTTTTACAATGTGACGCATATTATGCGCTCTCTGCCAAACATTTGTGGTAGCAAGCAGTTTGTTGCTAGGAATCGGTTTTTGTGACGGGCGCTCGCGGGTTTGGGTTGGGTGCGGGGCATCCTTGATGCATGTAAGGTTGGTTTCCGCCAGCCGGCTAGCAGAAAATCGGCGATTAATCTAGTGATCAGGCGGTCGATCGGCTGACCGCCTGACTGCTCCGCGGCTAGCGATCGGGCAGATTTCTGAAACGTGGAAAAATGCATGCGCACGGATTCAAAACGTGGATTTGAATAGCACAGATCCTCTCTGTGAACCGCTCGGTCATGATTATATATTCGGCCAGGCACTAAGTTGATCGCAATGTTTTAGTTTTTTACCTTATTCTAATAATATAACTATTACGTGCAATCAAGACATTTTTCATATAAACTGGAATCCTATCAGGAAATGATTACACTACGTGAAGGCGATAGAAATCATCTGAGGATGTTGGAAACAATGTAAAAAATAAAACGGAGCCTATAAATAGCATGTATGCCTAACTTGCATGAGCGTCACGAAAGCTATTAGTCCTGATGACCAGTCTCCCATAAATGCTAAATTTACAGGGTAATGAGATGTTACCCAAGCAGCGCCCTGTTCACTGCACTGTCTGGCGAGACCCTGAGAAATTTTCTTAGGCGTGACGGGCCCTGGAAACTTGACCGGTTTTAAGGAAATAGTCTTTCTCGTGATTTGGAAATAAAGAAATGTCTACAAACGTTATAAAAATGGAGTGACACATTTTATTCCATGCCCAAAGAAAGCACCAATTCTGAGACCAGACACCAATCGTCATCCATAGGCCATCAACTGGTCACCAAATCGGTTAGCTGGCTTGCCCCCGGCGCATGGTCGGCTAGAAACCTAATCGAAGCACTGCTAACCACAATCAACCTGGATATGCCACAACAACGCGAAGTTTGTTGCGTTCTATCAGTGCCCCGAAAATAAGGCACCCTCAAGTTCCTGTGCTACTTGACAATTTTTCAAGACAATTCGAGAACTGAAAATCATGTCGTTGTTTATCTCAACATGGTCATTTTGTGTTGGTGTCTACTCAGGGGCGTACTTTCCTTTTCAGTTGGAGGAGCTCCCCAACCCAGCCGACCTCAGTTCAGAGCTGGCCATGCTGTGTGGGTCATCATGGTTTCACCGAACCCGCGGGGGTATCTACCGAAGCCCATCCATGGCTGCGGCAATGTCGTGTATAAGATTCCGCAGCACGCCAATGTCAAGCCAGGTTTACCCCTCTGACCGGACATCAGTCAACCTTTACCTTCAACACGAGCGTGTCCCTGGACTCGAATCCAGCATCACTACATTAAGAAACACAGGTAATCAGCATGATTCTGGATGCCGCGACGCTCGACCCGTCGCTGGTGATACACTTATTTTCCGGCAAACTGCGCACGTAAAATGCGAAATTGAATTTTTACAGCAACGACAGAGACAATAGGCCAAGACCAGAGATAAATCATAAATTTTCGTAGCAAGCCGCCACAATTACAAACGCTGTTTGGATGATGGTTACGCTAATGGGGCACTGGTGCCGTCTCCCTTACTTCTGTCTCTGTCTCTGTCGCTGCCTGATCACTGTCTTTCTGAGGAAAAGCTGACCACTTCGGTCGGCGCGCCTTAAATCTGGATATTTTTTTGTTGCTCGTAATTTCAGCGCTCGACAAAATAAGGCGTCGTTATTGGAGTCTTACGACGCACTCAGCTTTAAAGGCTATATGGCGTCGTCTGCCTCTCAACTTAGCGGGAAAGGCAGGCACCGCGGGGATCGAACCCCGTACCTCTTGTTTCCCAGATGCACGGCATGACTACATTATCAGTAACTTATCACTATCACTACATTATCAGTAACTGACAAAGCCTTCACCGTTCACTTCGTCAACGGAAACGACTTATGCTGTTATGACAAGGTTTTTGGTGCGTGACACTAAAACGTGCAGTGTCTACGTTAATAACTCTCTCCCTACGAGAGTGTTTAACTCTTGCCCTATGAGGAGAGTATCCTACGAGTCGTCAAAGATCTCGAAAAGTGAGTAATCTAGAGTCACGCAAAAAACGGCGTTGGAAAGCTGTCATCAAACTGCCTCGGCTAAATCTGTCTGAACAATGATGAGTATTATTTTTGTGAGGTCAAACCAGGTCCACACAGTTTAATAAACACTGTATGGAACCCCTGCATTTCAAGAACTAAACACGTGACGGCAATGTGAAAGACGTGTTAACAACTTTTAAGAAAGCTTAATCAGATGGCCACTAGTAAACACTAAAGAAAGCCAGATATTTTCAGTAAAATTACATCGTAATTACCTCAAGGAAAAGGCTACAGATCATCAAACGTCGTGGTCCAAAGCTTCTAAGTTGACACCATACGTGCAAGTAATGTAATCACAAACACGGGCTCCCAAAACCTCAGCACCATGCCCAAAATTTTTCAACAGTTTTTCCGGAAGGACTTGGGCCAGGGTTCCATTATTTTCCGATGCCCAGTGGCGCCCATCTATTGGCTAATTCGACCCATCGAATGTCACTTTTACCGGTGTCCTGTGGCGCTCCTCTAGTGCAGTTTGACACAAGCCATGCGCAGCCCTTTCCATTTCATTCCAGCATGTGCCATCTTCGTGTTCGAACTCTCTTGTTTTGGTCTGCATCCCCGCGACACTCCGCTTGTCCGGGGCAGGCTGCATGCGCCAGCCATGAGTGTGCCGAAAAAACCCTGATGGGGGCCCCAGTGCGAGCACCAAGTGCACGCCCCACAGAGGGGTCACTGCGCGGGCTTAGTCTCGGCGCTTCGGCCCCAGTTACATGTAGCTCTGCCCCACCGCTATCCATTCTCCTCTGTCCTGTATCCCTGCAAGGGCTATTACTGGCCGCATAGGCTTTAATTCAAATGAATCACCAACCAATATTGTTTGAAGCTTACATTCAACGCATTAGATTAGTTGAAAGCCAAATGGTGTTCGAAAAATCAAGTTCAACTTCTAAAATATGTTTGAAGTTTAATGACAGAACTTGATTCTCAATTTAAATAACCGAACCACAGTTCAAGAGTATGTAAGTTAAATTTAAGGCACCTAACCCTCATTTAAATTCTTACCTTTCATTTGTGCTTTTCGATGCGTTTCTGGTAAATTTATTTTAATTTAGGTATTGAATTTGCAAAAAAAAACAACAATATTCAAGTGTCAGTTTAAAGGTGTTAAATCTTTAAATCGAAATGCAGCCATGTTATATTCATCCTTTGTAGGTACCTACCATATCACGTATATTGATAAAAAGCCTGTGCGCCATTTAAATAAAACCCTGTGCTTTAAAGCTCTAGCATTGCATATTTTTTTTGAGACTCAAGTATCTTACACGCATGGGTTCCGGTCGGATATCCCTTTTCAGGGAGCCACCGTATTTTCAATTTCTTGTGATATGTTTTTTATAATGCCGTGACAACGTTGCAGCTACCGTGTTAATCGCAATCAATAGTGCTGGGTTCACTGTACTCTAAGGAATATTTCACGTGAATGTTTTGTATGTGAACGTGCCGTGTGAGGTGTTGCTCGTTTGTGTGTTTGTTTTTACAATATATGTACACGATAGGGGAACAGCAGGTGAAATGTGTCAGAATTACCCTGTATTCACTTTATAATTGAAGCTATTTTGTAAATGAAGCTCAAATACTTCAAATACTGTTTCAACCATTTCAGATTTGTCATTTGATACTTCACGTTCCACTTTTAATATCTCAAATTGATCTTCAGTTATCTGAAATTCAGGCATAATGCTTTACAATTAAACTTAAGACATTTCAAACTGAACACAGCGTGTCCGTTATTGAAATTCAACTTGTTCAACTTGAGGGTAAAAAGTTATACGTATGATTTTTGAGTAATTGGTTCCAACGTTGATGTCTTGCTGTAAGTTGCCTTTTAACTCTTACTCGGCATAAGTCGCGGAAAGCCTTCGACTTCAAACTAATCATAAAAATCAGCGATACCGTTTAAAATTCCAGTGCTTCTTTCGTCTGTGGTTTCGTGCGCCCATGCTCTAGCGTAGTGCCATGCTGGATTCGGTTAATTGAAGATTGTGAAACGACCCAAGCATGTTCACGTGGCAAATAAGCCGTGTCGAGTAAGGCAAAAACATTAATTAAAGCAACGTGTCATAAATACAGTGAGAAATGCATCAAAATAATTTATCAATGACTAAAGCTTTATGAACTCATTGAAAAACTTCATAAATGTCTAATAAATGAGGAACTGAATGAAGTCAATTACTAACTTAATCAAATAAGGCGAACCAGTACATTAGCAGCACACTGCCGCGCTACGACTTACATCATGGCCATCACACAGCAATGCATTATTTTCGATCAGTCTATTTCATTATTTGTTTCAGTGATCGAGTCCGGCAGGTCCTGGATGCTATGCAAGTCAACGGACCTCGGCTGGGTACGGGATCGGCGTCAATTGACTTAGCCTGAGCTATTGCTCGCCACTGGCTCTCCAGAGCCGATGGCGAACACTGCTGCAAAGGATGTCCTTGTAAAAAGACTACGGACTCGACGTTGACGTCTCACGTTGAATAATAATCTATATAAAAACCAAGCAGTGGCTTGAAAAGGTTGAGTAGGATATGACAGTGTGGGGGTGAAACGTCGCCGGTAGCGTTGTGCGGACGCTGGTTTCCTGCAGTCAACGACCGTGAGCAGAAGCATATTTAACTGCTTTTTGTCTATCGAAATTGATTCCTTGACCTAGTCAGCGGTACTTTCCTGCCGGCCGATAGCGTGTTAAAAATACAGGACTGGTTTAGCAAGAAGCCATCCAAGAAGTCCTCTAAATCTGGCGTACTTTGGGTTGGTATGAGGCGATAAGGCAGATGCTTTGCGTGGTAGCCTCAAAGGCTCTGCTGTGTTTACATGCTTTCGAACAAAAGGCTTCACTGATGCCGCCACAGCTGCCCAACGTGAGCTATCGTCAAAGCTATCTTCAAGTTGGATGTTTTTAGACCAAACCCAGTCGGTCGCGATGCATATTAAGAACAT
Organism: Pollicipes pollicipes; assembly: GCF_011947565.3. Classification (NCBI taxonomy): domain Eukaryota; kingdom Metazoa; phylum Arthropoda; class Thecostraca; order Pollicipedomorpha; family Pollicipedidae; genus Pollicipes; species Pollicipes pollicipes. Next base: position 26,174,717 of record NW_023596136.1, on the reverse strand, counting down.
GCTGTTGGTCAGGTCGGCTCATATGTGAATGTCCCCGCAACAATAGAGGTCTGCAGCACACGCCTGGACAGGGGCCACCATGGAGTGTGTACGTTCTGGTCGATAGTAATAAAACTAGTTTGCGGTAGCACTTGGCTTCACAACGCGAGCCTGTGACATCAGGTCACGTCGTGTCAGCGTATGAAGTGCCAAATAGTCTGTCTTCACTACTTAAAAAGTGTGCCCCACTAAAACAAACTGCCATGGCTTCAAAACAGTGCTCAACTTGTGGACAACGTGGAATGCCTCCGTTGTTTCAGACATCGGTCTATATATGTGTGTAAGTTACAACGGAAGGAATTTAGGAGGAAAACAACGGGAGCATTGTTCTACCGTGTAGCCGCTGACACGATCCAAGGCCCAGAAATAATGTGGCGAAGATTATTGAAAGAATCCACGCAGCACATCAGCCGGTCCGAGCCGTGATCGCGTGACCCGCGGGAAGGGAGGAACTCACACGCACGGGGGGGGGGGGGACGAACGATGTGAGGACTGACAAAGCCGAGGGGGAGCGGACGAGACAGCGGTCACCGAAAACAGCATATCTCGCTTGTATAGCCAACTCGCGACGCTTTTTATCGCGCTTGATAGAAAAATACTAAATACCGCAATTTTTTGTCCTTCAGTTATGTTTCTTATGCCACTGCTAGTCCCCGCTATTGGATTTATGACAGCCACCGGGCTGCATAGCCCCAATCCTCCAGCTTTCAGGCTTAAGTTTAAACTCAAATCAAAGCAGGTCGCCCCTCGTCATGAATACTATGTTGGTTTAACAATGCAAAACGATCGAGGCGAATTTAATAGACGCCGTAATCGCCGCCGCGACCGTCCGACAGCCAACGAATCTAATTTGCGGGGCGGGCTGGGACCCCACTATTGTTGCCGACTGTATGGTTCGGCTACAGCACCCAGCGCCGACTTTAATTCTCACCTGATGTGTTTTCTTTGTTCCCCGGTCACGAACCTGTGGAAAGTTCCCTCCTCCTGTGACAAATCGAACGTGACAAAAAAGAAGGAAAGTCGCGGCGCTTTCAGTTCCAGGCGCGGCGGATCAAAGAAAAAAACCGCCGCCCGGGGCCGCGTAGAGAAAGGCGAGAGCGTCGTTATCTCCGCCACTTCTCTAGGTTATGAAATGTTTATGACATGGCTGCTGCACCGATGCAAACAACATGAGTTTGGCTCACTTGAAATTGGGGCACGGGAGCAGCATGTTGGAAGCAGAATGGCGCGATGTTTAACAGGAATGCAACACAGCAGCGTGCCCATGATGTAAGCCTGAAACCGACCTGGTGACGAGCGCGGCGCACGCGCTTCTGAACACAGCTGACGTTACGTGCCCCCCCCCCCCCCGCCATGATCACACGCACCCGAACACCGTCCGCAGTGTCATATTCTTGTGCAAATGGACTCGATTTACACACTGTGACCTAGGACCGCTGAGTCACGCAGCTTTGCAGTATGCCGTAAACAGTATATGTAATGGATAAGAATTTTCCTGCATCAAATGTATGTGCAGGAAAAAGCACCAAAAGGTCAATAAATTGGGTATTTAACAAACGGATAGAATTCCTTAAAATTGTTATTATGCCTTGCGTCGCGATGCGTTTTGATGAGTCTATTTCAGGCCTGCCGATCTCGTTGCTCGGAGATGATAGACGGCCGCTTGGATCATCAGCCGACAGTTTCCGCGGCCGCTGGACTGCGAAGCAGATCAAAGCACGTGATGGGAGGATTCCTCGCTCCACCTGTTCCCAGAACTCATTCGGAGCATGAAATGCTTAAACGACCCTGTGGAACTACCAATCAAACCGATCAAGAATTTTGCGGACCTGGCTACCAAGGAGCGTGGCGGTAGACTATCTCAAACCGTCCCAGACGCTCGTTATATCAATCTCGGTAAAAGGCTTGGACGCCGTGATTAAACAAAACAAATTGAGAAGGGCCATTTGCGTCTCGCAAAGCAAAAATAAAGCCGTTCTTTGATTGCCGCCAATTGATAGAATTCCGTGTGGCTCCAGGAGGCCTGAACATGTGCGAGACCCTATAGCCCTCCCTCTCTTTCACCGCAATACGTGACATTCAAACAGGCCATCTTCCCAGTAATCACGCAGCCCCGCCACACGACGCACCCCACCTGTGCTTAGCTCTGGCAGTAACAGCCCCGGCAGGCCAGCTGCAGTGGCCCGGTGTGCTGGCGGGTCGAGCTGGGTAGCGCACCTCCAGCCCTCGAGATGGGCTGCTCATACATTACCCCGCCAGCCGCCGCCACGGCGGAAAAACAAAGTATTTACATACGGCGGCAGCGGTGAGGCCGCCGAGGCCGTCTCATCTGTGGCGGGCGCGTACCGACTTATTGCAGCGGCGGTCGGCGCCGGCGCCAGGCTGAGATGAGACATGACCGCCGCGCCCGCCGTAAACAGCCCCCGCAGATGGGCGCGGCGCCGGCCGGCTCTCCGCTGCTGTTTGCCGCCGGCGAGCCGGGTACGCAGGCGAACCCCGCAGATGGGTGCAGCAGCAGCCGGCTCTCCGCTGCTGTTTGCCGCCGGCGAGTTGGGTACACAGGCGGCCCCCGCAGATGGGTGCAACAGCAGCCGGCTCTCCGCTGCTGTTTGCCGCCGGCGAGCTGGGTGCACAGGCGGCCCCCGCAGATGGGTGCAGCAGCAGCCGGCTCTCCGCTGCTGTCTACCGCTGGGAAGCTGGGTACGCAGGCGGCGTTGCGCGCAGATGTGTTGCGCCACGGACAGGTGTGAGTCGGGGCTCTGGTGGCTTTGTGCAACATGGTGTGACCGCGGACGTCAGAACGTTTGTGGAAGGATCAGAAGGCTTTTTAGCTGAGCACTCGAGTCAGAACAGCGTATTGTCCGCCTGGATTGGCAGGTGTCGGTGCCGTGTGCATAGAACGTCTCACAAAACGTATCAGTAGCATTTTATGCGTTGTTTGGGCAAGCATAAGTGTAGTACGATTGACTTGCATGCTATAACATTAAAGGGAGTGTTCCACATTTCTATGTGGTTTTGAACTGAACTGGTCATCTTGAGGGCCTTTTGATGCTGTCTACAACCTTGTCCTCAAGACCTAAGACCGTCTAGTTTCTGAGCTACACGCTCGCGAAGATTAGCAAAGGTATATCGGGAAGAATATTTCGAAGTCACCTTTGTATTCATGACGTCATAATACTTCGTTCAAATCCTGCCATTTAACAAGCCATGCGACGATCAAGACCAAACAAATATACTTGTCGAGGCGTTTATCTGGCGTTCGTGAGCGCGATTTCCAAATATAACGATTGTCAATTGGCTCTCAATCAATGCCGTGTAAGACACGATGACGTAATCAACCCGTGACGCATTGAGGATCATTTTACCGAAATAGTTGCGTTGTCTTTGGCAGTCTTTTCCACTAAAAAAGGATACCAATAGTTATAAGTGAGTTTATTTCATCATATCTGATGTTTGCTTTGATGCTTTCAAATTTGAAGCATTTCTTTTAAAGTAAATGGTATATCGGCAGCGACGGCAGTGTTTTTCTATCCCACTTGATTGTAGGGCGCTTCTGATAACGTTAGGCTGGGCCATCCGGCATTAACTCGCTAACTGTGGCGGAGCGGACACTGTGACATCATTGGGATGTGACCTCAGATGAGTGAACCACCTGTAATTTGACACGCGCTCAGGTGGCCGGTTTGATAACATTCGCTCGGGTGGGGGGTCAGTTTGGCTCCCCTTAGATCTCAGGAACTAAGAGAGCTGGAGATACAAAATTCGCCGGGTGTGTTGACCTGTACGTGAACTCACTTAGGTCAAAGTTTGAGGTTCCTAGATCATGACTTCGGCTCAAATAAGGTAAAACAAGGTCTAATTCTAGGTTGGTCTCCAAAGGACCCGAACCTAGATAACTATTCCAAGCAAGAGGTCAATCACTTATCTAAGATTAGTGACCTTGTTTAACCTTTTGAAGGTCATGGTGATATGGTTTAGTTCCCGGTCACGATTTTTCCTGGGTCTCTGTTCAGCTTAACTCCAAAAATTTAACTCCCCAGCGCACTGAACGGTGTTTCCATTTTTTGGGAGGTCCATTTTTACCTAGCCACACGATGCACACCACCCGTGTTTAACTCCGATGGTTACAGCCTTGGCAGGGCTTGGTCTTGGCCAATAATTTGTCAAATGGCTTCCCAAATTTTTGGGAAACCCATTTTTCCCAGATCAAAGGTATTGTAGCCACTTACAGATTACCAAAACGCAGTTCAAAGACCCCCCCCCCCCTTAACCGAGTTAGAAAGCAATAAATCAGATTCAGGAGACAGTTTCCTACATCAAGAGGCCATGGTTTGGAAGAGGACGACTTTATGAGTACGGTAGCCCATGCTCTAGATAAGGAAGTCTCCTTTGCCGGCTCGGAAGACTCCGTCACTAGTTAGGAAGGCCCTGCTCTGGGTTAGCAGGCCCCCTCTGTCTTTTGGAGGCCACATTTCTGGAACCGAAGGCTTCCTTTTGGCCACGGTTCAGGATCAGAATGTCCTGTTTGTGATAACAGGGCCCGTTGGCCAGATTTGGAAGCCCTTCTGAAAATAATTTATGACCCCCCACGCAACCATTCATTCTGAGGCCGCTTCTGAGTGAACCGGAATCATCTCGCCCTGGATTAGGAGGCCCTCTGTGCACAAGGAGACTCTTCTCTGGAAGAGGAGACCCTGCCCTAGGAAAGCTAGTCCTTTTGATAGATAATTCTGAAGCCTTCACTTTGTACTTTTCAACCGTCGACAGTTATTTTCTTGGATATGATGCATGCACCAACTTGACAAGGAGGCACATAGACACGGTGCCGTCCCTCTCAGATATGATGCTGCCAAGAGCCTCCTCCTGTAAGATGGTCCCATTCTGTCCAGGAGGCCCGCCGAAAAAAAATCCTGCTACTTGCTCAAAAACCGTTTTGCCACCTTTGCTACTGCAGACCTTTTCACAGACCCGGATATATTTCGAGCGCTGTGATTTTCCCTTATAATCGGTTTCTACAATAGGTAAATAAATTGCTTTTTTGTATTTTATTTTCTAAATGGAATTTTACAGAGCACTCTTCACCAAAAAATATTAAATACACTGAAGCCACTCGATTCGCATGCGTCAATACATTTGAATTGTATAGCGCATTATAGTTTGTTATATGTATAATTATGTATGAGACGAGTTCTCATTGCCAACGCCAACCCATGAAATTTTGTTTTTTTAGGTCATGAATCGTCTGAAATTGCCAGAAAGATCCTTAAATTAGACCCTGGGATCCCAGGATCATATGGACAGCGCTGGCCACAACAGGTGACACAGTTTCATCGTCTATTGATCTAGTCCATTTAGAGGACGCCACTGTCGCCTCCACGCGCAGCGACTGCGCTTTGTAAGCACGCAAGGGCGCGGCCGGAGTTTTGGTAAGGTGCAGACTGAGCTTGATGACCCCCCCCCCCCCCCCCCCCCCCGGCCGCCCGGTAAAAATGCCCAAATGGAATTGGTCCACTTAATTTGGATGGGTCTCAATTTTCTGCATGTTTATCTGGTCATCTCGATCGGCGTGCCCATTTCAGCACGCCGTGCATTGAATACTTAGGAAACCCTATAGTTTTTAAATTATGGGAAAACTGTGGATAGAGCATTGGGGGACCCATTATATTTCCCCGTTCAGGGGCGAACGGATTTTTCCGTCCCATTCCGAGGTATATGCTTGCCGGCCACCACTCTGACGACACGGAGGCCACGGCCCCTCGTCGATCCAGAGGCCCTCAAAGAGGTGCATCATGTATCGGCCTCCTCCCTGACACAGCAAGCCCTTGACCGGAGCAATTGTCCCCGAATCGACACAGGACCCATACTGACGCAAAACAATTCTTTGCCTGCACAGGGAGGCCAATAATTGGCCAATGGACCTCCCACTTCGGCATATGGGGTCGCTGGCAGAAGAGGGACTGGGGGGGGGGGGCGTTATTGGGGCCCGATGACTGGTACGCGGTCATCCAGTCACCACACTGTGAACCCTTTTACCGTCATTTTCACATTTCCTTTCATTATGAGGGATCTGAACAACGTAAGAGACCTCTGATACTCCTGGTTTTGTATCTACTCTCGCTTACCAAATGAGCCCCTGGTCGACTCGGTGCCGCTCGCCGACACAGGATTCTTGTGAAGAGCTGTGGCGCCCTGAACGAAACCGAGACCCCTCTTCAGGAGACTCTAGCAACGCTTCTGATGGAGGTATTTCGACTGACTTTCGTGGGTTCGGGCCTTGTCTCAGCCAAGCCAATGGACCGCATGCCCACACGTCTCCGCCTGTTCGGTATCGGTGGACCCACATTGATATAGCAGTTTTCATCATCTCAGGTACCCGCCATTGGCGAAAGAGACCCTCTGGCTGGCGTTCAGGGCCCGGACCAGCGGGCTGGAGCGCCTAAGCTTTCACTCCTCCCCTACCCTAACAGTCTTCTTGCAGGAAAAAATATGTTCTTCGCAAATATTTTCACTAAGGGGCCCCTATTCCCAATGTTTAACATGATGAACTTTCCTTACATCGGTAGGATTCGCTATCGTCTAGTACGATGCCACCAGGACGCAAAACACCACGAAGGGATTTGTGCCGACACTGGTCGAGCACATTAAATGTCTTTGCCTTTCGTGTCTTGCATTTAAAGCCGGGTTAGGTGGCTGATTGAACACCCCATTTTTCCAATTTATGGAAAGTAAGCATTTTGAAAGGTGAAAGGTGACATTGAATTGAAATTTGTACAGGACGATGCAATATCCTTAGTTCCCCATGTACGGCTGCTATTTTCATACGCTCTCGTCCATCGCCACGCGTGTCACTTCTACTCACATTGCCGTGTTTTTGCAGGACTTAAATATGCAAGTAGACACGGCCCTGCAATGTTGTGTATCTCTTCTGTTCGTTGCGCTCCTTGAAACAGCCTGCATATATAAGTGCCGTGCATGACGTCATTACGTCGTATTTTCTTTAACCGCTCCCGCACTGAAGTGATAGTTCTGAGGGAAAATTTGATGATTTCTTAAACTATAACTATATTTTAATGCAGCATCATTGCATTTTTCTTAGGTCGCCTTTTCCATGGTGTTGATGTGATTAATTATCGCTTTTAAATGAGGACAGAATTTGAGCCGGGCATGGCGGGCGTTACAGATGTTCGTTCCTCTTAATATTACCGAGGTTAAACAAGAACAAAAACAAACAAGAACAGCAAGCAGAGCGACGCGAAATGTTTGGCAATTTCTTATGTACCTTTTTCACCCGGGAAATTTTGAACCTCCAATCAGGTCACTGCGCTGACCACCACAGCGATAATTTGTTTTCCGCTGGCATGGGCAACGTACGTACTTTCCACTGGAAGGGAACGTTGGGAGGGTAAGGTGCTGACTAGTTTGGATTATTTCTTTCCAGTCAACGCCCACGGGGTCCTAGCTAATTTTTCAGAAAGTTGTGGCTCTCAGCCCTGCCCCCTCCCCGGTTCCCGCGCCTCCTGTCTTACGGTGGTGCAGCGCAAGGCACATGAGGGTTTTGCAAAGCAATAATCCCTTACGAAAATACCAGCTATTCAACGCGTGATTTCTGGCCCATTTTTTCATTCAACGGCTGATGTGATTCGTTTTACGACCTCGCCCCCCCCCCCCCCTGTCCGAATTCTTTGGCGCCGCCCCCGGTAAAGGGACACGTGGGACAGAACAATAGTTTTAAAGTAGCGAGCAGTAGCAGCTTTGGAAACGCCAGAGTTGGCTTGAGAACAGGTTGCGGTAATGCTGCAAAGTGCCTCTCGACCGTTGAAAGATACAATACTCTTAATGCAAAGAGGACAGATAAATGACAGAGACTGGCTACTAACACAGCTTGTCAAGAAATTATTCACCCACGCTCATAGCAAAATTCCTGGTCCCACAATGCATACCAGATTCGCTTCAGTTCGCCAAAATTGTTTTAAACAACCTAGTAAGTAACCATAAGCATTCGACCTTGAAGCAATAACAGCGTTTCTCCTTAGGATTCCAGACAACTTTGGGGGCTTTTACAAGACATCCTAGAAGAGCCCGGGTGTGTCGTTATCTTCAAAGAGCCATTTTCTGTTGAGTGTATCTTGCCGTCGCCAGGGGACGTGCTGGCTCCGAGAACTCGCTAAATCTCTTTACCCGGCGAGGCACTTTTTGCGCCGAAAGCGCAGAAAACATCGTAAAACCAACTTTGCACATATCTCCCGAGAGAACATTGCAGAGGCTTTCATTTGACATTCAGGCGAAATGGTGACCGTATCACCGTGCCCAGGACGACTCCGGGACCTCCAAACTTGGCCCGTATCGAGTCGTCGCCAACGCCGAGAAGAGCGGAGGTGAGCTCAAGCGTTCCACGCGAGGAACAGCGTATAAACGAATCTGTGAATCTTGCAGGCACTTGGAGGGTCTTTGATGTGAAGTGGATCCAGGTCAGATAAGAATAGCTTAGCGCAAACCGTTCCGTAATTATGGAGCATGCTTGTGTCTTCTCTGTTTCATATAAACGTAAGAGGTGGCACTAGAAAACCATTTTGGTCCATTTAAACAATGATCATTGGGATAACATTGCTAAAGGTGTTAGCCCGTTTTATGTGCAGCTCGAGGCTCCAGGAACGTTCGAGCATCCCCCCCATACACACACACAGCTTTCACCGCGGATTGGCCCCCACTTTGTTTTCAAAGTCAGGATCCGAAGCCTCCTCTCGAAATCGAAACTGAATCGAAAGTTAGACACCTGCCGAAAATGTATGCATAAAGTTATTCATACATTCACAGTGTGTCTTCTCGTTTCTTGGCAGGGTCAATAAGTTTTGGTTTTGAAAGACAAAATGGGACTTTATATCATCTACCGTATATTGCCCAACCCAAGCGTTCACCGTTGTTAACAACTGTAGTGAGATAAGTGACTAAAACACTTACTTCAGATCGTAGTCAACGTTTCGACCGGGGCTGTCGTATGGAGTGATGATGCCACCTGTGCAAAGCCATATCAGCCGTACCTAATATCAGCAACACCACCTGGCATACTAAAGTGGCCATATATAGCTTGTCATTAACGATGGCAAAAAAAAATAGGAGCCGTAGGGCTTTCATAATACCACAACAGTAAAATTTCAGAAAAGATATTCCAAATATGTTTATTAAACTCGAAATCTTTCCAGCGTTCATAAGCATTTATGTATTTTAGACAGTGAAAATACACTTAAAGCTTTCGTTAGCGGAAATGTAACACGGTTGAAGATATGCAGGCAAACATCAGCTATGATGAAAAGGCCGCTTGCACATGTTGGTATGCTTTTAAGCGCAAAAGACCGCTCGCGTCTTTGAAGCGCAAAAGGCTGCTCGCGTTAGCGAGATTCCACTGCGTAATGAGCATGCTCCGCAATGTGACATCGTTTGATTAGGTCATGAGATGCTTGATTAGGTCAGTAGACGTTTGCCATGATTTCAGAATTACTGTTATACTGGCCGTGACAGAATTGCCGCTGTAGCGGACGGCACGACTCACTTCAACTCTCCGCAAGGCGGCTTGTTAATTCACGCGTGATGGCTAAACCCGACGATCGTTAAAGGACTAGTTTCGTGGTGTTCTTGAAAATCTTAAAAAGATGTCATGTTTTTTGCTTGCATTTGCATTCAATGCCACGGCGTTTATGGCGCTTTCTTAAATAATTCGATTCCCGGAATCATGTCCGTCACAACCAGTAAAACTGCCCAAACGCCTGTAGCATGCATCGAAAAACGCGGTTCCTGATCCAGACTCGAATTAAAGGCGGTGAGCTGGCTTAAACACAACTGCTCTCCGTTGATGCCGTGTTTCGTGCTGATGTGGTTCACACACGAATAAGTCCTGGGCCACATTTTGTTTGACTTTGAACGTAGTATGGCCAATGAGGGAATGGAATTCGGGTGAAGTCTCTACGACGTCATACATCTCAAAGGCATTTCAAAATAGTCGGCGCGAAAAAGGCTGCATAAGTTTGCTTACGCCTAACTCACAAACGAGTTGATTCGAAGCAACAAAAAAGGCATAGCTGTGAACTGCGAAGAATTATGTTAAACATGTTTAGCTCACTTCAAAGCCCCACACAAAGATGTAGCAATTCCTTTGACAATGTTGTTCATGTGACATGACGTTCCAAAGCAAGCAGGCTAGAGACTGAACAAAATATACTCGCGTTTCCGACCCCTATCAGACCATATTAGGTAATTTCCCATTAAAATAACTGGGTAGTCACAAATTGTTAGGTCTAAGCCATGGCACTTGGTATGCATCCTGTTAGCTTTCAGACCTGGGTCCGTCAAGCACTGTTTTCCCGCCCTTTCATGGCAAGTTATACATTTACCCCATAGCAATGTATGAACAAAACTAGTTACATGTCTTTACCCCTCCTCCCTGCGCTCCCACGTCTCATAGATATATTTCACATCCGATTCACCAGTCGGACATCACACCTGACATGTGCTCGGATCCTCTGATCGGCCAGGTTCGTCTCCCTGCTTGGCCGCGCCTCACGTCAGTTCCAGTGCTAGACGCCTCTTCATAGCCGGCGGCGGGCGTCGCCACGCGCGCCACTTTACGATGGTGGCGCCGCCACGCGGCGGAACATCAGCGCCGCCTCGTGGGGCGGCCGGGCCTTGCTTCGGTCAGCCGCTGAGCAGCCGTCCCCGGACCAGTCCCAGTCGCACTGGGTCGGCTTCAACCAGGCCCGTTGTCCCGACACCCGCCCGCCCGGACAGATGGACGGGCGCTGGAGCTGAGCGCCGGGCGGCACAGGCTTGCTGGAGACGGTGAGGGACGCTGCGACGTGGTCCGGTGACCAGCCGACTCTTAGTCACTTCTCGACAACGCAGTAACGCATGTACCATACCTGCGATTCCGCAGAGTAAGCGAGAATTCGTTGAATTATTAATGTGATTGGTTGAACTGAATCTAAATTCACGGCTTGAAGAAATTGTCCGCCAGCCCCGGCAATCAGGACCTTTAAAATTTAACAGCGGTAACAGTATCATCAACCACATGGCCAGCTTCAACAGATTTAGATTTCAACAACACTTTCAAAATACCTTGCTAGTTGAAATGTAATGTGTTCAAGAGACGGGCACGACCTGTTTTAACAGGACGTAGTGTTATTTGAATGGGACAGCAAAGTTAAACGCCCTTTGTAAAAACCAAAGGCCTTTAACGCCAATGACACGGAAACCAACAGCCTCAAACTTTCAACAAACAGCATAGTGCGAGAGGTAGAACATATCCGGGGGAAGGACAAAATCTGTTCAGCATTGCAACGTAAACTAACACCGGTATGCGACTCCACGCGTGCGTTGTGGGCACCCCGAAAGGGTAATTCCCTGAATGTAACACACGGACGATTAATCACCTCTAAAATAATTCCAAAGAAAGTGAACACTTGTACCGGCAGACAGGTGGAGCATCTTATGATGGGTTCTGTGGTGAAGAGGTGGCCCATCATCAAATCAACGATCTTTGGCACCTTTTCCTCAAAGAGGGGCAGTACACGACGTCCAAGTCTCAGGTGCCGGACTGGACGCACTGTTCCCGGGCGCAGGTGAGTCCATTGTGCTGGTAGACGGGGTGTTGACTTGCGGACGCAACACGACGGTATGCGTAAACGAAGTTGAGCTCTCAAAATCATGGGTAAGGTTCGCGCTGGTCTTTGCAATGTCCACTTATTGCGTTTATCTGACTGACAGTGATTCCACAACTTCGGCAGCAAGTCGCAAAGAGCGTTTCCAAAATATACGCCGTGAAATTTCATTGAGCTTTGTTGCCTCATTTAAACACAAAGCTGGTAGCGCATGCATCTCAATTCTCAACCTCATCTCAGCATAAAACAAAAAGTGCGTACAGGCTGACCGGTAATCAGGCACTGAATGTTTCTTTGTGCTTGGCATAAATTACTTCAGACATAAGAGATCATGGCCTGCATTTAGCTACACCAGTACTTTCGGTCGGCTACCGTCAATTGAGGTAACAACCTTGGCGTAAATTGGACAAGAAACAACTATAACAACCTTGGCGTAACTTGGCTAGGAAAGAACTATGCGAATGCTCGGCTGCACTCCAACCTTTCACAGGATTCTGCGACATCAATGTTGCAACAAAAACTCATACAGACAGGAATGCTACAACGTTGGTACCTTTTGAACCCATCGGGGGCACCCCGAGACAGTAAGGGCCTCTATGTCAGTCAGCTGGCTGAGACCAACAACGCTGAACGGCCGGTTCCGTGCCGGTCTGTGCCCTGAGGCCCCTTTGTCAAGCAGGGGTAAGACCGAAGTCAATCAGGAGGCCTGTTCCTTTGGTCGGGACCCTGAAAAGACCCTACAGTGTCTGACAGGGGACCCTGTAGTGGCAATGAGCTTCAAATCGGCCAGGGGCACCTTTCGCTGAACAGGGACAGGGATGAGACCTTGAATGTCAAAGGGTCTCTTGTGCTGATCGGTGTCCTCTTGACAATGAAAGCAGGTAAAAGAAATGAGGACGCAAGAGCTCACAACCACAATGAGACAGGCCCTGTGTCAGTCAGAAGCGCAAATACGGAATGAGGGGTCCACTGCACCTTGTCAACCAGGGACCGATGATGAGCTCCCTGCGCCAGTAAGAGATCTTTTTGCATCCTTGAGTACCCCTGCGTCGATCCGTTGCCAGATGTCCTGGTCAGAGGGCCTGTCACATGCGGGAAGGGGACCAGTGGGGTCGCTGTTCCCGCATCGCCTGAAAGGTAGCCGCCAGGTACCCCGAGATGGGACGGTATGTCCTCCAGATCCTGACCATAACATATTACATGCACCTGTGCAATTCCGAATTTAACGTTCTCTGCACGGAATAATCGGTTGCCACAACACGAGCGAGATAGCTTACGTCATTGCGACACGAGTTCGTGGTCCTGTGAATGGTAATCCGTCCCGAGTGTCTATCTGAAAATCATGTAGGTAAAACCACACAGGACAACTTCTACGCGTATATCGATTGATTTCGTAACGAGTTGGAAGTATTTTTTGCTGGTAGGTGGTCATTCTCGCCCGCCCACTGACCGCCGCCTTACGTTGCTTCAAGGTCAACGCCTCGCGGCCCGTGGAGACTGCAATGCTCGGCATTGTCTTTTTTCTCTGAGGCGGCGGACGCTCATGCTTGAAGGAAATATGCCACCTTTTTGTATGTTTCGCTTATTGTTAGATCAGATGCGTGCGATTTCATCAGTAATACTTGTTTTTTTTCGAAATCCTTCTAAACAGCACATAATTTGAATTTGAAGTAGCCGGTCCTTGCGGAAGAAATCTCATTGGACGTCGTGCCTGCCACCGAAACAGCAATTAATTTAACTTGGTTTGCTTTTCCCAACGTGTGTGTTGCGATTTTGCAACAAAATTGTTTGCAATACACTAATTTTTCAGCATGTGTATATCGTATAATAAGCGCTGCGAAAGCTTCAAACACTGTTTTAACAAAAACATATGCGAACATGAAGCTACTGTCCCGAGAATTCAATGAAACGTTATACTATGGCTTTGATTTCTTCCCTACGGCACTTACCACAGCGGCTCTTTTTGATGTGCACTCGGGCCTCGGAAATGGGAGTATCACATCGTTCATAGCAATGCACTGGTTCAAACTTCAAACATGCGCTTTCCAGTAACAGGCCCTTGCCGCCCGCTGAGCCAATCACAGACGTTCTTTTATTCTCATATCAGTGGAGGTGCCATGGCGGTTATCACGACGACGGGGATTCGGACAGTTGCAGGAAAGAAGTGTACTGCGGCTGTTACAAGGCGTTGACAGCGTATTTTGGAGCTGAAAATAATCCTGATTTGCATCTTTATTATTCCTGGCGGTGCTACAGTGGCACTTCCCAGCGCTATCGTCAGACGAATGTCTTGAGATTTTACTACAGTGCGTTTTGGAAACATGTCTCGCAGGTGGGACACTCCATTTAAGACAACTATATATTTTTCGTTGACAGATTCCAAAGAAAGGATAAACTTCCCTGGGTGAACGAGGGTTGAGAATACCAATGCCAAGTTTTGACTTTGTGTGGTGAGAGAGTGGTAAGGGGCCTGGATGCCAGAATGCGGGTGATGGGGAGGGAGTGCGCGGGGCAAGGAGCTGGTTTGCGCTGTGAGTATGTGGGGTAAGCTTTGTCAGTGGACCGTGAGAATAAAACCACGTAATCCCCGCGGATTTTTCAGCACCATTTCTGCAAGCACGCAGTAATAACATTTATTGTGGGGGCAAATACCATTTTTTTCGAAATCCTGCGAATTTTAGCCTGAAAAACCTTTTATATATCTTTATACCTGTGTATCTAATAAACCTTTTGTCTCACCGGTGTCTTGCCCTTGCCTCTTTGTTGGCCATGCGCCAGAGTTTCTTTGAATGTGTCTCGTGTGTTATTCCTCGTTTCATTTTAAACGCCGTCTGTTCATTGACATTGGCTAGGTCAACCGACATGCACTTTAAAAAATGCATTTTATTCATGTGCCGAGTTAAGAGTCCATAATTCATTTCAGTTGTTTTTAAGGTAGGTACCTACTGAATGTGTTATTTAAAGACGCTTTACGAATCAAAAGCCACAGAGCCTATTACGAATGTGTTTGATTGGCAATGATGCAGGAAATACGAACCCAGTCACTCAGCGGCAATACTTTGAGAGTTTTTAGGTCTTGTGTTTATGTTGAAAATTGGCTCCTACCACTGGAATCGGCCACTGCCCAAATATTGGCTTAAAGTCATTTCCAACAAGTCATAAATGCTTAAAGATGAAACCAAACCAGTCAATGCACATTTAAAACATAACGGGACATTCCTATGGTATTCACCAGATCTGTCCATACCTCAGCAAGCTGTGAAGGTCCTTATTTTTATATTTTGGCCTCCGACTGACGTCGGCCCGTGCATTGACCTACCTTAACTTCAAAATGTCCCCGGGTATAAAACAATTGAATTAAAAGCGTGCGAAAAAAATTACGTCGCCTTGTTCCGTTGTTGTGGCTGCTTTTTGCGCCTCTTCTCCAGGTCCGGAAAAAGTAAGGTGTCGGACTTGCGATCCTCAACGGCCCCAGCTCAGACCGCGTCTTCAGATCGAATCGAAACTGCGTATATAAATTTTATGCTGAAAATAGCTGCCTTAGTTGGGCACCGGGCATATTAACTGGGCTATCCGCTAAGCTCATTACTAAATTACCATGGGGCGGCAGGTCACGGCCCATGTGGTAGTCAATGAGATGAAAAGCCGAAACAATCGTCTTGATCACCTTGTTGTGAGCCGATATTTTACTGTGTCGTGGCGGGAAAATCGCGCTCAATCCTGATAGTATCGCCTCGACCCTGGCGGACTCTGAGGGCTACAGCCCTGTGAGCCTTCTCCCACCCCCACCCTTCCTCACTCCCCCCCCCCCCTTTGGCTGCGTCAAATCTGTTGACAGTCATACAATGTGTCGGAATAATGGAGATCGAAATAATGTTTTGGGCTGGTAAATTTACGGTACATCCTACTCGTACATGCATTACAGTTGTACGGTTACATCTCAAACACGATCTGAAAAAAATGTGATCTATGTGGAAACGATATGTACACACCATTAGAAACCATAAGTACAAGTGATAAATCGTGTAAATGCCTAGACATTCTGGTAAAACACGCCCTTGCCATAAAAAAAACAGAGAAGTGTAAATGCACCTTTGATTTCGCGCGTCTAACCTGGCCTTGTTTCAGTCCCTGGGCTATTTTCTGTCTTTCTCACGGTGTGTATTTGTATTTCTTGGCTCGTCTTTAGTCACGTTGGCGGGCGCACATTAATATCAGGAACATTAATGTCATGAATGTCAGTGTTACAAACATAATACATAATGCTGGTATTACGTACGCAGACTTCCGTAAAAAGACAACAAACATTCTGGAAGGAACATCACTCCTTCAGCCTAAGCTGTTAGATACGGCACCCACCTATTGTGCTGGTGCCGGCTCGCCACTGGATCGCTCTGGTGGCGGGAGAATGAACTCAGCGCTCGGCCACCGCCGTCTGGCGGTGGGTTCTCAAAACAGACGCTCTCTGTGATGGCCGGTCAGCGCCCTTAGCGGCGGCGTTAGCAGTGTTTGTGGGTCATGCTCGATTTCTTCCACTACCGTGTGCATTTGACTGAGTCAATGTCATTGCGGTAACAACAGAGTGAGATTACCACTTCGGAAACACACAAAACGTGAAAACCGATCGAGTCTAAAAGGTTCCACTGGGGAGTCACGTAGTATGAGCGGGTCTTACTTCAACTGATGAAAAGCTTTTAAAATAAAGCTGACAATAGCACGCCACAGCTTACATGGTCATCCCCAGAGAAGCCCCGCATATTGAGCACACATTTTGTATCACTGGCTTCTGTACGTTGCCATCTCAAATCAGCAAACAGCTCACCGCGCCTCGAGTCAAGGTGTTATCTGTTGTACTTATACCGGAAAAGCAATGCATTAATGCTGCTGTTTAAAGTGCACGGCTGTGCGAATGCTGGCTTGTTTCCATCTCACAATGACACGGATCTCGCTCTCGGTGAGAATATTTGGATGCAGTTGAGAAGTGGAGCGGTAGCGGGGAACAAATTACATGGATTTAATGGACGGCGGAAAGGTATGAATATCCTCGCATAGACGTAATCCAATTCTCAATACCTCCAGCTCAAATGTGTCTCGTCTCTTTCCCACGTAATTTCATCATGACTGAGGTATATCAGTGTACCATTCGTCCCAGACTAATTCACAAGTGTATTCATCTCTGTACAGCGCACGTACGGTATACAATTACACCAATATTAAATAGTTGCAATGTCGATGACTTGCACGTGAGAGCTGCCTCGACGTGGTGGAGTTCGATCGGTCGACCGCCACTCCCCACCCCTGTCCCTCACCCAAACTTCCTCATGAAAATGGTACAAACCTTGTTAAAAGAGCACCACTGGGTTTTCTGTTGCGAAACAGGGCGGAACAATGAGCACTGAAGGCTACACGGTCAGGGAGGAGAGTCAACTCGGCAAACGCTTCAGAACCAACGAGGCTCCAGAGAATAATACAAATATATCCGAGTGTACGGCCAAAGCCTGCATCACCTCCCACATGAGCCAGCCCCGCCCCCTCCCCCCCCCCCCCCCACACGAAGCAGCGGCGAGAGATCACATACACTCAAACACATGAAACACACATATGGCAACGCGAGTGAGAATCGAAGCGAACGCCAGTCCGCCGCACAGTTCTTATCGTACATCTTACAGTGATGGCGAATGAGATATATGTCACACGGATGTGAAATGTGTATAAAATCATCACAGCTCTGCGCAGTGGTATCGCGCTGGTGTGCGCAACTGCGGCGCGCAAGTCACAACGGCCCGTGCCAGAGCACGCGCACCAGCATGAAATGAACCCCGCCCCAACTGAGATTAGATTGGTCAGAAAAACACGTGCACCGAGCGAGCCGGCCAATGCGTTTCCTCCTGACTGGTAAAACCGAGAGAGTAAATTATCGTCAACAATAAAATATACATCACTATCAATTAAGCTCGTAAACTGATTTCCAAAAACGATAAACGCAAACAAAACGCACCTGCGCACCGAGCATTGCACTGGTCCAGTGGGGGCGCGCAGGCGCCCTCGCGCCGACCGACCGGCGGCGCGCCAGCCATCACACTAGCACCTCGTGCAGCTCTGGTGAGTCCTCGCTCAGCGTTCTGCTCGGCGCCGGCTGCCGTTGCGCCGCGTCCCGCAGGATCTCCTTGTTAATCTCCTTGGAGGGCCCGGCGCCCCGCGGCGGCGCCAGATTGTTCACGTTCACCGGCTTGTACAGTGCCGGCTTCTCGGCTCGCGGCGAGTCGAGCCGCAGCTCGACCGAGTCCAGCGAGTCGCGGCGTTTTGCCGCAGCAGCCGCTGCAGCGCCGCCCGACGGCATGTCAAGCTCCTTCAGCTTGTAGCCGTCCCGGTAGGCGTCGCTAGTGCAGCCGGCGCGGCACTCGGGCTCGTCACTGTCTAGCCGGTTTCGGTAGCGCCGCAGGTTCTTCTCGTTCTGCACGTTGTTGCAGTTCTCCTCCTTGCGCAGCGCATCGTCGCGCAGGCGGCGCGCGCGGCGCCGCTGCTGCCAGGCCAGCAGCAGCAGGCTGGCGGCCAGCACCAGCACGGCGACCAGCGTGCACACAACGGTGAGCAGCGGTCCGCCGGCGGCCGGCTCGGCGCGCGCCGACGTCTCGGTGTGCACCTCGGTGACGGCGGCGGCCACCGGCAGCGAGCCGTGCCCTGAGCTCAGCAGGTCACCGAGACGCTGCGCCTGTCTCCGTCACCAGCGGGCTGATGGCGGATACCTCAGCAGAACGAGGCGTCGACTGCCGGAGGAGGCGGGCACGTTAGAGAGTGACGAGAGCGTCATGGGTGCAGGGTGTGAGCTACTCACTGAGCCAAAAATGTGGATCATCCCATTGTATCATCACATATCTGCACTGGGCTGGAAATAGAGCGGATAAATTGCAAGCACTTGTTTCAAAGAACATGAGATTAGAGAGCCAATTGAGCCTGCCGTGCGTCAAAATATCCAGCAAGACGCGAGCAATCTGCCTAACTCACTTTAATCCATCCATCAACGATATCCCCGCCGCATACCGATCGCTAACTATCACGCGATCATAAAACACACAGTTTTCCGATCGGTCCAGATCACCCAGCCGTTCGTGGAAGCCCCGCACTCCACCCGTAACGCTCTCAGCCCAAGACCAGACGCGATCCCGTCCGCCGCCTGCGCCCGTTATCCGGCGCCATCTGCGGCGCCAATCTGCGCCGCCATCGTCGCGGCGTCACGACTCACCAGCGTCACGGCCAGCGTGGCGGCCTCGCCGGCCGCCAGGTCGCACATGACGACCAGCGCCTCGGCCGTCAGCGAGTCGGCCAGCCTGTCGACCAGCAGCCTGCGCAGCTGCCCGCAGAGCGACTCGACCGTCGAGCCGACCGCCAGCCGCGCCGTGTCGAAGCGCACGCGCAGCTTGGCGCACGAGTTGCTGAGGAACGCCTGGTTGGGCCAGCAGCTGGTGGGCGCCGGGCTGATGGGCGGCCCGACGGTCTTGCCGACGCCGAGCTTGCGGCACTCGCCAAGCGGCGCGCACGGCGGCGCCAGGCAGGACTCGCTCGGGGCGCGCACGCACACCTGCCGCGGAGGAGACGTCGGTCACGACGCGACGCGGACGGCGAGGCGCCAGACAAAGCCCGGGGACCGCTCGTGCGAGCGTGTGTCTCCGCTGGTAGAGGGGCTCGTTAAATGAACAGCTGCCCAGCGTGTGCCCAGTGAAAGGTGTTCTCAATGCACAAGTAAGCGGTCCAACGGTGTAAAGCTGGTATGCAGCTGAGAAAGGGGTTTGGCGCCTGGGAGGCATCGCGTCCGTGCAGGCGGCGCGGACGACAGTGGTGACCGGCGGGCGAGCCCTGCACTTGCAGGCGACATAATGTCTCGCTCATGAATATTACGGCGCCGCTGCCACCGCCGACAGCGTAATGCTCGCCGAGACAGACCGGGCCACTCCCAGCCCAGCGCGGCTCCGTGGCTGTCCCGCGGCGGTCGGCGGCAGACGGCGGGGGGAGGGGATGGGGGCGGAAGGACAGGGTGCTCACCTGGCTGGGGCCGCACTCGGACAGCGTGAGCACGTCGTTGATGGACTCGATGCAGTTGCCGGCGCCGCACCACAGCTTGGTGCACGTGACGAGTCCGTTCTGGCAGCGGCACGTGTTGCACGAGTGCCGCCACGTGTCGCGTCCGAGTAGTGCGAGCCGCGCCAGAAGCAGGAGGCCCCCGATACGGGCGCATCCACCACTGCCACGGCGAGCAGCCGCGTTAGAGCATGTGCCATGTGAGGGTCTTCACAAGGGCGGTACAGGCAGCCACACGGCTCGCGCTCTCCGACGCAGGCTCGCGCTGCTGAACCGCTGGCAAGCCGAAGCATCGCTCCAAACCAATGTCACACCCAAAGCCGGGTCCATTGTGGCCGAAAACGATCCGCAGGCGTCGTTCCTCGGCGTCATGAGGAAAACAACCCAATCCCGGAAGTCACAACACACAGGCACTTAAAAAAGCGTTTCATGTGGCCCCCAATTCGAAAACGGAGCAGGCCCGTACAAGCCACACGTACCTTCCGAGCAGCGGGAGCCGGCCCTGCCAGGCGGGCAGATGCACGTGTAGCCGGCCGACGGCGTCCACGCACGTGCTACCGAACGTGCACGGGCTGCTGGCGCACTCGTCACGTTGATGCGACAGTCGGGACCGAGGGAAGCCGCGCGGACACTCGCAGCTGAACCAGTTGATGCCGTCCACGCAGCTGCCGCCGTTGTAGCACGGGTGCGGGTTGCAGTCGTTGATGTCCGTGCTTCAACAGAGCGCGGCCCTCGTAGCCCTCGCGGCAAATGCAACGAGTACGTGTCGCCCGGTTGACGCACGTGGCACCGTTGAGGCACGGGCTGGTGCTGCAGGCGGGGTTCTTGCGCAGCTGGCAGACGGTGCCCTCCCAGTCATCCGTGCAGTGGCAGAGGAACGTGGAGCCCAGGTCGCGGCACGTGCCGCCGTTCAGGCACGTGGTGAGATCGCAGTGCGAGTCGGTCAGGTGGCAGCGCTTGCCCTTGCGCGTTTCCGGGCACGCACACGCGTAGTCGGCACGGCGTCACGCACGAGCCGTTGTGACGGCAGGGTTCGGCTCGCACTCGTTCTTGTCTGCGGACAGGCGGACGGTGCGGTCAGTCACGGCGGTGAGGCGGTCACGCTCGGCGTGAGGGCCGGTCACGCGACACGCGGCGGCACGCCGGCGGCCCACGCGCCCGTGCGCTGTTTCTAGCCAGTTAGAGGAGACTGAGGCGAACCTGGCCCCAGCCCGGCGGCTGACTAAATAAGG
>NW_023596136.1:26059371-26152722 GCF_011947565.3 Pollicipes pollicipes | reverse complement strand
ACGAGCTGCGCCCGAGACCGGCACGTGCGGGATCACCCCGGCCGTCCGGCGCGCCCTGCGCGCTCGCCGCGTCTAGCGAACCCCGCCGTGGTGGTGAACCGAAGCCTCCCCCCAGGCTGAGTGGCTAGGGTGCAGGCTTGGTGGTGCATGCTGTCTGACGCTGAGCTGGTTTAAAGTTGGTAGCTGGCCAGCGTCCAGGGGACGATGCGTCTGACGTGAGGGACATGAGGCACCCCGGAAATATGTCGGTTGTCCGTTCGACCCGGTTCCGTTCGGAATTCGAGTTCGATTTACACAGTCTCTCGCGCGGCCCGCCTTTGTACAGGCACTTGTGTGCTGGAGTGTCATGTTCTCCTGAAAGCCCCCGGTGTCAAAGAATCATAAGGCGGTTCGGATTTCAACGGTATCTGTCGCGAAAACTTTTACGTTGGACTTTTGGATGTTCATGAGTGCGACAGTAGGAATCAGACAACCGTGAACGGTGCTGTCATCCATGCAAACTAAAGGATTCGTTCACACAAACGTCTTTTTTACGTGCACCGGCGCGCATACGTCTCACCAAGCTTTAGATCGGACATCTGCCTGCGCTAAGCTTCTGTTAAGTGTCGTAACACATTTCGACGGCTAGCACCTCGGCTATTGGGTTTGATTTGGATTGGAGCCTTTTCGGTCAGTAAGGACCATTTCAGGAGAATGGAAAAAAGTGGGGCAAAGCTTCATGCACTGGGGTGCCCATCCGCCGAGACCGAGCGCACATATGGACCCTTTTACAGGGCATTCACTCAGACGGGCCACACACCAGGGGACACAGCCCACTCATGACTGGCGCACATAGCTTGCCTGGGCAAACGGGACGTTCCGAGGATCCAAGATAAGGTGAGAATGAGAAAAAAGGCCGGATGGAGCAGGTGAACCACCGCTGCACACAGGCTCAGTTTTCTTCCACCACCGCCCTGTCGGGTCACGCCAGTCATTCTTTTAGAGGCGAGAAGCCCAGGAGTTTTGGTCGCGTGTCCGAAAGCTGGCCGGCCACTTAGTTTTAGTGATATTTGTAGACGATTAGCGGTTGTCCATCGATTACAGCTGTCTTATATGCCTGAATATTTAAGACTACTTAAATAGACATTCAGACGTCGGGTGTGACATTGCAGCGAGCAAGCCTCTTTGGTCCTTAGTTTGAGCATCCAGTCATAAACTACATATCACATATCAGATCATCTACGGCCCTATCTCTCGGCACCGCGACATAAGTGCGTCAACAAATCGTGCCAGCATATGACGTCACAATTCTGAACGATCGCCTTCAGGGTGGGAAGAAACATTACAAAAATAGACAGGGAAGTTGACACGAATAGGAATGTTCATAAGCTCCTCAATCAGTGCCACACGGTCACAAGAATTCGACTGCATTTTCCACCCGCATAGCATATTTTCCACATGCACAGCTGTTAATGACGTTGCCCAGCCCCATTAATCATTTCAGTCGTCCCCCCCCCCCTTCAGGCAAATTAAAATAGATGCAATTGAAATAGCATACTGATGTAGAGGAAATGCTGACGTCGGACTATGAGGGAGATAAGGTCATGTCGGTGACCTTAACCCGACAAACAGACCACGTCCGCCGCCGCACGTGGTCAGCACGTGGTCGACGTTTGGCCTAACATACATTAATTGTAAACACTGTGACACAAATTATGTGATTGCTACAAAACAACGGTGCAGTCACGTGACCAAAACTCCCGGGTTGCCCGGGGTCTGCAGTACGGTTTGGTTGCTTAATCAAGCATCCATGAAGCAACGAAAACCTACGTGCGGTGTATATTTCTAGCAGTTGCTCTTTCGTTGAGGGCAGCAAAGGTACCGGAGTCATGAATAGCACGAAAATTCTCAGGTAGATTTTGGTCACAAGGAGCTACCCTGCACATCGACGTAGTTTTCGTGGCCCCATCTCGCTTATTTTATGTCCCATCGTGCAATGTGTGTCATACCTGGTCTCAGAAATGTGCCATTGGCCGTCTCGCACCTTGGAGCTTGGGCCGGTCGGTGTTTAGTTCGCTTCGTAATTTGTAGACGATGCACTGACATCATTGACATGCCGTTATGACTTTGTGGTCTCTGACTGAAACCATATGGCAGGAATCCTTAAACACGTCCTCAATCAATCACACCTCTTATTTGGTCAGCCCAGTCCAAACAAGTGCGTTTCTACCCACATCAAAAACCACGTCCGCACGGCGATTGGTGCGCCTCCAAGCTTTAAACAACGTATGATATTGCGAATATTAATAAGCAACAATGTATTTGTGTGCATAGAACAATTTTGCATCGAATCGTAGCCAAAATACTCTGACCTTATCATGGGTGCATGTCAACTTGATCCAAGCAGGTTTTAGCCGCTTTTCTAAAACGCAGCACGGGGAGAGCGATCGCCGATGTCCTACTGGTGCCCCAAAACCGAGGTGGTAGCTGCGTTCCTGATCTATTCTCAGCCCATGTTGTTGTTCCAAACTCACACCCTCGACAGTGAGTGTGTCAGCTTTCCACTCAGCGACGGCTGCGGGTGCTGACATATTGTGGCCAAGGAATGCATGCTTAGCCAGCCTGGCAACATGTGTCTTGGAATGCCCCTCCGACAGGGGCGAACTTATTGCAAAAGTTCACAGCGTACGACACTTTTAACAAAAGATCGCAAAGGAAGGTGTTGAAAAGCACATTTAAAGACAGGGAGAAATGAAATATGCTGGTCGTATGGACGTGACCGCTAAATTAAACCCTCGAGCAGAGCTTAGGCCATCCATTGATCTGAACAACGCACATCGGGACGGGGTAGGCAATAAATCCGACATATGAACACGTGAGCTAAAGACAAAGAAGACGAGAGACGTCAAGACAAATCACCTTATTAATTTTTTTTTAAAAAATGCAAATAAGATCACAAATTAACCAATCAATTTAACAACTCGTTTACCTGTTGAAACCGATTTCTTGAATGGTCGGTACATAATGCATAATCTTGGTCATTGACCTGGCTAGTCGAGCAGACACTTTAAAGACGGGGCGCAACTAGAGACACAACATCTATATTATATGGAAAAGCGTTCATTCCAGCAGGGCGTAGCAAAACCGCCTACCATTACGGCTTTGGTCGGCACAATCTCTCCGTCTCTGCCAGGCGTCAATGGGGTTCCCGAGGCAGCTGAACCGGGCCGCGATGTGAGCCGAGATACCATCGATCCAGAAGATTTTAGTTCAGCGTGTGTATTCGGAATGGAGCCTTAGCTGCTGATGGATATCAGGTGTGACTTACAACAGCCGCCACTATAATCAACGGTTTAATTGCACGTCGGACGCCCAAGCCGAAAGCCAATGTATGTGAACCGCAAATGCCTCGACACGCCCGACATCACTCCAGGCAGGGAACGAACGTTGATGGACGAATTAAATTGAAAATGATGCTGTCATCACAGTCTTTACTGGTGGCAGGAAGGCCGAAATTTTCGAGACAGCTCATCTAAATTTGGCATGTTTGGCAACACGCATGTAGAAACGTAGCGTTGCACTCTTATCGAGCAGACGTTACACATGAGGGTAAGTTTTCGTCCCCGTCGGAAGCCGCAGCAAATGCATTCAAGAAACTGATATATGACATTGCACAGTTACGGCCGGGGCCAGGATCCGGGGAAACTTAGCCATTTCGAAAAAGACTGTTAATCGAGAGATCAGGCGTAGCAGCACTAGCGCGGCACGGTAGTGCAGACTGTTGCCTTCCATACTGTAACGTGCCGCAACCGTGGTCCACGAGGACGTTGAGTCCTCTGAGTGGCGATAATTGGGGTTTGGGAGCAGGACTGACTTGCCAATGAGCATGAATCTTTGCTCAGTTCGTTGGCCCCCGATGAATAGTTTTGGAGATACCGAACGCTGACGAACTGTCGCCAGACGGTGTGGAAATCGTTTCATGTTCATATTTAACGAACTTCCGCGGTATATTAGGAAGGCAACATTTTTGTAAGCCGTTCTTCCCCAAAAATACTTGTTTCAAGACCACAGGCACAAATCTGTAACCCGGGCTATATTCTCCACGAAAATTTGTGCCCTCGATGGACCACATTGGACACATTGTCTCGCTCGTCTGTGGCCGCCGACATCTCTGTTCTTTGTTTATCCCGCCACATTGTATCAGGCTCAGTATACTCCACCCGGTTATCGAGATCAGCAGTCAGCTTTGACACGTTTTATTAATATTTTCCGCAATGTCAAAATATTAGGTTTCCATATCCATCAAAACAGGTCAAATTTCGTAAAACTCCAATACAAGAAAACACACTCGATCCCGCAGTTTGCACGCCAAGACCACAACGACATCATAGCACGGCTGTTAAAGAATCGTACTACTTTTACTGAATGCTGCACGGTGGTCGATCAGTGGTTGCAACAATGTCGGTCGGCTACTCAAAGCGCGACTGGCTGGGGTCGGCCCGAGCCGGGCTGGAACGCTAAAGCCACACATTCCCGGTGAGTTGACATTACAGTTCCACCACCCGCCCTGCTGGCGCTCGTACGAATTCATCCTAGTTTTCCTCCCGCCGGCAAAGCTGGCTATGCTTCTTATTTACCGGAGTTCTAAAAGCTAATGCCGCGGCTGACGACCGCCGCAGGAAATAAGCTCGCCTTGTGGCAAATCGGCGCCTGGCCCGCCAGGGAGGCACGGTGAGCCGTACGTCCATTACACGGGGCGGCGGCCCCTCGCCACCTCCTTCCCTCTGTTGCGCTAATATGCCGCGTAAGCCACGCTCCCTGCGCCGCTCAATGTTTATTCACACCATTAATTCCCGTCTGGCTGGTCTGCCAGACGCGAGAGAGACGCCGCTGCGGAAAACACCAACCACGCGCTGCCACCGGGCAGCGGCGTCACCAGCCGCCGCTGCCCCGGGGCATTCGCCGCTAAAACGGCGCCGCCGGGCGGCGCGCGCGACCCGCCGTAATGCCGACCGTCTATTATTCATCGATGGCGGAGCGGCCCGCCGGCGGGGCCGAGTGACAGCGGCTGGGGCAGCGCCTCCCGCCGCAGCGCAATACCCGCCGGCTGCCGCGGCCCTGCCCGCCGGCTCCCCACGGAATGACAGGACATTGGCCATTATCGGCGTCGCATGATGAGTGAAACGGCGACCTGCGCCGTAAATATGTTGCAATTGTGCTCTGATAGTGGGCTGAGTGGTACCGCCGGCGCAGGCTGGCCGATGCGGCCCGCAGCGGCCGTGCCCTTTGTGTAATGACGGGCATTTACGCCGCAGGGTTATGGATGCATGTGTCCCCATG
Organism: Pollicipes pollicipes; assembly: GCF_011947565.3. Taxonomy (NCBI): domain Eukaryota; kingdom Metazoa; phylum Arthropoda; class Thecostraca; order Pollicipedomorpha; family Pollicipedidae; genus Pollicipes; species Pollicipes pollicipes. Next base: position 26,147,403 of record NW_023596136.1, on the reverse strand, counting down.
CAGACGGTGGTGCTGCAGCCGATACGGTTGTAATGAAACTGCAAACAGTCCGCACCTGCATACGACCGGGCGGGCGTCGTTGTCATTTGCAAAAGCAGCACTGTGGTGTTTGTCGCTTGACGATGCTGCGCATATTGATCACGTCAACATTTCAAGGACCGCAAACAAGGCTTTCCGGAAAAAATAATTTGGTCGTTGCAGCGAATGGAGGCTGACCATGCGTCAGAGCGCACTTGGCTACGTGAAGGCGGCTTCGACGTAAGTGCGGTGGGGATGGGAGTGAGGATGGGGATTGCCTCCAGCAGTGCTATTGTATCAAGGTATCTCAGCAGCATGCATTTTTTCAAAAGGAATACAATCGGAGACTCGCTACATGTCCGATCGCTGACAGCCGCGAGCCAAACATGCCAGAGCCAGGTAGCAGCCCGCAGTCAAGGCAATCCGCCTGGTTGCCAAGGCAGCCGTTCGACGCCTGGTGGTCTTTCCGTTCATTTGTTCGATGCCATCTTCCAGAGCTGTAGTGATGCTGTCCAAGTGTTGTAAATTGAGTTGAGCTGTCGGGGGACAGAGACCCACAGAGGCGTACTATGCCTGCGAGCCCGCCGGATCGGGTTCACGCGTCACGTCTGCGAATATTTTAACCCTTGTTTGCATCAGGGAAATGCCCGGTTGGAGAATCCGCCTGGGAAGGTCGTCTTTGACATGTCTCCAACGGCTGACTTTTCCACAATGCCGACTACGCTGTTCGGGCTAGGCACCTGATGTCGTGCATGGCTGCTATATCTCCGTTTTTGGTGTCCCGGAAGATTCAAAACATTTTTGGCCTCCCTTCGCGACCATAGGGGTTAATTTTTTGGGCCAAATGGCACCCAGACAAAGGGATTGCAAAGGAGCTTATCACAAACGCACGATTATAAAAAGATCCTGAAGTGTCAATATATAATGGCACGTAACAAGGCCAAGTGCACTCTAAGAAAGCACCTCATAAAGATTTGCGGTGCCTGCAACCGAGCACAGGATTTTAGGTGTATAGATGTGTTAAGGGAAGGTGTTGTTATATATATATATATATATATATATATATATATGTATATATATATATATATATATATATATATATACATTCTGACAGGAAGCAAGAATCGGGTTTTGAGTAAAAAGCTGGACTTGCATAAAGTGAATTTCGTGGCATTATTCACCTTGAAAAATAAACAACACAACATTTATCGTCCAGTATCGTTTTGAGTATTTTCATTGGCATCAAGAAAGTAGCAAAACATACTAAAATATAATACGCATAACACACACATTGGCAATTCTTGGTTTACAAGCAAAACTTCGGCTCTCCACAAAACGTGTGATAACCGTCGCAAAGGAGGCACCGCCCGGCACCAAACGGCAAATGAGGCGGCAGTGCCCCAGCGGGGCTCGACCCCACGGCACGCAATCCCCCGACACGACCAAGGCAGGTCGATCAGCCCCGGTGAAGACTGCGGCATGATCAACTAGTTTGCACATGATGACAACATTCTTTAGCCACACACTGTCGGCACCACCAGCGATTCCCACTTTCCGCCGCGGACGAAATACTACTGATTTCAGGTCTGGTGCTTCTGCGAAAGCAAAACTTCACGCCGTGATGACGTCACGCTAGGAAGGGGACCGTCTGGAGTTATTGCAAGTTCCGATTAGTTTAAAGAGACCTTGGTTCCTGCTCCACTGAATTCCTGGAGAACGAAAAGGCGTAGTTGACTAAACTGCAAGAATTGCTGAAAATGAGGCGGCTCGCAGCTGGCATAAAACCAACCACAGTTTGACGTCACAGGCCATGGTCCCATAATGTCCGAAAACTTCCGGTGCTGGAAATAGGCAAGGTGGGGGCGGTCTTTGTGGCTTTCTTTTCCTTAAAAATATCTCCGATTTGACTATCACGTTGTGAGTAAAGGACAGGTCACAAATCAATCAGGTTGAAAACTGCACCGCGATACATGAACTTCAAAACTTTACGAGTAAATTGTACCGATCGGCTTACAGGTCAGCATGTGTACACATGTCAGGCTCCTTGCAATTTATATATATATATATACATATACATATATATATATATATATATATATATATATATATATATATATATATATATATATGTGTGTGTGTGTGTGTTGTGTGTGTGTGTGTGTGTGTGTGTGTGTATAATGTTTATAGACATCCCAGGTTTGAAGCCTTGCGAGCATGTTGCCTTCTCTAAAGGATTTGAGCGGCCAGCGTGAGGCTGGTCATTTCTATGCATGTAGGTAAAGAAAGGTTTGGAACGGGGCATGTACATGTGGGACATCATCCTTCTCGTACTTTCGTCACCCAAACACTGAATTGCTTCAGGTTCTCGTTGTTTTGGTCGCGATTTATAAGACCTTGCTTAATAATTTCATTTTTCCTGCGTATTCTTCCAGAAAGCAGAGAGGTATGACATATGTTTATTTCATTTGGGGCTCCGTCATTCAATGCCTTTTATATACATACACCTATGAACCTGTACCTACGCACATGATGTGCATACTAGACATCATTGTTTAGCTTATTTGAAACCACGGACTTCCGCATGATTTTGTTCTTATATCGCGCATTGCTTCAACCCACTACGTTTCTGAAACAGGATAGACAATTCCTGAACATTGGGGAGCGGGAAATCCAGGCAATGGACGCTGGATCTTAAGCCCATGACGTGTGCTTGCCATTGCATCCTACATGCTCAGATTATGTTCAATGCAAGAAGGGTGGTTTTATTCGTGTACTCGATACAGCAGGGCGATGTGGAGCATGCTACCACATAATGCAAGATGTGTGGCACTGGGTTGCACCAGCTGAAAACTCAATTATTCAAGATGAGCTTCTAACTTTACACGCATGAAGTGTTAAACTTTCTCTCGATAAGCAGCTGAGAAGTCAAGGGAGCTTATTTGTACACAGCCTGGTGTAATGTATGTACTGGTATCGCAAATCTTAAAAGCTCCTGTCCCATATTTCCCAGATGGGGTCCGCTTGTAACTAGTTACATTATTTTGTTTCGAGGGCAACATATGATACTTCGTAAAATGAAGCCGGAAATATAAATGGCAGCGAAATACGGCTGCATGCAGCGTGGATTGTAATTCTTTCCATCATAGCATGTCATAATGTGCACTATTTTCAAACTTGCCGCTTGTTAGTCCAGTCCACTTGTCATATACCGCTCCATAATATAAGGGCGGGTGACTTTTGAGTCCCAGTCCTTTTGAAATTAACCGTGACTCATTCACTACCCAAAAACCACAACCGGCCACCTTACAAGATGCAGGAACTTTCCCCAGGGCCATGTCTTCCACGCCGGTCGCCCGCTAAGGTACGAGTCTGGCGAGCTTCGAAAGCATTGTCCGTATGGAGAGGCTCGCCACGACCCGGGTGCCCAATCGCCTTAGGTCACCTCCACAACCAAGCTCACCCCAGCTGGCTAGCGAACGCGTCCACCCCGCCCCAGCAAGGTCACAAAGGTCACCGAGCGGACAGGCGGCAGAAACTCGTGAGGCTTCCGACAGCCGTAACCAAGTCAGTCGCTGTCACCGCCTTCAACACCACTCAGCCACCGACGGCGCCCTTTAAACAGCTCTCCCACGCGCCTGGCCGGCGAGGCGCCCGGCCAAATGCCACTGCCGTGTCGGCGTTACTGTTGCCGTGGGATGTCCGTCGGCCGCCACGTCGCCCGTAACGCTGCCGCCGACGCCATCGGGGCTCGCGAGGTGTCCGGCGGCGGCGGCGGTCGCCATAAGTCGGCGGGGCGCCGCTATCCGGCTGACCGGCCGGCCGGGCCATGAGGCCCGACGCCTGCGGCGCCGCCCGGCGGGTCAGCGCTCCGATAAGCACCGGCCGGACGTCGAGTAACTCTCCGGGCGCGCCCGCTGCCGCCGCCGCGCCCGTAAAGTGCTCCGGCTTTACGACGCTCGTATTTCGGGCCGGGTTAGGACGCCGGTGGTGGCCTCAAGACGTGCCCGCCATGGCTCAGCTTCGACGCGCGGGTGATGACGGATGTCCCGCGCACCGGCTGGCCGACGTCGCCGGCTTCGGGGCGGACTGCACGCTTATTGGTGCCGCACGAGTGCGCTCATGCAGCCAACAATACGGCCCCCAAGTGCGGCTCGAACTCCGATGGCCTGTACGGCCGACCTGTTCGTTGTCGGAGCTTTGCGAGCGGGCCGGTGTGTCCGCATTGCAAATCTTAAGTACGATCGTGGCCGGACAAAGACTGCATCCTCGTTGCGTGGTCACCGGGTTGCCCTCTTAGGCAGCGAGGAATATGAATGTGGCCTAACCAGGCGGCACTGGCACGCACTCAAATGTAACATCACACAAATGTGCTGACGGATTTATGTTGCAGCCATGCCAAAGGGCGATACACTCGTCCTTATATAATATGCATACACATCGCGCCAATAGTCATCCACTACCGAGTTTCGGCCAGATGCATTTGCAGATTACAAGTGGCACACAGCCCAATAACTTGTATTCCATCCACGAACACGAACCACAGTAATGCATACGTATACGTTGGGCACGGACAATACGTGCTTTGCGGTATGACAACTAATTAGTTTAGGGCACGCTGGATTGCGGTTGCGGCCCCGTCGCAAATTACTGCTTTAACCCACACACACCTCAACGTCGTTATGCACGTTCATATCGACGGGCGCATTATTTACGCTGACGCGCGCCATTCGAAATTATGACCCTCTTATGTGGCCGCCACTAAAAGCCATTTCATAACCCATCTCGTAAAATATTCCCCAGTGATCGGGCCAAACGAATCCATGCAATTCTGGCGGCTTCAGCGGCTTCGGTAGCTGTGCCCGCGCCTGATCGGACCTGACACCGTGAAGGGAGTAGCCTCACCGCCTTGCGATCGAGGCTAGACTGACACCGTGAAGGGAGTAACCTCACCGCCTTGCAGGCGAGGCTGGACTGACGCCGTGAAGGGAGTAGCCTCACCGCCTTGCGAGCGAGGCTAGACTGACACCGTGAAGGGAGTAACCTCACCGCCTTGCAGGCGAGGCTAGACTGACGCCGTGAAGGGAGTGACCTCAGCGCCTTGCGAGCGAGGCTAGACTGACACCGTGAAGGGAGTAACCTCAGCGCCTTGCAGGCGAGGCTAGACTGACGCCGTGAAGGGAGTGACCTCAGCGCCTTGCAGGCGAGGCTAGACTGACGACCAACCCCTTCAGGGCTTTCGCAGCTCGGTTCGGCTGTTGATCCGAGTGCTGAGTGGAGCACAGCGTGTGCCGACAATAGCTGATCTGTTGTTAGCACAGCGCGAAGCGTGCGCTAATGACCCTGTACCGCATGCGGTTGCGATTCTCGCGCCGTGTCCCCACGACGAACGCCCGCGCTCGGCAGGTGAGCCGAGTCGGGCTTTCGTCGGGCCCATGCGCAGCCGCGGGCTTTCGACTGCGTTCGGGAGGCAGCCACGCCCGGCAGAGACAAATTACGATCTAATTTTCAGCCTGGCCGCGACAAATGTGGCCCCAGCGTGGGACCGTTCGGGCGCGGACGAGGGAAATGAGAGGCGATTGTCATAGTTCAGCGGGACGATGATGGTGCGATCTCGCGCCACGAGCGCGCCGGCGCGGCCGCCGATGGCAGGCGGAAGGGAGCTTCACGACGGCGGGAGACGCCTCGGGAAAGAGTGGGAGGGGCACCCAGGAGGTGCTGGCTGACGTCACTGCCATGGCAGAAGATGGTCCGCTTCGAGTGTGCCGTAAAATGCATATGCGGCATGTATCTAGGCGACGCGACAGGATGTTCGCTGTCAGGAGATGCGAGATGAGATGAAGTGTCGGCTCAGCACACGCGACGCACATATTTACATGGGGCAGAATTTTGTGTGGGCGAGATGGCACGTGTGCGTGCCACCTCGCCCACACAAAATTTGTCCGGCCGTTTTAGGTAGAACAATGATGTAACGAGGAAAGTGGCGGAGCTGAACGTAACCTTGTCTAAGCTATCATTTGACGGGTCATTGGCCAACTAGGCCTGAAAGGGGTCTGGAAGCAAACCTCGCATTTAATTTCGAACTCATCCACACCCCCTTTCAGCAGATGCAGGCATACACAATATCTAAACATCATGCATATGCATATCAAAAAATGCCAAGGCGAGATGGGAGCAGGCATTTATTGTGCCGTCTGCCTGGGCTGATCGATCTTGCATATGGTAGCCCAGCTTCGCATCACTGGACACTTACTCTGAAAAATACGGCATTCTGCGCTCCGCAGGGAAAAATTCATCACACGGCTTTCAGAGCATACTACAATTGATAAAAAGTAAGAATCGTACCGATAACCAGTTACTCAAGACATCGGCCAACTAATCACTCCTCAAAAATGAATGAGCTTACAGACCCTTTTTAGCCATGCCAATATGAAGCTTGTCAAAATCAAACTGTAAAGTGAATTGTTCTATGTATGGAAACGGGCGGCGAAACGAAACTTCTGTAATGGGCCTCTCAGCGATGCCAGTGCCTTGTAATTTTCAACACCGCCGTGTTAGATTATCTTAGGCCTTCTTAGGTCATGTTAAAGACGAAGGTGATGCTTTAATTCTATATACAAACCAGAACCGTCAATGTCTATTTTTCAAAGGCAATCTTTTGAAAATGCAGAAAAGAAAAAGTCGTATGTTCCTAATAAATCTTATCACCTCACACGCACACAACTGCACTCTGAAAACGCTTTGGATACAGTTTATATCGTGTCCTACTCGCGAAACCCCTAGAAGGATATCAGAGTCCCATGGCCGTGAGTGGTCCAGAACTAACTAACTTAGCTTAGCTAACCCCCGCTGGAAACGAGGGTTAGCGGTCTGGCCCGGCCCGAACCAAACGGGCCTGATTCAACGACCATGGCCAGGTTATGCAGGCGAAGGTATTTACCACAGGCGTGTCCAGTGTTCAGCAACGGAAAGCAACGCTGTTGAAATGCTGGTCAGTTTCATTATCTATCAGTTCCATGCGCTTTGAGGTCAAGAAAGCTTGCCTTGCAATGTTGTTGCAAGAGCGTTGACGCAATACGCATCCAGCACGGGATGTTGTCATTCGTTTAAGGAGCTTTCCCGACCTGTTCGCCTGCCAGATGAGTGTACCCATGTTCGCAAGAGAGTTCTGGTCCAATTGCATTGTCGTTTCATTGGTTTGCGCATGTAGATTTTGTTTCTTTTCCGTTTCTTAGGAACGACATGTTACCAATAGGTTTTACCTATACTGCAGATGCCACCTTAAAAATGGTTACAATACTAAGCAGACCTGCTATGTACGGCTTGTAATGAGTTATTCGCCTCCCATTCTCCTTTTAAGCATATTTTAAAAAAAGGTATTAATTTTACGGAAGGCTTGAGACGAGGCATTGGGGTATCACGGATGCAATACTTGTTCTGACCATCGTTCTCACCTGGTATATTAGATACACAGCCTCGTCACACCAAGCCCTTCTCGCTTAGCTCAGTTAGTAGAACACTGGACTCACAATCAAGAAACCTTGCTTGGAATCCCAGTAATTGCAAGGAGAGAATTCAGATTGTAATGCGTACATGGCTGATGGCCAAGCATTATTCAGTCCTTTTTAAGACCCCGATGCACCTGGCGACGACTGGGAACGTCGCTGGTTGAAGCGTTCTGTAACTGACACAGCAGACGGGAGGGGCAGTCTGAACAGCTATCCCATCCTTGAGCAGGTAATCAGCTGTATTGCATCAGACAGGAGGATATAGACACAGAAGGCACGGAACCCCGAATTTGAATGACTTGGTCACAGAAACAAGAAAATACCAAATCTGCAGCAAATGAAATGGTGGCCATAAACATACATGTGTTGAACGACCAAGCAAGAAAATGCATCCTTGGCATATCAAAACCTTACCTAGGCCCATCACATGAGACACACGAAGTGTCGTTTGGTAGTTCAGTTAGTGGCGGAAAATAAATAAGCTCTCACATCACACTACCACGCCACGTAAAAAAGAACATCAGCAGCCCCAATCCATCATGATCACCTGACGTAATCATGGCGTACCGCTCCGAGTCTAACGAGCTAGCTAACCACGTGACCAGGCTGCGGCCGGCACGAGCGCGGCGGCCCGCCAGTATGGCCATCGCTTTGCGATTACAGGTGAGCTAACACGCCAGCCGTGTTAGCTGACCGGTCACGCGACCTGCGACCCGGCGCCGGCGCTAGCACCAGCACTCGGCCACCGGCCGCCGGTCCTCGGCCGCCGGCCACCGGCACCGGCACCGGACACCGGGCACCGGCACTGACAGCGGCGCGGCGGCCGGGCGGACGGCTCACGCCAGTGACGCTCCCAGACCGCGCCTGAGCGAACGGTCCCCTGCGTGCGTGTGAGTGTGCGTGTGGGTGGGCATGGGCGAGGGCGAGGGCGAGGGCGTGTGCACATGCGTGAGCGTGTGCGTGTGCGTGTGCGCGTGCGCGTGTGCGTGCGTGCGTGCGTGTGTGTGTGTGTGTGTGTGTGTGTGTGTGTGTGTGTGTGTGTGTGTGTGTGTGTGTGTGTGTGTGTGTGTGTGTCTGTGACGAACATCGGACACACCACTGCCCGAGGCTGTCCGCGCAGCCGTCCGCTGAGAGGAGGTTGACCCGGGGGCCGAAGTTTGCCGCGGTTGTCGGAGACAAGGAGCAAGTAGCACCGACCAGCTGCCGTGTTGAGACGCGCCTGGAGCGTCGCTCCGATTTACTAGCAGCTGACCGACGCACTTCCATCCGACAACCACGCTTCCCGTAGTGTTGTGCGTTGTCGCCGAGCACGTGACAGCAGAGGGTCGGCCTTGTGTGGAGACGACGCCCGGGTTCGGGTCGCGGCAAACATCACGCTGCTGTCGCGAAATCGTCAGCCCGGTATCATCGAGGGACCGATGCGCCGAGTCCAATGAGGTACGATCAGCTTCCCACCGAATGGTTTTGATTAAAGTCTGATGCAACCCGTACCTCGGGGATGTGACACCACTTGTGGCTGATGAGCGACTGTGCGACCGGGCTAGATTAATTCAGATTTCGGCGCATGCCAATGCATCGTAATATACATGCTCCCTTGCGACGCATGAAATTGGCTCCTTTCAAGATGAAATTATTCATTGCAGCATCACGTTCTTCCACGTTTCATGCAGGGCAACGCTCAAGCTTTTAAGATTGGGCACTACTCTGGAGAAAATGCGGCACCATTTTTCTTTCCTTGGCACAAAGCTAGAGCACCCAGTGAAATGATACCATTTCCTGTAGCGAATGCCAGATTTCTCATGCCGCAATGTCTACGAAAGTTATTATGAAGGACATTTAAGCGTATGCTCACACCTTTTCTTATCATACTCACCCACCCAATCGAGGAAAGACAGGTGAAATACATTCAAACATTCCCATGTAAGATGTGGTGGGATGCTTGCACTCCGGTGCCAGGCAATTGCATACCCGTGCGGGCTTGTTAATGCTGCTTGCCGTTAAGCACTAACATATCACATCAATGCATCTAGCCTTCAGATTGCGTGATAGCATAACAAAGGCAAGTCGAGCTTAGCCACCACGAGCAATTCAAACCCAGATCCTGCAACCAGGAAATATGTGCAGCGGTCCTTATCTAGGAAAGATCGGAACGTTTGAAGTTAATCATGAGCCAGATTGAGATCTTCGATCTTTCAGCCTTACCGGTGCTAAAGGCCTTGGACTAGACGATGGTCAGCTGTTGGTGACGTTATGAGCCTATAGAAGAACGCAAGTTTATATTTTTAGATGATGTGTTTCCACAAAAACTCCATTGAATAGCTGAACCGCTAGTCCCCACTGTATTGAATTCAGTAGAAATATTGAAAAACTCAACTTCAAAGCACGAAGTGACAAAAAGAGTGCGTTGAGCGGACAACCTTAACACATGGCTATGGGACACTGAAAAGTGTCATGCTTTGCCACTTTATTTTACCAAGGGTATGCTGTCATTACGCAAGCACATATGTTTGCGTGAGGTCATCCACCTCGCGCAAACTAACAACCAGACATATTACCCCGTTACACTCACGAACACGATTACAACGACCTAGCTTTTCTCATAATTTGCTGTTCACTCGCATGACAGTTTGCCGGGCCGATCGATCAACAGCAGTAAAAATATCACCTGGTTGCTGTGCCCGCACTCAATTTAGCCTCATTTATGAATCACGTTTTCATTCACCACTATATGTCACGCGTGGTGAGGTCATCGTTAGTGCACGAGAACATCGCACGTTTCACATTAACTTGCCTTCATTATTAACAGTGTTCTTGTTGTTCCGTGATGGCACCCGTGCTCCTGAGCATATTTGGTAAAATTTGTAAGTGTGCCTATAATATACCCTCACTTATTTTACAGCTTGCGTGGCTTGTCCCTCCTGTTGGCGTTGTACTCGTGGATTTACGTGGCCCATGAAGCACTGGCTGTTCGGACAGCACGGTGACAGGCGCTTCTACATATTTGTTTTATTTATTTATTTACGTGTTCAGTTATCTTTTGATTAGTGAATGTTCGACATTATGAGTTCAAATTCTTCGTGTTGAGTTAGCGACCGCCAATACATCAGGACAGCTAGAAATCCTTGCATCTTCAAGAGTCTTAATCATGAGCAGGGCTTGAAATATTGAAAGCTGTGCATGCAATCTTTGATTGGGATTACATCGTCGTTAAACCAGTGCCGCCTGGTATATTGGAGATCGCGAACTCAACATAAGAGCTTTCAACTCACAATGCCGACAAACCATAAGCTGAAGGCCGCCCTGTCTTATATTAAGAATGTTCGGCTCACCTAGGGAGTGTAGCTAGGGTTACCAACCGTACTTAGCGGAAGGTCTCACTGATGTCCAGGTCGGCTTTAAAGGTCGTTTCTGTTTTAGGGAGAGAGTTTCTAAAGAGGTCAGGTTTTCTTTGACCTTTGAGCATCATATACCTACATGCATTCAGAACCAATGCACAGCTTGTGATCAGAGTCTTCAAGCATAATCATGTGTGAGTAGATCCTCGAGTTCCTGCGACACGCCAAAGCCCGAGTAGATCTGAACGACGAAGCCCCGGTGAATATTCCCGGCCCGACCACCGCCAGTTCATTAATCCTTTCGTCCGTCTCTTCTAGTCCTTGGACATGCCTACCTCCCGCTTCAGTGTGCTAACGGGTATCGATGGGTTACGCATGAATAAGTAACAACGACCATCTTCCCGCTGCATTTTAGGATGGCTCTGGATGTGAGCTCGATAATAAATCGTACCCATGCATCAGCTGCTTTGCAATGATGAAGCCCGGACCCAATTTGATCAAAGTTCGCCGTAATTTATTGCTACGAAACTGAATCATCCAAAAAATGGTTGCGAGTTTTACTCCACACACAAACAAGTGCAAACTATTTCCGAAGAAAATAGAACATCTATTGCTTTCACAGCACACGCAAAGGTAAAACGTAGCTGTTTTGAAGCGGGTTAAGCCTAACGACCGCTTGGCACTAACATTCGGGGTTATTCAATGACGATGTTTTAACATTATTTATCATTGTTCCACTCTTCCTCCAAGCAGAAGTGTTGAGCCTTAGTATCTGAGTTTCGTTCAGGGTATATTTCAAGATCAGACCAAGGACGGGGTTGGTAAAGGCTTTCTCTGGAAAGCTGATTTGCTGAAATAAAAATTCATCTTTATCAAATGGTTTGCCTGTTCATGCCGTAGACTACTGGAGTTGACTCATCGCTTTGTATGTACGCGCTACGGCCATCTGTTGACTGCCTTTTAGTTGCGATGTATTCTTGCGTGTATAATCCAGTTCTTCACCCAATTTTAGTTCCAGCACTGCATCTATGTCATGCTGTTCTGACAGCCCTTATAGTCATGTGCGTTTAAGCACTGTGTCTTCTCACCGGTGACGTCAAACCATCGCCGCGCTCAGCGTTGAGGATATTTAAAACCAAATAATGAAGCAGTGGATGCTTCAACTAACCACTTCCATCAGTCACCATACGAAGTACGAAATTTCGTTTGCGTCGAACTTCGCGTTTAAGGTCAAAACATCAAATTACCTGCACTGAGAAGCGTCCTCCCTCTCTCTCGCTCTCTCCATTTTTCCTGCCAAGGTCGTCGGCATCACCGCCGTAGGCATCACCTCAGTGGTGTCGGCGGTGTTTTTGCGACTGAGTCGAGCCATTTTTCAGATAGTTAAGACATATGTGAACATAACTCACATTTCTAGGAAGAAAAAACACCGTTGTCGGAAACGTCTATCTGGGACAGCGTTGAAAGTTTCCTCGAGAGTAAAGACATACAAGGCATCATAATATAATCGCGTGATTAATTGTGAAAATATTTCGCTCACGTGACGCTACTGTTGCGATATGAGCTGTGCATGATACGTGTTCAAACTAGGACCTGGCAAAAAGCAAGCCTTTCTCTAGCGTATATGTCAGTAAGGATACACATAACAAGAATACCGGAATTATCAAAGTCCGATCAGCATGGCGGCGTCTCGACTCACCTGCGGCGGCCAGGAGCGTCAACGTCAGCAGCAGCATCAGCAGTGACGTCCAGAGGCGGTCTCTAAGGCTGCCGCCGTGGCACATGGTCCCTGGGGGGTGTCGCCGGCTCCTGACAGTCTCGACACGTCCGCGCCGGCCTCAGCGTCGGCCGGCGGGTCGGCCTGGCAAGCCTCGCGCGCTGGCCCGCCGGGGGAGGCGCGGCGACGGGCGAGAGTGGGGGACGATTCCGGCTCTGGGGCGGAGGACACGGTGGACTCAGGGGATGGGGATGACTGGGCGGAGAGATGCCAGCGCTGAGGGATGCCTGCGCCAGGAACGGACGGGGAGATGCGAACGCCGCAGGACTGGAGATGCCTGGACGAATACGGGACGCGGGCGCTTCAGGCAAGAATAAGGATCGGCGCTGGCCTGTCAGAACAAACAGCGGAACGTCAGAACGCCGCGCCAACCGTGGCATACGACGGCCCCAGCACAGACGGAGAGACACCACCACCTCGGGGCGAACAGCTGGACACCACACCCTCGAAGCCACTGATGGGGCGCGGGCGCCTGGCGGAGCGTCGGCGGCGTCCGACCACCCCAGGCCGCAGCCGCACCTGAGCTGGCGTCGTTTTCGACGGCCGGCCGGGCGGCGCCGACGCGCGTCGGCGTCGGCGGGGGGCGTCGCCAGCGCAGTCCGATACACTGACAGATGGCCCGATGGGGTCTGCGGCGCGCGCGTGCTGCGGCTTGCAATTGCGTGTGTCAGGCTCGGCCGCGGAGGGTCGCAGTCTGACCGTGTCCCTGTTGTTTGGGTGTTGCTGCGGCCGCAGGTGGCGTGGAGAGGTGAGGTGCGAGGGGGTACGGTCGAACCGCGGTCACACACCGGGTTTTATTTATGGCGTGATTACCTGGCTCGTGTCGGGAATCTATTGGGTGAATATTTCGTGGGAACGAAGTATGGATGGGTGAAAGCTGTTGCGCGGTGGAATTAGCTCGATATTGAGGAAATCGCATAATTATGCATCGTTCAACTGGCAATTCAGGGAGGGAATGACAAAACCCGGGCACGAATACAACCAAACGTGATGGCACAGGAGCTGGCAGAGTTATTTCTGTGTCTTTAAAATAGAGCACCAAGTGGTCGTAAGTTTCCCCAGAGCATTTTGCATGGCAAGACGTCAGCGGCACCGCTTGGCCGCTGTCGACCGTGGATTTTCAAGGTTTCTCCGTTCCATTAGGAGAATGAATACGCAAAGTGGGGGTCGTTTCGTAGATGGGGGCAATACGTGGTCCATGGCGGGGCGGCGGTGGTTAGCCGACAGACGTTGCTTAGATGACGTCATATATTTGAAGGGAAGCACTCTGAGTCGACAAGCTATGGCGACTAGCGACATAGGCCATAACTGACTACAATATACGAACCTAGCGTATTGGGTATATTGTAGACTAGTTTTCCAATTCAGAACGACGTTACCTCTAATTTTATACTTTTAACCCTAGAAAGGTATATATATTTTAGTTGTTACCTGCTTTAGCTCGAAGACTGCCAGCCGAGGGATGACGATGACACCGGCCTCGGCTGACAGCTCTGGACTGTATGGCTACTCGGTCAGCTGTTCGGTGAGGTCGGCCGGCGCTCAGTCGCAGCCCTACCTGCTCAGTCCAAGCACCGCCTGGTCAATCCCAGCCCTGCCTGGTCGTTCGGAGCCCTGTCTGGTCGGTCGGACCGCTGCCTGGTCGGTCCCAGCCCTGTCTGGTCGGTCGGACCGCTGCCTGGTCGGTCCCAGCCCTGTCTGGTCGGTCGGAGCCCTGTCTGGTCGGTCGGACCGCTGCCTGGTCGGTCGCAGTCCTGCCTGGTAAGTCGGAGCCCCGCCTGGTCGATCCCAGCCCCGCCTGGTCGATCCCAGCCCTGCCTGGTCGGTCCCAGCCCTGTCTGGTTGGTCGGAGCCCTGTCTGAGTCCTTTGTGAGCCTAGTCGGTCCTAACCACGCCTGGTCGGTCGGAGCCCTGTCTGGTCGGTCGGAGCCCTGTCTGGTCGGTCGGACCGCTGCCTGGTCGGTCGCAGTCCTGCCTGGTCGGCCGGAGCCCCGTCTGGTCGGTAGGATCCCTGCCTGGTCAACCCCAGTTGTGCATCGTCGTCTGGTGCGAGAGCTAGATGAGGGGTTTCTTCCATGGAGCGGATGCTTATGCTGTCCCTCTGAAGTTGTCTCCCACTGATGAGTCAGTGACCTTCACGGGTACGATTCCCTGTATCCAGTCCATCCGCCATCTATGGGACTGTGTCCATACCCAGCCACTATCCATTCCAAATCAGTTGTCACCACTCGTTGGCATTTTTTTCTAGCAAGCATATTCTACACTTTTGATACGTTTGGGGAAAGTCTTGACTCAAGCTTCCTTTTCGGCACTGATAATTAGAACAATAGTATGAACGAAGCTGCTTATGACTAAAAGAGTACAAGCAGTAACATATCGTAGCATTTGTTGAGGTATATACTCGATATTTCGCGGGAGTCTTACCGATACGAGTACTCATATCACTAATTTCCCAAAATATGGGCCCAATTCAACTCATTACCCATTATATGTAACTACCCGAAAGCTTACCCAGTCCGTGAAATACTTTATCTATTACCCTCATATTTTCGTTCATTCTCGGCACGCGTATTACACCACACCAGATTCAAATTAGGGCCCCAATTGTGACGTGTGGCGTGATTTGGTTACGACGTGTGTTGTGATTTGATTGGCTGCACCTGCTTGTGACGCGTGTGGCGCGCATAGAATCATCCTCCACCCCGGAGAGTGTGTCAGAGAAGCTGTCGGTAGTGGCCCGCGGAGACGGTCGCGCGTCGCTGGGTGCTGGCAGGCGCTAGAGGCCGCGCACCACGGCGGTCAGGGACACCGTTTAGTCAGTCAGACGGCTCTGAGATTTTAGACGTCTTGAGTGGTGCAGTCGTGCCGATCCGTGCCGATGGTATGCACATTTGGTGAGATATCTCTTCGTAAAAGCCGAAAGCCGCGAAACCAAGGTCCACCCGACTAGCACCAGACCCTGACATCAACTGAAGGGTTTGAAAGACAACGGGGACGTCGACATTCCTAGAAGCTGTCGTCTCTGGCATTTCCAACCAGAGATGAAGTTTGTATTCTCCGAAAATACCAATTATATGTCAAGAGAAAGGCATATGAAAGTAAGACAACGAAAGCGCAAGTTTACCCGATAAGCGTATCCATCTGCATGCTGGTGCAAGGGTGCGAATATCATCATATTCACCGCGATAAGCATGTGAAACTACGTGGTGAGATGACAAATTTCGCAATCAACAAACTGAACCGGCGCCTGCTTTTGCGCTATGAAATAAAGATGGATGCTCTCTTGTGAAAGCAATTGGCGAGTAAGGTTGGACCGCGCGATATAGTTCTTGATGAGTTATCTGCTAATACCACCTGCTCAGGTTAGAAAACTGACGAATGTGTTTTAAATACAGAGTGGTATCATGAAGCAATCCACCTAGGAAAAATATGTTTAGAAAGCAGAAATACACAACACAAAATGCATGAAAAAATAAGTTATAGGAATTGCCACTAATCTTCAACCTTTTGATCCACAACACTTTACACACACACACACACACACACACACACACACACACACACACACACACACACACACACACACACACACACACACACACACACACACACACACACACACACACACACACACACACACACACACACACACACACACACACACACACACACACACACACACACACACACACACACACACACACACACACACACACACACACACACCTTACGCCTCCAGAGCTGCAGTCATTGCCCCAGCGCGGGCGGATAGCTTTGCCCACACCGGCGCTCGATATCGCGATGCATGTTTTCCAGACTGCTACGGCCGGCTCGTCTCCCGGGCCTCATGTTTGATGATCATAGAGATAAATGGCCCCGAAAAACACATCACGTAAGCAAGATCCATCACTTGACGTCGATATAACGGGCTCTTGACGAGGCGCAGCGGTGTGCTTCGGGAAGTGTCGGACGCTTTGGACGAGCCTCCGGAAGTGTCGGACGCTCTGGACGAGCGCCGGTCTGGCCTGGGCATGGAAATCGTGTGCCGCCAATAGTGCGAAGCTGCAGTCTTGTCTCGCACTTCTTGCAGACGCATAATGGCGCTAAGGCGTTGTAATAAGCCGCCCTCCATTATTCATGCAGCGGTTATTGTGTTACATCACATTAAGACCGCTGATTTAATATTGACGGCGCGATGGGGGCTGCGGCAGACGCGGCAATAGTTTACGACATTTCCAGCCATACGAGACACAGGAGACTTTTTTGCTTCTCAAGACAGCGTACGTCTGAGGATGCCGGATCTCTGAGCCCGAAATCCCTCGGGTCTGACGCACTGATTGCAGCTAGGTCGTCTCCAATCTGAAGCAGCCGTCCCACGTCAGAGCTCCATTTAAGACCACCAATTTCGCCATCATTCTGTTTTTCCCCTCGGATTTTTCCTCTTAAGAATGCATAACAATGGCTCTTGTTGCGTCGTCTCCTAAATTATTCGCCTCGACGTGCTGTCAGCGTCAGTGCCTCAGATATTCGCCGAGCAGGGGCGCGGGGAGGGGTATCCGCCGCGTGAGGTGGAGCAGCGAGGAGGGGGACAGCCAGCCCGCGGTGGTGCGGTGGCGCGCGATTGCCCATTGCATGGCTGTGGAACGGGCAGCGAAGGCACAGGTGGAACCACCACTGGTGGGATGGTAGGCTGACGGTATGAGCTACCAGTGGGACGGGCCGTCGGTGGGATGGGCCGCTGATGGGATGGGCCGTCGGTGGGATTGGCCGTCGGTGGAATGGGTCGCTAGTGGGATTGGCCGCCAATGGGATGGGCTGCCGATGGAATAGGTCGCCGGTGGGATAGGCCGTCGGTGGGATGGGCCGCCGGTGGGACGGGCCATAGCTGGAATAAGCCACCGATGTTCCGGTCAGTCGCTCGTGCGGCGGCTAATGTGATGGCCACGTTCGTCCGCCGGTGCGCCGGTGTCCTGATCAGCCGGTGGGAGGGCCGCCACCGGTGGGACGGGCCGCCCGGACGCTGAGCTTGTTTCCGGTGGCCGGCAGCAGCCCGCCTCAGCACGGCCGGACCATTACGGCCCGGATAAAGACGCCTCCCGCGGGTGGCCGTAATCGGCCGGGGATCCTCGCTCCCGACGCGCCAGGTATAACTCTCAATTAGGGTCGGATCCGCACACAGAGCTCGCTGTGTACACGCTGCCGCTGGGTCCGCGCAGGCGCGCACGCGAGGTTCGCTGTGCTCGTAGTTTGTACACGTTGGGGTGCGTTGTGGGTATGTGCGCGTTTTCACGCCAGTGTCGCGGTGCAGGGGCTCAGTCGAGAGCTCGGGCCGCTGTTCAGCATTCCGCTTTCCTTGCCGCCCTCTCACGGCTTCAGAAGGGGTGTATATTCTTTAAGTAGCCTTGCATAGACTACCGCGATGGTACAGTGTGCAATGCCAAGGATGTCACTTAGAGTGCTCAGACAGCGCGGCGTCCACGCCACATCGCCGGAGAGCGTGATTTGCCGCAACCAGTTAGCTGTTCTCATTTTGTTTGTTCGGCTGGTGGACATGCGCCATAAAACCACAAGCAAACTTTGTCTGCAAACGACAACAGCCTAGCTCTCCACATCTGCCAGTATCTTCCCCTATGACCTGAGTCGGACAACACCTTACAGCTCAAGCCAAAGAAAAAACACTTCGGTGGCACAGCAAGATGATCGAAATGGTTCGGTATGCGATCAAGATGTCAGTATATGTCGTTGCGCACTTGACTCATTATCTCACTCTTCCGTAGCTTACATGCAACGACGTGATGCCACTAAGTGCAAAACTTTGTAGTTCGGCTTTTCTCGATGGCTGGCAGCCACGCGAGCAGCGGGGTATGGATTTTTCGTCGACAGTGATGGCTGCGCATCATTTGAGAACATTCGGACGCATTAGCTGGCTTTCCGCTCCATTGGACTGTGCATTTTCGCTGAGGCTCGCATTTGAGGATTGGGGATGTAACAAACCGAGGCTGTATCCCATAATGGTGTAATGGTTTAAGCGCTTTAGACAAGTTTCACCTACATAACCTCACAGGCACATTTCACAATCTCACATACACATCTCACAACCCCACATGCATATGTCACAATCTCACATATACGTCTCACAATCTTGTATACATATCCGGCAACCTCACATACAAAGCTCACAATCTCATATTTCACATATCCCTGCCCATCAGCGCACAAGACCGGGTTATTAGAAGTGCAGCACGTTCACCAGATTCCTCTCTCAGCGACTGATACTGGCCTGTACTTTTATCTGCATTGCAGGGCAGGCGTGGAAGAAAGCAGCACCTACACAACAAAGCGCATGGCGCACGGTCAATCTATAAAAATAAAACATTTTGTAATAGCGCCTCGAAATTATCAGAGCTCTTGTTTCCATTCACCAATCTTGCAGACAAACCCCGCCAAGTTGTCTATATGTTTCTATGTACATATATATATATATATATATATATATATATATAGTTTATATATATATATATATATAAAGTTCAAGCATGCATATCATGGATCAAGCGGAGTGAGCGGTTTCATTCACGTATTGCAGTGTTTTAAATGCAGTGTTCCTTCAATGTTCCTCAGGCCTTAAACTGAGCTTATGACTTTATATCTACCACGTCATAAACACACCAAACAGATTACATTTTCCTTTTGGGATTCAGTCGCAGCTTCTATTTTACACACCGCAGGCGTCAGACACTCCTGCGTCTTAGCATTCCTCTACAAAACAGACGTTCGTTGGCTGAATGAAATCTCAATGATCGAATGGAGTCTCTAATTATAATTCGAAGATCATGAATGTGGACAAATCCTGTCAGTGCTAGGAAAGCCTAATCTCTGCATAGTCCTCAAACGATTTTGTTGAGCTGTTGCTTGATACAGGTTGTTTTCACGACAAAGTCCGTGCCAACAAGGGAACAAGAATGATTATCAATTGAGTCGTGGGTTTCACTAGTGTAAAACCCAACACGAGTCCTTCAAAACCCTTCACGAATCATTCCAAACCGTACACGAATCCTTCAAAATCCTACACAAATCATCTAAACCCCTGCAGGGCGCTGTTTGGTCCTTCTGTGGTCCCTCATGGATCGTCCATAAAATTTCATAAGCACTCTACAAAATCTTTCTCTTTTTCATGTAATAAAGGATGCATACTTTGCTCTGTTCTACACCGTGTATTTATGTAAGTTGTTGAGTGCATGTGCGATAAACTTGATGGATGTAGATGAGACAGTATTAAAAGCCTTATTCCTCGCATAATTCAGAGGAGAATGGAGAGATAGACGTGATATTTTGGATACATGCCTTTATCGAAACGAATATCAGTAGTGCCGAATCATATATGTCGAATAGTATCGAATATCACTACTGATATTCGTTTCGAAAAAGACATACGGCCAAATATCACATCTCTCTCCCTATTTCCTGTCTATTCTACGAGGAATAAGGCTATTAATGCTGTCTCACCGTTTATTTATCATTAAGCATAAGATGACTTACGAGACCGTCATCTATGGCGGGAGGGGGCAGAGGCGAGGTAGGATGGAGCCAGATGTAACGGTGTAGGCCAGTGTTTTCAAACTACGTCCAGCCATCCGTCGCTAGTCGGCAACTGACATTGTCAGTACTTATCGCCCGGTTCACTGACACACCAGTGTCCTATTACGCTCGCGCCCGGTGCGCTGGCTCCCTCCGTACGCCGGGGCACAACACGTTCCGTTTTACGGAGCCCGGTGAATTCCATTTCATCAGCTGGCGCCGATGGCGGCCGCGTCCCTCGAGACGCCTTAAACCATCGCAATCGTAATATATTACGCTAATGAGACTCGCGAGCCGCAACTGCACGTGCAGACTGGGCGCAAATGGCGGCGCACTCCTTGGCCGGTATGGTGAGACGGCTGTCGGCGGTAGGCCTCGATGGCAAGCTGGGGTGGATTGCTCGTCCAAGCGGGCACTTTGGACGGTGGCAGATGCGATATCGGTGAGCAGTGACCTCACATAAATTGTCAGATGCGGTTATCGCGGTCATCTAGAGGGACATCACTCGTGGAGTTGAATGGGCATTGCACGAAAGTTGTCATTTTATTGGCCATTGCACTCCGGGGGTCTACTGATGGCGATACAGCTT
The DNA here is from genome assembly GCF_011947565.3 of Pollicipes pollicipes. Taxonomy (NCBI): domain Eukaryota; kingdom Metazoa; phylum Arthropoda; class Thecostraca; order Pollicipedomorpha; family Pollicipedidae; genus Pollicipes; species Pollicipes pollicipes. The sequence goes on along the minus strand of NW_023596136.1, from coordinate 26,126,601 downwards.
GCGCAAGCTTTAAGCCAGTTATACATATTTGATTCATGTAATAAATGAGATGCATCAGTTTGTCGACAAAAGGAGTTTTGCCCTTGCATGAACTAAGCGATGGTTTTTTCCATGAAGGCATCAAGTTCATACCAAAAGAAAAACTATGCAAGGGTTATACTGATTTGCCAAAATTTCCTTCCCGCCTGGCCAACAGTTGTTCTTTGATAAAGTGCTAGATTCGGGTGTTACATTTTATCAAACTCATGGCGCAAGAATTCGTGGGTACCGCACATCGACCTATTCTGGCATGTTACCCAGTAGCCGTATATAGAACAGTCAGACTGCTGTACCCTTGGCTTGGGTAAAAGGGCTGAGGGATTTAGTTTTCATGGCTCACTTGGCTCGAGCCACGAAAAGGTCCAGGAAAACCACAAACCATCTCGGCTTTTTTGTTCAAAATATCCATGACAAAAAAAAACGCTATATACGTACATGTTGTGTCCTTCGAATGAAAAACCCGATGTTTGGGACAGAGGCGACTACTTTTTCCTTGTCGACTACTGAGCCAAAGGTAACAATAATGATGAAATCGTCGGAAATCGAAATAATGCACATGGCGTATAAACGCCTGTGTTTAAAGCAGATACCGGGGGATGTAAATTTGACCTGTAAGAAAAATGGCCGCCAAAACATTTAGCATTGTCGGAAGAGAGATTGGGAATATATCGTCTGCGGTGTGTGGTTATCAGTTATACTACATTGCAGGCTCTGCGACATCGAGTGACGAATAGATGCATGTACCAAATATTCGATTTTTTGCGACCGTCATGTTTTTGCGACCGTTTGCGACCGTTTTTGCGATCAGGTGGACAGGATACAATATTATTCATACAAATGCAACGAGACTGCAAGGCTTTGGAGGGATGTTACGCGTCAAGTGAACGGAACGTTGGGTAAGTGGCATCGCTGCTACACGCTGGAATGTGAGTTCTTGCAGCAGTATGTCAGTTTTCTGTAAAAAAGGGCACAGGGTACCGATGCTGTGAACTGTGTGGAGATACTCTGTTCTTTGCTGGCGAATGGGGATTTCGATGCACGGCTCAGTCAGGATGGAAGCTTGTCCGTCGCTGGGTGACCACGCATGGTGCGTTGTGTGTGTGGTGCGTCCGCAGACCACATGGCTTCGCCATTTTTATGCAAACATGAACTGTGAACTGAACCGTGACCTTGAGACCTTTCTTTCGACGTTGAAGAGAACAATGTATGCCGGTTGGTATGAATCGCACGCTCGAGTTATTCTCTTGCGCTGTCCGTACCCTATTGCTCAAAAGACTTCTGCCTCGTTGGTCAGCGTTTTGTGCTCTGGTATCACGGTTCATGCGATAAGCCTGTCAGGTTATGGGGTCAGCTTATGAAAGTCACACCTGAAAGCCATATAAAATGTCTAAGGTGGTCTTTCTGGAAGGAGTCGCCGCCGACTCGGGTGTGATGCTCTCGTGCCTCCTGTTTCCTCCCTTCTTGCCATTTAAATAATTTAAGATGCTAGAGCACCTGCTTCGTGCACATCGCTCTTGGGTGCCACCGTGGATTTTTCGACAAATGAATGTATCCACTTGGACGGTTCATTGTATGGTTACATGAAGGAAGACGTTCCGCCGACATAGTAAGACTCTCCGCCAACATGGTAAGGCTCTCCGCCGACATGGTAAGACTCTCCGCCAACATGGTAAGGCTCTCCGCCGACATGGTAAGGCTCTCCGCCGACATGGTAAGGCTCTCCGCCGACATGGTAGGGCTCTCCGCCGACATGGTAAGGCTCTCCGCCGACATGGCAAGACACTCCGCCGACATGGTAAGGCTCTCCGCCGACATGGCAAGACTCTCCGCCGACCTGGTAAGGCTCTCCGCCGACATGGCAAGACTCTCCGCCGACATGGTAAGACTCTCCGCCGACATGGCAAGACTCTCCGCCGACCTAGGAAGACGTTTCGACAATATTTCCTGACGGATGGCGTTGGTCCGCGCGGTGAGCGTTGCTTTTCTCAAAAGAATACATGCGGGCAGTGCGCAGGCGTACCGAGAGAATGCTTTTCCAATAGTCAGCTAACAAATGTTACTATGTTGTTGCTCGCTGTGTGGAAGGGTCATGGTTTATATTTTGATACTAAGAGTTGAACAACCTTTGACATGTTGCAGCTTGGTGTGAAAGTTAAATGCGCGGCAGTTTCCCATGTTCCTTCTCCAGTACCTCAAAATTGATGAAGGGCGATGCCGTAGTGCTTCCCTATCCAACAAGATTATTGGAGTGGAAAATTGCACCCCATAAGTGGTCCGTAAACAATGAGCGAAGCAAAAGATGACAGTCAGGTATATGTGAGTACGACGACGGCGTTATCCGGAATGGGGTCATTCATGTGAGGATGCGAACTCGACATGATGTGCGATTTAGTATACAGTTTGGCTTATCGATTATAAGCTAGAAACCGACTAGCCTATGGGCCTATTATCTTTGAGCCCAGGCCTACAACCTTATGGGATTCCGGGGTGGCATATTGTTGCGTTATACAGGTAGCTGAAAATGGAAAGTTATTCCATTCGCTGTTTGCAACACAAACACATGTGTTTTAGAGTCCTCTCCGTACGTCTTCTTTCTTGCCCTGTGTAGATAAGTGTTGAGAATGTGCCAGCATAGGGCGCGTGCATGTATGTTGTATTCCGCTTCTGTTGGCTTCTGTGAACCGCAGAAAAAATGCGAGACAGATTAGAGCAGCCGTTATCTGCGGCGCGTTGATCTGTCTCGCATGAATGCTTCGGACATATGAAACGGCTTGCAGCAATAAAAACAGGTGATAAATGAGCTTATGCTGTTGCGGTGTAAAAGGGATACAGCGGTATTTGTGGGAATGGTTTACATCAATGATATGCATGCCGAGAATGCACATCAGGGCATGCTGCAAAGCAGGCCAACGCATTATGGGTGGCAACAGCACGGCGTTCTCGATGGCAGCCCGCTTTGCGTCGTTCGCTACACAGGTGACCATGCAGGGTGCTCGGCAGGGGAGGGGGAGGGGGGGGGGGCAGTCACTGCCGGTCGATGCAAACACCTTAATAACAAAGGATAGCTAGCGCATCGGCGGGCTCGTCTTAGCGAACGGCTAGGCATGTGCGCTTAGAGGAAATCTAACTTGATTAAAGTCAGTTGTTAACCATGAATATTTTCTCGTGGCGCTTCCGTTTGACCACTGCCCAAGTGAAGCCAGGTACACCGGCTGCTGCTCACGTGGAGCCAGGTACACCGGCTGCTGCTCACGTGGAGCCGGGTACACCGGCTGCTGCTCACGTGGAGCCAGATACACCAGCTGCTGCTGACGTGGAGCCAGGTACACCGGCTGCTGCCGACGTGGAGCCAGATACACCGGCTGCTGCTCACGTGGAGCCAGATACACCAGCTGCTGCTGACGTGGAGCCAGGTACACCGGCTGCTGCTCACGTGGAGCCAGGTACACCGGCTGCTGCTGACGTGGAGCCAGGTACACCGGCTGCTGCTGACGTGGAGCCAGGTACACCGGCTGCTGCCGACGTGGAGCCAGATACACCGGCTGCTGCTCACGTGGAGCCAGGTACACCGGCTGCTGCTCACGTGGAGCCAGGTACACCGGCTGCTGCTCACGTGGAGCCAGGTACACCGGCTGCTGCTGACGTGGAGCCAGGTACACCGGCTGCTGCTGACGTGGAGCCAGATACACCGGCTGCTGCTGACGTGGAGCCAGGTACACCGGCTGCTGCTGACGTGGAGCCAGATACACCGGCTGCTGCTGACGTGGAGCCAGGTACACCGGCTTCTGTTCACACGAAGTCAATCACGCTCGCTGCTGGCCGAGTGGAGCCAGGCACACTCGCTGTTGGTCGTAAGGAGTTGGGTGCGCCGGCTGCAGGAAACACCTGCTCCTCATCGCGTGGGCACGGTCTATTTCATGCGATGACATGCGCTGAACTCCATCACAGAAATCCCATGGCGAAAGGTAAGCGCAGTAAAAGGTGCCACCGAGGATTTCCTCTTACGAAAAAATCAGTTTTTAAGTATCTAGGGTCAGTGTAATTTGTGATGAAGCTCACGCTAATAATGATGGCATATCATGTTAGGTTAATCTCGTCGGGACAATCCCAGCGCTATTGAGAGTATCAACTGAGTCAGGAAAAACAACATGGACGCACGAAGTTCAAAACGCGCATTCCTGGAAACGATGGCGAATCCACGCATGTTTCGGATCGTCTACCCAGCAGACTTTTCCCCTGAGCCGGCTAGTTAACGAGCAATGAACACGAATTATGCGATATTAGTGTCATTCGCTTGAGCGTGGACTGTTTGCTGCAAGAAGCAACGTGGTCTGACAGTCACGACACGGCAAAGCTTAGTTATGTACATTCGCCTGTGTCACTCTACACCCAACGTTTTGATGCTGGCGGCGGGAAGCGCTCACGTCTTGCTTAGCCTGGCATGTGCCATGCTGAGATGACTGAATTAAAGCTCCTCTCACGTGTGCCATTGCCAACATCTTCAGCCCAGAGCTCATCTCAGCCTGTTTTGCATATTTTAATAAACGCTGCTTCATCTCAGTAGTGCCATGAAAAGGCTGTTATCCTGGCATATCCTGGCAAAGCAGTAAATTGCATAGTGAACATGAAAGTTTATTATTTGACTTGTCCCTTCGGCGCAATAGAAAAATGTGCTCGCAAGATATGTGAAAACTTCTGGTCATCGCTCTATGAATACTTGTGTGCAGTACCTGAAGCCGCTTGCCATTTATACGGGCATTCAGAAACGAGAGCTCACATTTAGCAAGCGACTAAAGAACAAAGGGTATGTGACTCATGGCAGTCATGATCACCCAAGTTTAATGTCGCTCCACCTGGTCATTATTCATACAGCTCTTTGTGTCCCACAACTCCTAACGACTGTCTCTGTAAAGAGGTGCATGTGCATTAGGGAGTGTGCCATTAGCCAACACATTAGCTTCATTTTCACTGCACACCACGACACAAGCTGTTCAAGTTGTGTCGCATGTCAACCAAACTTGCACACTCTAATTACCATTTACATATTGGGAACTTGTATCTGGGTGATCAAGCCAATTATCGGTAGTTGCAAGAAGTGAAGCGAACGTGAAAACCCAGCGCAAGTACACGAATAATGCTATCGATAACAAAATGAAAAATAAAATAAGTTAGAAAGAGTGCTTTTTATGCCATTACTGGCTGCATGTGGCCGGTGTTGGGCGATAACTGCTTCAAAATTGTTCTGTTGTTCCAAAAAATGATTTTCACCCAACAAATACAAAAGCTTTTCGCGTCCTACCAGGAGAGTTCCTGAGTGGATCCCAAGAAAGATTCTGTCCTCGCTCCTAAGCGAAGCTCTTGCGCGATTTGGGTTTCATTTCAAGGTTATCTCACCATTGGAATGGCTGTGTAACCATTAATGAGCGCCTTTTTATGCAAAGGTTTATGGATAACAAATAAGCATGCCTATGGCATGGCATGCCATAAGCATGCCATGCCATGCCTCGGTCGGCATTAGACATCAAAACATTGTCGAAAATATGGAATGCTCTTTCAGTGTTCCTGTTCGCAGTAAGCAATGGTACAGATGTACTGTTTCTGTTTCACTGCTGGGAGATCTATATGTGCCTTGATATTTCTTGTCGCATATCAAGTATAGCCACACATCCATTCAGCCAGCATATGATGCATTTCCCGTCAATTTGCTGCTGATGTTTAGTTGGAGAAGTGCAATTACGAGTGTAAATTGCTACGGATGGTCCGCCCTCTTTTTGCTGCATTGATTTTCATTGTTTTGCCACCTTTGCAAGTTTTGAGTGCCTCATATTTTGCGAGCGATTCACAGTGATTGTTCACTTTATGTGAGTGTACTAAGGAAAGCCTATGTCTGAAATACATAACACATTTCATTGGACTAGTTCATTACCTCATGAACAAAAGGTTCTTCTTGTTTTTCTCTACATATGGCGTCATGTTGCTTATCGCTTTACGCCACCTAAAATTCGTTTCGATGTGCTTTATGGTCGTGATCGTACCCGTCGTGTATTTTTTCGTTGCCACGGTAATGATTTGTTGCAAGCCAGCTTTCATTGAGCAATCAACATGTTCTTCGTTGCTTTGGCGTACCTGGTTTCTGAGAAAATGTTTGTATTGCTACGTTCTTTGACTTGTGTTTCATTTAGTTTCATTCATTTCATTAAAACTAGCTGTAGCGCAACGGCTCGAAATTTTGAGTCACTTCACCGATTTGCATATTGCGAAGACTTATAGAACTAGACCTAAGTTAGGTTGTGCGAAAACTACTACATGGACAGAAAGTCTAATTTGTTATGACAAATGTACATCGAAAATACTAGCACAGGTTCGCGAAAGTTGGTCTGCGACAATCAAAATCGCAAATCATTAGAATTTGTGGATTTCTTCAACTGAAATCTTCTGTTTGCGGCACTGGAGGCAATTCCACACTAGAGTCAACTTTTGAATAGCGTTTGTTGCCCCGCCAACGTATGCAGGCCGCCCAGACTTCCTCTTATTCATATTTTCTTTCCATATAACCAATCAACAAATACCGCAACTCCACCATCCCTATAACGCAAAAAAGTGAACCATTTCTACGGCAGGCAAGCACCCGATGGCTTGGAAATCAGGGGGCGCGTCGACTGTACCGGTCACGTCGATAGTCGCGATCGCAGACGATCGCAGGCATCGTGACCTCATGCTCTGGCGACCGTCTTTCATTCGCTGCGGCAATGTGTGTGATGTTACTACGAATGAACAGATTAGACACCGATCTGTATGAGAGTGCTTTGAAGTCAGTGTATGTACGCTCTTGGTTTTTAATCGTACCTCATTTCGAGCCAAACAAATCTGAAGAAGACAGCATACACAAGCGCGCAGTGACCAGCGACCAGCAGCAGCAGTGACTACATGCACATCAAGCCATGTTCACACAAGAAGGCCGAACTAGTGGTGCCAGACGCGACCACAGAACTTCAAATGTCTTGGTTGCAGGAGGGACGGCACGCGCATGTAGCCGCCTGGGCTGGTCCGCGAACTGGTCCTTGGTCCGATGGTGGACAGACCGACCGGTTCGGTCCGCCGGCGGACCGCAGTGGACCACCGGTGGACCGCGTTCGGGACCGCGGCTATCAGGCCGGCTGGTCGAGTGGCGATCTGCCTGCGGAGGGTTACGGTCAGCTGATCGCTGTGACGGATTTCTTAAGCTAATGTTAACACGCCGATCGTCTGCACAGAACGCCCGTATTGCCATAGTCAAGATACGTGTTTACATCATAGACCAGATGCCACCAAAGAACATGTCTACACGGATATAACGCGCTCTGTTCCATCCATCCGCTTGCCTCCCACCCGCCTGCCACTTCCAAAAAATTGTAATTCTGAACCATGAAAGAATTGAAGGACGTAATAGCACCGGGCTCACTAGTCTGCTTGCATACCCAAAACGTTAGGTGGGTGTAGACAAACAAAATAATCGCGAACAGTGCTTTGCGTTGATTACAAAAACAGGACCTGTGCATTTCACAAGCTACCCCACGCGTGTCCAAACCCATACATTTCATGCATAGGCGTAGGAACAAGGTGAGAGGCAGGGAAGGGGGCAGCTGCTCTCAACTTTCTTATTAGAAGGGAATTTCCCTTTAACACGCGCCCGGGTGGCCGGCTAGATACCCTTCGCTCGGGTGGGGGTCAATTTGACCCCACTGAGATCTCGGGAACTAAGAAATCTAGAGACATTAAATTTAAATTTACAGGTTGTATTGACCTGTACGTGAACTCACTTAGGTCGAAGTTTCAGATTCCTAGGTTATGGCCTTCGGGTCAAAAAGGTCAAACAAGGTCAAACTCCAGGTTGGTCTTTGGAAACCAACCTGGGCAACCAGAACCTAGGCAACTGTTTCTAAGCGAAAGGTCAAAAGGCCATTCGAGACCAGTTACCTTGTTTGACATTTTGAAGGTCATGGTGACCAAAATAAGACAAGACTGCTCTTAGTTTTGCATTTGAATAAGCGACAAAGATTAGGCTAGGCAGTATGCTCCTAAAAAAAATGTTGACCCGGGTCATCTTAGGTCAATGACCTGCTCTGACTTCTAAGAAGTCAATGGAATATGCATAATGCGGTTCCTGCTGTCAATAAATTAGAAATGAGCACCAGAAACTATCCAATACATCAAGTTCTAGAGAAACAAAACGGGCTGGTTTTGACCTTGGTGTGACCTTCATACCTGACCTTAGGTCAATCTAATTTTTTCATTTAACTGTTGTTTTGCCTAAGAAAGCATCTCAGAGATGTATGGCTTCGTCTAACACTCCGTTGTTGGAACAGATTGAAGGATTCCCTAGAAATTGCCTTCCCTGAAACCATGGCCTGAGTTTGACCTGCCATAGGTCAGCAACCTTACAAGATATATCTAAATTTTTGATGCTGAACAATCCGCCATTCAATTGTCTACAGCTATGCAAAATTTAGCGCGTCTACACCGCGCCATTCGGAAACTATTCCGCCAAAACCTATGGGTGGTCAATTTGACCCCCACCCCACTCGAGAGCGTTAATTAAACAGAGAAGCCACATGAAACAAATGGAGCAATGCCGCTGTAAGCTGTGTTTGACTGCGTGGGTACATTTCACCATGGGCGACAGATACCGTGGGTGCGAAGTGGAGCTGATCCTCACAGTGCAAGTCACAATGTAGACAGTTTGCGGAACGTATGATACGCCTCCTGCACATTTTTAGTTCGATTCAGCGGACAGGAGTCCCAGTGAAACGTCCTACAGCTGAACTGATTTTTTACAATGTGACGCATATTATGCGCTCTCTGCCAAACATTTGTGGTAGCAAGCGGTTTGTTGCTAGGAATCGGTTTTTGTGGCGGGCGCTCGCGGGTTTGGGTTGGGTGCGGGGCATCCTTGATGCATGTAAGGTTGGTTTCCGCCAGCCGGCTAGCAGAAAATCGGCGATTAATCTAGTGATCAGGCGGTCGATCGGCTGACCGCCTGACTGCTCCGCGGCTAGCGATTGGGCAGATTTCTGAAACGTGGAAAAATGCATGCGCACGGATTCAAAACGTGGATTTGAATAGCACAGATCCTCTCTGTGAACCGCTCGGTCATGATTATATATTCGGCCAGGCACTAAGTTGATCGCAATGTTTTAGTTTTTTACCTTATTCTAATAATATAACTATTACGTGCAATCAAGACATTTTTCATATAAACTGGAATCCTATCAGGAAATGATTACACTACGTGAAGGCGATAGAAATCATCTGAGGATGTTGGAAACAATGTAAAAAATAAAAACGGAGCCTATAAATAGCATGTATGCCTAACTTGCATGAGCGTCACGAAAGCTATTAGTCCTGATGACCAGTCTCCCATAAATGCTAAATTTACAGGGTAATGAGATGCTACCCAAGCAGCGCCCTGTTCACTGCACTGTCTGGCGAGATCCTGAGAAATTTTCTTAGGCGTGACGGGCCCTGGAAACTTGACCGGTTTTAAGGAAATAGTTTTTCTCGTGATTTGGAAATAAAGAAATGTCTACAAACGTTATAAAAATGGAGTGACACATTTTATTCCATGCCCAAAGAAAGCACCAATTCTGAGACCAGACACCAATCGTCATCCATAGGCCATCAACTGGTCACCAAATCGGTTAGCTGGCTTGCCCCCGGCGCATGGTCGGCTAGAAGCCTAATCGAAGCACTGCTAACCACAATCAACCTGGATATGCCACAACAACGCGAAGTTTGTTGCGTTCTATCAGTGCCCCGAAAATAAGGCACCCTCAAGTTCCTGTGCTACTCGACAATTTTTCAAGACAATTCGAGAACTGAAAATCATATCGTTGTTTGTCTCAACATGGTCATTTTGTGTTGGTGTCTACTCAGGGGCGTACTTTCCTTTTCAGTTGGAGGAGCTCCCCAACCCAGCCGACCTCAGTTCAGAGCTGGCCATGCTGTGTGGGTCATCATGGTTTCACCGAACCCGCGGGGGTATCTACCGAAGCCCATCCATGGCTGCGGCAATGTCGTGTATAAGATTCCACAGCACACCAAGTCGAGCCAGCTTTACCCCTCTGACCGGACGCGTCAACCTTCACCTTCAACACGAACATGTCCCTGGACTCGAATCCAGCATCACAACATTAAGAAACACAGTTAATCAGCATGATTCTGGATGCCGCGACGCTCGACCCGTTGCTGGTGATACACTTATTTTCCGGCAAACTGCGCACGTAAAATGCGAAATTGAATTTTTACAGCAACGACAGAGACAATAGGCCAAGACCAGAGATAAATCATAAATTTTCGTAGCAAACCGCCACAATTACAAACACTGTTTGGATGATGGTTACGCTAATGGGGCACTGGTGCCGTCTCCCTTACTTCTGTCTCTGTCTCTGTCGCTGCCTGATCACTGTCTTTCTGAGGAAAAGCTGACCACTTCGGTCGGCGCGCCTTAAATCTGGATATTTTTTTGTTGCTCGTAATTTCAGCGCTCGACAAAATAAGGCGTCGTTATTGGAGCCTTACGACGCACTCAGCTTTTAAGGCTATATGGCGTCGTCTGTCTCTCAACTTAGCGGGAAAGGCAGGCACCGCGGGGATCGAACCCCGTACCTCTTGTTTCCCAGATGCACGGCATGACTACATTATCAGTAACTTATCACTATCACTACATTATCAGTAACTGACAAAGCCTTCACCGTTCACTTCATCAACGGAAACGACTTACGCTGTTATGACAAGATTTTTGGTGCGTGACACTAAAATGTGCAGTGTCTACGTTAATAACTCTCTCCCTACGAGAGTGTTTAACTCTTGCCCTATGAGGAGAGTATCCTACGAGTCGTCAAAGATCCCGAAAAGTGAGTAATCTAGAGCCATGCAAAAAACGGCGTTGGAAAGCTGTCATCAAACTGCCTCGGCTAAATCTGTCTGAACAATGATGAGTATTATTTTTGTGAGGTCAAACCAGGTCCACACAGTTTAATAAACACTGTATGGAGCCCCTGCATTTCAAGAACTAAACACGTGACGGCAATGTGAAAGACGTGTTAACAACTTTTAAGAAAGCTTAATCAGATGGCCACTAGTAAACACTAAAGAAAGTCAGATATTTTCAGTAAAATTACATCGTAATTACGTCAAGGAAAAGGCTACAGATCATCAAACGTCGTGGTCCAAAGCTTCTAAGTTGACACCATACGTGCAAGTAATGTAATCACAAACACGGGCTCCCAAAACCTCAGCACCATGCCCAAAATTTTTCAACAGTTTTTCCGGAAGGACTTGGGCCAGGGTTCCATTATTTTCCGATGCCCAGTGGCGCCCATCTATTGGCTAATTCGACCCATCGAATGTCACTTTTACCGGTGTCCTGTGGCGCTCCTCTAGTGCAGTTTGACACAAGCCATGCGCAACCCTTTCCATTTCATTCCAGCATGTGCCATCTTCGTGTTCGAACTCTCTTGTTTTGGTCTGCATCCCCGCGACACTCCGCTTGTCCGGGGCAGGCTGCATGCGCCAGCCATGAGTGTGCCGAAAAAACCCTGATGGGGGCCCCAGTGCGAGCACCAAGTGCACGCCCCACAGAGGGGTCACTGCGCGGGCTTAGTCTCGGCGCTTCGGCCCCAGTTACATGTAGCTCTGCCCCACCGCTATCCATTCTCCTCTGTCCGGTATCCCTGCAAGGGTTATTACTGGCCGCATAGGCTTTAATTCAAATGAATCACCAACCAATATTGTTTGAAGCTTACATTCAACGCATTAGATTAGTTGAAAGCCAAATGGTGTTCGAAAAATCAAGTTCAACTTCTAAAATATGTTTGAAGTTTAATGACAGAACTTGATTCTCAATTCAAATAACCGAACCACAGTTCAAGAGTATGTAGGTTAAATTTAAGGCACCTAACCCTCATTTAAATTCTTACCTTTCATTTGCGCTTTTCGATGCGTTTCTCGTAAATTTATTTTAATTTAGGTATTGAATTTGCAAAAAAAACAACAATATTTAAGTGTCAGTTTAAAGGCGTTAAATCTTTAAATCGAAATGCAGTCATGTTATATTCATCCTTTGTAGGTACCTATCATATCATGTATATTGATAAAAAGCCTGTACGCCATTTAAATAAAACCCTGTGCTTTAAAGCTCTAGCATTGCATATTTTCTTTTGAGACTCAAGTATCTTACACGCGTGGGTTCCGGTCGGATATCCCTTTTCAGGGAGCCACCGTATTTTCAATTTCTTGTGATAATATGTTTTTTTATAATGCCGTGACAACGTTGCAGCTACCGTGTTAATCGCAATCAATAGTGCTGGGTTCACTGTACTCTAAGGAATATTTCACGTGAATGTTTTGTATGTGAACGTGCCGTGTGCGGTGTTGCTCGTTTGTGTGTTTGTTTTTACAATATATGTACACGATAGGGGAACAGCAGGTGAAATGTGTCAGAATTACCCTGTATTCACTTTATAATTGAAGCTATTTTGTAAATGAAGCTCAAATACTTCAAATACTGTTTCAACCATTTCAGATTTGTCATTTGATACTTCACGTTCCACTTTTAATATCTCAAATTGATCTTCAGTTATCTGAAATTCAGGCATAATGTTTTACAATTAAACTTAAGACATTTCAGACTGAACACAGCGTGTCCGTTATTGAAATTCAACTTGTTCAACTTGAGGGTAAAAAGTAATACGTGTGATTTTTGAGTAATTGGTTCCAACGTTGATGTCTTGCTGTAAGTTGCCTTTTAACTCTTACTCGGCATAAGTCGCGGAAAGCCTTCGACTTCAAACTAATCATAAAAATCAGTGATACCGTTTAAAATTCCAGTGCTTCTTTCGTCTGTGGTTTCGTGCGCCCATGCTCCAGCGTAGTACCATGCTGGATTCGGTAAATTGAAGATTGTGAAACGACCCAAGCATGTTCACGTGGCAAATAAGCCGTGTCGAGTAAGGCAAAAACATGAAATAAAGCAACGTGTCATAAATACAGTGAGAAATACATCAAAATAATTTATCAATGACTAAAGCTTTATGAACTCACTGAAAAACTTCATAAGTGTCCAATAAATGAGGAACTGAATGAAGTCAATTACTAACTTAATCAAATAAGGCGAACCAGTACATTAGCAGCACACTGCCGCGCTACGACTTACCTCATGGCCATCACACAGCAATGCATTATTTTCGATCAGTCTATTTCACTATTTGTTTCAGTGATCGAGTCCGGCAGGTCCTGGATGCTATGCAAGTCAACGGACCTCGGCTGGGTACGGGATCGGCGTCAATTGACTTAGCCTGAGCTATTGCTCGCCACTGGCTCTCCAGAGCCGATGGCGAACACTGCTGCAAAGGATGTCCTTGTAAAAAGACTACGGACTCGACGTTGACGTCTCACGTTGAATAATAATCTATATAAAAACCAAGCAGTGGCTTGAAAAGGTTGAGTAGGATATGACAGTGTGGGGGTAAAACGTCGCCGGTAGCGTTATGCGGACGCTGGTTTCCTGCAGTCAACGACCGTGAGCAGAAGCATATTTAACTGCTTTTTGTCTATCGAAATTGATTCCTTGACCTAGTCAGCGGTACTTTCCTGCTGGCCGATAGCGTGTTAAAAATACAGGACTGGTTTAGCAAGAAGCCGTCCAAGAAGTCCTCTAAATCTGGCGTACTTTGGGTTGGTATGAGGCGATAAGGCAGATGCTTTGTGTGGTAGCCTCAAAGGCTCTGCTGTGTTCACATGCTTTCAAACAAAAGGCTTCACTGATGCCGCCACAGCTGCCCAACGTGAGCTATCGTCAAAGTTATCTTCAAGTTGGATGTTTTTAGACCAAACCTAGTCGGTCGCGATGCATATTAAGAACATGCTGTTGGTCAGGTCGGCTCATATGTGAATGTCCCCGCAACAATAGAGGTCTGCAGTACACGCCTGGACAGGGGCCACCATGGAGTGTGTACGTTCTGGTCGATAGTAATACAACTAGTTTGCGGTAGCACTTGGCTTCATAACGCGAACCTGTGACATCAGGTCACGTCGTGTCAGCGTATGAAGTGTCAAATAGTCTGTCTTCACTACTTAAAAAGTGTGCCCCACTAAAACAAACTGCCATGGCTTCAAAACAGTGCTCAACTTGTGGACAACGTGGAATGCCTCCGTTGTTTCAGACATCGGTCTATATATGTGTGTAAGTTACAACGGAAGGAATTTAGGAGGAAAACAACGGGAGCAATGTTCTACCGTGTGGCCGCTGACACGATCCAAGGCCCAGAAATAATGTGGCGAAGATTATTGAAAGAATCCACGCAGCACATCAGCCGGTCCGAGCCGTGATCGCGTGACCCGCGGGAAGGGAGGAACTCACACGCACGGGGGGGGGGGGGGACGAACGATGTGAGGACTGACAAAGCCGAGGGGGAGCGGACGAGACAGCGGTCACCGAAAACAGCATATCTCGTTTGAATAGCCAACTCGCGACGCTTTTTATCGCGCTTGATAGAAAAATACTAAATACCGCAATTTTTTGTCCTTCAGTTATGTTTCTTATGCCACTGCTAGTCCCCGCTATTGGATTTATGACAGCCACCGGGCTGCATAGCCCCAATCCTCCAGCTTTCAGGCTTAAGTTTAAACTCAAATCAAAGCAGGTCGCCCCTCGTCATGAATACTATGTTGGTTTAACAATGCAAAACGATCGAGGCGAATTTAATAGACGCCGTAATCGCCGCCGCGACCGTCCGACAGCCAACGAATCTAATTTGCGGGGCGGGCTGGGACCCCACTATTGTTGCCGACTGTATGGTTCGGCTACAGCACCCAGCGCCGACTTTAATTCTCACCTGATGTGTTTTCTTTGTTCCCCGGTCACGAACCTGTGGAAAGTTCCCTCCTCCTGTGACAAATCGAACGTGACAAAAAAGAAGGAAAGTCGCGGCGCTTTCAGTTCCAGGCGCGGCGGATCAAAGAAAAAATCCGCCGTCCGGGGCCGCGTAGAGAAAGGCGAGAGCGTCGTTATCTCCGCCACTTCTCTAGGTTATGAAATGTTTATGACATGGCTGCTGCACCGATGCAAACAACATGAGTTTGGCTCACTTGAAATTGGGGCACGGGAGCAGCATGTTGGAAGCAGAATGGCGCGATGTTTAACAGGAATGCAACACAGCAGCGTGCCCATGATGTAAGCCTGAAACCGACCTGGTGACGAGCGCGGCGCATGCGCTTCTGAACACAGCTGACGTTACGTGCCCCCCCCCCCCGCCATGATCACACGCACCCGAACACCGTCCGCAGTGTCATATTCTTGTGCAAATGGACTCGATTTACACACTGTGACCTAGGACCGCTGAGTCACGCAGCTTTGCAGTATGCCGTAAACAGTATATGTAATGGATAAGAATTTTCCTGCATCAAATGTATGTGCAGGAAAAAGCATCAAAAGGTCAATAAATTGGGTATTTAACAAACGGATAGAATTCCTTAAAATTGTTATTATGCCTTGCGTCGCGATGCGTTTTGATGAGTCTATTTCAGGCCTGCCGATCTCGTTGCTCGGAGATGATAGACGGCCGCTTGGATCATCAGCCGACAGTTTCCGCGGCCGCTGGACTGCGAAGCAGATCAAAGCACGTGATGGGAGGATTCCTCGCTCCACCTGTTCCCAGAACTCATTCGGAGCATGAAATGCTTAAACGACCCTGTGGAACTACCAATCAAACCGATCAAGAATTTTGCGGACCTGGCTACCAAGGAGCGCGGCGGTAGACTATCTCAAACCGTCCCAGACGCTCGTTATATCAATCTCGGTAAAAGGCTTGGACGCCGTGATTAAACAAAACAAATTGAGAAGGGCCATTTGCGTCTCGCAAAGCAAAAATAAAGCCGTTCTTTGATTGCCGCCAATTGATAGAATTCCGTGTGGCTCCAGGAGGCCTGAACATGTGCGAGACCCTATAGCCCTCCCTCTCTTTCACCGCAATACGTGACATTCAAACAGGCCATCTTCCCAGTAATCACGCAGCCCCGCCACACGACGCACCCCACCTGTGCTTAGCTCTGGCAGTAACAGCCCCGGCAGGCCAGCTGCAGTGGCCCGGTGTGCTGGCGGGTCGAGCTGGGTAGCGCACCTCCAGCCCTCGAGATGGGCTGCTCATACATTACCCCGCCAGCCGCCGCCACGGCGGAAAAACAAAGTATTTACATACGGCGGCCGCGGTGAGGCCGCCGAGGCCGTCTCATCTGTGGCGGGGCGCGTACCGACTTATTGCAGCGGCGGTCGGCGCCGGCGCCAGGCTGAGATGAGACATGACCGCCGCGCCCGCCGTAAACAGCCCCCGCAGATGGGCGCGGCGCCGGCCGGCTCTCCGCTGCTGTTTGCCGCCGGCGAGCCGGGTACGCAGGCGAACCCCGCAGATGGGTGCAGCAGCAGCCGGCTCTCCGCTGCTGTTTGCCGCCGGCGAGTTGGGTACACAGGCGGCCCCCGCAGATGGGTGCAACAGCAGCCGGCTCTCCGCTGCTGTCTACCGCTGGGGAGCTGGGTACGCAGGCGGCGTTGCGCGCAGATGTGTTGCGCCACGGACAGGTGTGAGTCGGGGCTCTGGTGGCTTTGTGCAACATGGTGTGACCGCGTACGTCAGAACGTTTGTGGAAGGATCAGAAGGCTTTTTAGCTGAGCACTCGAGTCAGAAGAGCGTATTGTCCGCCTGGATTGGCAGGTGTCGGTGCCGTGTGCATAGAACGTCTCACAAAACGTATCAGTAGCATTTTATGCGTTGTTTGGGCAAGCATAAGTGTAGTACGATTGACTTGCATGCTATAACATTAAAGGGAGTGTTCCACATTTCTATGTGGTTTTGAACTGAACTGGTCATCTTGAGGGCCTTTTGATGCTGTCTACAATCTTGTCCTCAAGACCTAAGACCGTCTAGTTTCTGAGCTACACGCTCGCGAAGATTAGCAAAGGTATATCGGGAAGAATATTTCGAAGTCACCTTTGTATTCATGACGTCATAATACTTCGTTCAAATCCTGCCATTTAACAAGCCATGCGACGATCAAGACCAAACAAATATACTTGTCGAGGCGTTTATATCTGGCGTTCGTGAGCGCGATTTCCAAATATAACGATTGTCAATTGGCTCTCAATCAATGCCGTGTAAGACACGATGACGTAATCAACCCGTGACGCATTGAGGATCATTTTACCGAAATAGTTGCGTTGCCTTTGGCAGTCTTTTCCACTAAAAAAGGATACCAATAGTTATAAGTGAGTTTATTTCATCATATCTGATGCTTGTTTTGATGCTTTCAAATTTGAAGCATTTCTTTTAAAGTAAATGGTATATCGGCAGCGACGGCAGTGTTTTTCTATCCCACTTGATTGTAGGGCGCTTCTGATAACGTTAGGCTGGGCCATCCGGCATTAACTCGCTAACTGTGGCGGAGCGGACACTGTGACATCATTGGGATGTGACCTCAGATGAGTGTACCACCTGTAATTTGACACGCGCTCAGGTGGCCGGTTTGATAACATTCGCTCGGGTGGGGGGTCAGTTTGGCTCCCCTTAGATCTCAGGAACTAAGAGAGCTGGAGATACAAAATTCGCCGGGTGTGTTGACCTGTACGTGAACTCACTTAGGTCAAAGTTTGAGGTTCCTAGATCATGACTTCGGCTCAAATAAGGTAAAACAAGGTCTAATTCTAGGTTGGTCTCCAAAGGACCCGAACCTAGATAACTATTCCAAGCAAGAGGTCAATCACTTATCTAAGATTAGTGACCTTGTTTAACCTTTTGAAGGTCATGGTGATATGGTTTAGTTCCCGGCCACGATTTTTCCTGGGTCTCTGTTCAGCTTAACTCCAAAAATTTAACTCCCCAGCGCACTGAACGGTGTTTCCATTTTTTGGGAGGTCCATTTTTACCTAGCCACACGATGCACACCACCCGTGTTTAACTCCGATGGTTACAGCCTTGGCAGGGCTTGGTCTTGGCCAATAATTTGTCAAATGGCCTCCCAAATTTTTGGGAAACCCATTTTTCCCAGATCAAAGGTATTGTAGCCACTCACAGATTACCAAAACGCAGTTCAAAGACCCCCCCCCCCCTTAACCGAGTTAGAAAGCAATAAATCAGATTCAGGAGACAGTTTCCTACGTCAAGAGGCCATGGTTTGGAAGAGGACGACTTTATGAGTACGGTAGCCCATGCTCTAGATAAGGAAGTCTCCTTTGCCGGCTCGGAAGACTCCGTCACTAGTTAGGAAGGCCCTGCTCTGGGTTAGCAGGCCCCCTCTGTCTTTTGGAGGCCACATTTCTGGAACCGAAGGCTTCCTTTTGGCCACGGTTCAGGATCAGGATGTCCTGTTTGTGATAACAGGGCCCGTTGGCCAGATTTGGAAGCCCTTCTGAAAATAATTTATGACCCCCCACGCAACCATTCATTCTGAGGCCGCTTCTGAGTGAACCGGAATCATTTTGCCCTGGATTAGGACGTCCTCTATGCACCAGGAGACTCTTCTCTGGAAGAGGAGACCCTGCCCTAGGAAAGCTAGTCCTTTTGATAGATAATTCTGAAGCCTTCACTTTGTACTTTTCAACCGTCGACAATTATTTTCTTGGATATGATGCATGCACCAACTTGACAAGGAGGCACATAGACACGGTGCCCTCCCTCTCAGATATGATGCTGCCAAGAGCCTCCTCCTGTAAGATGGTCCCATTCTGTCCAGGAGGCCCGCCGAAAAAAAAATCCTGCTACTAGCTCAAAAACCGTTTTGCCACCTTTGCTACTGCAGACCTTTTCACAGACCCGGATACATTTCGAGCGCTGTGATTTTCCCTTATAATCGGTTTCTACAATAGGTAAATAAATTGCTTTTGTGTATTTTATTTTCTAAATGGAATTTTACAGAGCACTCTTCACCAAAAAATATTAAATACACTGAAGCCACTCGATTCGCATGCGTCAATACATTTGAATTGTATAGCGCATTATAGTTTGTTATATTTATAATTATGTATGAGACGAGTTCTCATTGCCAACGCCAACCCATGAAATTTTGTTTTTTTTAGGTCATGAATCGTCTGAAATTGCCAGAAAGATCCTTAAATTAGACCCTGGGATCCCAGGATCATATGGACAGCGCTGGCCACAACAGGTGACACAGTTTCATCGTCTATTGATCTAGTCCATTTAGAGGACGCCACTGTCGCCTCCACGCGCAGCGACTGCGCTTTGTAAGCACGCAAGGGCGCGGCCGGAGTTTTGGTAAGGTGCAGACTGAGCTTGATGACCCCCCCCCCCCCCCGGCCGCCCGGTAAAAATGCCCAAATGGAATTGGTCCACTTTATTTTGATGGGTCTCAATTTTCTGCATGTTTATCTGGTCATCTCGATCGGCGTGCCCATTTCAGGACGCCGAGCATTGAATACTTAGGAAACCCTATAGTTTTTAAATTATGGGAAAACTGTGGATAGAGCATTGGGGGACCCATTATATTTCCCCGTTCAGGGGCGAACGGATCTTTCCGTCCCATTCCGAGGTATATGCTTACCGGCCACCACTCTGACGACACGGAGGCCACGGCCCCTCGTCGATCCGGAGGCCCTCAAAGAGGTGCATCATGTATCGGCCTCCTCCCTGACACAGCAAGCCCTTGACCGGAGCAATTGTCCCCGAATCGACACAGGACCCATACTGACGCAAAATAATTCCTTGCCTGCACAGGGAGGCCAATAATTGGCCAATGGACCTCCCACTTCGGCATATGGGGTCGCTGGCAGAAGAGGGACTGGGGGGGGGGGGGGGGGGCGTTATTGGGGCCCGATGACTGGCACGCGGTCATCCAGTCACCACACTGTGAACCCTTTTACCGTCATTTTCACATTTCCTTTCATTATGAGGGATCTGAACAACGTAAGAGACCTCTGATACTCCTGGTTTTGTACCTACTCTCGCTTACCAAATGAGCCCCTGGTCGACTCGGTGCCGCTCGCCGACACAGGATTCTTGTGAAGAGCTGTGGCGCCCTGAACGAAACCGAGACCCCTCTTCAGGAGACTCTAGCAACGCTTCTGATGGAGGTATTTCGACTGACTTTCGTGGGTTCGGGCCTTGTCTCAGCCAAGCCAATGGACCGCATGCCCACACGTCTCCGCCTGTTCGGTATCGGTGGACCCACATTGATATAGCAGTTTTCATCATCTCAGGTACCCGCCATTGGCGAAAGAGATCCTCTGGCTGGCGTTCAGGGCCCGGACCAGCGGGCTGGAGCGCCTAAGCTTTCACTCCTCCCCTACCCTAAGTCTTCTTGCAGGAAAAAATATGTTCTTCGCAAATATTTTCACTAAGGGGCCCCTATTCCCAATGTTTAACATGATGAACTTTCCTTACATCGGTAGGATTTGCTATTGTCTAGTACGATGCCACCAGGACGCAAAACACCACGAGGAGATTTGTGCCGACACTGGTCGAGCACATTAAATGTCTTTGCCTTTCGTGTCTTGCATTTAAAGCCGGGTTAGGTGGCTGATTGAACACCCCATTTTTCCAATTTATGGGAAGTAAGCATTTTGAAAGGTGAAAGGTGACATTGAATTGGAATTTGTACAGGACGATGCAATATCCTTAGTTCCCCATGTACGGCTGCTATTTTCATACGCTCTCGTCCATCGCCACGCGTGTCACTTCTACTCACATTGCCGTGTTTTTGCAGGACTTAAATATGCAAGTAGACACGGCCCTGCAATGTTGTGTATCTCTTCTGTTCGTTGCGCTCCTTGAAACAGCCTGCATATATAAGTGCCGTGCATGACGTCATTACGTCGTATTTTCTTTAACCGTTCCCGCACTGAAGTGACAGTTCTGAGGGAAAATTTGATGATTTCTTAAACTATAACTATATTTTAATGCAACATCATTGCATTTTTCTTAGGTCGTCTTTTCCATAGTGTTGATGTGATTAATTATCGCTTTTAAATGAAGACAGAATTTGAGCCGGGCATGGCGGGCGTTACAGATGTTCGTTCCTCTTAATATTACCGAGGTTAAACAAGAACAAAAACAAACAAGAACAGCAAGCAGAGCGACGCGAAATGTTTGGCGATTTCTTATGTACCTTTTTCACCCGGGAAATTTTGAACCTCCAATCAGGTCACTGCGCTGACCACCGCTGCGATAATTTGTTTTCCGCTGACATGGGCAACGTACGTACTTTCCACTGGAAGGGAACGTTGGGAGGGTAAGGTGCTGACTAGTTTGGATTATTTCTTTCCAGTCAACGCCCACGGGGTCTTAGCTAATTTTTCAGAAAGTTGTGGCTCTCAGCCCTGCCCCCTCCCCGGTTCCCACGCCTCCTGTCTTACGGTGGTGCAGCGCAAGGCACATGAGGGTTTTGCAAAGCAATAATCCCTTACGAAAATACCAGCTATTCAACGCGTGATTTCTGGCCCATTTTTTCATTCAACGGCTGATGTGATCGTTTTACGACCTCGCCCCCCCCCCTGTCCGAATTCTTTGGCGCCGCCCCCGGTAAAGGGACACGTGGGACAGAACAATAGTTTTAAAGTAGCGAGCAGTAGCAGCTTTGGAAACGCCAGAGTTGGCTTGAGAGCAGGTTGCGGTAATGCTGCAAAGTGCCTCTCGACCGTTGAAAGATGCAATACTCTTAATGCAAAGAGGACAGATAAATGACAGAGACTGGCTACTAACACAGCTTGTCAAGAAATTATTCACCCACGCTCATAGCAAAATTCCTGGTCCCACAATGCATACCAGATTCGCTTCAGTTCGCCAAAATTGTTTTAAACAACCTAGTAAGTAACCATAAGCATTCGACCTTGAAGCAATAACAGCGTTTCTCCTTAGGATTCCAGACAACTTTGGGGGCTTTTACAAGACATCCTAGAAGAGCCCGGGTGTGTCGTTATCTTCAAAGAGCCATTTTCTGTTGAGTGTATCTTGCCGTCGCCAGGGGACGTGCTGGCTCCGAGAACTCGCTAAATCTCTTTACCCGGCGAGGCACTTTTTGCGCCGAAAGCGCAGAAAACATCGTAAAACCAACTTTGCACATATCTCCCGAGAGAACATTACGGAGGCTTTCATTTGACATTCAGGCGGAATGGTGACCGTATCACCGTGCCCAGGACGACTCCGGGACCTCCAAACTTGGCCCGTATCGTGTTGTCGCCAACGCCGAGAAGAGCGGAGGTGAGCTCAAGCGTTCCACGCGAGGAACAGCGTATAAACGAATCTGTGAATCTTGCAGGCACTTGGAGGGTCTTTGATGTGAAGTGGATCCAGGTCAGATA
Source organism: Pollicipes pollicipes (assembly GCF_011947565.3). Lineage (NCBI taxonomy): Eukaryota > Metazoa > Arthropoda > Thecostraca > Pollicipedomorpha > Pollicipedidae > Pollicipes > Pollicipes pollicipes. The sequence continues at coordinate 26,104,223 of NW_023596136.1, read as the reverse complement.
AGAATAGCTTAGCGCAAACCGTTCCGTAATTATGGAGCATGCTTGTGTCTTCTCTGTTTCATATAAACGTAAGAGGTGGCACTAGAAAACCATTTTGGTCCATTTAAACAATGATCATTGGGATAGCATTGCTAAAGCTGTTAGCCCGTTTTATGTGCAGCTCGAGGCACCAGGAACGTTCGAGGATCCCCCCCCCCCCTCACACGCGCAGCTCTCACCGCGGATTGGCCCCCACTTTGTTTTCAAAGTCGGGATCCGAAGCCCCCTCTCCTAACTGAATCGAAAGTTAGACCCCTGCCGAAAATGTATGGATAAAGTTAATTCATACATCCACAGTGTGTCTTCCATTTTTTGGCGGGGTCAATAAGTTTTGGTTTTGAAAGACAAATTGGGGCTATATATCATTTACCATATATTTCCCAACCCAAGCGTTCACCGTGGTTAACAACTGTAGTGAGATAAGTGACTAAAACACTTATTTCAGATCGTAGTCAACGTTTCGACCGGGGCTATCGTATGGAGTGATGATGCCACCCGTGCAAAGCCATATCAGCCGTACCTGATATCAACAACACCACCTGGCAGACTAAAAGTGGTCATAGATAGCTTGTCACTAACGATGGCAAAAAAATAGGGGCCGTAGGGCTTTAATAATACCATAATAGTAAAATTTCAGAAAAGATATTCCAGATATGTTTATTAAACTCGAAATCTTTCCAGCGTTCATAAGCATTGATGCGTTTTAGACAGTGAAAATATACTTAAAGCTTTCGTTAGCGGAAATGTAACACGGTTGAACATATTCAGGCAAACATCGGCTATGATGGAAAGGCCGCTTGCACATGTTGGTATGCTTTTAAGCGCAAAAGACCGCTCGCCTCTTTGAAGCGCAAAATGCTGCTCGCGTTAGCGAGATTCCACTGCGTAATGAGCATGCTCCGAAACGTGACATCGTTTGATTAGGTCATGAGACGTTTGACTAGGTCATGAGACGTTCGCCATGACTTCAGAATCACTGCTATACTGGCCGTGACAGAATTGCCGCTGTAGCGGACGGCACGACTCACTTCAACTCTCCGCAAGGTGGCTTGTTAATTTACGCGTGCGGGCTAAGCCCGACGATCGCTAAAGGACTAGCTTTGCGGTGTTCTTGAAAATCTTAAAAAGATGTCATGTTTTTTGCTTGCATTTGCATTCAATGCCACGGCGTTTGTGGCGCTTTCTTAAATAATTCGATTCCCGGAATCATGTCCGTCACAACCAGTAAAACTGCCCAAACGCCTGTACCATGCATCGAAAAACGCGGTTCGTGATCCAGACTCGAATTAAAGGCGGTGAGCTGGCTTAAACACAACTGCTCTCCGTTGATGCCGTGTTTCGTGCTGATGTGTTTCACACACGAATAAGTCCTGGGTCACATTTTGTTTGACTTTGAACGTAGTATGGCCAATGAGGGAATGGAATTCGAGTGAAGTCTCTACGACGTCATACATCTCAAAGGCATTTCAAAATAGTCGGCGCGAAAAAGGCTGCATAAGTTTGCTTACGCCTAACTCACAAACGAGTTGATTCGAAGCAACAAAAAAGGCATAGCTGTGAACTGCGGAGAATTATGTTAAACATGTTTAACTCACTTCAAAGCCCCACACAAAGATGTAGCAATTCCTTTGGCAATGTTGTTCATGTGACATGACGCTCCAAAGCAAACAGGCTAGAGACTGAACAAAATATACTCACGTTTCCGACCCCTATCAGACCATATTAAGTAATTTCCCATTAAAATAACTGGGTAGTCACAAATTGTTAGGTCTAAGCCATGGCACTTGGTATGCATCCTGTTAGCTTTCAGACCTGGGTCCGTCAAGCACTGTTTTCCCGCCCTTTCATGGCAAGTTATACATTTACCCCATAGCAATGTATGAACAAAACTAGTTACATGTATTTACCTATCCTCCCGACGCTCCCACGTCTCGTAGATGTATTTCACATCCGATTCACCAGTCGGACATCACACCTGACATGTGCTCGGATCCTCTGATCAGCCAGGTTCGTCTCCCTGCTCGGCTGCGCCTCACGTCAGTTCCAGTGCTAGACGCCTCTTCATAGCCGGCGGCCGGGCGTCGCCACGCGCGCCACCTTTCGATGGTGGCGCCGCCACGTGGCGGAACATCAGCGCCGCCTCGTGGGGCGGCCGGGCCTTGTTTCGGTCAGTCGCTGAGCAGCCGTCCTCGGGACCAGTCCCAGTCGCACTGGGTCGGCTTCAACCAGGCCCGTTAACCCGACACCCGCCCGCCCGGGCAGATGGACGGGCGCTGGAGCTGAGCGCCGGGCGGCACAGGCTTGCTGGAGACGGTGAAGGACGCTGCGACGTGGTCCGGTGACCAGCCGACTCGCAGTCGCATCTGGACAACGCAGTAGCGCATGTACCGTACCTGCCATTCCGCAGAGTAAACGAGAATTCGTTGAATTATTGGCATGATTGGTTGAACTGAATCTAAATTCACAACTTGAAGCTTTTTTCCGCCAGCCCCAGCAATCAGGACCTTTAAAATTCAACAGCGATAACAGTATAATCAACCACATGGCCAGCTTCAACAGATTTAGATTTCAACAACACCTTCAAAATACCTTGTTAGTTGAAATGTCATGTGTTCAAGAGACGGGCACGACCTGTTTTAACAGAACGTAGTGCTATTTAAATGGGACAGCAAAGTTAAACGCCCTTTGTAAAAACCAAAGGCCTTTAACGCCAATGATACGGAAACCAACAGCCTCAAACTTTAAACAAACAGCATAGTGCGAGAAGTAGAACATATCCGGCGGAAGGACAAAATCTGTTCAGCATTGCAACGTAAACTAACACCGGTATGCAACTCCACGCGTGCGTTGTGGACACCCCGAAAGGGTAACTACCTGAATGTAACACACGCACGATTAATCCCCTCGAAAATAATTCCAAAGAAAGTGAAGACTTGTACCGGCAGACAGGTGGAGCATCTTATGATGGGCTCTGTGGTGAAGAGGTGGTCCATCATCAAATCAACGACCTTTGGCACCTTGTCCACAAAGAGGGGCAGTACACGACGTCCAAGTCTCAGGTGCCGGACTGGACGCACTGTTCCCGGGCGCAGGTGGGTCCATTGTGCTGGTAGACGGGGTGTTGACTTGCGGACGCAACACGACGGTATGCGTAAACGAAGTTGAGCTCTCAAAATCATGGGTAAGGTTCGCGCTGGTCTTTGCAATGTCCACTTATTGCGTTTATCTGACTGACAGTGATTCCACAACTTCGGCAGCAAATCGCAAAGAGCGTTTCCAAAATATACGCCGTGAAATTTCATTGAGCTTTGTTGCCTCATTTAAACACAAAGCTGGTAGCGCATGCATCTCAATTCTCAACCTCATCTCAGCATAAAACAAAAAGTGCGTACAGGCTGACCGGTAATCAGGCACTGAATGTTTCTTTGTGCCTGGCATAAATTACTTCAGACATAAGAGATCATGACCTGCATTTAGCTACACCAGTACTTTCGGTCGGCTACCGTCAATTGAGGTAACAACCTTGGCGTAAATTGGACAAGAAACAACTATAACAACCTTGACGTAACTTGGCTAGGAAAGAACGATGCGAATGCTCGGCTGCACTCCAACCTTTCACAGGATTCTGCGACATCAATGTTGCAACAAAAACTCATACAGACAGGAATGCTACAACGTTGGTACCTTTTGAACCCATCGGGGGCACCCTGAGACAGTAAGGGCCTCTATGTCAGTCAGCTGGCTGAGACCAACAACGCTGAACGGCCGGTTCCGTGCCGGTCTGTGCCCTGAGGCCCCTTTGTCAAGCAGGGGTAAGACCGAAGTCAATCAGGAGGCCTGTTCCTTTGGTCGGGACCCTGAAAAGACCCTACAGTGTCTGACAGGGGACCCTGTAGTGGCAATGAGCTTCAAATCGGCCAGGGGCACCTTTCGCTGAACAGGGACAGGGATGAGACCTTGAATGTCAAAGGGTCTCTTGTGCTGATCGGTGTCCTCTTGACAATGAAAGCAGGTAAAAGAAATGACGACGCAAGAGCTCACAACCACAATGAGACAGGCCCTGTGTCAGTCAGAAGCGCAAATACGGAATGAGGGGTCCACTGCACCTTGTCAACCAGGGACCGATGATGAGCTCCCTGCGCCAGTAAGAGATCTTTTTGCATCCTTGAGTACCCCTGCGTCGATCCGTTGCCAGATGTCCTGGTCAGAGGGCCTGTCACATGCGGGAAGGGGACCAGTGGGGTCGCTGTTCCCGCATCGCCTGAAAGGTAGCCGCCAGGTACCCCGAGATGGGACGGTATGTCCTCCAGATCCTGACCATAACACATTACATGCACCTGTGCAATTCCGAATTTAACGTTCTCTGCACGGAATAATCGGTTGCCACAACACGAGCGAGATAACTTACGTCATTGCGACACGAGTTCGTGGCCCTGTAAGTGGTAATCCGTTCCGAGTGTCTATCTGAAAATCATGTAGGTAAAACCACACAGGATAACTTCTACGCGTATATCGATTGATTTCGTAACGAGTTGGAAGTATTTTTTGCTGGTAGGTGGTCATTCTCGCCCGCCCACTGACCGCCGCCTTACGTTGCTTCAAGGTCAACGCCTCGCGGCCCGTGGAGACTGCAATGCTCGGCATTGTCTTTTTTCTCTGAGGCGGCGGACGCTCATGCTTGAAGGAAATATGCCACCTTTTTGTATGTTTCGCTTATTGTTAGATCAGATGCGTGCGATTTCATCAGTAATACTTGTTTTTTTTCGAAATCCTTCTAAACAGCACATAATTTGAATTTGAAGTAGCCGGTCCTTGCGGAAGAAATCTCATTGGACGTCGTGCCTGCCACCGAAACAGCAATTAATTTAACTTGCTTTGCTTTTCCCAACGTGTGTGTTGCGATTTTGCAACAAAATTGTTTGCAATACACTAATTTTTCAGCATGTGTATATCGTGTAATAAGCGCTGCGAAAGCTTCAAACACTGTTTTAACAAAAACATATGCGAACATGAAGCTACTGTCCCGAGAATTCAATGAAACGTTATACTATGGCTTTGATTTCTTCCCTACGGCACTTACCACAGCGGCTCTTTTTGATGTGCACTCGGGCCTCGGAAATGGGAGTATCACATCGTTCATAGCAATGCACTGGTTCAAACTTCAAACATGCGCTTTCCAGTAACAGGCCCTTGCCGCCCGCTGAGCCAATCACAGACGTTCTTTTATTCTCATATCAGTGGAGGTGCCATGGCGGTTATCACGACGACGGGGATTCGGACAGTTGCAGGAAAGAAGTGTACTGCGGCTGTTACAAGGCGTTGACAGCGTATTTTGGAGCTGAAAATAATCCAGATTTGCATCTTTATTATTCCTGGCGGTGCTACAGTGGCACTTCCCAGCGCTATCGTCAGACGAATGTCTTGAGATTTTACTACAGTGCGTTTTGGAAACATGTCTCGCAGGTGGGACACTCCATTTAAGACAACTATATATTTTTCGTTGACAGATTCCAAAGAAAGGATAAACTTCCCTGGGTAAACGAGGGTTGAGAATACCAATGCCAAGTTTTGACTTTGTGTGGTGAGAGAGTGGTAAGGGGCCTGGATGCCAGAATGCGGGTGATGGGGAGGGAGTGCGCGGGGCAAGGAGCTGGTTTGCGCTGTGAGTATGTGGGGTAAGCTTTGTCAGTGGACCGTGAGAATAGAACCACGTAATCCCCGCGGATTTTTCAGCACCATTTCTGCAAGCACGCAGTAATAACATTTATTGTGGGGGCAAATACCATTTTTTTCGAAATCCTGCGAATTTTAGCCTGAGAAACCTTTTATATATCTTTATACCTGTATATCTAATAAACCTTTTGTCTCACCGGTGTCTTGCCCTTGCCTCTTTGTTGGCCATGCGCCAGAGTTTCTTTGAATGTGTCTCGTGTGTTATTCCTCGTTTCATTTTAAACGCCGTCAGTTCATTGACATTGGCTAGGTCAACCGACATGCACTTTAAAAAATGCATTTTATTCATGTGCCGAGTTAAGAGTCCATAATTCATTTCAGTTGTTTTTAAGGTAGGTACCTACTGAATTTGTTATTTACAGACGCTTTACGAATCAAAAGCCACAGAGCCTATTACGAATGTGTTTGATTGGCAATGATGCAGGAAATACGAACCCAGTCACTCAGCGGCAATACTTTGAGAGTTTTTAGGTCTTGTGTTTATGTTGAAAATTGGCTCCTACCACTGGAATCGGCCACTGCCCAAATATTGGCTTAAAGTCATTTCCAACAAGTCATAAATGCTTAAAGATGAAGCCAAACCAGTCAATGCACATTTAAAACATAATGGGACATTCCTATGATATTCACCAGATCTGTCCATACCTCAGCAAGCTGTGAAGGTCCTCATTTTTATATTTTGGCCTCCGACTGACGTCGGCCCGTGCATTGACCTACCTTAACTTCAAAATGTCCCGGGTATAAAACAATTGAATTAAAAGCGTGCGAAAAAAATTACGTCGCCTTGTTCCGTTGTTGTGGCTGCTTTTTGCGCCTCTTCTCCAGGTCCGGAAAAAGTAAGGTGTCGGACTTGCGGTCCTCAACGGCCCCAGCTCAGACCGCGTCTTCAGATCGAATCGAAACTGCGTATATAAATTTTATGCTGAAAATAGCTGCCTTAGTTGGGCACCGGGCATATTAACTGGGCTATCCGCTAAGTTCATTACTAAATTACCATGGGGCGGCAGGTCACGGCCCATGTGGTAGTCAATGAGATGAAAAGCCGAAACAATCGTCTTGATCACCTTGTTGTGAGCCGATATTTTACTGTGTCGTGGCGGGAAAATCGCGCTCAATCCTGATAGTATCGCCTCGACCCTGGCGGACTCTGAGGGCTACAGCCCTGTGAGCCTTCTCCCACCCCCACCCTTCCTCACTCCCCCCCCCCCCCCTTTGGCTGCGTCAAATCTGTTGACAGTCATACAATGTGTCGGAATAATGGAGATCGAAATAATGTTTTGGGCTGGTAAATTTACGGTACATCCTACTCGTACATGTATTACAGTTGTACGGTTACATCTCAAACACGATCTGAAAAAAATGTGATCTATGTGGAAACGATATGTACACACCATTAGAAACCATAAGTACAAGTGATAAATCGTGTAAATGCCTAGACATTCTGGTAAAACACGCCCTTGCCATAAAAAACAGAGAAGTGTAAATGCACCTTTGATTTCGCGCGTCTAACCTGGCCTTGTTTCAGTCCCTGGGCTATTTTCTGTCTTTCTCACGGTGTGTATTTGTATTTCTTGGCTCGTCTTTAGTCTTGGCGGGCGCACATTAATATCAGGAACATTAATGTCATGAATGTCAGTGTTACAAACATAATACATAATGCTGGTATTACGTACGCAGACTTCCGTATAAAGACAACAAACATTCTGGAAGGAACATCACTCCTTCAGCCTAAGCTGTTAGATACGGCACCCACCTATTGTGCTGGTGCCGGCTCGCCACTGGATCGCTCTGGTGGCGGGAGAACGAACTCAGCGCTCGGTCACCGCCGTCTGGCGGTGGGTTCTCAAAACAGACGCTCTCTGTGATGGCCGGCCAGCGCCCTTAGCGGCGGCGTTAGCAGTGTTTGTGGGTCACGCTCGATTTCTTCCACTACCGTGTGCATTTGACTGAGTCAATGTCATTGCGGTAACAACAGAGTGAGATTACCACTTCGGAAACACACAAAACGTGAAAACCGATCGAGTCTGAAAGGTTCCACTGGGGAGTCACGTAGTATGAGCGGGTCTTACTTCAACTGATGAAAAGCTTTTAAAATAAAGCTGACAATAGCACGCCACAGCTTACATGGTCATCCCCAGAGAAGCCCCGCATATTGAGCACACATTTTGTATCACTGGCTTCTGTACGTTGCCATCTCAAATCAGCAAACAGCTCACCGCGCCTCGAGTCAAGGTGTTATCTGTTGTACTTATACCGGAAAAGCAATGCATTAATGCTGCTGTTTAAAGTGCACGGCTGTGCGAATGCTGGCTTGTTTCCATCTCACAAGGACACGGATCTCGCTCTCGGTGAGAATATTTGGATGCAGTTGAGAAGTGGAGCGGTAGCGGGGAACAAACTACATGGATTTAATGGATGGCGGAAAGGTATGAATATCCTCGCATAGACGTAATCCAATTCTCAATACCTCCAGCTCAAATGTGTCTCGTCTCTTTCCCACGTAATTTCATCATGACTGAGGTATATCAGTGTACCATTCGTCCCAGACTAATTCACAAGTGTATTCATCTCTGTACAGCGCACGTACGGTATACAATTACACCAATATTAAATAGTTGCAATGTCGATGACTTGCACATGAGAGCTGCCTCGACGTGGTGGAGTTCGATCGGTCGACCGCCACTCCCCACCCCTGTCCCTCACCCAAACTTCCTCATGAAAATGGTACAACCTTGTTAAAAGAGCACCACTGGGTTTTCTGTTGCGAAACAGGGCGGAACAATGAGCACTGAAGGCTACACGGTCAGGGAGGAGAGTCAACTCGGCAAACGCTTCAGAACCAACGAGGCTCCAGAGAATAATACAAATATATCCGAGTGTACGGCCAAAGCCTGCATCACCTCCCACATGAGCCAGCCCCGCCCCTCCCCCCCCCCCCCCACACGAAGCAGCGGCGAGAGATCACATACACTCAAACACATGAAACACACATATGGCAACGCGAGTGAGAATCGAAGCGAACGCCAGTCCGCCGCACAGTTCTTATCGTACATCTTACAGTGATGGCGAATGAGATATATGTCACACGGATGTGAAATGTGTATAAAATCATCACAGCTCTGCGCAGTGGTATCGCGCTGGTGTGCGCAACTGCGGCGCGCAAGTCACAACGGCCCGTGCCAGAGCACGCGCACCAGCATGAAATGAACCCCGCCCCAACTGAGATTAGATTGGTCAGAAAAACACGTGCACCGAGCGAGCCGGCCAATGCGTTTCCTCCGACTGGTAAAACCGAGAGAGTAAATTATCGTCAACAATAAAATATACATCACTATCAATTAAGCTCGTAAACTGATTTCCAAAAACGATAAACGCAAACAAAACGCACCTGCGCACCGAGCATTGCACTGGTCCAGTGGGGGCGCGCAGGCGCCCTCGCGCCGACCGACCGGCGGCGCGCCAGCCATCACACTAGCACCTCGTGCAGCTCTGGTGAGTCCTCGCTCAGCGTTCTGCTCGGCGCCGGCTGCCGTTGCGCCGCGTCCCGCAGGATCTCCTTGTTAATCTCCTTGGAGGGCCCGGCGCCCCGCGGCGGCGCCAGATTGTTCACGTTCACCGGCTTGTACAGTGCCGGCTTCTCGGCTCGCGGCGAGTCGAGCCGCAGCTCGACCGAGTCCAGCGAGTCGCGGCGTTTTGCCGCAGCAGCCGCTGCAGCGCCGCCCGACGGCATGTCAAGCTCCTTCAGCTTGTAGCCGTCCCGGTAGGCGTCGCTAGTGCAGCCGGCGCGGCACTCGGGCTCGTCACTGTCTAGCCGGTTTCGGTAGCGCCGCAGGTTCTTCTCGTTCTGCACGTTGTTGCAGTTCTCCTCCTTGCGCAGCGCATCGTCGCGCAGGCGGCGCGCGCGGCGCCGCTGCTGCCAGGCCAGCAGCAGCAGGCTGGCGGCCAGCACCAGCACGGCGACCAGCGTGCACACAACGGTGAGCAGCGGTCCGCCGGCGGCCGGCTCGGCGCGCGCCGACGTCTCGGTGTGCACCTCGGTGACGGCGGCGGCCACCGGCAGCGAGCCGTGCCCTGAGCTCAGCAGGTCACCGAGACGCTGCGCCGTCTCCGTCACCAGCGGGCTGATGGCGGATACCTCAGCAGAACGAGGCGTCGACTGCCGGAGGAGGCGGGCACGTTAGAGAGTGACGAGAGCGTCATGGGTGCAGGGTGTGAGCTACTCACTGAGCCAAAAATGTGGATCATCCCATTGTATCATCACATATCTGCACTGGGCTGGAAATAGAGCGGATAAATTGCAAGCACTTGTTTCAAAGAACATGAGATTAGAGAGCCAATTGAGCCTGCCGTGCGTCAAAATATCCAGCAAGACGCGAGCAATCTGCCTAACTCACTTTAATCCATCCATCAACGATATCCCCGCCGCATACCGATCGCTAACTATCACGCGATCATAAAACACACAGTTTTCCGATCGGTCCAGATCACCCAGCCGTTCGTGGAAGCCCCGCACTCCACCCGTAACGCTCTCAGCCCAAGACCAGACGCGATCCCGTCCGCCGCCTGCGCCCGTTATCCGGCGCCATCTGCGGCGCCAATCTGCGCCGCCATCGTCGCGGCGTCACGACTCACCAGCGTCACGGCCAGCGTGGCGGCCTCGCCGGCCGCCAGGTCGCACATGACGACCAGCGCCTCGGCCGTCAGCGAGTCGGCCAGCCTGTCGACCAGCAGCCTGCGCAGCTGCCCGCAGAGCGACTCGACCGTCGAGCCGACCGCCAGCCGCGCCGTGTCGAAGCGCACGCGCAGCTTGGCGCACGAGTTGCTGAGGAACGCCTGGTTGGGCCAGCAGCTGGTGGGCGCCGGGCTGATGGGCGGCCCGACGGTCTTGCCGACGCCGAGCTTGCGGCACTCGCCAAGCGGCGCGCACGGCGGCGCCAGGCAGGACTCGCTCGGGGCGCGCACGCACACCTGCCGCGGAGGAGACGTCGGTCACGACGCGACGCGGACGGCGAGGCGCCAGACAAAGCCCGGGGACCGCTCGTGCGAGCGTGTGTCTCCGCTGGTAGAGGGGCTCGTTAAATGAACAGCTGCCCAGCGTGTGCCCAGTGAAAGGTGTTCTCAATGCACAAGCAAGCGGTCCAACGGTGTAAAGCTGGTATGCAGCTGAGAAAGGGGTTTGGCGCCTGGGAGGCATCGCGTCCGTGCAGGCGGCGCGGACGACAGTGGTGACCGGCGGGCGAGCCCTGCACTTGCAGGCGACATAATGTCTCGCTCATGAATATTTACGGCGCCGCTGCCACCGCCGACAGCGTAATGCTCGCCGAGACAGACCGGGCCACTCCCAGCCCAGCGCGGCTCCGTGGCTGTCCCGCGGCGGTCGGCGGCAGACGGCGGGGGGAGGGGATGGGGGCGGAAGGACAGGGTGCTCACCTGGCTGGGGCCGCACTCGGACAGCGTGAGCACGTCGTTGATGGACTCGATGCAGTTGCCGGCGCCGCACCACAGCTTGGTGCACGTGACGAGTCCGTTCTGGCAGCGGCACGTGTTGCACGAGTGCCGCCACGTGTCGCCGTCCGAGTAGTGCGAGCCGCGCCAGAAGCAGGAGGCCCCCGATACGGGCGCATCCACCACTGCCAACGGCGAGCAGCCGCGTTAGAGCATGTGCCATGTGAGGTCTTCACAAGGGCGGTACAGGCAGCCACACGGCTCGCGCTCTCCGACGCAGGCTCGCGCTGCTGAACCGCTGGCAAGCCGAAGCATCGCTCCAAACCAATGTCACACCAAAGCCGGGTCCATTGTGGCCGAAAACGATCCGCAGGCGTCGTTCCTCGGCGTCATGAGGAAAACAACCCAATCCCGGAAGTCACAACACACAGGCACTTGAAAAAAGCGTTTCATGTGGCCCCAATTCGAAACGGAGCAGGCCCGTACAAGCCACACGTACCTTCCGAGCAGCGGGAGCCGGCCCTGCCAGGCGGGCAGATGCACGTGTAGCCGCCGACGGCGTCCACGCACGTGCTACCGAACGTGCACGGGCTGCTGGCGCACTCGTCCACGTTGATGCGACAGTCGGGACCGAGGAAGCCGCGCGGACACTCGCAGCTGAACCAGTTGATGCCGTCCACGCAGCTGCCGCCGTTGTAGCACGGGTGCGGGTTGCAGTCGTTGATGTCGTGCTCACAGCGGCGGCCCTCGTAGCCCTCGCGGCAAATGCACGAGTACGTGTCGCCCGTGTTGACGCACGTGGCACCGTTGAGGCACGGGCTGGTGCTGCAGGCGGGGTTCTTGCGCAGCTGGCAGACGGTGCCCTCCCAGTCATCCGTGCAGTGGCAGAGGAACGTGGAGCCCAGGTCGCGGCACGTGCCGCCGTTCAGGCACGTGGTGAGATCGCAGTGCGAGTCGGTCAGGTGGCAGCGCTTGCCCTTGCGCGTTTCCGGGCACGCACACGCGTAGTCGGCCACGGCGTCCACGCACGAGCCGTTGTGACGGCACGGGTTCGGCTCGCACTCGTTCTTGTCTGCGGACAGGCGGACGGTGCGGTCAGTCACGGCGCGTGAGGCGGTCACGCTCGGCGTGAGGGCCGGTCACGCGACACGCGGCGGCACGCCGGCGGCCGCACGCCGCCCGTGCGCTGTTTCTAGCCAGTTAGAGGAGACTGAGGCGAACCTGGCCCGCAGCCCGGCGGCTGCACTAAATAAGGCCGGCTCCCACGAGGCGCATCCTGACGTGGTGGGTCAAGTCCCTGGCAAAACGGCCCGTTTAGACGCCGCTGCACGGTGGGAAAACACAGCACTCAGTACGATTATGGGGCCCTTTCGGTTATGCCCCGCGCCCGGGGGCACGCCACACAAGACAGGCGACTGCCGAAGATCTCCAGGACGGAAGAGCCGCTGGCGGAGTCCAGATGAGCTCCCGCTGACCCCGCTGACCCCTGTGCGCGCGCCGGGTCAGAGGTGAGCAACGCCGATCAATTGATTGGCCCGCCCACTGCACGCAAGCACGCGCGCGGGACGGCTGTCTCGCGACAAGGTCCCCTACTGTGCAGATGCCACCCTCGCCCACAATCTGACCCGAGTTTGCAGTGCGCCCGCTAGCCGTCCTCGCCAGCAAGTGTTGTATGGGAATGGAAAGTTATCGCGTGGGAAACGCTCCGTGGTGAGAGATAAAGAAGCCCGTCAAACCAGTTGGGTTGCATTGCATAAGGGCAGGCGCGGGGCTCGGCGGCCACCGCGCGGGCGAGCGACAGACTCGGTCGGCCCCGGCTGCCGACTCGGGGCCATCCGCGCCGCTGCCGTGTCCACGGGACACGAGTCGCATCCCGCGGGGGGCCGCGGGCGGTGGCGCCTTTTAAAACGGCTAATGACCGGCCGCGCCGGACGAAAGCGGCCTCCGTCGGCGTCGAACAAAGCTACCGGATGATTGTCCCAATCAGCAGATAAGGCAGAAGATTAGCTGCATTCCCGCGCGGCGACCGGGCGCCTCTGACGGACTGCCGAGGCCGGTCGTCAGGGCCGTGTTCGGCCCCGCGCGACAGAGCGCGAGAGAGCGCGCAGCCGACCGCACGGCCAGGGCGTCCGACCGGACGTAATGCGAGCGAGCGGAAAAGAGGGCTGCTGGACCGAGCGACACTCGCGGTGCACGGCGAAGGATCGTGTCGAACAGGGTCTAGCGCGCAGTGAGGCGGGCGCGGCAGGTGTCGCCCGGACAGGAGCGCGCAGCGGACCGAACGGAAGGAATGCAGGAGGGCCGGTCGTCGCGGGCGGCGGGCGGGCGCTTCAGCACTGCTTACTGGTGTTGCAGAGCGGGCCTTCCCAGCCGAGAGGGCAGATGCAGGTGAAGCTGTTGATGCCGTCGATGCAGGTGGCGCCGTTGTGGCACGGGTCGCTGCTGCAGTCGTTGATGTCTGGAAGAAAGGCGGGTCGGTTAGTGGCACATGACCAGGCGGAGGAGTCGGAGCAGTATTCTGGCAAAGGGCTCCCCATGCTGGAAGATATATGCGCCGAAAGACGTTTGGTTGTCCAGTTGTCGACAGTTGGAATGAAAGTTGGGGAGATAGTCTATACAAAACGTACCCAGCGATCCAAGGTGTGCCAGGAGACACTTGCCTGTGGTTCTCTCCAAACAACATACACGCATAAGGCTTTTTAGAGCTCTTTCCGCGCGTCATCTGGCAGGCTGCCTATCCAAATCACCCGCCAAAGACCAGAGGCAAGGATAATCTTGGACCACCGTCAACGAGGCGCAAAAGACAGTCGGCGGCGCGTCGGACTCGTGATCACGAGCCCGGCTTCGTGCCGCCCTTACGGCACACGCCACCGGCCCTCATCGTGCCCACCGGAGTGCAAAGCCACATCGCCCGAGAGACACGTGAGTTGATGAATAATCGAATGATCAGTCATGGCCGTTAGAGCACTGTCGTCCACCCATTATCGAGTCTGCGATCGTGGCCGTGGGTCGGTCGGGACCGCTCCCAGGGATCTGGCCCGCCCGCGTGACATCGTTGAAAAAGTAACTGGCGTCAAACATTTTTCTCCAAGCACGTCCGATACCCGGAATGTTGCCGACGACAGAAAGCACATGCTTGGTCGAAACAGCTTACCCAGTGTCATGTCATGTCTGGGGATTCAAACGTTAATGTTGACGTCAGTAAACAGTAAAAGTGTCCCGAAACATGCAAATGCAGCATGAACTGCTGCTAATTTCGCCGAACGGCACAGCTGCAAGAACGGCAGCAGGTAGTATCGGGTAGCAAGGGTGTCACCGGGTCGAACCTCACGCAAGCCCCTGTCCCAGTTAATACAAGCACGCCGACGACATCCAATTAACGAGCCATTTCTAAGCCATCAAACACGAAAGCCAACGGCGTGTCCGGAAGCGTGGTCAGTCGCCGCCCCTTGTTTGCGCCGACGCTGATGGACAGCAGCTCGGACGGCCGATGGCTGTCGGCGACTCGGCCGACAGCAGCTGTCGAGGCCGGCCCCAGCAATGTCCAGCATCTCGTCTGTTTTAGTCATTAAAGCGGCGCCGATGTGCCGACACTTAGAGCACGTATCCGCGGCATGCGTGCCAATTATACAGCGATGCGGCCGCTGAGGCGAGCCGGCCGGTCACATTCTGGCGCTACCAAAAACGCCGACCGGATAGCCGGTAATTGGGTTCGATCTCACGGCATGGGGACACCAAGGCTGACCCGACGACCGCCGAACCGCGCGGGTCAGGCCGCTTCTGTGGCTTCTGAGCCCGCGGCAGAAGAAGGTCACAGGCGGCCACAGGCGGCTTGTAGGTTTCTGAGTTGATCCAAGCAAAACCTGTTGTTGACCCCCCGGCTGTGTGCCTTGTATATCACCATAATGTCGGTGCAAGGACGGGACATCTTGTTTACCACACCGATTTGCATTCGCCATTGCTCACATTTCGTCGACCTGGACATTCGCCAGTAGATTTGGTCTGCATAACCGACTGTCACCGCCCTCCACACCGCCCTCTTCCAGCCTCGAAGCTGGCCGGGGCCGCTCCGTCGAGCCGATGGCGACACCCGTCGCTGCCGCGTCCCCGGCTCACTGCCGCCCGCTCGGCCAGCCGCTAACGAAGCGCGGCGGACCCGGCGGACAATTAGCGCAGCGGACCCGGCCTGTTGCAGGCGGCCGCCCGCCGGCGTCGGCGGGGGGCGGGCGGTGGCCGGTGCTCGCTTTATGACTGAATCAGGGGGCTCCCGACCGCGCGCCGTCGGTTTACGGCCGCGCGCTATTGTTATAGGTTGCCGCGGCTTTTATCGGGCCGGCCCGAGCTGCGAGGGGTCGGCCGCGCGGCCACGAGCCGCCGACAGACGCTCCTCGCGCTGATGGAGTGCTCCTGCACGCGGCGACGGGAGCGCGGCGGGGAGCGTGACGGTTCCCAGGCGAGCGCCGCGCGCGCCGTCCGCCGCGCGGGTGGAGCCGAGTTTGTTTGACAAGCGCTCCGCCGCTGCCGTGATAAAGCTGTTGAGATCTGGCTCCGGGTCGAGCAGCGGCCACTACAAGTCACAGCCGCGTTATCAGCCGGCGGGAGCGGCTCGGTGCGGCAGGCGGTGCGTGTGAGCGGTGGCGAGCGACCGCTGGGACGCCCGTCACCTCCCGGAGCCGGTCACAGCAGCCGGGGGAGTGAGAGCCCCGCTCGGCGGACAGAGCTGACTGCGCTCGTTAGCGCAGCCGACACTGGAATTCGCCAGCAGTCCCCGCCGCACAGCCGAGCGCCGACCGCACCGCCGGCGCCGACCAGCACGCATCCTGAGCCGGTCCGGTCGGGCTGCACGGGCGCAGGACTGGTCATTAGCGGGAGGTCGCGGCCCCAGCGGCGCCCGGTGCGGTGTGCGGGTCCTCGCGTGTAGTCCGGTCGGCACGCGGCGACAGCGCAACGTCCCCGGGTCGCGGACCCTGGTCTATCAGCAAGCTGTCTTCCTGGCTCAGGACGGGTTCTCAAAGACCGGCTTGAGATGTTCTCTGCAGAACTCTGGCCAGCCTGTAGCGGCGGAAATGCGGCGCGGTAGCGGCGAGACGTCAGCAAGGGCTTCTTAGCCGCCGACCAGAAGTCGACTGACGGAGACCAGCGCACGACGTCCACTCCAGGCCGTGTGCGATCTGCCACTTCGGATCGCGCGTGATCCACTGCCGTCAGTCCGAACCTGGCTGGAAGCGCTGGGTAGCATCCGTTCCCCCGGCGCGTGACTCTCCTCAGCGGCCAGAGGCAGAGCGTAGCTGACGAGCTGCGGCGGCGGTCCCGGGCGCGCGGCGGCGGCGGCAGGGGCCGCGGCCGCAGCCAGGCCGTCTGGACCGCAGGGCCGCCGCAACCGCGCGCGCCCGCTGCCTCCCAGCTGAATCACGGCCGACTCCGGGGCCGGATTAGCGCGCGGGGGACGTGCCGACATGCCACCGGCGCGCGCTCTCTCGCCTGTGGGTGCGTGACGCCCGGCGGCGGCACGGCAGGGCGGCGACGACGCCTCGTGCAGGTCACGGCGGACGCTGTGGTCTGACCCCGGCCTCGTCCTCAGCCGATAACGCGTCAGGCCTCGGCAGGTCGGAGGCGGGAGCTGCGCTGGCGCCGTCTGGGCCCAGACGGTTCGCCCACGCCACCTCCAGTGCGGAAAGAACGCAGGCTAAGCCGCATAAGTTGGCCCGCCGTTAAGAGGCTATCAAAGTTCCCCAAAGCCGCGTGCACGGGCGTAGAGCCGCCTGTTACCCCTCCCCTCTTTCTGCGAATGACGTCATGACGTAATGACGTCATACGAACATCGAGGGAGGCACACCACCTACATGTCTGTGACGTCATCTAGTCGATCCCTGCTTGATCAAACACGAACAGGCAAGATATCAGGGTTCGACATTTTTTCGAGTGCCGTTTTTGTCCTAGTCTCACGCGGTGTCAGAATCGTGTTCGGCGGGCTTGGCCGGTTTACCGCAGTCGGAGATTGCGAGATAGGCGCCACCGTAAATTGCCATCCATCACCATGACATCAGCAAAGGGAGAACCTCGATCACGGGTGGCGACACGTCCGCGTCGGCAGTCCAGTGACGATTCGAAAGCAAAACATTGTAATAAGGATAGTGCCACCGCCGAGGACGGCAACAACTTCGCGTATAATGCAGGCGATCTTAACGTTTCATGGGATCAGCACGAATGCAAGTCATCCTTTCTCCGACTGTGTAGATTTAAGGCTATCTCATTCCCGCCAAACTATCCAGGCATTGAAAGCTAGCGGAATCGTAGTTTTCGTGACGCCCGCTAGCACAACCCGATGCTTCGACGTTTCAATTTACACAGTCAGCCAACACGACGGAAGTGCCGCTTTGCTCAGCGCATGTGCCAGCACTACGAATGCACCTCCAAAGCAGCTGTCCCGCCTCGAAAGCTGTCACATGTCTACGCGACCACCGCTATAGATCACGGCGCCATGCCACTGACGCGCGGGGGCAATGGGAGCTATTTGTCACGCCCCCCCCCCCCCCTCCTCCACCACCCTCACCCCACCATCCCGACGGACCTCACCACCGTGGGTGCTGACCAAAGTCACACTTAGCCGCTACCGAAAGTATCGCTGAAGTGTGACGCCGTGACGTCAGAGTTTCATGGCGCCACAGGATGTCTGTGAGCTTGTATTCCCAATGTATTTTACTAATCTTTCATCATGCCTTCGGGTAAACCTGTCTCGATTCCGAAGTCAACGCCCAAATAATATTTCCAATAGCATGCCGTTCGTATCGAAAGTACACCTTCTTCGACCCAAAAAGCTCGCAAGGAGGCCCATTTCTCCTTGTCATGTCAACATCGCGGTTTGAGCGCGGTAGTCACGACACAGCTCATGCTTTGTTTCACGCGTTGCCTGCATGTGTATGTAGCCTGGGTGCCGCTTGCTCTGATGGCAGCAGCCGCCGGCGCAGCCAGGTTCGGGTAACACTCACTCTGGTGGCAGTAGCCGCCGGTGTAGCCGGGGTCGCAGGCGCAGCTGAACTGGCCGCCGGCGGCCGACAGGCAGCGGCCGTGCTCGCCGCAGATGGTGACGTGCCGCGACGCAGAGCGCTGGCCGCCGCCGGCCGACGATGAGATCATGCAGCTGTCCACTGTCGGATGACGGCGCTGGTCAGGTGGCGCGGCGGGGCAGGGAGCCCGTACAGGTGGGATGAACACGTGCGCTCCGCCGGTCAGGTGGCGCGGCGGAGCAGGCAGTCCGTACAGGTGGGATGAACATGTGCGCTCCGCCGGTCAGGTGGCGCGGCGGGGCAGGGAGCCCGTACAGGCGGGATGAACACGTGCGCTCCGCCGGTCAGACCAGACCAGGTCAGGACCAGGCGCGATAGATGAGGCAGTGCCGGGACGCTACAGCGAGAGGGTGTTGTGACGATTCTACAAGAGCGTGGGGACGCAAGGAGGAGCGGGCTCTGGGCAGCCGTAGCACCGGCATAGGCACGTACCAGGCCGCCCGGGGAGAAAACATGACACAGAGGCGCGATAACTGACAAACGCGCCGTTAAACGAGCAACGCGAAGAGAAAATGACAACGAGATAGTGATACTGAATGGAATTCGTTTGACCGATTGACAGCCTGAATTAGATCAGGACCAAGCTGCAACTAACCATGCGCATAAATAAGTGCACGCCTATAAGGGCTATCCATGACCGTATCAAGCACGTGAAGGCTCATGTCAACCCCACGCAAACGACGCCCTCAGATTTCAAGTCCGCTTAAACGGCGTATCGGCGCCCTTGGCCGTGAGCGATCGAGCTGGCGTACACACACAGTAATATAATCTCGGTAACCCCAATAGCTGATTTATTCCACTGGTATGGGCTCGGTGCCTTCAGTGCAAGATTAGAGAGGGAGAAATTCTTCACAACCATCAAGGACGTGTTCAGGTGTGGTGCAATTAAGCACTTACAACTCGCGATAAATTTTGCCGCGCCATTGTCGTAAATTAAGCGCATAATACGGCCGGCCATTTACCAGCGCATTCTGCAGGCAGTGATATCCATTCTGCGGTCGCCAACGGATGTGCAGCTATGTCAAACGCGCCACCAATGTCCCCTTTCTTCGACTGCCGCAGCCTGACCCGTCCGGAGCCTCGTCGATATTACCAAAGGGTGCGAACGAGCAGCGCACAGAAAACCGCAGGCCGCGCGCGACACCACCTCGGCCACAAATCAAAAGTAACGAGCCGGCCGAGGACCTGACACACACGTCCACGTGGCAGTGCCGGCGTCGCGCGCCGTATCGTGTTCCCCGCGACACGCCGGCGGCACGCCACGCGGGTGATCCGTGCGTGCGCACGCGTGTGGCGAGCAGCATCCCGCGGCGGCCGGCCGCGGTGGGTGGCGACCGCGCGGCGACCTGACCAAGCCGCGGAGGGGCGGGAGGAGCGGCCGGAACGGTGACCCGGTCGCCGCCGGGCCGGAAGCAGCGCCGCGCCGGCCGGCAGCCCGGGTGATCTGGCGTCCGGCGGGCCGGCGGACCCGGCGCCGGCCGCCGGCCGCTCGGACACCGCTCCCGACAAAGACGACACCCGCGCCCGGCGCCCGTCGCCGCCACTTTTCCGCGCGGTGCGGAGCGGAATGTGCCGCCGCCGGCTGGCTTTTTCCCGCGCCACCGACGGTTATCGGCGACGATCGTGGCTCGGCGCGGCGGCAAAAACGGCGCGTCGGCGGCGGCGGCTCGCTGACCGCCGCGCGGCCCGCCGGAGAACGTGCGTGTCGTGTGCGATATCGCAGCATCTCGCGGCAACACGCGGCTAAATCATCCCGGGCGGCGGGCGGCCTGCTCGTAGTGTCCAACACCACCCCGGACATAAGACCTCCTGGTTACCGGGCAGCTCCAGAAACCACGTGAGCCGCTACAGGATCCCAGCGCCCCGTTAAGCAGCAGTAAGGCGCTCTGACAGCACGGCCGAGCGAGCGCGGCGCGCCGGAGACGCCGGAGGCACGGCGACGGAGAGCACCGCTGGGGAGCGGCCGCCGCGCGGAATCCGGCCGGCTGTTGACAATATCGCCGCGCTCCGTGCAAAAACGGCGCTATTAGCATACAATTGCATATCCGGTATCAGTAAATAGTGGAGTGTCTGGCGGGCGCGGGGTTCATTTGTTAGCGGGCGCGGTGTCGGCAGGCGGGCCGGCCGGCGGCCACCGTGCACGACAGACGAGGCGACGACGTGCACCGAGTGTGCACCGGCCGCTCCCCTGTTCCGGCTCATTGGGAGCCGCGGCCGGCGAGACGCGATTACATCAAATTGGGCGCAGCAGCTGGAAAATTACGGACACCGTTTGCGGTGGCATAATCTGCGACAGAGCTAGGGGGATGCTGAGAGGCGACTCAATCGCGTGACGAAGGTCCGCGCGCGGCGCGGACCACGGACGCGCACGAGGAGCCGGCCGCCACACATCGCGGCGGACTCACCGTTGCACTGCGGGCCCAGGCACACGGCCTTTGTCTCGCTGCAATTCTTGCCGTGCAGGCCCTCCGGACAGTCGCAGAAGTAGTCGCTGTTGGTGTTGAAGCAGAAAGCGCCGTTCTCGCACGGGTTCGGGTTGCAGAGGTCCACGTCCGTCTGAAATCGCACGGCACTGCGTCAGCCGACGCAGCTTCGGCGCGCGGGAGCCATTTTGTTTCGGCGGCGGCTCGTGCTGGTACCGCGTCGCTCGCCTCGACGCTTCAGATCGCTTAGGGACGCTTTAGATCGAGGCTGCGCGGCGAAGCCAGGGCGCCGAGCGAGCTCACAGCTCGGGCGGGGATCAGCCCAGCTGGCGGCCGACCGCAGACGATAACGGTGACCTCTGAACGGCCGGCCGCCGCCGCCGCCGACCCGCCCCGCAGCCACTGCCGCGCCGCATTTTTATTGCGCATTTAATCGAACTACTCTTCTTTTCCCAGCAATTTGCCGGCTACGGCGTCGTTAGGGTGCCCGGACCAGATCAACGTCAATGGGACATGTGTTATTAGCGGGAATTTAGGGCCGCTCAACCGGGCGGACTAATCAGACCGCGCTCACTCGGAGTCGGCTGGTATTTCCGCCCGGCTCGCAATGAGAGTGGGGCGGCCCTAGATCTCGTGCGCACGTTAAGCTGACTGCTGCGGTCTCCGCTCGCAGGTCAGCCTAAGTAACGACCCCACGACTGCTATCGAACGGCGGACGGCGGCCATTTTGTTCCGGCGATTGATTCGAAATTTATCTGAGAAATATGAACGCCATTACATTAGACTGCAGCATGCAATTAGGCAACACTCATGAAGGGTATACTGCCGATGTTGGCAGCCTGCCGGGGCGGACGAAGGCGGGGCTAGCCGCGATTTGTCCAATCATCGCCACTTTTGACTATGAATGAGCCAATGGCGGGCCGGC
Organism: Pollicipes pollicipes; assembly: GCF_011947565.3. Lineage (NCBI taxonomy): Eukaryota > Metazoa > Arthropoda > Thecostraca > Pollicipedomorpha > Pollicipedidae > Pollicipes > Pollicipes pollicipes. Next base: position 26,082,591 of record NW_023596136.1, on the reverse strand, counting down.
CGCGCCAACCGATTTGCATAGAGTGTAGCAGCCGGGCCGAGCTGGTCTTCATTAGCGCAAAAGTCGCTGCCCCAGCCGCGTCGGCCGCGGTCCGGGCTTCGAATCGGGGACGGAGCCGAACTGCACCCACAGGCCAGCCGACCCAGCACACCACACCGACTAAGCACTGACGCGTGCAAACTGATTTGTCAAAACTAAAAAGGCAACCATGGTTAAAAGCACGACCAAATCGTACTCCTTTGTGACTTGGACGACTCACGCCGGCTAGCCTGCGACACCTCGGTTTGCCTGTGACAACTCGGCTGACAAATCGATCAGCGAGTGATGCAAGCATCGCTTCTCGGAACAGTTCAGCAATACATGCTTTCAATAACCATCTGCATGAGCGCAGAGACACGGCCGCGCTGCGATCGATCTCGATTGTAGACATGCGCAACACGATGGACAACCGAACTTGATTCAGATATCTGCACTCGGACAGCGCGCCGACTGACCACGGGAATCGCGTCGCACCCAATCCCTGTCAAGCTCCCCGGCCCATATGCGCATATTTATCTAAATGAGCTGCATACATGTATACTGCCCAGTGATGAAGACGATCTTTTCCCCAGCCGTCTAAACACTGTCACCATGAACGATTATTTGTGCAGATTCGCCACCGTCCATGCCACTTGGGACCACCAGTTTATCCTAGCGTTCCTGGCTTCACGTCCAGACTGGCATACAGCCCAGGTCCGGGTTCAAATTCCCCCCCTCCCCCCCCCCCCCCCCCCAGTGCATCCACCCGCGCCAACCCCGCCGAGGGCTGACGAAACACCCCTGAAACTAAAGCAACGCATGCGGCTTGATCTCGCTCGTGCATCTGAAATCGGCCCGAGCCGGACTTACCTCGCACTTGACGCCGGTGTAGCCCACCGGGCAGATACAGCGGAAGCCGCCGATCAGGTCGACGCACTCGCCGCCGTTCAGGCACGGGTTCGGCTGGCACTCGTTGATGTTCTCCTCGCAGTTGCGGCCTGGGGGCGGCGCGGATGTCAGCTCGCGACGCCCGGACACGGCCGCCGGCCCGCGGTGCTGGCGCCTCATGCGGCGTTGCCGGCGCCGCGGCACTTCAATGCCACCGACTTGGAGACGAGCACCAATGAAGACGTTCAAAGGAGGATGAGTCGGCAGCGGCGGCCGGGCAAAGTTTGCGAACAGCATGACGCAGCAAATAAAACGTGGACCAACCCCTGTGCACCGATGAGGGCAATGAAAAGAGATAGAGCTCGCGACCCCAGCGCCCGAGATATCTAATTCCGCCACGGTTCGCCGCCCAACGCCAGCTGTTATTACACTGCTCGCTCCTACCTCAGGCCCACGATTTATGCACCATCTAAAAAGCCAGCGGAATCGATAATAAGCTTCTCATCTTGATAAATCAAATATTTAGAAGACAATTAGCAGGACAGCGATCTGCAGTGGGCTCATTAGCGGCGGCCGCTCGGCGGCGCCTAATGAGCCCCGCACGCTGATTGGCGCCCGCGCGTCTACGGTCCATGCGTTTCTCGACGACGGGCAAGGTCGTGCCTGGCGGTCGTTTGGACGCCCGGCGTGAGAAGTAGCCGCCCGCCGCCGGCGTCCGGTGGTGAGGGCCGCCGGGCCCGGCGGCGGCCGGGCGTCCGCAGGGCGGCCGCAAAGCCCGCGAATGCCGCGCGGAAACCGCGCCGGCGGAGCGGGTCAGGCGGCGGCCTCTGCGGCGGCGCGGCCCGTGCCACCGACACGGGCCGGCGCCCGGTTCACAGAAGCGCCGGGCGCCAGATGTCACGGGTGGCCGTTCGAACGGCCGAATTGCAGCGCTCTGGGGTGCCGGTTAATCGCGGCTTTTGGGCGGGCTTCGGAAGGACGGCGGATGACGGCGGCCGGAGGCAACCAGCGGCGTCCGGCCGCCGTCTGGCTGCTGCAAACCCGCCTCAGCGTGGCCCCCGGGTCAGTCCGCGGTGACCTCGCGCGCTAGACAGCCCAGGGCACCTCCTTCTCAGAAGATATGCGTGCTTTGCGGATGGGTCGCCGCGGGGAGCGATAAATAACCAAAACTGGTTGGTACGCCGGCGGGTACGAAGGAACGAGCACCAGAAGCTGCCCACTTATACGGCTTCGTAGTCGCCATGTGTGAAACAGCCGTGCAGAGCAGCAGCGGAGCACGTGATCTGTTTGCTTAACGAGACCGGTCAACATTGATTGCACCGCTTATATTTGCCGCGCGGCCTTGATGGCCGGTCTTTGGTGGGAAACGCCGATTAACGGAGGGCGCCGCTGTCGAAGCCAAAGTAAGCCGGCGCGAGTGGTGCAGCGCCTAAGCGAAAACACGATTTCACATCGGCGTAATGGCGGCTAATAACGAATCCGGCAGAGACAAAGCGCGGCATGGAGGCGTGGAGCGGGGCGAGAGCGCGGTGCGCTGACCTGTGTAGCCCGACTGGCAGATGCACCGGTAGTCCTGGGCCAGGTCGATGCAGGTGCCGCCGTTGTGGCACTGGCTGCCGCAGTTGCTGATGGCCTGGTCGCAGTTCTTGCCCGTCCACCCCTCCATGCACTGGCACTCGTAGTCGCCCACCAGGTTCTTGCAGGAGACGGCGTTGAGGCACGGACTGCCCCGGCACTCGTCAGAGTCTGTCGAAAGCGCAGGACGTCAGCATCAACGTCGCCACGCTGCCGTCATGGCAATAAATCACCATTATCATCGTCATCATCATCATTATCTTCGACGTCATCAACATGGACATCGTCGCCATTGCCATCATGATCTTCATCTCCCGAGCAAAGAAACCACGTTAATCGTCAACAGCCCCTGCGCCCCACGATCCGACAAACGGTACCCGGCTGCACACAAAGCTTCGCTCGAGCCGCCAGACCGGCGATCGGCATCCATCTCAGCGCACACGGTCGGTCTCGGCCACAAAGAACCCGCCCCGGAGCGCCCCCTGTTGACTCGGGCCTCCCTCGCGCGCCGCCGTGTTACCGTAACACTCGACCCGGCCGCCGGTCGTTTACCGCTACCGGGGACGCTCTCTCACACACGCCGCTACCGTCGGCCGAGCAGCCGGCCGGCTGACGGCTGATCGACCGCCGGCAGCCCATCAGCAGCTGTCAGGAGCCAATCACGTGGCGGGCGGCGCCGCCGGCGACCTACCGAGCTGGCAGGCGTTGCCCTCCCAGCCGTGCGGGCACGTGCACTTGAAGCCGTCGACCAGGTCCTCACACGTGCCGCCGTGCATGCAGGGCAACGACTCGCACTCGTTGACGTCTGGAACACGCGGGCGCGGGGTTAGCGGCGGGCGGGGGCGAGCGCCGTGCTGTTTGCCTCGAGCCAACGTGCGTTTCGCTTCCGCTCATAATCCTTTGAACACAGGGCGCTAAAGGGCCGGGCAAACAGTGTCGACGGCTTGTCAACGTCCGCAGCCGCCGCCCGCGGAAGGCGCGTAGAATGTTGTCATGCTGGCGAGGCGAGGCATGCCGCGGGCGCCGCCCGTTGTCGGCGCGCCACGTACGCCGCCTTCACGACAGCGCCCCGCGTGCGTCGCTCTAAGTTCGGTGCGCCGCGCCCGCCGCCCGATCGCGTGGAGCGGCCGGCGCTCGGTTGATTCAATTAACGGCCAATAGAGGCGCTGACGAGGCCAATAGAAGCGTCGGCGGCCCTGAGCTCTCATTAGACGCGAACTCACGCAAAAACCCTCGGCGCGCGGTCCGAAAAACAGCGGTATTGTTTGGAGCAGCGCAGGCGGCTGCGACCGGGCGCGGTCACCCTGGGTCAGCCGCCCCGCGCCGGCCAGTCATGACGCTGAATCAGTCACCCGCGCCGCCTGTTTGCGCAGAAGCGCCAGAAGACCCAGTCATCGACTCTAATGAGGCGGAGGCCACCCGAATGCGACGGCCGCGGGATAAATTAAAAGGGTTTCCTAATAAGAGGTTACCGGCGGCCTCTGTGCGCTGCAGTGCAGTAAAAACCCAACTATGCGCGGGGGCTGCATTGAATAAACTCCGATCGGAGCGTAATGGGGCCGCGGTCGCATGGAGCTGTAATTTGGCGCGCTGCACTCCTCCCTCGCCGCAGTTCGTGATTCATTACTTTGCATTATATTCCGGATTTAGTGGGTGCGCGGTGACCGGGCGTTTGAATGCCCGGCGAGGATGGACCTCCGCTGCGCCGAGACCGAACGGATTTAATTCACTCAGACAATTCCCAAGCATTCCTAGCATGAGAATAGAGGGCTGTAAACCCCGTGTTGTACAGTTTACAGCCGGTGCGAGCGGCAATTATAGGATCGACGGCCGGTGAGTCTAAAACAGAGGTGGGCCCGTGGCGCGCGCTCTGACCGCTACCCACCGTTCGGCGCAGACGACAGCGATCACCGCCGCGATATCGGTGTGTTTTACAGGGCGATGCGTCAGCTGAGCCGCGGTTTATCGACTGTTAACATTGTGCGCGGTGGCTGCACCGTCGGCGGCGTCTAAGCCGCCGGAGCGGCGAACACAGCACCGCCCGTTCGCCGCACGAGGCACAAATTCACCGCAGCCACCCCAAAACAATGAACCGATCGGCGAGCGCGAGCGTTAATCGGCGGGCCGCCGTCGCCGGCCGAAGGGGTTCGTGAGAAAGCGTCCTCACCGGCGCCGATTTCCCCCTATTACCGCGTCTGGCAGCCGGGCGGTGCTGCCACCGCGCCACGATCGCGTCATTAGGGCCGCCGTAATGGCCGTCATCGGGCGGCGCTCGGCGGCGCCGCCGACGCCCGGTCGCTCTCATCACGGCTCCTGATCGGGCGGAGGCCGGCGGCGGGGGTGAAGGCGTCGCCGGCCGGAGATGTCCGACCGGCGACCCTTCCGGTCACGGCGCCTGCGCCGGCCACCAGGCGGTGGTGCTGCGGCAGAAATGTGCGGCACGCTTGGTCGGTGAGCGCTGTGACTCGGCGGTGCGCCGCTCGCGCCAGCGCGCCGTTTTTGTCTCAGCACGCCGCGGCTGTAAAGGCGCCGCTCGCGGTGCGCCGAAACCGCGCGCCGACCATCGCATTCACTCGTCGCCACTAAATTAAGCCACGCACGCGCCAGCGGTCGCCGCGCGTAAAATCAGCGGGTCGGTGCGTCGCGCGGCGCCGCGCCTCGCAAACGTCGCTCTCCGTCTTCTTTTAATGCGGCGGGTTTGCCGACGCCGCGCCGTGCCGGCCGCGCCGGCCGCTGCCCTGTTATTGGGCGGCGGCCGGGTCCGGATCGAAGCCATCAAGGGCGATGCGTTCCCGCTCCCGAGCCGCCGCCACGGGTGGCGGCTGGACTGATGGACGCGCCATTATAACGGCCGGCGCCAGCCACCAATCAAGCGCGCCGCTTTCTCGTTGTTGGGTTGCATTCCTCGTCGGGCGCGCCGAAAACGAAGACGCGCTCAAGGCCTTTTCCTCAACGCGGTGAGGCCGCGCCGCCGCCAGCCGCGGTCGGCGACGAGGCGTATTCCCCCTCGGCCATCCGTCACTGACACCCGACGAACAGCAGGTCACACGCGCGACAGCCGGAGCCATCCTCGAGGACTTACTGATCTGGCAGCGTTCGCCGGACCATCCGGACGGGCAGGAGCACTGGAAGTCGCCGCTCATGTCGATGCACGTGCCGCCGTGCTGGCACGGGCCCGTGGCGCACGGGTTGTCCACCACCTGGCAGTTGTCACCGGAGAAGCCCTCGGGGCACGTGCAGCGGTACTCGTCCGGTCGGGTGTTCTCGCACGTGCCGCCGTTGACACACGGCTCGTGCGTGCCGCAGTAGTTGAGGTCTGCAGTGGAGAGGTCAGAGGTCAGCGGGGTCAGAGGGTCAGCCGTGGCGACGCAGAACACCACGTGCAGCGCCGCGAACGACGGGAAAGCTGCAGACTGAAGCGTGTCCGCGAGGCCATGAGCAAACAGCTTCGTGCCGGTTTTCCGGCCGGCGCGCTGGCGACGGCGGCAGCACGTCACGGCGTGGCGGCTGGCGGCCGCGCGCCGCCCCGTCAGCAAGGCGCAGGTGTGAGAAGGCCGTGTCCAAGCCCGGCGCGACGCGGCTCGCCGGCAAAACAAACGTGACGCAGCGTGCAGGCGGTGCTGCTGCAGAGTCGGCCGCCGTCGCCCGCCGCGCGGATCCAATCGCCGGTCGCGGCCGCTGAGAAGGCGCCGCCTCCCATGGCGAAAGCTCGCACATTGTTCGCGTAACCGGCAAGTCAGCGGCTGCAGCACGATCCGCCAGCTGCAATTTTTTCCACAGCCCTAAACAATGCCGCATGCTGCGTCCCCGCCGTTAAGTGCGCCGATGACAGCCGCGGCGAAGACAATCAGCCGCGGCCGCATAAAATACATACGTCGGCATGTGCAGCCTCGACTAACAATGCAGTGGCCGGCCCGGTCCTGGTTCGGCTTGTTTTACGAGCCAACGGTTACAGCTACCTTTTCAATGACGATTATTTATAGTACTTGATCGGACCGTAGCTCAGCCCGGGATGGGAAAGGGCGGGTCCCGACCGGGCCGGCTATCTTCGGAGCCTGCGTCACAGTCTCCCGGTGTTCGAGGCCGTCGGAACGAGAGCGTTGCGGTCTCTCGGGGCCGGCGGGCGCATCCCCGCCCGCGTGACGTAATTACAAACGGCCACAACAAAGCCGTGATTATTGTTGGATCACGCGCATAGTCGGGTTGCTGTGAACAGCGGGAGACATAATTAAAGGCGGCTCGTTTATCACGGGCGAATATTTTCGGTGGCGCCGCCGGAACTGGACCCGAGCGCGTGCGGCCCGCCGCCGACGTCGCCTCCTAAACGTCGCCGCGGGACACTCCAAAACGTGTCAATTTGGCAAACGACGCCGGCGGGGGCGCGACCCCGGCCGCGAGTGAAGACCGGTCGAGAGGGTCCCCGCGGTGTCCCTGTCAGCGCCGGGCCGATCGGCGGCGGCCAGTCGGAACGGCCTCGACCGACCGGCCATGATCGGTGCGTCACTCGGCTGGGCGTCAATTTACGGCCCCTGAACCGGGGCCCCGTCTGTGCCGAATAAATAGTGGTCCAGATCGGCCCCACCCCGACCCCGGCCCCGTCTGCGGCCGGCAGCTGTGAGATCATCCGATGAGCCATCGAAATTATTACCGGCGGCGCGCCGTCGCTAGGGAGGGCGGCCGTGCGTCGAACGGCCGCACATCTGTTCGCCGCGATCGACGGAAAACGCCCGGCGAAATCCGACCACGAGCGGCACAAACCGAATTTGACTGTTTTGCACATTTGGGTTAAAACGATCTGCCCCCGTCCCCGCGGGATTAGGTGGAATACGCCATACGGAAGAGTGGGCTTAAACTTAATTATCGGCTATTCATGAAGCTCCACCCCATCGGTGAATGGCGGTAAAACCCTCCCTCGGGTACTTGATAGATCTCCCGCGCTTCATTTTGTGGTTAGCTAAGCTAGCCGATGCTGGAATTGTTGAGATGACTTGGAAGACGACAGATGCTCGTAGCGGGAGCTACAAAGCAGCCTTTTCCGAGCCATTCCGAGAGCGTCCACGAAACCAGTTGAGCTGATCACTAGCCTTGCCGAAGGACAAATTACGAGACCTCCCAGTTTGATATCGCGGGCTGACCAATGACGTCCTCTCCCCCTCTCCGTGGCTAATCCCATAACACTGTCATAATTCAAACCGGCACCGCGGGCCCTCCTGGTGCCCGCTCCGCCCCGCGGGACTCCAAATGGGCTTACAATGGCCCGCCGTGGTCCACGCACGGGGTGCGCGAGCGGCCTATGAATAGCTGAGCGGAGGCCGGATGAATTCGCACCATCGCCCACGTCATCCCGCTCCATCGACGGCCCCGCCCCGCTGCCGCGTCCCATGAGCCCGGCCCCCGACGGCGGGACGACCCAGCGCCCGACGGCACTGGAGCGCGCCGCCAGCCACCCTTTGACGCCGCCGCCGCCCGCCCACGCCATGACAAAGCTGTCAGCCGGCCAGCCGCCGAGCATTGTTCTCGAGCCGCATGACGTCTGGGCCGAGGCGTCCTCCGCTCCGGAGAGTGCCAATAAAACAGCGCGGCGGTTGTGGGCCTCTCAGCGCAGATAACACGAGCGCAGAGCACCACAGCTGCTGCTCGAGGAGCAAGTGATGTCACCCTGCTGAATCCCCGCTCCCTCCCATCTCCGCCGCATCCCCGCTCGCTCTCATCCCCGCCGCATCCCCGGCGCCCGCCGTGACCACGGGTTACCGCCGGCTCGGCGACACCGGCACACCGTAACGCTACACCTTATTGCGCCCATCAGAAAGCAATCTATCCGACCATCGCCGTCGCCAGAGTCGAGCCACACGGCAGCCCCTGCCGAGTGTTTACAGCCGCGGCTGCGACTAACTCGCGGCCGGCGGCCACACACGCGTCGGCGCCCGGTCGAGCGGCAGTGTCACCTTGCTCGCAGAGAATGCCGCCCCAGTTCAGCTCGCAGTTGCACAGCCACGGCTTGCCGTTGCAGAAGCCGTGCTTGCAGCCGGGGTAGGGCAGGCACTCGTCGCAGAACTCGCCCCGCCAGCCGGGCTCGCACCTGAAACGGAAACGCGCTGTCAGGCTCGGCTCGTGACGGGGCGGGAACATCCCGCTCGCGCCCCGTCGGATCAGCGTTCCATGCTAGGAACGTTTACAGGTTACGGCCCTACCGCACGCATGCTATGCACGCAAAAGCGCTGTTGCCGACTCCAACAGGCAGGGCACACGCCACAGGCTTTGCTGTTACTGGGCGTGCTACACGCGTTTACACGCGAGCAGAGCGCATGACAAGACGTGCACGGTGTTCGCCGCCAAATACACACGGCGCGTGACGGCAAGAGACATACTTCAGCCGTGGTGCTCGCGCCTCGGGGACCGGGGTGATGGCCACGCCCCTGATAACCCATACCGGACCTCCCCCCCCCCCCCCCGATGCATGCTGATACCTGACCCTCCCCGCCCCACCCCCTGTCCTTAGGCGGTTGACGAACGGTATGGCCATCGCACTTTACACCCCCATTAGGACGATTGCATTTGAGTTACAATCGCTTAATTAAATAGCATCGCGGCCGCCATCGCCACATGTCACGGTTACGGGCGCGCGAGAAGGCGGCGACACTCCAGACATGTCGGCGGGGCAGCCGGAGGCGCAGGCGAGGCACTGGCGCTCGGTCAGACAGAGGCTATCTCGGTGCAGAGTGGCTGCCAACCTCGGGCAGGCGCCCGCAAGATACTGGAGCTCACTCAGACTCTGGACAGGTGGGAACAGGGGAAACCCGAGCGCTGCGCAACAAGAGATACAGATGTGGAGGCAGCTGAGTCACTGGAGACCGACGGCAGGCCGGGAGGGACGCCGACTATGTCCCTCCCGGCCTGCTGCGGGATATCGCGGATATCGCGTATTAATCTTGACCCGGGAACGACTGGAAGGAAATAATCACCTGAAGCGCCATCTTCGAGGCGGCCCCCACCGGGCCCTCGCCTCCGCTCGTGTGTATGTACAGATAATGATGGATATCCACGCGATATCGTGGACATCACGTTTACGTACGTATCTCCCTTACGGATACAGCGGGTGAAGAGCAGGGCCAGCGAAGCATCAGCCCGGACCGGGCCCTCGGAAGCCGCTCCGGCTAAACGGGGTTGCGCTGTGGGATTTAGGTCACTTGCGGCTGGCCCCGACGCCCCCGCCCAAATTTGCTCCACTCAGCCGATTACGACTACCTAATCTGAGCATCGGGCTCTCAACTGGATCTTTAAGATCAGCCACCAATTTCAAAACCCTGCTCAGGAACGCTGACGCAAACATGAATCGTACGCGCACACACACACATACACACGAGCGGAGGCGAAGGCCCGGTGGAGGCCGCTTCGAAGATGGCGCTTCGGGTGATTATTTCCATCCAGTCGTTCCCGGGTCAAGATTAATGGCCCTGCGCACTATCACGCCATCTTCCGCGGAATCCGTGTACTCAATAATTAGGTAGTCAATTATTAGCTACACAGCCCGGCGGCCGCGGCCAATCGCTCCATCTCCTACATGGGAGCGACCTAAACAAACAGGCGGCTCTGCGATAGCGGGCGCCGCCGCCGCCCGCGCACAATTACCGCCGGCCGCCGCCGTCGCGTCGCGCCGCGTTTGGCGCGCCCGCCCACGCGCGACCGTCGCGGCGCGCGATAGAGTCATCGGCGCGCGACCGCCGGCGGCGCGCGCGGCTCATAAATAAATGCATCGCGCGCGCGCGGTGGCGATTTGTCGCGGACGGATTAGGCGCGCGTCGCCCGGCCGGCCGGCCATCTGCATGCGCCGGTCGGCAGGGCCTACGCGTCAGAGCCGTCAACGGCGGGTGTCGCCGCGCCGGCGAGGTGTCGTCAGCACTCCGGTCGCTCGGCAGTCCCATCACGCGCCGCCAGCAGCCCCGGACGTCCTGGCTGGGCTGCGCGGCCCGTGATTGGCTGCCGAAGCGGACCCAGGACACCTGCCGCACGCTCGGAGCTGCTGGAAGGGTTTGAACGCCGATTTCGCGCCATGCGGTGATCGAGGTCCGCTACTGTCCCGTGAAGCACACCGGCTGGCGTCCGACACACTCAGCCGGGGACTACCGGTGCGAAGGTACAGGTGGAGACTGGGGAGGCTGGTGACTAACACACCCAGCCGGGGACTACCGGTGCGAAGGTACGGGTGGAGACTGGGGAGGCTGGTGACTGACACACCCAGCCGGGGACTACCGGTGCGGAGGTACGGGTGGAGAATGGGGAGGCCCCGGGACTACCGGCGCGAAGGTACAGGTGGAGACTGGCGAGGGGCGTGAGTCCGGGCGGTGGCGCCCTGGATACCATCGTTGCCGTGACGCAGCCGTGCCCGGCTGGCGTGGTCGGCCGAGGCGCAGCGGCCGGTCGGGCCGACCCGCCGCTGACTCACGCCACGGCCGGCACGGCTCTCACGCGCGGCTCCCACGGCACCGGCCACGGGCGCGCCCAGGGCGACGGCCGCGGGGCCACGCGCCTGCCAATCGGGCAGGGGGGGGGGGGGCAGAGACGGCTGGAAGAGCGCAGCTGCGACAGGTGTCTCGCCGCCGGCTGCGGTCCGGGAGGCTCCTATGGGCCCGGACGCGGTATCGGCCGGGGTTTGGCGACGGTCCGGTATGCGGCGGCGCCACCACGTCGATCGGGGAGCGATGAAGCACGGCCATGACGGCGGCGGGTCACAGCCAGCAGCACTGAGCGACCCCTGCCGACGCGCGGCGGCGCCAAACACGCACGACAGCCCTTTCCCAGCCGCGAAGAAGGCCGGGCGAAGCTGGGTGCGGTGATGACGCTACATCTCGCCACCGGACTGGAAGATCGGGTGATTCAGCCCAGCGCTGACTCATCGCACGCCCGACCGGAATAACGCGTCGCAACCAGCCGGACCGCACTCAGACTCGTGGGAAGCGAAGAGAGTCGGACGCCCGTCTCCAGCGAACTCGGACGGCAATGTCTCGTTGTTGCAACACGACATCAGAAGCATTCCAAAAAAACATATCGCGAAAAGCAGCTTTAATGCCATGTCGGCACATTTTTAACACAGCGCTCCGGTGCCGCCGGTCTGCGGCGAGCCGACAACGCAAGGTCGTTCAGAAACCCATCGAAAAAGACGCAGTCGTCCACCCGCCGCAACTGGGCGCCCGCTAAACGTGACCCAGTCGTCATCCCCCGGGGACCTGGGCCTCGGTGCGGAGGAGGCGGGGCAGGGGCGGCCGTCGGCAGTCCACTCATCTCATTAAGCGCCGACGGCGGCTCCTATCGGCCCCATCGCAACGTGCCCTGCATCCGGCAAACGCGGCGCGGCGGGCGGCGCCGGGCGGCTGTCGACGCGCCGCGATCGCCGCAAAAAGCGACACGGGCCGGCGCCGCGCCCGCGCCGCGTCGATACCATCGGCAGCGTCGACTCCGCCGGCGCGGCCGCGTAAAGTGACTCCGACGTTTCGGCTGCGGGTACGACTGTTTCGGAGGTTTTTGTCTGGCGCGGAGGGGCGGTGCCGAAGCCGAGGTGGATGCAGGGCACCCGTTGGGATGGGCTGTTGGAGAGAGGCCTCTGGTGTAGCGGTCGGCTAGGAGACAGCGGTGCCAGATGAAGAATGAAGTGCGCGTTCTTGAAGAAGTATAACAATCCGACTCGCTCCGACTCTGCTGGGCGGTAACTGGCACCAGCCTGCGCAGAAGTCATGTCGCTTTCGTCACAGCTTTAGCCGGCCCATTGTCAACGCCGGTGGCTGCTGTTTTTGTGGCTGGCGCCTGCCAGCGCCACTGCCGCGGTTTTTGCGGGACAGACGGCAGAAACACAATATTTTTCCGCGCGATCATGACTGGGCACCATCGGTGGGGATTCTCACCCGTGGCCACAATGCCGGCCTTTTTGCGGGACTTCGCGCATCCTGCGCCGTGGGGCTTCAGATTAATATGATCATTGCGCCAGGTGTGTCCGGTCCAATCACTGTTTGGTCTGGCGGTCGTGTTTGCCGGCTTCTGATAGCAAGGAGATAGGGTGGAGAGGGGGTGACGGTCCAGGCTGCTGCCCTGGCGGGTATCAGTACGGCGCAAAAGACCACTCGTCGTCCGGTCGCCAGCCGAACGGTCGCCACCCTGCGCTATTGATCGGCGCAAAGGTCGCCGCTTAATCAGCGTTATCAGCAAACACCAGATGGTCGCCGCTGCGGTAAACTGTTAAACCTCTCCAGCGCGGGCGGGGCCCCTCGGCGCCGGTCGGCCGGCCCGCCCGCCAGAGCTGCCAGCGGCGTCCGGTGCTGACCCGGGGGCGGACGGCGCTAGACAGATCCGCCGCCGCCGTCGCCGCCGCCCCTATGGGCGCGCCACGTACCTGCACTCCTGCGGCCGGTCGCAGTGCCCATTCACCGGGTGACAGCCCTTCTTGCAGATGGCTGCAACGGAGGACAGCGTGAGCGGGCGCGCGCGACGGCCGGCCGCGCCAGCTGATCGACACCGACAGCGGGCAATTAGACGGCGATTGTCGGGCGGTGACCGAGGTCGGGGCACGCCGGGCGCAGGGCCCGCGAGTGGCCATCACCGGCCCTCGAGGCGCGCTGCGTCGCCGCGCCGCACAAGGGATGAAGGCGGCGCACGGCAAACACGCGGCTCTCGGCTGTGATCGGCGGTGGTTGAGGGTCTGGAGTAAGGGTCTCAAAGGCGACCGCACAACACTCACACACACACACACACACACACAAACGCTGGACTGGAAAAGAAGACGCAGGTGCCTAGACTTATCCCCTAAAGTGACATCTATGCAAAGACTATGAAAAATGTGCCTTTATCTGTAGCAAGAGCCTCGATTCGGACCTCGAAGTTGACATGCGTTCCACGATCTAAAACGAAACCCATATTCACTAAAAGCTTCCCTTGTCCTGTCCCCAGGCCCTGCAGCACCCCCAACGCCTCCATCTCCTGCAGGCCTCACCTGTCTCGCAGTTGGTGCCCATCCAGCCATCCCGGCAGACCTTGTCCCCGTTGCTGTTGCAGGTGTAGTGACCGAACTGATCATCGCGCGGCCGACACAGCTTGGTGCACGTGCTGTTGAAGTAGTTGTCGTCGCACTGCACGCGGATGCGGTAAGTGATCTTGGCGGCGTTGCCGTTGTGGGTGAGCGTGTGCCAGGCGCTCGAAGGCCGGATGATGCCCGAGTACGAGGTTTGCTCGATCACCTCCGTCGCTGCGGGCAGGCCACGCCGGGTTAGACGGCGTCAGACCAGGGGACAGCTGTCGTGGCAGTCCAGGCTTCGTTCGAATAAGTCCTGAGTCAAATAAGTCGAATAAATCGAATAAGGCTGGCTCAGGTCAGGCTGGCGGGTCGGGTAAGATCACACGGGTCAGTTTGGTCTGTTTTGCCCGGTCGGTCCGCGTGAGGTCAGCAAATGTCGGGTTCGACAGAACTTTGAATTGAGCAGATGCTGTTCTGCCACATGAGATTCCTGACCAATCCAGGCGGATCAGCCACGTTGCGTCGAGTCGTCGAGGGCAAGCCGAGTCGAGTCGTCGACTCGAGTCACTGCGTCAAGTCAGGTCAAGCCGGGTCGGACGCTGGCCAACAGGGATCAAGATGCGTACATCAGGCCACAATGATTAGGTCATCTGGTCATCAGGTACTGGTGTCTCAGTTCCGGTGAGGCCGGATCGGGTCGGGTTGTGTCGAATCCAGTCAGGCCAGCCCGTCCAGCATGTGCCGGATCGGATGACACACTTGTCGGAAGTGCCAGCCGGCTGACTAATCCCGGCTCTTTCTAATGAGCAGCCGGCGGCCGCGAAGAATGCGTCCTCTCACATCCGTCACCGCCGCTGACCGCAGAGAAGGACCCCGAGCCGGACACGCGGACACGCGGACACGCGCGCCGCGGCCACCACTGACCGGTCGATCTCAGCCAATCGCGGGAAATTAGCAGCGGCAGCGGCGGCGGCGGCGAAGGCAAAGATGACGAGGCACATGTCGTTCCAATTACGCGGCGGCGCGGGGACACATTCCGCGCTTTGTGCGCTGCTGAATGGCGCGCCGGAACTGCCGCCAGTCAGCCGCGATCGTGCCGGCCGTGTCACGACCGCCGCCGCGGCAGCTGCAGCGCGTCCGAAGACGTGGCGCGAGAGGACGCGCGCGCGGGCCGCTCGCGGGCTCAAAGGGTTTGACTTGACGGGCGCCAGCGAGCGACGGCTACTTAACGGGAGCAGGAGGCGCGGAGGCGGGCTTGGATCCGCAGCGCTGTTAAGCCCACCCGGAACCAGGCGCGGGGTTGTCGGCCATCTGTTCAGCGAAACATGATAGCGCGCATCGCTTCAGGGAAAGCGCAGGCCTCGGCAGGCCGTCCGAGGGATTAGCTTCAGCCGCGTGCTGGTCGGCGTTTTCGCCTCGCGCGCGGCTGGCGACCCTTGGTCCGCCACAGCGGCGCTCGCTCGTGGGGGCACGCCGGGTCGCCGTCCCAGTTGCGGGGGGCGAGACCGCAGCGAACGGCGGACGGTCGACGCTCCAGTGCCCCGTCTGGCCGGCTTACCTTGCTGCCCGCCGACGTTGTCCAGCGCCTCCAGGATGAGCGTGAAGTACCTCTGCAAACAGGGAGGCCTGCGTCAGCGCCGGCACCGGGACTCTCGATCCGGCGGTGAGCCGATTACCGCGGGCGGCACGGCCGCGGCGGCCGGCGGCTCGTGGGGCGAAGACGTCGGGAACCGGTGCTGACGGCGGGCGGCCGATCGCGCCCGAAAAAGGCCCGGATTACCCGTGTCAAGTTCATTACACGTGGCCCGGCAGTCGGCCAGGGTAATCGGTCAGCCGGCGCCGGTCGCCGAGCCGGTGACCTCCGCAGAGCTGACGCATGACCCGGCGATTAATAACCGGGCGCGGGATCAGGCGAGGCCGCGGGTGCAGTGCACCGCGCGCCGGCAGGGGCGGCGGCACAGCGCGCGCCGTCCGGGCCTCATGGCTCGTCTCGTCGCGCGCCGGCGCCGGCGCCGAGCAGCCGCCGGCGTCGAGACGGCCGCACCGTTCCCACGTCCGGTGCTGCTAACGACGGCCGACCTGTTCACCCTGCCGGGCGGCGATGGGGCCGAGATACGCGGCGGACTCGGCGGCGTCAGCCCGGCGGCGGCGTGTCGGACACGTCCGTGTCGTGTACGACAGCGCCGGCTGCCGCGCCCGTCCGGCGGCCCGGCCTGCCGGCGCCGCTCCTCGCCGCATTCGTCAACAGTCAGGGCGGCCTTTGTGGCGCGAAATCGACACCGGCGGCGGCCGGAGAGCGGGAGCGCCGTCAGCGGCGGCGGCGGCGGCGATCCGTCGCGCCGGGCGACGGCAGCGGCTGCCGGGCGGGCTATTCGTCCTGAGCGGCGCCGGGCCGCGGCACGGCCGCCGAGGAAACCCGAGCCAGGCCCGGCGTAACGTCCCGAGGCCGTCATCGCTTAGCTATCCGGCCACAAAGCGGCAGGAGCTTCTGCGGCTAAGTATTGGGTCGGATAGGTGGATTACAGAAACTGCAAATTCACCTAAATTCGGATTCCTGAAACCCACGAGGCCTGAAATAGAAAAAGCCGGCCTCAAGCCTCAACGTGACGTAAGCCTTTTTCTCGGAAACATCGTCCTGGAAATTGCCCGAACGCCACAACAGCTCTGACCAAACCTGACGCAAAACTACACGTCGGCACGTGGCGCCGTCCCATGCGCCACGTGCGACACGTGCTCCCCACGCGGCACGACGACACGGCCGGCTGGGACGTCTCGGCCGGAGATGACGGCCGGCGCTCCTGCCCCCTCTCCCCTCAGTTTTCCGCGGGGGTGGCGCGGCAAAAACGCGCTTCCGGCGCCGCTTAAAGCGCAGCGACGCCGGATCGCGGGACATCCCGTAAAATTCCGACCGTTCTGGCGACAATAAAGGGGAACCACGCTCGGGCCGCAACAGCTGCGTAAGACAATTGGCGGCGCGGGGGAGACAAATGCGCCGTGGTGCTCAGTGCAGAAATAGCCGCGCAGACGGCGGCGGGGTGACATTGGAACAACTGTCGCGCGCCGTAAAAACCTGGTAAACACAGGGTAATTGGGTAACCGAGTCATTGGGATCCTAACATATCTAGCGACAAGAAGAACGCGCAGCGCGCCGTTGCTGCCGAGCGCAGACGGCAGCCGCCCCCACAGGCATGCAACATCCAGCGCCACGCATTCCAACTCGTGGGACAGACGTGGCGCGATTTTCTCATGGCGTTCGCCGACAGGCGGCAACGCCGCGAATTAGAGCCAGCGGCCTTCGAGCGTCGCCGATTCGGCGGTAGCGCCGCGCGGCGCCCCGCCTCGGCCCAGGGCCAACGGCGGAGAATGCCGGTCGACCCCGTCTCGGCGCCGTCTCTCCGCATTCGTCTCCCCCCCCCCCTCCCCCCTCCTCCACCGCGCTGCAAGTGCAGACAGATCCAGGCCGGATCCGAGCCGCCTGCGCCGCGGAAGCGCGGCCTTCGCGGTCCGCCCGGCTCCCACAGGGATCAGGTGGCGCGCGGCAGTCACGGCGGATGCAAACTCTTCGCTAATCGCCCCCAATGCAGCCGGGCTTAGAGAGGCACGCCGCGCGGCGCCGCGCCGCCGCCTCGCGCGGCCTCCACCGCCCGCTGATGTAACCCAGTTATATAACGAGGCAGCAGGCGCGCGGTGCGCCGTCTCGGTACGCCTTATAAATGCATGAACCTGGATGCAGGGCAGTTCTCAGCACCCGATTTCGCAACTGACCCGCCAGTCGGCCGGCCGGACCATGACTATCGAAAGCGGATCAATGGATCAGGCCTGCCTCTCGTCGGGGTCAGGTATCATCGACAGCACATGCGCCGCCCGCAAACGGCGTCGGCCCATGCAACGACGGCACGCGGCGGCCGCTACCGCCACGTCTCGACGGCGGCCCAGCCACGCCGCTCCGACGGTGCGGCGGTGTCGACCTCTACGGTTCCGCGGTGCCGACAACGCAGCCGTCGCGAGGTCCGATCAGCCCACCATCGGCATCGGTAATGTATGCGGCCGGCGCGGGCGGAGCCGAGCGGCGGCGGCCGTCGGCCAGGCCGCCGGGGTTCCCACGGGGGCACGGGTCGGCGCCCGGGTCGGGCCACAATGGCCGTAATGGCGGCCGATGAGGGGCGGCCGCCTCCACCGGGCGCGTCGTCGCGACTTCTTATCGGCGCTTTACGGCCGCGCCGCATTTTTATTCGACAAAATTCGAAGCAATTGCCGGCTACGGCAGCCGGTAATGACGGTAATGGCCAGACAATACACGCCGCCGCCGCCGCCGGTATCCGCCGCTGCAGCGCGCGTGACATTCACCCGGTCTGGTCAAACGCAGCGCCCGCCGCGGTGAGGGGCGCACAATCGCGGTGCCCCGCCGGAAAAACGCCGCTGCTCGGCGACGGCCGAGTGCCCCAGACGGATGAAGTGTCACCCCGCGCTGTTTTCTTGCCGGCATTCCGAGCGGTGGCCGGGCCGAGATCTAATCGTCATCTGCGATCGGCCTGCGCTTGTTTGCGGCCGGGCGGGGTCATAACTCGTCATCCGAGCCGGCCGCGCAGGGGCGGAGGCAGCCCCCCGCCGGCGGCGGCGCCCCCCGCCGGCGCCGCCTCTGATCGCCCGCCGGCCGCTATCCCGCCATCGCGGTCACTCCATCAGACGCGCCGTAATGATGCGCGCGCGCCGCCGCGCCGCCGCGCCGCCACCGACGCGCACTCGATTCGCCGCTTTTTGTTGCAGCGCGGCGCTGTCAGCGGCTCGTCATGCTCGCTTTTCCATTTCGCCGCGCGCAAAAACGCGCCAACCGCCGCACTTGGGCCGTATCGCCGGACGCATCTCCACACAGGCTGCGGGCGGCTGACGGCACGGCTGCGCCCGGCAGCCTCCCGCCGCGCCGCCGCCGCTGAACCGTGCTGACCTCGTGCTATCCGCTTCCTAATAACATACTTATATCCATCGAATATGCGGCCAATAAACAGTCGCAGTGTGGCGCTGCGCGCCGCGTAATTACCGGAGCGGCGCGCGTCCGCCCGGCAAACCCATGAATACGTGATATCAATGCGGCCGCGCGTAATGGTTTATTGGCGCGACAGGGAGCGGGTTTTGGCGGGGCTGCTCGGCTCTGACGCCGCCGGCGCGGGGTGATGGGAGCCGTCCGACCGGCGGTGGGCCGCACCGCCCCGGCTCCCGGCTCCCGGCTCCCGTAGAGCCGCCTGACGAGCGCCCCCGGGCCGCGGAGGGGAGCGTCGCCGGCGACACCGCGGCGTGGCACGGGCCGTCCCCGCTCTGCAGCCGCGCGTCGCCCGGAGTCAATAACCGACGCCCGTTAATGCGTCGTTAACGGACCGCACGTGCGCCCCGGGCTGTCGCAAACCGGCGCGCGACGGGACGCGACGGCTGGGGGACGCCCGCCCGCCGCCGGGCACGTCAGGTGCACCGGTCAGAGGGGGAGGGGACGGGTGGCTGCACGCCGGCGCACACCTGGGGAAGGCCGCTGCAGCGCGAGCAGGCGACAGCCCGCAGCGAGTCCGCCGGCCCGAGAGACGTCTCGGCGCCGACCTCCAGGGCGCCACCTGGCGCCGACACCGGCCACGGGCGCCCGGCTGCGGCGTGCCGTGAGCTCCGGCGGGCCCTGCCGCGACCCTAGCGACCCCTGCCGTGACCTTCATCGGCCCCTGTCATGACCCTAACGGCTCTGTCACGACCCTAGCAGCTCCTGTTGCGACCCTGGCGGCTCCTGTTGCGATCCTTGCGGCTCCTGTCACGACCCTGGCGGCCACTGTCGCGGCGCTTGTCGCGCGACACTGTGTCACCTGTCCTGCGGACAAGCCCCGCTGGGCGTGTGGGAGACGCCGGGCCCCCGGCTCGTGGCCGGCGAATGGGGGTCTGGCGTGCAGGGCAGCCATCGCCCGATGGTTTTATACGGCGCAGCGGCCTACGCGGCGCAGCCGCGCGGAGCGCCGCGGCCGGCCGGCCAGTCCGCAATTTATGCGGCTCCCGAAGCGCTAATGATATTCAGCGATGTAAAAACTACCAATTAAAGTCGACCAGCTCCTTTTTAACGCTGCGCTCAGCCGGTATTTTATGGGTTTACTTCTTATAGAGAGGAGGCCGATAGCATCTGGGCAGGAGCGCCCAGTGGCCAGCCACCGGCAGCCTGGCGGTCTCCGGAGCTGGCGACCGAGCGCGCAAAAACGGCTTGACAGCCGCGCGCGGCCGACCGGCCGAGTGGCAACAACATAATTGACGTCAAACAGTCGCGGCGAGCGCCGACGCGAGGCGAGCGAAGCGAATCTCGGCGGCGTCTCCGCGGGCGCGCCGTTCATCTCCGGCCGCCGCCGGCGGCTGACGGAAATTGTACCTGCTACCAGCGCCCGGATGGCGGGCACGTCTGTTTCCCACGCGGGGGCACTAAATAACCGGCTCGCGGCCGCGGGGACGCCGCCGCTGCAAGCGCGCTGCTCTGGCCGCGGCGCCGGGCACGCCCGCCCGCGGCGGCCGCCGCCGCGTCATCGATCCCGGCGCCACCCGCCGCAGCGCATCAGGGTAGCACGGGGGCCGCTTCCGGGCCGGTCATCAGAGGCAGTGACGCGCCGCCGCGCCGCCGGCCGCTGGCCCGCGGCGCTTGTTTTTGCCGCCGCCTCTCCATCTGTCCGCCCCGCCCACCGCCGCCGCGGCCGCCGTCCAATGCATGAGATGCGCAGCCGCTGCACGGCGGCGCATGACTAATGTCGGCCGGGTAATGGCCGGTAGCGGCGGCGGCGACGCGGCCGGCGCGTGCCGCCGCCACGCACGGCAAACACACCGCGCCGACCGCCGAGTGTGTGTGTGTGTGCTCCGCTAATGCGTCCGGCCCGAGCATCGCTCGCACGCCACCGGGCCGTGCCCGACCGTCACGAAGGGCCACCAGAGCGCCGCTGACGGGCGGCGCTCTGACGACGCGGCGGCGGTCGCGGCGGACGGCGGATTGCGGACGTTCCAGGCGGACGGCGGGCGTGATGGATGCCCTGCCTCCGCCCGCCCGTCCGTCGAGGCCTTTTGCGGGAGCGTCGGCGCACGGCCGCGCCCGAGCGGCCCTGGCTGGCGGAGGGCGGCGGCCGAAGCGGAGGTTCGTCGCGGCCGCCGCTGCGCCATGCGCCGCGGCCGCCGCGCGCCGACGCGCGCCCGACAAACATCGGTCAGCCGGCCGTCATTACCGCCGTGGACGTCCGCCGACGAAAATTAATTTTACACCCGCATCTCGTCCACCCGGGAATTACATGAAATGGATGCGCGGCGATGCAAATGGTGGCGGCGGCGGGGCGGGGCCGGCCGACGCCCGCGGTCTGATGTGGAGCACGGGGCCGCGCATGCCGGGACCGTCCCCCGCCGCCGCCGGAGACGCGGCGTAATGAGCTGCGCATGTAGCGGCCGCCGCGGTCCGCCCTTCGCCGCCGCCGCCGGCGCTGCCGCCGCCGCACGCCGGTTCCGGAGAGGCGGCGAGGGCAGGGAGGGGAGGCGAGGGGCGACGACGGCCGAGTGGGGAGGTCTGAGAGAGGAGGCTGTCGGGAAAATGTAGGACATGGGGTGTACAAGATGAAGAAATGGGAGGGATTGTGAGTTGATAGTGTAAATTGTTCAACTGCTATCGGTCCATGTAACTGCGTGAGTCATTATTCTCAGGAAGAGATAGGACTCATCGTGCTCATTTAGCTCGCCGACATTTTATCCTCGGCATCTTGTTAAAGTGGGATCCAAAGAGGAAGGACGAAAGGCAATGAAATGAACTGAAATTATTTGCGCCGGTTGATCGCATCGGATCCACAGAATCACACCGCAGCGGAGTATGAGAGCGCCGCCCACCAGAAAGAGCGGGAGACAGCCGATAACAATAAGACAGAGAGAAAGGAGACCAAGCGCGCTGGGTTTTTCTCCACATCAGCCGTGTAGTCGTGCGGCTAACTAGCTATGAGTTAGAGCGCTCACAAATGCACCGCATTGCGACCGCCGCCGCGACAAAAACCTCTATATTGTCTTTGCGGCGCAGCGGGTCAGCGGATTTATTCGGGCGCTTTTTGCGGCTCTCACGGCGCGACCCGAGAGCCGCGCCCGATGCGGCGATAGCGGCGCGCACCCGTCGCAAATCGGCCGGCGACACAGCGCGCCGTCACTGAGGCCGGTAATTGTCGACGATAGGCTCGCGCCGATCTCGCGATAAAGGCATCTCCAGTTGCAGTGCGCCGGCGGCGCGCGGCTGTGCAGCGCGCGCCGCTGCTCGATCTGGCCGATAGCGGCTCCGGGCGCGCGCGCCGCCGTCGGCCATGCGCCAAACAGGCGCGGCGATTGTCCCGGCGATAAGGCGTCACGGCGACGCACAATGTCGGGTATGCGGCCGTCTGCAGGCGCGTTGCAGGCGGCGCCGGCGTCATGCGGCGCCCGGTCCGGCGCGGCCGGCGCGGCGCCGTCCCCCCTCTCGGCCGCCGCCTATCGTAGCCGACATCGGGACAAACAATGACAAATGACAATATGCCGTGGCGGAGCGGGCCGGCTGGAATCCGCGAGCGCGGTGGGAGGGGGCGGGGCAGAGGTGGATCTGGAGCGGTCCTGCGGTAGGTCGGACGACCGGAGGTAGAGCACACGAGGGCGGGCCACGAGGAACGTCACGCAACTCCTTCTCAGTGTGTCGCAGCTGTGCGACCGCGTGTTTCTCGTGCACCAACGACAGACGCTGCCGGTTTACCCCACCTCCACTGACACCGGACGTCGCGCGTGTCACGTGTCCTCCTGGGCCGTCATGGCACGGAGGGCGGGGCTCGCATCCGCCCGCCTCGCCTCGCTGGCAGCCGCCGCTCGCCGCCGCCGTCGCCACCGGTTGCACAAGACAAATGGATGGCGCGGCCAGAATTTATGGGCCCATATCGGCGCGCGCCTCCAGCTGACGGCGCATCGCCGCGCTGCATCCGGCGGCGATCCGTCTCGGCCGGCTAATCCGACCGGCCCGGCCGCCGACATGCAGCGAGATATGGAGCTGAGGCCGGGCCGCCCGGCCGCCAGCCGACGTGCCGCGCGTGGCGGCGCGGCGAGCTGACATAGAGCTGCCGCGGACACGTGGAGCTGACGGGGCTGGCGTGGCAGGACATGGAGCTGACATGGGTCCGTGATGGGCACTGAGAACTGACATGGGATTGCCATGAGGACACGGCCGTGCCACGGAGCACATCACGCAGATCAGGGCATGAGCCTGAGCTGGGAGTGCATCAGTCCAGAGGCGGCCGTGCAGCCGAGATCACAGCCTGTCAACCGCCGGGAGCTTGTCGACCAGCTGTCCAGAGGAGGCCGTCTCCACACTCGGAGCCCGGCGGAGATAAGCGCGCCCCAGCAGCGGCGGAGCGGCCCGTGCCGGGCACGCACGGCCGCCGCCGCCCGCCGGCCCGGCACGCTCCTCGCCGGTGTCGGCGCCGCCCATAAACCACCCACCCCCGCCGGGCGCGCCGCCACAAAAACAACCCGATGCCATCGGCCACCGGCGTAATGTGGATTCTTCCGGCCGCTTTACGCGCTTCTTTCGCCAAAGCGCGGCGCGCGGCGCGGCGGCGCGACACGCCGCCCGTCACGCCGCCGCATTCCGGCTGTCACGCCGCGTGACGCGCCGCGTGAGCCGGCCGCCGGCGGCGCGCGCCGCCCGACCCCCGGCCGCGGATGCAGCGCCCCGCGGCCAGCGTAGCGACGATAAA
>NW_023596136.1:26032101-26058371 GCF_011947565.3 Pollicipes pollicipes | reverse complement strand
TTTATCGTCGCTACGCTGGCCGCGGGGCGCTGCATCTCGCGGCCGGGGGTCGGGCGGCGCGCGCCGCCGGCGGCCGGCTCACGCGGCGCGTCACGCGGCGTGACAGCCGGAATGCGGCGGCGTGACGGGCGGCGTGTCCGCGCCGCCGCGCCGCGCGCCGCGCTTTGGCGAAAGAAGCGCGTAAAGCGGCCGGAAGAATCCACATTACGCCGGTGGCCGATGGCATCGGGTTGTTTTTGTGCGGCGCGCCACGGCGGGGGTGGGTGGTTTTATGGGCGGCCGCCGACCACGGCGAGGAGCGTGCCGGGCCGGCGGGGCGGGCGGCGGCCGTGCGTGCCCGGCACGGGCCGCGCCGCCGCTGCTGGGGCGCGCTTATCTCCGCCGGGCTCCGAGTGTGGAGACGGCCTCCTCTGGACAGCTGGTCGACAAGCTCCCGGGCGGTTGACAGGCTTGTGATCTCGGCTTGCACGGCCGCCTCTGGACTGATTGCACTCCCAGCTCAGGCTCATGCCCTGATCTGCGTGATGTGCTCCGTGGCACGGCCGTGTCCCATTGGCAATCCCATGTCAGTTCTCAGTGCCCATCACGGACCCATGTCAGCTCCATGTCCTGCCACGCCAGCCCCGTCAGCTCCACGTGTCCGCGGCAGCTCTATGTCAGCTCGCCGCGCCGCCACGCGCGGCACGTCGGCTGGCGGCCGGGCGGCCCGGCCTCAGCTCCATATCTCGCTGCATGTCGGCGGCCGGGCCGGTCGGATTAGCCGGCCGAGACGGATCGCCGCCGGATGCAGCGCGGCGATGCGGCCGTCAGCTGGAGGCGCGCGCCGATATGGGCCCATAAATTCTGGCCGCGCCATCCTTTGTCTTGTGCAACCGGTGGCGACGGCGGCGGCGAGCGGCGGCTGCCAGCGAGGCGAGGCGGGCGGATGCGAGCCCCGCCCTCCGTGCCATGACGGCCCAGGAGGACACGTGACACGCGCGACGTCCGGTGTCAGTGGAGGTGGGGTAAACCGGCAGCGTCTGTCGTTGGTGCACGAGAAACACGCGGTCGCACAGCGGCGACACACTGAGAAGGAGTTGCGTTGACGTTCCTCGTGGCCCGCCCTCGTGTGCTCTACCTCCGGTCGTCCGACCTACCGCAGGCCCGCTCCAGATCCCACCTCTTGCCCCGCCCCCTCCCACCCGCGCTCGCGGATTCCAGCCGGCCCGCTCCGCCACGGCATATTGTCATTTGTCATTGTTTTGTCCGATGTCGGCTACGATAGGCGGCGGCGAGAGGGGGGACGGCGCGCGCCGGCCGCGCCGGACGGGCGCCGCATGACGCCGGCGCCGCCCTGCAACGCGCTGCAGACGGCCGCATACCCGACATTGTGCGTCGCCGTGGACGCCCTTATCGCAGGGACATCGCCGCGCTGTTTGGCGCATGGCCGACGGCGGCGCGCGCGCGCCGGAGCCGCTATCGGCCAGAGTCGAGCAGCGGCGCGCGCTGCACAGCCGGCGCCGCCGGCGCACTGCAAACTGGAGATGCCTTTATCGCGTAGATTCGGCGCATGCCTATTCGTCGACAATTACCGGCCTCAGTGACGGCGCGCTGTGTCGCCGGCCGATTTGCGGACGGGTGCGCGCCCGCTATCGCCGCATCGGGCGCGGCTCTCGGGTCGCGCCGTGAGAGCCGCAAAAAGCGCCCGAATAAATCCGCTGACCCGCTGCGCCGCAAAGACAATATAGAGGTTTTTTGTCGCGGCGGCGGGTCGCAATGCGGTGCAATTTGTGAGCGCTCTAACTCATAGCTAGTTAGCCGCACGACTACACGGCTGATGTGGAGAAAAACCCAGCGCGCTTGGTCCTCCTTTCTCTCTGTCTTATTGTTATCGGCTGTCTCCCGCTCTTTCTGGTGGGCGGCGCTCTCATACTCCGCTGCGGTGTGATTCTGTGGATCCGATGCGATCAACCGGCGCAAATAAGTTCAGTTCATTTCATTGCCTTTCGTCCCTTCCTCTTTGGGATCCCACTTTAACAAGATGCCTGAGGATAAATGTCGGCGAGCTAAATGAGCACGATGAGTCCTATCTCTTCCTGAGAATAATGACTCACGCAGTTACATGGACCGATAGCAGTTGAACAATTTACACTATCAACTCACAATCCCTCCCATTTCTTCATCTTGTACACCCCCATGTCCTACATTTTCCCGACCCTCCTCTCTCAGACCTCCCCACTCGGCCGTCGTCGCCCCTCGCCTCCCCTCCCTGCCCTCGCCGCCTCTCCGGAACCGGCGTGCGGCGGCGGCAGCGCCGGCGGCGGCGGCGAAGGGCGGACCGCGGCGGCCGCTACATGCGCAGCTCATTACGCCGCGTCTCCGGCGGCGGCGGGGGACGGTCCCGGCATGCGCGGCCCCGTGCTCCACATCAGACCGCGGGCGTCGGCCGGCCCCGCCCCGCCGCCGCCACCATTTGCATCGCCGCGCATCCATTTCATGTAATTCCCGGGTGGACGAGATGCGGGTGTAAAATTAATTTTCGTCGGCGGACGTCCACGGCGGTAATGACGGCCCGGCTGACGCGATGTTTGTCGGCGCGCGTCGGCGCGCGGCGGCCGCGGCGCATGGCGCAGCGGCGGCCGCGACGAACCTCCGCTTCGGCCGCCGCCCCTCCGCCAGCAGGGCCGCTCGGCGCGGCCGGGCGCCGACGCTCCCGCAAAGGCCTCGACGGACGGGCGGGCGGAGGCAGGGCATCCATCACGCCCGCCGTCCGCCTGGAAACGTCCGCAATCCGCCGTCCCGCCGCGACCGCCGCCGCGTCGGTCAGAGCGCCGCCCGTCAGCGGCGCTCTGGTGGCCCTGTCGTGGACGGTCGGGGCACGGCCCGTGCGTGCGAGCGATGCTCGGGGCCGGACGCATGCGTCCGGCCCGAGCATCGCTCGCACGCCACCGGGCCGTGTCCGACCGTCACGAAGGGCCACCAGAGCGCCGCTGACGGGCGGCGCTCTGACGACGCGGCGGCGGTCGCGGCGGACGGCGGATTGCGGACGTTCCAGGCGGACGGCGGGCGTGATGGATGCCCTGCCTCCGCCCGCCCGTCCGTCGAGGCCTTTTGCGGGAGCGTCGGCGCACGGCCGCGCCCGAGCGGCCCTGGCTGGCGGAGGGCGGCGGCCGAAGCGGAGGTTCGTCGCGGCCGCCGCTGCGCCATGCGCCGCGGCCGCCGCGCGCCCGACAAACATCGGTAAGCCGGCCGTCATTACCGCCGTGGACGTCCGCCGACGAAAATTAATTTTACACCCGCATCTCGTCCACCCGGGAATTACATGAAATGGATGCGCGGCGATGCAAATGGTGGCGGCGGCGGGGCGGGGCCGGCCGACGCCCGCGGTCTGATGTGGAGCACGGGGCCGCGCATGCCGGGACCGTCCCCCGCCGCCGCCGGAGACGCGGCGTAATGAGCTGCGCATGTAGCGGCCGCCGCGGTCCGCCCTTCGCCGCCGCCGCCGGCGCTGCCGCCGCCGCACGCCGGTTCCGGAGAGGCGGCGAGGGCAGGGAGGGGAGGCGAGGGGCGACGACGGCCGAGTGGGGAGGTCTGAGAGAGGAGGCTGTCGGGAAAATGTAGGACATGGGGTGTACAAGATGAAGAAATGGGAGGGATTGTGAGTTGATAGTGTAAATTGTTCAACTGTTATCGGTCCATGTAACTGCGTGAGTCATTATTCTCAGGAAGAGATAGGACTCATCGTGCTCATTTAGCTCGCCGACATTTTATCCTCAGCATCTTGTTAAAGTGGGATCCAAAGAGGAAGGACGAAAGGCAATGAAATGAACTGAACTTATTTGCGCCGGTTGATCGCATCGGATCCACAGAATCACACCGCAGCGGAGTATGAGAGCGCCGCCCACCAGAAAGAGCGGGAGACAGCCGATAACAATAAGACAGAGAGAAAGGAGACCAAGCGCGCTGGGTTTTTCTCCACATCAGCCGTGTAGTCGTGCGGCTAACTAGCTATGAGTTAGAGCGCTCACAAATGCACCGCATTGCGACCGCCGCCGCGACAAAAACCTCTATATTGTCTTTGCGGCGCAGCGGGTCAGCGGATTTATTCGGGCGCTTTTTGCGGCTCTCACGGCGCGACCCGAGAGCCGCGCCCGATGCGGCGATAGCGGCGCGCACCCGTCGCAAATCGGCCGGCGACACAGCGCGCCGTCACTGAGGCCGGTAATTGTCGACGATAGGCTCGCGCCGATCTCGCGATAGAGGCATCTCCAGTTGCAGTGCGCCGGCGGCGCGCGGCTGTGCAGCGCGCGCCGCTGCTCGATCTGGCCGATAGCGGCTCCGGGCGCGCGCGCCGCCGTCGGCCATGCGCCAAACAGGCGCGGCGATGTCCCGGCGATAAGGCGTCACGGCGACGCACAATGTCGGGTATGCGGCCGCCTGCAGGCGCGTTGCAGGCGGCGCCGGCGTCATGCGGCGCCCGGTCCGGCGCGGCCGGCGCGGCGCCGTCCCCCCTCTCGGCCGCCGCCTATCGTAGCCGACATCGGGACAAACAATGACAAATGACAATATGCCGTGGCGGAGCGGGCCGGCTGGAATCCGCGAGCGCGGTGGGAGGGGGCGGGGCAGAGGTGGATCTGGAGCGGTCCTGCGGTAGGTCGGACGACCGGAGGTAGAGCACACGAGGGCGGGCCACGAGGAACGTCACGCAACTCATTCTCAGTGTGTCGCAGCTGTGCGACCGCGTGTTTCTCGTGCACCAACGACAGACGCTGCCGGTTTACCCCACCTCCACTGACACCGGACGTCGCGCGTCTCACGTGTCCTCCTGGGCCGTCATGGCACGGAGGGCGGGGCTCGCATCCGCCCGCCTCGCCTCGCTGGCAGCCGCCGCTCGCCGCCGCCGTCGCCACCGGTTGCACAAGACAAATGGATGGCGCGGCCAGAATTTATGGGCCCATATCGGCGCGCGCCTCCAGCTGACGGCGCATCGCCGCGCTGCATCCGGCGGCGATCCGTCTCGGCCGGCTAATCCGACCGGCCCGGCCGCCGACATGCAGCGAGATATGGAGCTGAGGCCGGGCCGCCCGGCCGCCAGCCGACGTGCCGCGCGTGGCGGCGCGGCGAGCTGACACAGAGCTGCCGCGGACACGTGGAGCTGACGGGGCTGGCGTGGCAGGACATGGAGCTGACATGGGTCCGTGATGGGCACTGAGAACTGACATGGGATTGCCATGAGGACACGGCCGTGCCACGGAGCACATCACATCATGATCAGGGCATGAGCCTGAGCTGGGAGTGCATCAGTCCAGAGGCGGCCGTGCAGCCGAGACCACAGCCTGTCAACCGCCGGGAGCTTGTCGACCAGCTGTCCAGAGGAGGCCGTCTCCACACTCGGAGCCCGGCGGAGATAAGCGCGCCCCAGCAGCGGCGGAGCGGCCCGTGCCGGGCACGCACGGCCGCCGCCGCCCGCCGGCCCGGCACGCTCCTCGCCGGTGTCGGCGCCGCCCATAAACCACCCACCGCCCGCCGGGCGCGCCTGCCACAAAAACAACCCGGATGCCATCGGCCACCGGCGTAATGTGGATTCTTCCGGCCGCTTTACGCGCTTCTTTCGCCAAAGCGCGGTGCGCGGCGCGGCGGCGCGACACGCCGCCCGTCACGCCGCCGCATTCCGGCTGTCACGCCGCGTGACGCGCCGCGTGAGCCGGCCGCCGGCGGCGCGCGCCGCCCGACCCCCGGCCGCGGATGCAGCGCCCCGCGGCCAGCGTAGCGACGATAAATCGTGCGCACCGCAGATAGCGCGTGGCCGGCTGAGTTATCCGCGGCGTAAGTGCGTGGTTTCGGCGTGCGCCCCGCCGGCCGGCGCGAGCCGCGAGCCGATTGAAACCCCTAATCTGGGAGTCATGATGATGGGGCGGCGCAGCCGAGGGGCGCCGGTCTGTCCCCCGGCTCATCTGCGGCTGTTGACAGGTGGGATGCCGACAGGGGAGTCTGTCAGTCTGGCCGCGCAGAACGGCGCCGTGGCCAGTCTTGTGCGTTGCTATTGCATGTGCGTGCCGGCCTGTCAGTCCGCAAAGAATTCATCCCTTCTTTGTTCTGTCTGTCTTCCACCGGGAATGTCCTCTCCGTCTGTCCCCACCTGACACTCCACGCATCATCACATTACGCGTGCTGCTGTAATAAGCTGGCATGCTTGGAATGCATGCGCTTTTCCGTAACGTTCATTCTGCTTTTCGTGTTTCATATGTTCGGTATCACGATGAATAAAGCAGAGGCCCTCCTCCCTTGAATGTCACGTGACGGCAGGTGGTCACCGCGGTCAACCGCGCAGCCGCCTCCCGCACGTGAGGCGGGCGCGGCCGGCGGCGCCGAGCCGCTGCAGTGATTGTTGTGGCCACGCCGGCACCGCGCACAAACAAAAGGAGGGAGGGCGGCCCGTGAGCGATGAGGCGCCGACACAATGGCGCAGAAATAAAACAGATTCTGACGCTATTGACACCTGAATGCCGCCTGTTTACATGCCTGAGCACAGCGAGCCGACGTAATTAACAATCAGGGCCGCGAGACCGATGATGGAGCCTTCCATCACGTCCGGAGCCGCCGAACGGCCGCCGTCCGTCACGCAGGGTCCGCCTCGGCTGACGGCGCTGAGCCGCCGCCGAGCTGGCGTCGGCGACTCCGGGAGCTGCCGCCGGCCGGTCGGACCTGCATAAAGCCGACCCCATAAATCCGGCGCGTCGCGTCGGGCGGACACCGATGTCCGGGAGAGCGCAGCACGCGCCAGCGCGGGCCGCCGCCGCCGCCCCCGAGGAGGCGTCACCGCCGGGCGCGGCCGACGCGGCCGCTCGACGACACGCGCCTGGGGACCGCCCCCCCCCCCCCCCTCTCTCGCCGTCGCCGCAGCAAGACAGACGGGCGCCGGGTGCGCGCGGGAGGGGGACGTTAAAACGCGCTCGCGTGCAGATGCCCATCCGGCGTCCAGTGACGTCAGCAATGAGCCATTGCGGCCGCGGGCGGCGCGCAACGGCTCCCCAGAGGGCGCCGGCGCGCCTGCGCCGCTGCAGCCTGGCAGCGCCGCCGGCTGCTCAAAAAGCGGTCTGGCCGCGGCAAAAACGGCGGCGTTATGAAATATTATAATTGCCGGCGCGGCCTCCTACCGGTATCACTCGGGATTTGACGGGGCGGCGGTGAAACCGGCGGCCGACGGACGTCAATCAGCGCGCGCAGCGGGCCGGTCGGCGTGAGAACGCGGCCGGCCCGCTGACCCGGCCCGGTGACAGGTGGGGCGGCGACCCGACCGCGCTAATCGAGCCGCCGCGGCCGCCGCCGCCGCCGCACGACGCGTCAGGCAGACCAACGGACCGACAGGCTGACCGACGTCGCGCCGAGCGGGTGATCGGCCCAGGCGTGCGGTGGTGGGCGCGGTGTGAGGAGCTGCCGGCTTGACGTTTTACTGCGGGCGCTTGACTGCCGCGCCCCGCCGACCGGCGGCGGCGGCGGCACTAAACACGTCAGCGTAGCGCCGGGAGATGGCAAACACAGCGCCGCGGGGCACGGCGCGCGCGCACCGGCTCCGTGCCGCTCGCCGCGCGCCCCGACCGGGCCGATTGAGCCGTGTGGTCACGCGGCGCCGCGCGGTCCCGTGGCGAATTCCGCGGCGTCGCGCGTACGTGCGCCTCGCCGCCCGCGGCGGCTCGTTTGTCTCCAGTGCGCAATGATACGCCTTCCGATTGGCGTAAAGACCAGTTGGCGACACAAATTACACGCTGGCCTGGTCCATCAACACTAAAAGACGGGACGCCGGGGAAAAACGGCCGCCGTAATGGCAGAGAGCGGCGCCCGCGGGGAACCGCAGAGCTGGACCTCAGGGACCGCAGCGGCCGCATGGCCAGGGACGTGTCGAGGTCAGCGGGAAGCGGCGCGTCCGGGAACTCGGCTCCCGCTAACGCCTCCTGCTGTGCCCATCGACTTCTCTGGCAGGAGCGGGCGGCCGCTGGCTGGAGAGGCCTCAGGCAGCGGCGATGTGCATCGCGCTTGTTTTTATCGGCGCTCCACTTAGGAGCTCCTATTTCATTTACAGATGCTTGTCTGATTTGTTCAGGTCGAGGGCTATCCATCACCTCGCGCTCATGTGTGTGCGGCAGGCGGCGGGGCGTTCAGAGTCCGTTTTAACGAAGTGAGTGCGTGGAAGGTGTCAGCGCCCGCGTCCCATCAAAACACGCGACAGGCTCAGATTTGTCTCGGCAAAAACGTTCGACGCGCGACGTCGCCTGGGACGGCTATTTTCGGCCGCGACGCCTCGGCGGCAGCTGGGCAGGATACGGCGTCCCACATCGCCGACCATTCATCATCGAACACGACGCTAATTCATCGGCGACACGTGCCCGACATCGTCGCCCCTTCCCGGCGCGTCGGCTCCCCTCGCGCTGCGACGGGGCGCCGCGCTGTGAAAACACGCCGCCGTCGGCGACCGTCTGGCGACCCCTGCCGCCCGGAGACGAAGCCACCGCGATGCCGACAGCGGGCGTCCTCCCACCGACGGCCCGTTTGACGGCGACGAAACGGCTTCCAAGGACGCCGTCAGCGCCGCCGATAAGCGTATTACGATCGAACGCGGCGGAAAACAACGCCGACGCCGGGCGGCATTCTCCGCAGGACGTGAGCGCCGTTATCACAGGCCGCCAGCCGGCGTCCGCCCGATAATGAACGGGCCGTAAAGCCATGAGCGCCACTGCCCGATCCGGGCCGCCGTTCCCGCCGCGCCGGAGCGCGCGCCGGCGGACGGTCCGCCCGGCGGCGTCCGCGCGGACCGGCCGCCGGGCGAGGCGTGCGGCGAGCCGCGCCTCCCGCGCGCGCGCGCGTCCCGTGACCGCGCGGAATGCCGACTGTCCGCTCTTCAGGTCGCCAAATGGCCGAGGCAGTCACGGCCGGTGCCGCGCGTGCCTGCGTGTGGTGTTGCCCTCGCATGCCGAGCTGCAGTCTCCGACGCCGCTCCGAAGGACGGCGTTGCAGTCGCCCCCAGACAATGGCGCCTCCTCGCCGCGCAAAGGCAAACAATGCGGGGCACTCTGCGCGGCTATCAATTTCCGCGGGTATTTTCGGCGCGGGGAGATCACGGCTTATACGCGGACATCCCCTACGAAAGGCACGCGGCACGCGCTACACGCGCGGCCACGGCCGCTGGCGGCGGTCGACGCCCAGAAAACATGTAATTTTAACCCGGGCAGCAGCCATCAACGGTGACTTGAAGCGATCGGGGAATGGTCCGAACCCTTGAACGCGTGTAACCCGGAATTACAGCGCTGACGGTATGCGTCAATGATTTATCATAAAAGGTAATGAGCGGTTGGCGTATCAACCGGATTCCGGAGGCCGCTGGGATCGGACGGCGCGGCTCGGCGGCCGGACTGAGCCGGATCGGGCGGTGCCGACGGCCCCGAGCCCGAGCGACGTCAGTAGAGCAGAAACCCTGACCCCATCCCCCTCTCCTGGCCGCCGGCACCGTCCTGGACGGAGCTCCGACAGGCGACGGGACCGGGGTGTCGGGCGAGGCCGTGTTGTGAGCCGCCCGCGCCAAATTAGCCGCACTCAGCGTCGACCGCACTCTTCGCCGGTAATGCACGGTTAAAAGGACGGCGTGGCATTTTTTGAGCCGCTGACACTGAGTGGCTGCGCTCTGGCGATGTGTTTTCGGCCGCCGGTGACCCGTGCCGCGCCGCGAGGCCGCGCGAGGAGGCACCCCCGTCGGCGACCGGCCAGCCGCCTCCGCGACGGCCCGTATCAGATGATCGGCCGATAGCTGATGGTATCGAGCGCGCGATGACGGCAGCCGCGCGCCGCCGGCTCGGATTGGCCGCGCTCGCACCGACATCCACCGGCCGGCGCCATTAGCGCGCTCCGATGGAGACGTCGCCGCGTCGTTATCTTTTTGTGGCGCGTCACAAAAGTCGGCCGCCGCCGGGAAAAGGGCAGCGCTCGGCCGTCATTGTCGCCGCGCGCTCTAAAGCCGATTTATGGCGCGGCGCGAGAGAGAGCGCGCGCCTCCAGCGGCTGGCTGCCGTCGCGTCCCGGGCGGCCTCGCACCGCCGCGCCGCCACGCCGCTATTGTTTCCCACGTCAGCGATCGATGAATAGAAATGGGCAATTCCCGGCAGCCGTCGGCGGCTGGAGAACCCTTCCCGGCGACCGGGCGGCGGCGCCAATTTGGCCGCCGAATCGGGCAATTTTTCCGGCCGGCCGCTGTCGAAAGGTGAGCCGGGATTAGGTCTGTGACCGGGACGCCGCGCCGCGGCCGGTCCTGATTTGTTTCCCCTTCCTCTCTCCTCCCAGACCGCGGAGAGACCGTCCAGCGGCCGGCCGGCGACCAGTCGACAGCCGGCCGGCGGCGCACCATCGACAAACGAGACGCGGGGCGGCGTGCAGTGGCACCGGCGTGCATGACGCGGCGCCGCATTTGTCACCGGCGGCGGCCATTTTGCCGGGCGGTGGCCTCATCGGTCAGCAGTCGGGCTGTGGCATTCGATACCGTTCGGCGGCGGCCGGAGCGGCTGCGCGTAAATCGAGTGCCACCGGGCAGCGGCCGCCGGGCGACGCGGCGGCGGCGACCGGCGGAGGCCCGCGGCGGCGCGCGACGCGTCGCCGGGTCGGGCCTGACCCTGGTGACCCGATGGCGCGCGGCGCCGTGGTTCTCACGCTGTGAGCGGCCGAACCCGTCCAAATCGGGAGAGTTTTCCGTCCGGCCGTCACGGCAGCGGTCCAAGGCAAACCTGTCGGCAGGCGCCCGGTAAAAATCCCCGTACGTCAGACCGCGGCCGGCCGGCCGGGCGGGCGGCTCGGCCGGGCGCCGGCCGCCACGGGCGTCGCTCGCGCCGCGGCCGGGTCAGGTCGGGTCAGGTCGGCGGCGGCGCTGGAATGCCGGCGGCCGGTCCCACGGTCGGAGGCTGCTCGAGCCGGCGCGCGGCTCATCCCAGCCTCCTTAATCGGCTCTGGCTTCGTGCACCTGGCGCAGCACCGCACCCCCGCGCGGCGGCGCGCCGCGGCCCCGCTCCGGCCGCCGCCGCCCGTCGGTTGCAGGCCGCAGCCAGCCGCGCCCTGCAGTTGCTGCCCGCTGTTGACTCGGCCCACGAACAGGGCGGTCCGGCTGCGCACACATGTCCACCGGGGAGGAGGGTGTGTTTGGTCTTGGGTCGGGGGCCGGCGGCGCGCTGGTCAGCGCAGCTTCCGGCTGGCTGACCGCGGATCAAAGGTCAACGCCGGGTCGACAGAGGTGGGGCTGCGCCGTGGCCGAACGGTCCGTTTCGAAACCGGAACGGCGCGAAAAAATGGCGGTGATGTAGACGGATTACGTACAGCCTAGACTGTGTTCGACGAAGATGACTGCACATGCAAACGCTGCACACACAACTGAACATTTCCGTGGTTTTTGTCTGGATTACGATCATGAGCCTTGCAGCGGGGTTTAAGAACCAGGTCTCGATGCAGTACGGCATGCAGCTGGGAAGTTTATGTAACTACCGGAACAAGCTGACCGAGCTGAGACACAGTCCCGTTTTGGATCTCGCGGATTTCACGAGCCCCATCCCCTCATGGTCCCAAATCACGATAAAAATGCCCCGCGGCGTCCCAATCCGACAGCCTGCGCACCGCCCGCCGCAGTGCGATCCCGGCTAATGTCGCATAAAACCGCGGGGATTAATGCGAAATAAAGCCGGCCAGCACGGCCCGCGCAGACACTCGAGGGACGCATAACGCCCATCGACCCGCGCGCGCCAACTGTCGCCGCCGCCGACCACACAAAGCGGCCGTCGCCTGCGCGCTACGTGCGCTGCACACCACGGCACATTACGGCGTCGATGGGCCGATACCAGATCGTCGAGCATGACGCCCGTCCGTCGACACGGAGCCGGGCGGCGAGGGCGGGGCCGGTACGCACGCAGGCGTTGCGTAATGACCGTCCGGGGCGGCGCTGGAGCGCGTACAAACCTGGTGCGACCTGCCCTGCGGGCGGGCCTGCCCGATGACCCAGACACCGGGAGTTACACGGGCGGTACACAGGACGTCGGCTACGACGCCAGCACGCGAAGCAGGACATGCGCCCCGAGAGCGCGCCGGACGCTCAGCGCCATGTGACAGGTGTGCCGGCGCGAGGACAGGTGTCGGATGACGACCAGAGTAATCTTGTCGCCGGCCGAGGTAAATCCCGTCCCCTCAAAAAGGGCCTGCTCATCGAACCACCCGCCCTCACTTCCGGACCCACTCGCCAATCCCCGCAGACCTCTGGACACACAGTGACCCCAGCCGGACGGGTCGCACAGGCCCCGCATGACAGCCGCCCACCCATCAGGCCGACGCGCTCGGCGCCGCTCTGATGGCGCTCGTAATAACGTCTCAATTCGGCGCGCGCTCGCAATGTTCCGGCTGGCGGGCGGTCGGGCGGCCTCATCTCACCCCGAGCTCGCCCAGACCGCCGCGTCACCGCCCCGTCGCCCGTGCCCCGCGACGATATTTTGATTGCGGCC
The DNA here is from genome assembly GCF_011947565.3 of Pollicipes pollicipes. NCBI lineage: Eukaryota > Metazoa > Arthropoda > Thecostraca > Pollicipedomorpha > Pollicipedidae > Pollicipes > Pollicipes pollicipes. The sequence continues at coordinate 26,045,874 of NW_023596136.1, read as the reverse complement.
GCGCGCGCGCCGAGGGGGGCCTGGGCGAGGGGGGCGGCTCGGGTCGGGTTTTTGCCGGTCGGTCGCGGCGGAGCGTGAGACGGTGTCGGCGCGGCCAGATCGGGCGCGATAGGACCGTCCTCCCACCGCGATGATAACGGATGTGTGTGGAGGACAGGTCACATTCCGTGCATATTCGCCGACGGCGGCGGGGGTGGCCGGGCGGGGGGCGGTGCGGCTCGGCGTGAGTCTGGACCGCGCTTGCGGTGGGTCTTCCCTCACTCGCACCGGCGCACGGGCGGCCGACGGCTTTACGCCCTTTTCCCGGCGCCAAACCGCAGCTCACATCCCCACAACTGACCGGCATCCTGTCTGACGGCCCCCAGCGGAGGAGCGCCGGCCCCCTCCCTCCCCCCTCGCACCGTCTCTACAGCGCGGCATCTAATATTCCGGTCACCTTTAGCCGCCCCGGCCGCAGCCTGAGTTATGCTGATGCCGCGCACCCTATCTGGGAGCTTCGTTAGTCTTGTTTTGTGCGAAAAGGCCGGCCGCTCGCGTAATTGCCGGTGCCGGCGTTATAAATCCGCTCAGACGTCAAGAAGCGCCTCATCAGACGCGATCGGGCGCGCACATTCACACACGTACCGGCGCACAGACATACACACGCTTGCCGCCGCAGGCGACGCGGCCGCCGGCAGCCGCCGAGGTACGCGGCCACTAAATATTGATCTATGCGTGCTGCCGGGGCGGGTTGAGCCGCCCGACGATTGGACGGGCGGGGGCGGGGCCGCACCGACGACGCCGGCCGCCGACGCGGCTCCGCCACCGGTTGGCCTCTGTCGTCGCCGGCGATGGGGCGTGTCCACCGAGCGGGTGGTCCCGGGACGGCGAGGTGGCCGGGCACAGCGCCTCCGACGCCAGCCAGGCCGCTCCGCCCCATCGCCGCACGCGGGCCGGATCAGCCGCCGTTAATAACGAACGGTGGCAGGGTAATGGGCGGTCGGCGACGGCCGTCAGGTCCCGGCGGCGTCCGGCGCGACCCCCCAGGCTGCGATGTTGCACAGGCGGCGGCCGCGGCGGCGTTCGTGGTCGCCCGCGCCGACCGTGAATCTCGCGTGCAGCCGCCGCCGGATAAAACATGCAGCGGGAAAAACTGCCAATTACCGACGGGCCGGCGGCCGGAGTTTTCTCGGCGCCAGCTGTCGGTTCTCAGGCGCGCGACAGTCGCGCGCTTTTTGCCCGCCGCCGCTGATTACAACTCTTCCGAATATGATTTGCCATACGTCGCGGCGCGCTCGTCGACGGCGACGCGGCTATTTCGGGCGCGGCGACGGCGCCAACCGTCACGTTATCTAAATGGTAGCGCCCCTTATGACGCGGCGCCGTTTTTGCCGCCGTTTTTGGCCGGACAGCCGCCGAGATGAGCAATGATTTCCCCCGTTTTAATTACGAAATTCATTACGGAAACGAGACGCAAAAATCACGGTCGCCGTAAACATGAACCCATTAAATCGCGGTCGACGTTTCCCGTCGGGGGCGTCGCCCACGTCCGGCCCGGTTCTCCGTCTGGGGATGCTATCTGGCCCGTGCACGTGAGCCCCTCGTCGCCGGGCCCCCGCCCCCTCAAACCAGCCGCAAAAAGCGCCACCGGCGCGGGGCCCTCTCGATTGGCACGACAGAACAATAACATTCGCCTGCACCGGGCGACAGCGCGCCCCGCCGCCGGCCCGCCGTCGGCCCGCCGCCGAGATAAGCTCTATTAGCGACTGTTTGCGCGGGTGCTATCCGACCAGGCGGCCGCCACTCGGAGCCGGTCCGTGAGAACGGGCCGATATCCGGCCGGCACTCGACGCCGCCTGTTCGGACCTGTTGACACGCGGCTTACGGCCGGCATCTGTCAACAGAGCCGTCCCGGCGACCCTGCAGACGGCCGGCGCCGGCGGCGCGTCACTCGCGGCGTCCGCACCGGCTGAAGCGGCTCCAGGCTTCCAGGACGGTCACTCGGTGCAGCCGCTTCACGTAAGCCTGCCGGGACTCCGCCCGGACTCATCAGGCCGGACGGACTCTCGGGGCGAGTCGAGCTGTGTCGTCAAACTGCGATGCGATTACGGATTCTGCTCGTGGTTGCCGGTCAGGGAGTGGCCGTGGGTCGACTTGAGCAGTCCGTCACAGAGCCCCAGTCCGTTCAATATTGATTCGTCTAAGTTAATAGAACACCGGACCAACGAGGCCATGCAACGAAGTCCATGCGCAAGTGGACACAATCCTCCGCTGGCTCCCGAATCTAATCTCTGTTTAGCCTCAGCCGCCGGCGAGCCTGCGAGCTGATTGCAAATTGACACAGGCGGCCGCTTTGCCGAAATGCGGCTCGCTGACGCGGTCCGAACCCTCTTCAGGAACCGTGACGTCATGTGGGAACCGTCTGGCCTATCTTGGCCGAGTCAACAGCGTGTGGGCTGGGAGCGTGATCGGCTGCGGCGCCCCGGCAGCGACGAGCGGCGTGCGGCGGCGACACGGCCAGAGCCGTCACAGCACACACGGCACAGTGCAAAGGCGACCGACGAGTGGCGGCGTGGAGACCTCACTCGCACACTGAGACGCGGACCACGAGTGGGTACAATGCATGTCAAAGCGGGCAGCTCGTCGGCACGGGTCCTTGAACGCGCCGGTCCTACTGTGAGTGCATGGTCAGTCCGTACTCTCCATAATTGAAACACTTTTTACCCGTTGTGTCGGTACGGATTAATTCCTCGCACTGGCAATTAACTTAATAAGAAGCGTGCAAAAACCCAATAAGGCTCATCAGGCGGCGGTATAAAAAGCCGGGCGGAGGAGTGCGAACCGGCGGCTGGGCAGACGCGAGGGGACCCGCTCGTGTCTCCCCGCCGCCGAGGCCGGCTCGTCTCAGGCGGACCAGCGGTGCAGGGGCAGGGGTCATCACGCGGGGAGCGTCAGGGGCACCGCTGCCGTGACGCGCCACGTCCGAGTCACGGCTCGGGTTCCCACATCGATCAGCGCCGCATCACGCTACAGAACGCGCGCCGTCACGGACGCGGCGGTCGGGCCACGTCCGCGCCGCGTGCGGGCGGTGTGGTCACCGCATGCTCGGGGTTCACCACCGACAGCACACGGCGCCGGGCCTCCTCCCAGAGAGCGAGTGCCGCCCGCCATGCTGTCCGCGCGCTCCCTGCACGGCGTCCACCGCCGCGGCCACCGCGCCGACAATGTCAGCCGGCCGGACAAGTCAGCCGATAGGCATCGCGTCCATCGGAAGTGCTCGCTTCAATTACAGGGTGCCGATGAGGAGGACTTTAGCCGGCTGTCACCGAGCCGTCCTCGGGCCCGCCCGGGCGCAGGGCGGGCGGCGGCGGCCGGCCATCCATCGGGGACCGTCAGAGGTTCAGACGGGCCGCGCGGACCCTCCTCCCGCCAGCCGGGACACACCGGCGGCGCGGTGATAATCGTCGGGGACTTGCTGGGACCGGTGCTGAAAGGGGTCGGCATTCCGGCGACCCTGGGAAGGCAGTCGTTACGCGGCCGAGTCGGAAACGGAACCCGAGCCGCGCACTGGCCGGCTGTGTCCAAATCAAACCACTATTTTCGAAGCCGGACAAGGCGGCGTTTTCGGCGCGTGACCGCGCCAGCCGTGACTGCCTCCACATGATGATAGCTTTCGATCGGCTCAAGGACCGGCCAGCCTTCCTTTGTGTCCGGCCGGGGGTCCACAGTGGCCATGTAATAGCGGCCGGCGGCGGCGCCGGCGGCACTCCCGGTCGAAGAGGGGGCCGGAGGTCACGCAAGGGTTCGGCCACCCGCTAATTGACACCAGAAGCTTCAATTAGTCGAGCGGGCGCGGGCGGCGGCGCGGCGACGCAAACAGGGCCCTCCCAGGTGCTCTGTTTGTCCGCGGGGACCACCCGGCTCAATCATCTCGACTGCAGTCGCACCTGATGGCTTAATCGCGGCAGCGTGTGAGCGAACCACCCAAAGCCGATTACGCGTGTCTTTGTCGCCGGCGCCGGTCACGGCTCGCCCGGGACAGGGGCGGCCTTGCCGGCCATTCAGTGCGCGCGCTGGCTGAAGGCGCTCCGTCAACGTCTGGCGGAGAGGGACGGGCGGGACGCGGGGGACCGACGGGACGGCTTCATTACCGACAGGCGACGAGGGACGGGATGCCGACCACGGGAGCGGCGCTGCCGCGGGAAGCGACCCGGACCGGGCCGGTTACGCCTGCTCCGGCGCCGGTTTCGACATACCGGATTGTGCGCGTAGGCTGCGAAGACAGTCGAAGTGTGGTGAGTTACCCCGTCACTAATCAGCTGAACCGGTCGATGGGCTGGTGAGGTGTCCGATGCTGATCGCTGGTTGGCTGACGGACAGCATCGATTGGTGGGAACACCAAAAATCCGGCAAGGCGTAAAAACGCATTCTGCACCGCTGCACCAAAGATCGCGGGGGTGATGCGTGGAGGAACATTCCAGACAGTGACGTCAGATGGGCGGCTGCAGCACAAAAGTCCATATCGTGGCTACCAAAGCCAGCATATCGACAGGCGCAAACTATCGATTACACAAACCCGACCACGTCTCACTAACCCCACTCATCATTATCGCATGACCCCGCCAACGCCGTGACGACTCAGACCACACTCCGCCGCAGGTTCCATTCCGCCCCACTCCGCTCCACTCCTGCGCAGTTCGGCGGGGCGTGGGACGGCGGCCAAAGGGCGCGCCCTGCACTGATCCTGCGACGAACCCGACGCTTCGGCGGCGGGCCGGCGCCCGTCGGCGGCCGCAGTAATTGGGTCCCGCAGCGATCCGTGTCAGCGGGCTCGGCTTCGCGTCTCGGCGGTAGCTGCAGCCGGCCACGGCCCGCTGGCCGCGTTTGCAAGCGCTCAGACGCGACACGCGAGCGCACACGCGCCGCGCGCGACGCACCCGAGAGGTGGAACGCGTCGGGCGACGCGGAGCCGGCTCCGGTGGGGCCCCGTCACTGGGGGGCGGCCACCAGAGGCGGCGGCGCGCCGCCCGGCCCAGACCGGGCATGAGCGCCGGTCAGCCGTGGAGAATGTGATCGGCCACGCCGGGGCGGCCGGACAGCCGGCCGGGCCGCGCGGCCCCCAGAAATCACCGGTAATGAGGACCAGAGCAAAGAAACGCCACCGGAGAGGTCGTTAATGTCACCCGGACGAGAGTAATGATCGAAAAACTGTGACCTCGCATTAGGCGACTCGTCGCTCTCAATAGGGCCGCGCCCGCTGGTAAAACCCACGGCGGCGCACAGACTGTTTTTCGAATGTCTCTGTTACCGGCGACGGCGGCCGGCCGGCGGCCGCGCGCGCTGTCGCCGGCCCCGCTAATGGCCGATTAGCCGGCCGGCCGGCTTTGACCGCCGCACGGCTGGGCGGCCAGCCGTCGCCGCCGCACAAAGCCCGCGCCTCCCGACGGACCGCCGAGCTGGCGCAGCGTTCCGGCGCGTCACGCGGCCGCTGGCCTGGCAGCCGTTTTGGACGACGCCGGCCGGTGGGAGAACCGGAGGCCGGCGGCCGGTCAGGCACCTCCCAACGGCAGCGGGCGCAGTGGCGGCGCAGCACGCGCGGCCGAGAGGGAGCTGCCGCCGCGCGGCGCCGCCCGCCGCCGGCCGCTATCCCTAATAATTATGATAAGCGGCTGCGTGCAGCGTGTATACCCCGTTCGGGAGACGCCAAAAAACGGGGGTAAGGATCGTCTAAATCAAACTGATGGCGCGTCCAGCGAGATGGGAAGTGGATAAGGGCGGCGCAACGCGCCTGAACCACGGTAGGCGCCGGGGAGCCAGCGGCGGAACCGGCGATGGGCGCACGAGGAGGCGAGGAGACGATACCACCTGGTCAAGTGGACGTTGGACATAACACAGAACGGCTTGCACGATTGGGCAGCCGTGCAGAACAATCGGACATGCATCGGACGGGCCTCCGAGAGGGACCACCGGTCCGGAGAGACGGCCAACCATGTGCTGAAACGCCTGACGGGCCGACCTGCGTCGCCGGCCTGCGCGGCGGCCACCACCCGCCGGTGGGCTGCAGCGCCGCTTGACAAAACTGGCCACTAACGGAGCGTTGCATACCGGGGCGTCACGATCCCTCAACTCAAGGCCGGCGCCGGCCACGACGCGCCCCGACAAGCGGCGGCGCGGCCGGTCGGTCGCCCGCGCCACGTCGAGCTCGCGCTTGCACAGCGCCCCCCCCCCCCCCCTCTCGCCTCCTCTCGAGGCGAGGGGCGGGCGTGGGGTGTGGTCGCCGGTCCGGGTCAGCGACTCAGCGCACCTGCCGCAGCTCGCTGCACTCGGACGATGTCGCCGCGGCGCGCCGTTTATGTCCCATCAAGCGGCCGAGCGGGCCTGGCCGGCGTCATACGTGGCTTTCATTTCGATTTGATGCGAGTTTAATTCGACGAGGGTCTCTGCATCAGGCAGACACCGCCCGCGATCGCGTTGCTGGAAAAACGGCGATACCATCTTTATCGGCAGTGAAACGACGCGGCGTGTCCCACCGCGGGAATAAAACCGTAATTGAATTCTCCGATTACGTATTGGAGCGGGCGCCCCGGCCGTCCCGCCGCGCCAGTATACCCCACCATTGTCCTGGCGTCCGCACGCTATCCCTGACCGCTCCAGCACTGACCATCGCGGAAAAAGAAATCGACGACCTTTTTGCGGGTTTTATCAGTCGCGTATCCGCGGGTCCGTTGCCGTATTGACACTCGCTAAGCCGCGGCGGACCGGCTCGGCTGCCGCTTCAGAACGTGGGAAAGGCGGTAATCTCGGCGGGCTCTTGAGACTGTCACCAGGCTAAACCGCGTGCAAACGGGACTGGTCAACACGTCGGATAATCTGGTTTTAATGTGCCCAGCGGATCGCGGCTCGGGCCGCCGCCCGCGCAACGTCCGGTGACGGACTGTCCGGACACACATCTGCCGACGGACAGGACAGGACAGGACAGGACAGGACAGGACGGCGCCGACAGCGCAGAGATGGGACGGTGCGGGCGGTACGGGCGGCGGGCGGCGCCGTGCGGACAATGTGGACAGAGGACGGGACATGCGGGCAATGTGGACAGAGGGCGGGACACCGTGGACACTATGGAATGAAGACGAGCTAGCACGGGAAACACGGCCACAAGATGGAACAACGCTAACAATGCCGTCAGAGGACCGAACAGCGCAGGCACTGCAATATGGCAGAAGAGATAACAGCACTGAACATGCAAGTAGAGGGCGAGGCAGCTCGGCCAGTATGGCCAGAGGATGGGACAGCGCAAACAGTCCGGACAAACTCGGGCACAAGGGGCCATGAGGAATGATGGCGGGTAGTACGGGTACGAGGATAGTACAGGGGGCGAAACGGGCAAAAAACGATCACAGCTAACAGAGCATCACCAGCCGAAATGGGCAGATTGGGGAGATACGGCGAGCTGAGCGAGGAAAGGTAACAGATGGGTGAAAGCGACAAGGCCTGGTCACTAGCGAATCACCACTGGCCCCCCCAGACAAGCGCGCTCATGTCCGATGCATTGGCCCGCGGCGCTGTCCAAGCTGCCAGCGTGCCAAGCCCCACTGCAATGGCTGTGATAAGACGCGACTTGTGGCGAGGACACCTGGCCACTCCCCAGACGCCTGCTGTCACCTGGCCCCGTCTCGGGAGGAGGTCGCGGCCCAGGGGCCGGGCCTGGGAGTGCGGTGGCCGCCCGCCGCCCGACGGGGGACAACAGGAAACATTACCGGTCGCACGCCGCCGGCACAGGCGTAATTGCAGCTCTGATCGGCGTAATGGCGCCATCCGAGCCGGCCGCCGCCACGCGAGGACGGACCGGCGCGAGGACCGAAGGAGGGCGAGGCGCCGCGGACCCCGGCCGGCGGGCGGCCGCCCGGCGGGTCACCGAACAGGCCCCCGGGCAGGTCAGCACCGACATCAGGGCAAACCTGACATCAGACGGCTGACGGCTCCGGTTTGAGCAACGGAGCATTATGCCACTGGGGCGCTCGAGACGGCGTTCAGAGACCGGCCTCCGACACCAGGCGGATCTCAGTAAGCGCGCTGGATCTCGAGCGTGACCTATCGCCGCAGATCGCGGGTGCCACGCGCCGTCCACTTAACGCTGCCGGCCGAGCCGACACTGGAAGGTGACGCCAGGGATCACGAGCGATCGCCGGATAGGCGTGGGCCCGGCCCGGCGCGTCATCGACGCTGTCGCACTGATCACCAGGAGGAGTTCTAGGGGAAGGGGACACCTTTTGTGGAGATTGAGCGATGAAGTGAAGCCTTATTATTCACGTAGTTTGAGACTGCTTTGCCCAGTTCTCTTCAAACGAAGGTTTCACCATGACAGTACAAACACTTGAATGCACGCATTGTGCAGAGTACGACCGAGACGACCCCAATGCCGTAACAAAAGAAAAGGACAACCCAATTGCTGAACAAGATGACACTCCCATGACAACAGCTCAATCCAACAGACCGAACCGGCACTGAGCACCCGCATCGCGCCCCAGAGCGGGGGCCAGCAGCCGCGTGCTCGCGACCACGCGGTACTCACCATCCAGGAGAAGGTGAACGGTAGCCGGAGCGTGGCGTTAGCCGGGTCGGTCAGCGTGAAGCTGTTGCCGCCCACGACGGTGCTGGTCGTGTTGCCGAAGCTGCACGAGCCCTGCGTGTGGATGTGGCTCTGGTACTCCTTGAGGCAGAGCCGGAAGGACGTGTGGCAGGCGGCCTGGCAGCGGCCGTCGGTGCGGCCGGCGGTGCCGCAGCACCGGCCGTCCAGCCGCTCGCCCCGGTAGTTCTGCGTCTCCAGCACCTGCAGCTCGAAGAAGCCCGAACCAGCCACCTGCGGCGGGGCTGGTGTCACGTCCGAGGCGGAGGGCACGGACGGTCCGACGTGGGGGCAGGCACCACCGGGGCACAGGTGGCGCGCATGTAGACCCATTGCAAGCGGCTAAAAAACTGCGAGCTTCAAACGGGAAAACCGTGTGGGCTACACTACGGCTAATGAACATCAAATACACTTAGCACAAATCACAACTAATTTACATCAATGCATTTTAATGAGCATAATTAAAACTATACAACATGCAATGGCAGCTAACAGGCACACTTACTCATTGAGCATAGGTTCGAAATTCGACACTGATTTCATTGACAAAGTATACATGAATTCTTGGTTTGAACGCATACCGTCCAAAGACAGACGGTAAAGCTGTCATCCAGCTGAGATCAGCCCGAGACCTACCTGCCCGATGCACAGGCCCAGCAGCATCACGGTCCACATCGTCACGGAAATGTCACGGCGCATGGTGGCACGCGCGCGGAGGCCGTGGCCCGCACAGAAGCGCCCGTCGCCGTCCGAGCGTCGCTTCCGATCACTGAGTGTCGCTCGCCGTCGCACCGCACCGCCCGCGCATTCCGCACAGCACCTGACCGCCGCCTCGGTCCGACTACCGTCCGCTCCTGCCGGCCACCGCCGGCTACCTGACGCGCATGCGCAGAGCGCGCGGCGGCCGGCCGGCCGTCCGAGCGCGCACAAAAAGACGGCGAAACGGCCAGGTAATTAAACCGATAGTTAGTTATCTGAAGCTAATTAGAGAATTATCCTGGGAAAGATAAATGGAAGGGTTCGGGGGTAGCCGGTGCGACGGTGACAGGTGTGACCTGAGGTCACTGGTACGTCGGACAGACGGAAGCGCTGATGCTTGGCTGCGACGGTGGTCCGTGTCTTCGTCACGGACCAGTGACGGAACCGCGGGTCGAGTGGACGAAGCATTCCAAAGATTTCTTCCAGGGAATTAGAGGCACGTCCGGTTCATGGGACATAAAGCTAACGAACAAAACACAGGCAGCCCGACCGTTCAACCGAGCACAATGCTACCCTCAGGAGTAAATAGCTCAATGTGTTTTTACTGGCTACATTTGAAACGGACTCGGGGCGGCAAAATCTCCTATTCGGTCCAGGGGCTTGAAACTGACCCTTGGAGTAGTGAGCCAACAGACTGTTTGGACCTGACCATACATTTGTGACGAGCGAGGATGCATAGTTATATGAGAGCAAGTTGTCATGTGAATCTATGCCACTTGTCGTTAACTTATTTTCCTTGGATTCTTGGAATCTTTGAATTGGAACCATGGATGATATATACCCTATGTCTGCTGCGGCAAGACTTCACAGAGCGATCTATGGACGATGCTTGCAAAACCTACCGCGACTCGACACGCATTAAACACAGATGCTCATTCTATAACATAACAAATTGTCGTCATTGCCTTCACCTCCTGTCATTCGACATACAGCAGATTCGCAGCACAACATCTGTTTTCGGGCAGTTTTTTCTGCAGCCTAAAGGTATTCCGATTTTTTTTTTTGATTTTTTTTATTTCTGACCGACCTGCGACACTCTACTAACGGTCCCACAGCGCGAGATAGAAGAGCCGTGGGAGCCGCTGACGAGGTTCTGGCATGAAAGACGGCGATGCCTATGAGCTAACGGGCTGATAAGTGCCGTCCGCGTCTCCAGTTTCTCACGGTGGCGCTGTTTGCTAGTCTGACAGCAGCGAGACTCTCCCGACGCTGGTCGGAGAGGGGAGTTATCCACTGGTTGGCTGCAGTGTCCGTCCGTGATGACCTGTAATAAGCAGCGGACGTTACAGCCATAGCTGGCCACACCCACAGCCCAGAGTCAAGGCCTTCACACAACTGTCGCATTTGAAAATGAGACAATCTGTGGACAGGTAGCATGGCAATGGTGACGTGACCCTTACTAGTTACCATCAATTTGCCCGATGGGCGCGCTGGCGGCGATAGGCGGTGCCGTGATGGCAATGTCTTTGTTTTAAAAATGCACAATGGGACATCTTCACGGAGACACTGCATTGAATTTTACTGTGATGGATCGACGTGCGGCTTACGCAACAGCACAGCCACTCGGCAGCGGGCCTTTAGGAATGTCTCGGCGGTGACTCATCCGCTGCTGTCCACACGGATGGGTGACGCACTTCTTCGAATTCGCGGTATGCGCCGTGGTGCATGGCCGGTTTGTTGGCCAAGCGGCGGGAACTGATCGGAACTCCGCCAGCCGACCGGTGGCTTCACGCCATCTCGACACAGCACTTTTCCTGGAGCTGGTTTGACATGATCGGACCCTCGCCAGCATAGTCTGGCGGACATGAGGCGCTCCCATCGTCTGTAATTCGTATGAATTATCTTAAGTGTTCCAGGTCAGTTTGAAACCGGATTGTTTCTCGACCTTATTCACCGAACGCGAGAAAACACGCGATGCTTGGGGAAAATGGTAAGGAGGTAATTGTGGTGATTTGGTTGGGGTCTAATAGATTCCTCAATATCAATGGACATCATAGGTACCTATGATGCGTGCGTAATACGTGTACGCGTGCAGTGTTGTCAATTACAGGCATAGGTAATGTGCTAATGTGTTATAATATCAATCGGTAAATAGCAAAACATGCAGCATGTGATTTGTTTCTAACATGTGAAAACATGTAAAATATCAACATAAAATATGCAATACATGATGTGAATGTAATTCTAAAAATGCATGCATACACGCGTGTACGTAAGCATGGACGCTGACTATCTATGTGTGCATTAATAGCACATCCAAATATTCTGGCTCTTGATGCACTCGCGTCCAAGGGTGGATCCGTGGAGGGTGTAAGGGGTGTCAGTCAGGCTATAGCTCACCCTAAGATGGCCTAAGTCGGAGAAAAGTGGCATTTCTTGGCTTGGACGAAAATCTAACCAGCTTTTCGCCTAGAAATGTTTGTTTTGGAACAATGATGAAGGTTCAGAGGAGCAATATGGGATTAAGTTAAAAATTTAGGATGCTTTTTTCTTAATTACCACCCCCAGCCGGTGTCACCCTAGCTCTAACGCGACGTTCTGGAACCGCACCTGTTAGCGTCCACCTAAGACAACAATGGTGATGACGCGCGCGGCGTGAAACGATCACAAACGATACAAAAAACTAACACTCCATTCCAGCGATCATACCACCACCGGTACAGGTCTCCATGGCATCAACGCAGCGGCATTCATTAACTAAACCATGTTTTATGAAAGAAACTCGTGTGTACCACTACAAATGCTTAAATAAACAATATATGTAACGCATTCAGTAGAGAAGGCCTAGGATGCTCCTTGAAGTGTCTGTAGTCCCACAGTGGCCAGCTTGCCGCCTATACGGCCACAGGGAATTAAGTTCCGAGTGAAAACGTGCTGCTTCCGTGAATAATTGTTGCGAGGAAGCGTTGCGCACATTATAATGTCCCGACCACCTGACAAAGTCCGTGCATCACATGTCATAAAGAACCCTGAGTTCCAAGCAGCATGTTAGACTTTGATTTCCATCTTGTGTATTGTGCCGCCGCGTCTACTTATGGCACTTGCTTGTTTCTTTCCCCTTGCCTTTAATCTGGCTCTAGCCACAACTGCTGTGAAAGCGTTAAACGAAAAGGACATATTCTGCAAGCGTGGCCGCGTTTTTTGGAAGCCCTGATCACCAAGAGTGCATATCAATACTGCATTCTGCGTATACGCCTGGTGCGCCTCTGCTTTTTGATAGCTGACCGTGGGGCCAACGCTGCTCATCCTGGCCTATGATGACAGCCAGGTCACGAAGCACCGGCTGCAGATCGCCAGAGGTCAGGGCTGTCTGACGGTGCCCCAGCAGCGGCGGCCGGTCCGCCAGCCGAGCCGGCCGCCGCCGCCCGGTCCGCGAGAGGGCGCCGCCGCCAGCGGAGGTCACGTACGCGGCTGGCTGCAGCGTCCCTCCGCGGCCGCCATTACCCGGTCAGCTCCGGACACTGATGATACGCCCGGACACAGGCGGCCCGCCGGCTGCTGGCGGCCCTCTGATTTCGGGTATTATCTGGCGGAGGCTGCAGGCGCCGCCAGGGCCGCGTGGCGCCACTTTCGTCGGCACCGCGTCACTTTCAGTCGGCAGCAGCGTCGCGTTAGTGCGGTCAGGCGTCAGTGGGCATCCTTGAACACACAGTCGATAATTATTTACTCTGGCGGCACTCAGTATTTTTATGATAATGCTCGTGTACACGGCCAGTGATTACGATCTATTTAACCATTCTCTTGTCATGCAAAATTGCCTGCATCTGTGTTTACATTTGATTTAGGGCAGTCTGCCGGCTGCTTAGAAGCCATTTCGGATATAAAATGTTCAGCCCTGACGCTCTGTCTCTAGCGACGAATCAGTATAATGGGACTTTAACGTGATTGAATTTCTGCAGCAGCCTTTGATAGGGAAAAGGGCATTTGGTCTGACAGCCCGACCACGACATCAGCTGAAGCGATAAGGTTGCAGATAGTGCAGATCCTGCAGCTCATGTCTGGTCATATTGTAAACAACCGGTGGGTTGAAAAGACGAAATGGCATGTCATGCTCCGAGCCAATGACGGCTTTAAAATCAAAATCAGGTGCTGGGAAAATATTACCCGCATGCAATGGAAGCATTCGATATCTATATTACTAAATATATATATATATATATATATATATATATATATATATATATATATATACGGACCTGTCTCATATTGACTGCTATCATTGTCATAAGAGTTAGCACAAGTAAAAACTTAATGACCGGGGCAGCAGTCCAAATCACCTTTGTCTGAACTGGTTAACGTTTAGATACGCTTACGCATCATCATCAGGACGTTGCATGCACCGTGAGGAAACCAGGCCACAATTAGCAAGCATCGCTAGGTTATCTCGCATATATAGTTCACGGCGTTAT